>NC_135054.1:16260769-16892115 GCF_051014685.1 Ptiloglossa arizonensis
CGAGGAACAAAGTAGCTGTGTAAAGAATGCTTTGAAAACGAGAGACCGACTTCACGGCAAACGGACGACGAAGGCTTAACTAAAAGTGACTAAGTAGACGAGGAAGAGCTTGAATAAAAGTGACTAAGATTCGTAAGAATTATTTAACCGGGGACACCGTCAACATTCACGAGAGGACTGCTCAATCCTTCGATCCTGTTCTCCCAATTGTTATCCAGTCGTCCACTTTACACAAATATACCTACCACCGAGTCTCCCGCACCAAAGGCTCAACACAGAACCTGCTAAGTTACCTCACCGACGAGTCTACTATCGAATCTAACCCAGACCTGTTAAGTTGTCTCACAAGTTCATCATCAGGCTCACAGCGAAACGTACGTGTCGTCCTGTTCCTAGTCTGCCATTTTATCACCTTGAAATCACCACAGATTATTCCGTCGATCAGTCACGAAATCTTGCGTAGCAAGCAATACGAATCGAATCAAAGTTCGTCGAATAAATCGTAATGGAACAATCTAGGCTCACCATACGCTAAAATCACCGTAACCCAGAGGTCACGATTCGCGTCAGCCTAGGTAAAATAAATAAAGGTAAAGCTAACAGATTATAGAATTTCATCCGCAGGACGAAATTCCAGACAGACGGTAGTTACTTCCACCGGACTCGTCCACCTTCGAACGAGCCTGATTGCCAAGCAGTACTCGTGACCGGCGGTTAATATTGGGGTACGTGTGAATCGTGTATACCGAACCGTACCAGAGTTACCGAGTTTTCCCTAATTGTACGAGCATGACGTACCACCGGCACCTAAATACAGAAATCGTCTTAGCATTCGTTGCTACGTTGTTTGAGCTGCTGCCGGCTCTCTAATAAAGGAGCGCCGATGATGGTAAAATGGTCAGCACCGGGATCGGGGCAAGGATTTACGGCGATACTTTACGACCGTGCCGAGTAAATATTTACAGGCGTCGTAAACGCAACAACACCAATTAGTCGACACATTCGTAAATATTTCGGATCATTAAGACGACCGACCGATGAAATACAACCGGTTGTCCTAATCATCGTAACGTCCGCACGTCGTAGGGCACCCATTGAACACTCAAGCGACCATACGTTCACGTGAATCCAGCTAAACGGTGTTCTATCCGTGTAACACGTACTCTGCTATCACTCCTTGTCCAACGTATATCCAAAAGCACCCAGAGGAAATCAATAACACCATCTTGGCGGTTTTCGACCGTAGATGTTAATTCCCGGGGATTCTAACGGTCGTAATGAAAATTCAACGCCGAACGTCGACAAAGAGCAAACAGTACCGAACACAAAGAACGTAAACATGTCGGGTGAAAAAGGTTAGATTATATAGAATCGGCACGTGTACGTGTATAGATGTGCACGTACACCGATCCACCGGTCTCTCTTCTGACCCCCTCCATCCTGTTTCAAACAGAAACCAATCTCGTTGGCATCCCCTGATGAGTATCAGACCGATTTCATTGTCTCCAGGCGTAACGAAGCATCGTCGGAGATCAATTGCCCCGTGGCACTCCTTTCGCCTAACTCGATTTCGTTTCTACAGCAATGATCGGCCGGTCCGGCACGATATTATGTCATTTATCTTCGTCGTGTCTTCGGTAGCCGAGCGATGCGGAGCTCTTTATCTGTTTTTCCCATTCCTGTCCCTCCTCCCCCATGCCAGGCTGCCAGTAGCTGGCGGTTGGTACGGATATACATGTCAGCTCGACCTCGAGTCTTTTTCTCCGCCTTCCTTGCTCCCTACTCCATCCTTCCTCAGTTCCTCAACAACCCCCTTTAGCCTCCCGGTCGCTGCGTTTCGCTATTGCCGAACACTTTTCGATAAAACCTTTCCATCGAGTCGTACACGCGGATTTCCCCCTAGCGACTACTAGTAGCTGGAATCGTCTTTAATGTTTCAAGTAGGGTATCCCATAATTGATGTCTCCGCGGAGCTACGTCCTCGGACCAAACGTTCGGGGCTTTAGAACTATTTCCGAGAGTTCGATACAAATTTCGTCGATAAGAATATTAGAAGCAATTGTAAAAGCGTATTCTGAACCGATATCCACGATGCGAGAGGAATTTGTTTCATGGTGGTAAGGTTACCAGTTATTAATTTGCGCAAGGAGTACTGATCAATAGTAGGATAATCTTTTTGAAACATTCTGATCGTTAAATTCTTTCCATATAGTGTACTTGCGTGTACTTTTTTTTTAAGACAATTGTGCGTAGAACGATTCATGGTCCAGTGAGACATATTTTTGGAAAATTTAACATTTTTGAAATTTTAACGAATGGTCAAAAAGATTTGTACAATTTAAATATAAATATACACTGCTGACGAATAAAGAGAATTGCTCGATGGATTACGTTTATTAATTCTAAAACTTTTCAAGCATGGAATATTGGATTTTGCGGAATTATATATACATATATAGTTTCGTAATTTAAATAGGACGGAAGTGAAACAAATTAGTCCGTGCGTGTAATATTATTTTAGTTTATATTAGACATCGATAAATATCTCGCACCGCATGGTGAGGTTTGTATTTCTTCCGTGTTAATGTAACGATAAATTATCAAATATTCGATACTGACAATGAGGGCTGAACTCCATAAAGTAATGAGCTTCGTGACCATACGATAAACAAGGTCGAGTTTATTATTAAATATCTGTTTACTCTGTACGTTTCGAACCAACAGTTCCGATTACGAGAAATTACACTTGCAGATTTTCAAAATGATTTATCGAGATCTAATTTGAATCAAAATAATGCTATATATTTGGAAATTAAAGAACATAGATACATTGGTCTTTTGAACGGTATAGTAATGATTTTTCCAGGAGTAGAAAAAAAAGTCCAAAGGCTTTCTCCAAGAAGTAGAAAATATATATCTAAAAAGCTTTCTTACGTCTAGTAAACGTGAGTGGAAATTATTATGTTAAATTAGATATAAAAAAGTGGATACAAAATAAATAAATTTCAACTGTATCGAATAACGTGACTTCCCTGTTGCAAGGTTACCTTTTGTATAGGTACTATTTTTCATGTATAAAGTACTTGGACGTTTTAATTTGTTTACTCAATAAGTACGCTCTCACGAATTTTTAAAGTAGATGGGCTGTTACCGTATTACCATGGACCCGTCGAGGTTAAAAATCGAACATCAATCTCAAATTTCTCGCGAAATTAAAAACCGGTCCAACGGAAGCGCTGTAACTGTTGAAGGAGGTGTACGGAGAAAATTGCATGTCATGTACTCGCGCATAAATGGCACAAGGGGTTCACCGATGATCGAGAAGACGTGGATGATGATGAACGTCCTGGTCGATCGAACGCGTCGGGAACTGATGAAAATTTCGTGAAAATCGAAGAAGATATTAAAAGTATCACCACCTGTAAATATTATAGAGTTCTCGCCGTTTCGAGGGAACGAGTTGAACAAAGGAAAGCGAGTTTCTGGAAGAATGGTCAAATTCTCCATCAGGACAACGCGCCACAGTGCTCTTCAAGCAGTTTTTAACCGATAAACGCATCATGGTGCTCAAGTATCCGCTCTACTTGTCAGATTTAGCCCCGCTGTGATTTCATTCTATCCCTGAAAGTGAAATCCCTGCCGAAGGGAATCTATTTTGCATTGGTAGAGTAGGTAAACAAGAAAACGGTAGATCTATTGAACACGTTGAGGGAAAAACAATTGGAACACCCGTTCGCACATTGGAAAACGAAAATGCAGCGACGTGTAGATACAGGAAGGGAGTACATTCAAGGGAACGAAGATTAAATTGCTATATGTTCGTGCTAACGTGTTGTGACCGTAACAATCATTATTATTAGCATTAAAAGTGTTTAAAAGAATATAGTACGATCATTGAAAAGAAATTGTAAATGGATACAAATAATTTTAATAGAGACGTAGACGGTTGGAAATGTTGAACTCGAGATCAACCAGCTCTGATTACGTTAAATTAATCGAAGAGTAATTGTAACAAATTATTTAATTAAAATAACAAATTAGTTAGTAGTATTTATGGTACAATGCACCACAAATGATAGCAACCGAAGGATTTTCCTTGTCTCGTGTCTCGAGAGCAAACGATGGCTCTAATTTGAAATAATCTGGGAATCTTGATGAATTCTTCGTTTCTCCAGATTTCTATTGGTATTGGTTTGTCAACCGAGGTAGTCTTATTTATCCAGTACACATCTCTCGGATTCGTGTACTATTCCAGTCTACTGGTCCTTGAACTGGACCTGTAAATAGAGATAGCGAAAGATGAAACAACTTGGTCTTGTTGATCTTGGAATCATGAGGGTAGAGGCTAGATTTGGTAACAGTTTGAGAGTGAATTGATTCCAAAGACTCTAATCCGGACAGGACAGCGCTATATTACGAATCTGCAAATAGAGGTAGCGAATGATGAAACGACTTCGTCTTGTTGATCTTGGAATCATGTGGGTAGAGGCTAGACTCGGTAACCATTTGAGAGGGAATTGATTCCAAAAGAGTCAACAGCGTTATATTGTTCTGGGATTTGCTCTCTACCTGTTTGCACAATTTTATCGGACGTAGTTAATCTTGTGCTATAGAAATTTGCCATCTTTGGATCCCCAACGTTACATCGTGTTGACTCTCGAACGCAATAAAATGTACAATTAAGTATTAAATAAAAATAAATAACCAACTCTCGTCGAGATTAATAAGTTTAGATTTTAGTTAGTCATATTTATGACGATTAGAATTGAAAACTGAGGTATGAAGGATATTTACGAAGAGTGTTTGATAATTCAACATAGAAACGCAATAAGATATTGGTTTCCGGAAGCACTTAATCTTGCATTAAGTTTAAAGTGTTTGATATTCGTACGGGGAATAATTATTATAATCCGTGTAAAATCCAGACAACCTTCTACGAGTATAAGCGTCAGTGTTAGGACTTTAGAGCGTATATAACTTGGTGTTTTGTTTGGCACGTTTCGCGCATCCTGAAGGAAACTTACCTATATTAATACTTAATAGACACCGTAAATTCATCAGCATGTACATCGCGCGTATGTGTATCTCCTTATCCTTTACCTTGAGGAGACTCTAGACCGCCATAAATCGATAAAAGTTACGCAGCTTCTGCACCCGAAGTGACGCCAACGGGCTCCTTTTCACTTTGTAATTTGCCTTAATTTCGGTCCGCTCAAAGAAAAAGATAGTGCTCCGTTGCATCCCTTATCTTTATTACGAAGCTGCAGTTAATTTCTATGATATTCAATACAATATCCTCGTATTACGTTCCCATCAGATTAGCATAAATCTCTTTTTGAGGTGCATCGTTCCGCATAATAATTATCTAGAAAACGTTACAAACTGATAGATTTATCTACGTTTCATATTAGTTCTGAAAGTATTTAGCGATCGAAGGTGCCCCGTTTTCTATTAAAAATCTCTCGTCTTATTTTCAATCAGCCATCAAAGGCGGCTAACGTTTTTAAACTTTGTTCATTTAATTGAAATAGTTTCCGTGGAATATTTTACACTTTATGCATTAAAATACTTCATTATACGAGTCTGGTGAAAATTGGAAGTTCTCGGGGCAGGGAACTCTTCAAAAGGTGTTTTTATCGATTCTTTGAACTCTTCAGATGTTTTTATAGATTCTTTGAGAAACATTCTCTATGGAGTATCAAAGTGGGGTTCTTCGTGCGTTTTTCAAATATGGCTGAAGAGAAATCGTGTATCTTGAAAAAATTCAATCTGTCGGAGTAATTGAATATGCGTTTGAATATTTGAATAACGCGAATTGAAACGATGAATTAGAATATTTTCCCTGAATTCTCAGGTTGCTAGTCGACTCTACATTAAGTTTGCACGTTTAAATGAGAATATGGTTTCAGGTAATCCTGTTTCGTATTCGACTCAAGACTAGGCTCTAGTTTGGAGCAATCCTTAAGTCCCAGCTCCACTAGTGCAGCACGTGGCATAAAACACAATTAAGGTAGCTTTCCCAGTATTTTCTAGAATCGATGCTGTTTTAGGAATCTTAACCTCTCCAGAGACGATTGCTTGAAACAAAAATAAAGTCAAGCAAATATTCATCATTCGGTAATTTCATAATGAATATTTATTTACAATTTCTACAGTTATTTTCTTGTTAAAATATTTAAAACAAATTTAAGAGTTATGTACCAGTATCCCTGAAGAATTTTTCCATATTTATCTTGCGAGAGTATCAAATTAATATGCTAAAAGATATTTTATGGAGTTCAACTGTACTCTTCCTTTGTATCGGAGGATCTGGTTTTAAATTACATATCAATTTTTATTCGTAATAACAGGTTGTGAATCACACTACTTAGACAAATATTGACAAGAGGAGATATTGGATTTCTCAAAATAATATTCACATGTACACCGAACACACAGAAAGAACGATAACCTCGTCAGAAGTAAATTATACCTTCAAACCTCGGCACACAACTCGATACATCTTGTAACTTCACAGCCTCCTATTTATTATTAATAGCTGTCCCCATTGGACAAATATCGACAAGATAATTTCTCAAAATAATATTCACATGTACACAGAACACACAGAAAGAACGATAACCTCGTGAGAAGTAAATTATACCTTCAAACCTCGGCACACAACTCGATACATCTTGTAACTTCACAGCCTTGTATTTATTATTAATAGCTGTCCCCATTGGACAAATATCGACAAGATGATTTCTCAAAATAATATTCACATGTACACCGAACACACAGAAAGAACGATAACCTCGACAGAAGTAAATTATACCTTCAAACCTGCACACACAATGCGATACATCTTTCAACTTCGCAGCCTCGTACTTTACGTGCATCCATATTAATGGTTGTCCCTGTTTTATGACGGATTCGCGACACAAGCGCAAGAGAATCCCCTAAATGGTGCCTACAAGCGAAATGACGTGTCACAGGCGTTGCTTCTTTACCGTGACAGTGGTTGCGGCGACGTTTCGCGTCATTTGCTGCGAGAACGACGCCAATCTAATCATTACACGTATTGTCATTCTCCTCCCTGAAACCAGTGGAGTCACCAGCGAGTGTACGTCAATGAGCGCGCCATTAGGCGCCACTGTTCGTGGTCGACCAAGCATTCAGATACGTGTCGCTCGCGGCCACGTGGATTGATGACAGGGGACCCACGATTGTCTCGATAACCGGTGCAATTCCTCGCGGAATTGTCACGACTCCTACGCGTCTATGAATAAACTCCCTGGGATCGTCCACTTCCGTGGCTGGTCGCTAAATACACCGGAGAAAGTAATCGCACGTCGCACCATTGGTGGCTCCGGTACGATGTTCACGAAGGTGTTCATTTATTTGGTTCAATACGACGCCAGCCGTGCTCGCTTCCCTCCGTCGTTCGCCTGATTGGGTACACAATCGCGCATAAGGCCCGGCTTAGGTCTTATCTCGCGACGTACACGTTTTTTCCTCGCGATAATTTAGTGCCATGGGAGTGGTCCAAGAATAGATTGAGTTTTGACTAAGATGCTTTCTATGTACGGTTACACGCGGGAAAAGTAACAAGCGCGCGAATGCTCCCGGTATAAGTATAAATGTGCTTTCTGTCCATGGGTGCTCGGTGATGTCCAACTGTAAATAGAAATTGATGACATCGTTTGTCGCGAATAAATAGGAGAGCCGGTCGAATATAAGCTTTTGAAACGTTTTATAGGGGAACTGTACGCGGTGTTTCGCATTTCGCGAGACCCGTTTCAAGAATCGATTGTGCGTCCCAAACCGATGGAAAAAGTTCGCGCAAACGTGTGTTCGGTTTGTCTTTGTTTGGGAGATACACGAAATCTTAACCGAGCGGACTTTTTCTTCTGCGAAGCACAGTGAATTGCTTTGTTTCGTAAACAAGAGTACCATTTAGAAATAATACTTGACATCTTTCGTACGATCGTTTCACCATTGAGAGGGGAACCGTATCAATGATGTATACCAGCTTATCTGGAAATACAAGATGGTCATTTTGAACTTTCATGAAGGTAATCGGATAGCACGAAATTCGTTATATTTCATAAGTAGGACAAATAGGATATATTTATATAAAGCTTTTAAGTTATTTTCGGATGGTATTAACTCGTTAAATTACGGAATATCTTCTACAATATTTTTTATCTTCTATAAAAATTAATATTGACAAATTATGTAACAAAATTATATATTATAGAACGTGTCTGTGAACGAAAGTGAACAAATTTTACGCGATTCCAATATCTTCGAAAATTCTTAAACTGTATTCTAATACATAGTGTCCGATACTACGGTGTGTATACATGTGTGTGTAGGTGTGTTTCTTTTGTGCGACTGTATATGTTGACACGTACCCGGCCGCCTGGGATTTAAACAGCGCGCCACGAAAGTTGGCTCGAGGAATTTGCATGTTACTGCTTGTTCCGTAATTATGGGTCTACCTGTTGCTACAAATGCGACAGTTAATTAAGCATTTAATACAATAATCATTTTCGTCTTGAGTGCTCGCGAACAAATCGATATAAGTAAAAGCACGACGTAAATCCGTTACTACAGAGATTTTGATCTTTTTCCGTGACCACCTTGAAGGACTAGACTCTTCGAACAATTGTAAAATCATAAAGTAAGGTAAAATTCTGTGCGCAACTTTGTTACACAATTACACGTGTTCTCTTTTACATTTTCAAAAGTATTACGATTTCAGAGAATGGTATTTATCCCAGTTAACACATCCAATATGTCCTGACCCATATATGGATTACAACAGCTTTCTCTCAGGAGTGCTATTGCTACCCAGAAAGCTCATTTCTGCTTACAGAGATGGCGAGCGCGTTAACAGACATTTTTGGACTCTAGGGACCACGAGTTACTTTTTACTTGTATTCTTAATTGAACAAAAAACAAAGTGTCGGTTGAGAATCGACGAAAGTTAAGTTCCGTTCAATTATATAGACCTCTTAAGACCACGATCAGTGTTCTCGGTATCAACGTGTTGACAGTGTGGGTAGTTGGCGATGGAGATGAAATTGAAAGTGAAAATTCACAAATGGAAGACTCGATGTAGATTATGTGTTCACAAATTGTGTAGGAAGACAGAATAGAGACAGTGGTGGTAGTGAAGAGCTGTTGCAGATTACCTACCCTGTATGCAGGACCTGGGACGCGGTAACTAGATAAGGAAGACACAAGGAAGCCCATCCTTGGTCCAGTCTACAGCCATATGATTTGCTTCATCCTGTACGCAAAGTACCGGATACTATAAATGGGTCGAAATCAACTGGTCGCTCAAGACCACTCAGGGGTTATCTCCGCCATATTACTTGGATACCTCACTACTAGTTCCTTCTTGCAAGCTCACGAGTACACTTTCTCCGATCCTCGAACAGTGAAACAATAGCGCAAAAATAGAAGTCGTGACTGGCGTGATTGGAAAATAGTCGAGGAAATGGCCTTGATCGTACAATCGAGTTCGATGCCACTGCAGGTCTGATCTAAGAGTACTATGAATATACTAATAATAATTTTTGTATCAATGTAGACTTGGTATACGATGCTGTCACAATTTGTTACTTAAAATCTCGTTGGATAGTTATCTACAAATGAGATTGTGTTTGAATATTGCAAAAGAATCGTTAGATTCGCATTAATTTATTAAAATTAATGAAAACATTGTTCAAGGATTCTGGATTCTGATACCTTTTGTCTTTTATCTTTGTACAAGTCATGGTAAAATTTATGGTGCAAACTTTGAGTGTATATACTCGTAAAAATCAATAAAACAGTCAGTGAATATGAATTAATAATTTTCTTAACGATAATATCTTGTAACTGGGAAACTATTAAATTTTAGATCAATATTTAGTAACGCGTTCGTACTTATTTTAGCGAGCAAGTACCCAAACTTTGAACCATAAATTTTAACGCACCTTATACAGACTTACATAGCTTAGTACTACCGGTAATATTAACATTAATAATTTCACATGTCGCGCAACTGTATTATAATTAATTATAATAATCCTGTCCGCATCGATCTTTTAGAATCAGCTTCGATTAATTAACAACGATTAACAAAACTTCGTTGTTTCGACAACAGAAGTTTCTCTGCACGTATACTGCAATAATTGAACTTTAGAGCTCTACTATATTTTCTTTTCGTTAAATTACATACTCACTTAGACATATAGAGTCGATTTAAAAAATAGAGTCCGAAAAGTTCCAGGTACAGCATTCAGAAATGAATATTCGACGTTTGTGTTACGTATTCCATTTAAAATCGAACAGCTGCACACTTTGTGTAGAATATTTTTAAGAAACGTCGCGAGTAAACATTCAGAAAATTACATTTGAACCAATTATACTGCGTAGCTTTTCCCATGAATCCCCGGAGCGTGTCTCCGTAGTCGCGGCAACGTGTTCTCACACAGTGAATGATTACATCTTGCGGTTAGTTACGTTAAAATCCTCATTTTAGCGCTTCTGCAAATTTATCGCCCGAAGGTATCGCCTACGTCGTCTGTGTCAACAGGTGGTGCTCATCATTTTGCACTGACATATTACAAAGCAGCTGTTAAGTACGATAAAAGATGCATTGCCAAAGAGTAAATTGATCAGCTGCTGTCCGTTAAATCAGTTCCCGTAATGCCTATAAAACACTGCGCCGATAATATTGCGACGCGATAAATCTCGTATTTTTCAATCCCCGGATTTAATATGCGTCTTGACTATTGCGCGTAAATCATCGAGGTTAATAATTAGCGTCCGCGTATGAGATTCGCGTTGACCGCCGACGGTAATAACTCACATTTTCCATAATATGAAAATCGAAAATATTTATAAGTGCAGAAACGTGCAGGGAGATGCTCGATGTTATCAACAACAAGTTATTACCGCTTGTTACATCGTTTACGTAAATTGAGGTGCCTGATACGGAGTCTATCAAGTTTTACAGAAATATATTCAGCGAGTAATGGTCCATTTATCGTGCAAATTTTAGTGAATAAATGGCCATAAATTAACGACTAACTGGTGACTATAAAAAATGATGAATGGCTGCACCCAAAAAAAAAAAAGAGAGAAAAAAAAAGAAACGTTCGTAAGACTACAAGATTACATTGGCTTTCGCGGTGCAACGAGGCCTTTTTTAATATTTGACTCTCGCGCCACGTTTTTTATTCGTTCGAATTTTAAACGACACTTCACCCTGCTTATTGAATTCAATGCATCTAACCCCGTTTGCATACAAATTTCCCGTTAAATTTATTCCCGCGGTTTTATACGTTATTCGAAATAAACAATTATTATATGCTCCAAATATCCCGGCGCGAACTTTCCGAACTTAACCCGTGCCAATTTATTTTCGCGAAATTGTTTTATTTCGTAATATCAAACCTCCGTACGAATATCGTATTCAATTAATTGGCAACGAGATCGTGCTCTTAGAGTTTTGCAATAGAATTCTGAAAGCGTAGTCGTGTCACTGACGATATTGCTCCGCGATAACCATTGTCCCTTTTTAATCTTTGATTTATTCATTAAAACGGCGAAGATCTACGATATAATTCTTATCGAATAACGAATCGTGGGGCTGATCCGATTTTTGGTTATTTCCGAATTTAAATTTTCACGCAACAACTCGACCGAACCTGTACGGATATTTTTATCATCGTTCTCCATTATCCGTTTCATCCGGTACTGTGCCATCAGCGCGAAGAATAATTGTTTTAATTACTTCGCGTACAAGAGAATAAACAAGATGCACTTACGCGACATAATAGCCAGCCGCTGTTTCACCGGAGCTTTCCTTTCCTTGAGTGATCTTCCTCCGACAATATCCTTTTTGTTAGAATCCTTATGCTTCGCATAATCCATCGCCCCAAGGTGAAATTCCAAATCCACTTGCAGCCCCTTCTCATGGGTTTCGTTCGGTATCTCCTTCTTCGCTTCTACTCTAACCATTTGCTACTGATCTTGACAAAGTATCGGTTTAAATTGGCGTTTATGCGTTAATCCTGTCAGTTATAAAAGCGCCGGACGAAAATGCTTTTCCACGTGGAATGATTTTAAGAAAATCGTTATTAAGTAGAAAAAATTTAATAGAAATTTTAACACTGGCACGATAAAAGACAAAGGGAACTAATAGATCGTGCAACAGATTACGTGTATATTATTGGATGGAATCCACTTATAAACGAGCAAGCACATTTTTGTATTCTCCTATTTTTTTTTTTTATTTAAGTTTATTAATCGTATTAAAGAAAAATAAATACGAGAGTTCAGCAAGTATGAGTGTTCTACGACCTGATGTATTCATTGTATCGCAGACAATTTTTTATTATTTTTATTTCGATATTGTTCATTGTGGAGTATTTGTCAATGTTGTGTTACGACATGCGGATGGAATAATATTTGATAAATACGTACACCGGGTCACGATATGAAATGTAATCTTTCCAATGGGTCGTGGCTTGAAAAGTTTGAAAAACATTGGACTATATTAACGCATCTTAAACTTTATTCACTCGCGACCCTTATTCATAAGATAAAATTATAAACGAGCTCCAGTTTTATAACATTTATAAATAGCACGTATTCAATTACCGTATGATGCGCAACGACAATTTTAAAAATTAACACACTATTTATGACAGGTGAACTAATCTAATTTATAATAATAATCGGTATACGTAGATATAAAATATTCTGATAGTTCAAATAATAAAAAAACACGATTTCAATGGAGTGTAGATAATCCGAAGCAGAGATAGGCAGAATTTTTATTTAAATTGAAATTTGTAATAAACATTTTTCCGATCTTTCACCCGTTGAATAAAAATTGGAATTTCAGTTGTAGAATTAAATATTTCATAATAAACAAAGAAAAATTGAACTATCCAGTCGAATAAACATCGCGAATCGATCGCTGTATGTTTTATTTATCTTTTGTGCGAATACATTCATGTAAATTTTCATGAACGCAACGGAAGGTTTAATTGTAGCTTAAGAATTTAAACAAAGTCTCCGAGGAAGTGGCCTAAGTGTGAACGTGTGAATAGTAAGGATGAGACCTAACTGCAACCTGGCTAGCGATTGCCATCTGATAGCATTGACGTCAGAGTTCAAAATCCTTATTTAACTTGTTGCTGTATCTGTATCTTTACTTACCGAAGACCACTAGCAACGTGACACAAAATGTCATTTTTCGGGAAACACGTTTCCAGAGTTTTCGAATTTCAACGTTCCAAATTCCAACGTTTCAAAAAACCAACGTACACAAAATCCAACGTTCCAAAATTCCAACGTTCTCAAAATCCATTTCCAAATTTTCAATTGAATCACGCATAGAACGCTTTTATACATTTCTCACACATTTCTTGTATTTCCAGATAATACAAAAATATCTAATCTAATAGACCTCTTCCATTCTTCGTCTCGTCGACTTCAATTATACAATTCTCATCTTTCCATCCGGTGATCGAGATCTAAAATACGTTGGAATCGTCGTTCGGGAAACCCCAAGCGTTTCAATCAACATCGTTTCGTCGATTCCCGGGCCCGGGTGTCTATTTCGCGAAGATTAGAATACTATGGGACAAGCCGTTGAGTTATTTCTCCGCAGAGTGTTCTCCCTGGGCGGATCTCTTTGCCTTTTCATTCGCGCCACCTTTTTCTCACGAAATCCCAACGCGTTCACACAGCAACGAGTAAAAACACGAACGACCAATCGAAATGCAATGCAACGAAAAGGGAGAGAGAAACAAAGGGGGTAGCCATGGGGCAGGAAAAGTAACGGTTGGAAATACCGTTCGAAAAAGCTTATTTCCACGCTCCTTCGGCAAAAACGGATAGGGTCTTCTTTATCACGCTCGGCAATATACACCACGTAGGTGGTTGTTCGCAAAGGTATTCCGGATACAGAACGGGACACTTTGAAAAATATGGTCGTTGTCATGGTTGGTAGCGATGCCCGCGGCAGCGACAGTGGTCGCCGGTCTCGCCGGGAGGTCGTCGCGACGTAACGTTTCTGGCGAACACTTTTTCTCTCCCCCTGTTGTTGTTCCAAACCTATACACACTCGTGTTTTTTCGTCAGAAATAAAGTTTACGTACCGGTACGCATATCGGTCAATTGTCTACGCACACGCGGTCTTTGTCTTTCCACATTTTCACCCCACGTTCATCGAACCGCTCGGTTTTCTTTCGCCGCATTCGATCGGCGATTCGTAAACATTTATCCTTATTTCTGGTAACTTCGCTCTTCCAATTATCCGCAGTTTACTCGCGCACGAGCGCGCGCTTTTCTCGGGGACTTTTTGCCGAGTTGTATTTATTAGTCTCTTCCGATTTCTCGTTCGGTCTGTTTCGTTTTATTTGTCCCTCTGGTAAGAGTAAATATGTGTGAAACGTGCACACACAACATCCCTGGGATATTGTGTGTACATCGGAACGTATTACTGTACGGGAAACGCTTTTCCACGGCTACGGGCTGATTTTTATCCCCGTTCCGATTGACTGTAATTGTGAAAACTCCGCGATAGAGATTACGAGCGTGCGAAAGCAAATTATATTCAAAGGTGTGATCATTTTTATCGGGCCAGTCCAGTAAGGGGTACGTCTCACCGGTGAACTGTTTAGAGTTTCCGGATACAGTGTTCGAAGTAACTCCTTGAATTTAACGTTCGTTGCCAGCAGTTGTTCGACAAGCTCGAGCAATTATAAAAACACTCGGAAAGGATACGCGACTATTTTATCGCACTCGTTTTCACATCGTGTTGCGCGAATGTAATTAATTGCAAATTCTCGCCGAGCAGGTATGAAATTATTAATAGTTTTTGTTCTTCGTTCAACGCTCGATGTGCTCCACTTCGTTTGCCCGTGCACGGTTAAAAAATACGAATAGATTAATAATACAGCAAAATTTCGATTATTAAAATTGACCGGAATATACGTTCTCGAAGTAATCAACGTGAAAAATTATCATTCGTTAAATGGTATCCAATTAGCGAACCACTTTCCTTCGTTCTCCGTGCTAGATTTTTCACTTTTCAGATCACCAGTTTTCACATTCGCGCGAGCATGATTATTTCATAGAATTGCATCTTATCTTGGATTCGTGCTATTTTACATACGTTCACGATAGCAACGAACTCTTTAAGATGCACCGCGTTGCATTTTTAAGACAATACTGGTCGTTTTCTTTACTATTGTACATTTAACTCTCGTCGACGATAAATTTTCATCATAGTTCGTTACCCTCCGCTTTCGTTTTCTTTCCCCACAATGAAGCACGGATTTACCAATTTTTTTTATTTCTCTGCTGGTTTATTATATTTAAAGTGCATTTTCACTGGATAAAACTCTTTTAACATAATCGAGACTTCATTTTAGCGAAAATCAATGTTAAAAATTCGCGTAGCACGACACTTGAGGTAGAAACATATTAATATCGCGTTAATAAACTTTTGGAACAAAATTGGAAACGAAATTTATAATCGAATTCTTCAATTATGAAGAATAACGAACCGTAACCGTATGTAAATTTAGGATACGAAGCATTTTCGTTGAGGAGGTATTTATTTCGTTCTTATGGTCGACATCTTCAGTTATGAGACTTGAATTGTACGACTGTCGCAAACCGGGCGATTTGTAAAAAAAAATGCATTCGGTATTCCAGTGACTGGCTGAAGAGTCTTTTCAAATTACCTAAAAGTACAACCAAAAATGGCAGACAAAATTGTATTGGCAGCATGCTGCCTGCATAATGTGCTATGTGACGACGATACACTCGAACCTGAAGTTGAAACTTTACATCTACTACATCTACCTACTTCAGCTCTACAAAGAATGGAACCCTTAAAACGAAATTCTACCGAAGCAGCTTTCTGAATTCGTGAATATTTTAAGAATACTTTAACTTCTCCTATGGCTGTGTGTTGTAGCGAATAAATATGGTTCGCAGGGGAAGATTGCAAAATAAAAATTAACAAATGTGTGAAATATCGTTTGCGATCATTGAATTCAACTATTGGGAGAAAGTGAGCGATTGAAATAAGATCGAGTTAAATTTTACCGAAACGTTATTCACGTGTTTGGAGTTCCTGTAGCATCAAACCGATTTTAAAAGTGATTTCTCAAAAACGTCGGATACCATTTGATTATTCGCGAGGGATGCAGGCCAAGTACCGGGCAAACTTTTTAATCACATTTTCACGGATCTAATTTTTCTTTGGCGCATCGTTCACACCGATTGTACTTGACCTTTATAGTATTCCAAAATAGACAGCTGGTTTACGTCTGTTTCTCGAGGCGCGATCTCCGCGCAGTTTTACCCGAGAAGCGAAAGGTATGTCATTTCAGCACGTTTGTCCTCGCATAGAAACACCCTTTTACGATTCCACGGAACCCTGTGAATCACCCTTGGGAATTCAGGTTTTATAGACCTTTTGCTACACAAGCGAAGCCTCCTGAACCAGAAAATTACGTGCCACTGTGTAATATTTCCACATTCAAATGGAATCTTTAGCGAAAGCGATTTGAGCCGTCGCAGATGTTCATGTACCGGGTGATTTACTAACCGTTGCAAATCCTTGATCCCACGATATCAAAGGACATTTTTTTTCAATCGAATTTTCACTGTACAAAAAAGAACGAAATTCGACGATGATAATTTCTTTGTGTACGAAGGTGTGGAAAGTAAATTCTTGAATGAAATTACATGCTTTTTGGATAGCACAATAGAGGCGACTGAATGTGCAAATATACGCAAAAATTTTCTCAACGTTTCTTTCTCTAAGTTAATTTCTTAAAAATCGTTGACTCAGTCGGTAACCTATCGAAGATATCGGATGGGTTGTACTATGAGGAATTATAAATGATTTTGACAAAACTGTCAACGAAAAGTATCAAGTGGTACCATTTTTTGTCGCACATGTTAACTTCTTTAAAAATGAACCTAAAGTCTATAGTTTCGATAGCTGCAAACGAAGAAACTTTAACAAAATGTTGTTCTACGCTAGACAGAAGGAAATTGTAAGGTAGTTAGACACACTCGAGTGGTAAAGCAATACACTTCAAGACGCAAGACGTGAAATGTGTTTTTCGTCACTTATTACAGCGCCACATAGGGTCTCCTGACGTCCTTGATGCGCCCAGCAGGGTCTGACCAGTGCACTCAATGCACTGCACTCCAAAAAGCTATACACGTGACCTGGAGCAAAGAAATGTGGTTAACGTCTGACAACCTGCTTTCGAGAAAACCTGCTTTTCGCGGTTCTTTCTTTTCTTTGCACCGTCTTGAATTTATGTCATCAAATTGGCGGATAATGAGGATGGAGTAGTTCGTCGACGACTACAAATCTTTGTGCCGTAACTTTTGACAGTGTTACCTAACATAAACAACAGAGGTGTTACACTATGGTTACTACTACGAAATTAGGTCGCATAGACTTGGTGGATTCTAGTGCATGTGCCACCGCGTCGATGATATAAATTCGATGAAACGCGAGAAAAAGGAGAAACAGCGTTGTTAATCTTTCCTAACCACCTGATCCTTCCATCAGTCTCTTGTCTTCCAGGATTAAACCTTACTACCGTCTTTACAGTCGTTTTTCTCCGAAGGTATCAAAATACGACACTTAGGTCTACATTGTAACAACAGATTCATTCCGAAAGTATCCATATAATTTTTCGATGTGTATCTACAAATGTACACTTTCAGATTGAAAATACTCTGTAAGACATTATTCTTTACATAGCTTAGAATATCAATTAAAATCCCTGAAGGAGCAAAAACATCATAGAGATGTAAAATACATCTCGACCTGTATCAAAATTAGAACATTAGGACTGTGTTCAAACAGTACGTTCGTTCCAAAAGTTTTCATTTGCACTTAGATACAAAATACCCTGTGAGACACAACGTGGTTCTTTATACAACTCGAACGGTTCAACAAAACCCGTATAGAAACGAAAGCAGTAAGGATGGACCCAACATCCAGCAAAGTTACGACATTTTGATTCAGTTTCTCAACTTTCGATGCGTACATGGAAATACACACTCGTAAATTGAAACTGTCCCATCGACTTGACACAATTCCTTGCACAACTCAAGAGAATTGCCAAGATTTCTGAAGGAACGAAAGAGCGAGTATCGAGGACAGGACTATAACCTAGGCTCCTGGGCCTGTAACTTAGCTATCAGGTGTTCTCTCATACTATTGAAAATAAATAATATGACCATTGGAAGTAGATGGGACATTTCCAATTATTTAACCGGTTGAGTTATATCTGGTAGTTCCATTGCTCCTCGCATCGGGCAAACCTGATCGTGGAAGTGGAGCTATTAAACCAAACCTTTTTCCATATTCTCCCGTTTCACGGGACACGAGCACGAAGGTAATGATATTAAGTCGCGCTAATTAAGAGCGTGTCTCTTGTCGCGTTACGTTGATTCACATTGTCGGGTTAACAGAACTGCAACAACTCTCTAACGCGTGTTTGCCGCTCATCACGGCGTAGACGCGACAGAAACGAGAAAACGGTATGACCGGCCGCAAAGGATGCCGTGGCCAATTCAAATCAACCACATCGGACACACTTGCGTGTCGTCTCAGACGCGAATCCACGACGAGCGAGCGTGTATAATCGGCGCAGGAGGGTATAGCGAGGTCGTAAATTAAGCGGGGCGCAAGGAGGGGGCGCACATAAGTGGACAGAACTGGCAAAAAGAGGAAGAACAATGAAACAGACTGGGGGTACCTTTTCTCTCGTTCTTTGTGTTAAGTGGGCATCAGCTACCGGTGTTCCAGCAGCCGAGACAACGGTTTCAAAATTCGTACCACTCGAGTACGTCTCAAGGAGTTCTCTGTGTCATTTCCACCGACTGCCGCGTAGTTTGCGTACGGGGGGCTATACACGCTGCGTAATTATAGGAAACTGGTGGTTTTCTGTACAGTTAACCGGTGGTCACGGCGATTCGACCGGGTCGTTAAAATCTGAAAATACAATCTGACCTCGGCTCGCAGTAACACGAACCTGGTACCTGGTGACTCGTTCTTGACCCTGTTGCTACTTGTTGCTGGGCGTGTCTTGGTAACGAGCCGAAAAAAAAATTCATTACTGTACCTAGCTTTAACGAGAAGTGTACTTGTGATTTTATAACGCCCGGACGGTGTCTCGGCAGCATCGTTTTTCCGTTTCGTGTTTCTTTTGGCTGTCGAAAACGAACGAACGAGATCCAAGGAAGTGGTTCGAGAAATTCTACGAAAGGATCGATGACAGGGTGTTCCATTTAACTCGACCACCTTTTGTTATTGTCGATGGTATCAAAAACTGTTTCGGAAATTTTCGGACAGCACCGAAGAGACGAGATCTGGTAAATTAATTGAGCAATTCAAGAAATGCTAACAGAAGAGATGTTGATTGCTTCAGTTGTACAAGATAATCTACTTAACGTACCCACCTTGCCTCTCTCCATTCCTCTTGATGGTGCTAAAAACTATCTCTGCAATCTTGACACGGTACTGAATAGATGAGATCTGGTAAATTAATTGAGCAATTTAAGAAATGTCAAGAAAGAGTATGTTGATTACCACAGTTGTACGTGCCGTTCCGTTTAACTCGACCACTTTCTTTTTCTTCATTCATCTCGATGATAGCAAAAGTTCTCTTTGAAATTTCGCAATAGCGTCGAACGGATAGAATCTGGTAAATTTATCCAGTAGATAAAGAAATGTTCAGAAAGGGTACGTTGTTCGCTATAGTTGTACAATTTAAGTTCGTAAATTTCACTATTGTTGATGGTATCGATATATGTTCCTAAAATTTTGAAACACACGACTTGAAAAATAAATATAGTTTACCAATAACTATCGAGGATTCGTGAGTAACCAGATTTACGATCCGGAGGTGATTAATTTCTGTTTTGGGGATCAAGGATTTCCGTACACAATTATCGTGATACTTGTATTTACGTTCAGCTATAGTTGGGAGTTCTGCAAGTTCTGCTCAGAACTTGTTATCTTTGGAGTCTCTTTGAATCTCTCGATAGCGATTGACGTATCGTAAACTCACATTGAAGTATGTCTGTAAGGGAACTCTAGCGAATTCTGGTAACTTGAGTCGTATTCCTTGAATTACGATGACCATGCATCGGTGCTGCACAGGCTGCCTAGAAGCCTACCTCGTGCCCACAAAGTGGACATGGACATTTCAATATTCGATAAACCGTTCCAACTGTGTCATTTTACAATTTGATAGGTTTTTCAAAACCTTCCGCTCTAGATCGTGCTTGAATGTGAAAATCTTTATTGGAGAAGTAGGACGCGCGATAATTTAGAAAACATAAGTCAGAATTTGAAACGACTTCTGTACGTAGTAATACATTTCAATTAGCTTTTGAATATATTTGCTTGGGTTAACTGCCAAGAGCTAAGTGCATTTACATCGGGCAAGCTCGAGTACCAATCTCATTTAACATTGAAAGCAACTAATCGCGGCAAATATAATTAATTTTTTAACACGAAACAAAGATCGACCTAGTTAACCAATAACCATTATGTGAAACAAACGGTAACATTTGCTCAAAGTCAACGCTTTCAACATTTCATAAACGGGTACACTTAGCCTTCGAAATTGTACATTTTATGCTTCAAATATGCGAGAATTTATTTTTATTTCAAGTAATTTTAATCTCTCTTGAAATTATTTTGCACGCGAGAATGCTATCGGTATTGTTATTTTAATAAATCGATGCATTATTTAAGTATTTACATGCAATCGGCAAAAATACTTAAAAATTATATAAACAACAATAATATATATTGAAAATAAATACAACGGATTTTACGATATGTAATGTTTTAAGATGTCCAATATACGCACAAATTCATCGAATGCTGGTTGTCCATTAAATAATATTAATAAATAAAACCAATTAACGGACAAATTAAATTCTGCAAGAAGTAAAATATTTTGCAATTTCAACACTGAACGTAATGATTGATCGAATGCACGATATTGAATATGTACAAAAGCGTTACAACGAAGAAACACAAGGGCATAGAATTTTTTCATTTGTATACATTCTTTTTTTCTTTTATTGTCATATTTATTCGAAGCTATTTATTTCTAAACAATGTATTTCTGTCTTTACTTAAATCGATTCTCAATCTATAAATATCGATTATCTTTCTTAAGGGGTTACCGTATTTCATCGAATTGAGAAATAAGATTTGAAAGTTGTTTTCGGGAACAAGAGTGTAAGTTTATATTTAAATAGTGTAAAATTAATCTTGATCAAATATCTATGCATTTCTGCCTTCGAAAACAGTTTCTAAAAACAACCGTACTCTTCGGTCCATCGAAGTGACGATAACCCCCCTTAACTTTCCATCAAAGAACGATGGAGGATTGAACATTTGAAAAATTGATCGACGTCTTACCAGTTTGCACGTGTATCGTTCTATTTACTTGCCCGTACGTTCTATGAAAAGTTCGCACTACGAAGTACGCAATGATTTATGAAACGAGCTTGCGCATGTCGTTATCATCGGTCGATCGACATCAATAACACTGAATTGGGTAATCCAATTAATTTGTTACACTGTTTCTTGCAGAGCTGTGGTGACGGCAGTTTCTTGGCATCCTCACTGCGCCTACCTCGCGTCAGTGGACAGAGCAAAAACGGCAACGGTCTGGGGCGACCATGTTTGATAGGACGATCCCGAAACAGACGATTGTTTCACGCACGAAGGTCAACACGTTCGTTTATGCCGAGGTGGACGTTTACGGAACTGAAAAAAATGCAAATGCGAGTTTACGCGCCGCGGTGACTTCGCAAAGGGTCGCGTCGGTTGCAGGATAACGAAAATCGGGAAACGGTCGGGGAAGAGGGACGGGGGGGTCACGGTCGCACCATGACGACGAATATTCGATCGCGGTGGGGAACATTGTACATAAAATGTGCACCGATTGTTGCTCCAAGGTTGTAAAGATTTTTGTAAGATAGCACGTACCCGGCGCGCGACGACCGCTTCTCACCGCGAGAGGTTGAACAAATGATCGTAGTTACTCTTTTGAGATTCAACTAGAAACCAGGGCCGTCGTAGTAGCATCGTAGCTCCCCGATTAAAATGATGCATCGGGGTCCTTGCACGCTACTTCGCAGAAATATGAATGCAAACGATCGATGAAACGAAACACGTTTGTCGATACTCGCGGTAAAATTATTATCCGATGATTAAAGAAATATGTACAGGAAAAGGTTTATACTCGGTGCCTTGGAACACCCCCCAGGCTCGTGGGGCTCCAGAACAACTGCTCAGCGTGTTTATGCGTTAAGACGGCCCTGCTGAACACGCTCCCTCTACATATAAGAGACTGTTTTTTTTTTTTTCGTGTTTCAATCGTCTGTGTCGAGTAGGCTCGATCGCACCGCGTTGCGAAATATAAAATACTTTACTCGTAATTTGTTTCCAACCCGCCACTTCGCGAAATCCGTTGACGAGATTTGCTCCCGCTGCGTTGAACTAAATTTTCGCTAGTCTATAGCTTGTCCCGCGTTAATGATCAATCTCAGGTCGCGCGCAGCGTTTCTCGTACGCTAGAGGTAGAAGTTAGTTTAAAAATCTCTGTTCGAGCGAAGTCACGGAGCAAAATGTTTGTTCGTTGTTGAAACAACCGCGAGATCGAGTCTACTCGTTCGTTCGTAAGTCTGATCGTAGGTGTGGGAGTGGATGTACTCGTTGAACGCAGAATTTTAATAACGATACCGAGTAAACTGCATTGTACAAGATTTAGTTGGTCAACGACACGAATCGAGTAACGTGTTACATTGTGCCGAACATCGTTTTTGTTACGGTAATGTTAGACATTCGGCTATTGTCTACGAGCCATTTCGTGTCGAACAATTTTCAATCTTCCGAGAACTGCTGGCGTTTATTAATAGCGCGGAGAAACGATTCGTACAAAATCACCGTCTGCTGGAGATACGTGTATATAATGTTTATGGTAAATTTTTTTTTTATTCTTTTCGATATGGGCCTGTTCTCGCGGTTGGATCGTTTCGAGAAAATAACGATTCTTCGTTGTTCCCTCTCTCTAATATTCGAATTTATAGCTCTTCTATTAAAATTGATTCGCCTTTCCACTTTCTTTCGAACTTTCTCGTGTGTGTGTTTGGGCAACGTGATGTAAGCTCGTTGCAAAAGTCGTATATTTACTAGTCAATGAAACTGGGCGGACGTTCACAGTGCCCCGTCAACCGTGAACAATTCCCTCAGACTTTCGTCATGTTTTGATTATCGTCACTTTCAATTGACCCAGAAAGTCTATTTCGATACATTACTGAATCTGTTTCAATAAACTCACAGAGACTATAGACTGACTATTCTTTTTGTAATATTATTTTTCTCGCTACTGGACTAATCGATATATATATATATTTTTTTTTTTATTTCAAACGATTTGATTATTCAGCTTCTTTTGTACATTTCCAAGCTCATCTCGAATTGTTTTATTGGTAACTTTACAGTTGCTTTGTCTATTATTTGGAAGGAACAACGATGAAATCAAAAGTACGAAAATTTACGTTGACGGAATGTTACGTTCCGAATATAACAATGTTCACACTTATAGTTATTCGAAAGTTATGTCGTTATAGATCATTGTATTTGTTCAACATAAATTTTCTCACAAATCGTTCAGAACGATAAGGGGTTAGAGTCAACTTGACAAATTACAAAACTTCGATTTAAATGTTTATCGTATCGGTTGGAAACTTGGCTTGTTTCTTTTTCTGGAATTAATACTTTATCCAGCAGATCGTGTCAACCAGGGCGTATCTTAAATAACATTATGGGTCCTGCGTGAAATTTTTGTACGGATTAGTTTCTCGAAATTGTCAATAAATTCAGCGTATTCGAAAGCTCGTAAGTTGCGTTTCGTGGTTATTTTTCTACATTGAATACTCTTTTGAACGTACCTTTTACATGTTACTCGTGCTTTATTAATTTGCGCACTCGACTGAAAACAATTCGGTCGTCGTAACAGCACAATAATTACGAGCGAATGCTTTCTATAAGTATAGTGCTGGGATCGAAGGGCTCTAAACGTAAGTAAAGAAATTCGTGGCATCGACTGCCATCAAAACGCGAAATGCCAATTTGTATAGTTTCTCATATTTTTGATACGTATAGTTGTTAATTCGGATTATCGTTAATTGTGTGCAAGCACACAACACAAGTATATACATAATGATCCTGGTAATCGCTTCCTTTAACGTATTCAATTCGTATTAATCGGCTCGTGTTTTAACAGAACTTTGAAGTTTCAATTTTTTAGAGTCCTTTGTTCGTCGTTTAATGTAAGTTATATAGGCGCTGAAGAAACAAAAACATGTGTTCAGCGGATATAAGTTGTAGTAGCTACATATGGTAACGGTGTATGAGAATTGGATCATTTCAATTAATATTTCTTTATCGTACAAGATATTATTTTTAGTCTATAAATTTCCGTAAGCTATAAGTCATGACTATACTCTTGGATACAATACAATTTTTGTAATTTTACTATCGATGTGCCTAATTAAACATAAACGTTTCGTACGATTCAATATTTCCCGTCTCTTTTTTTTTTTTTTTTTTTTTTTTTTTGATAAAGACACGATTTCGAAAAATGTAATCCAACAACGATGCAATCTATATTGTTATCCGTTTCCTTTAATCTTCTTATTTCTTATTCGACGTTCACATTTTGTTGTACGAATCAATAAGTATTACCAAATGTCTTTATCTTTTATGTAATCTAATACCGTGGCAGCTGTTAAGGGTAAATTGATCGCGTCCATCTTGTTACTTAATTCTTTTTCCATGGATGCACACGATATGATTATAAACTAACGTTTTTGTTCTATCCACGATCTATGTTTAATTTCAACAGGAACGTTGTATACACTGTTCGCACATGTAAATATATATTAAATGTTTCCTTGTTATATTTTTTCAAATGCAATACATTTTTTAATTAATTCCGTATGTCTCGACCAATTCCACACTGCGCGCCTATCTCTATACAGAGACGAATATTTCATAATTTCATATACGCTTTACCAAATTAATTCTTTACGAACGAATCATTCTACACGTATAATACCTGGATATTAATTTATTCGTTGAGAGGAACGTCAATTTCTTTTTTTTTTTCGCGATGCTTGAATTATTTTAATACGTTTAATATGTAATTCTATTAAAAATCTACTAAATCTATTAAAAAAATTTCTCAAATTCTTATTCTTAATATCGTCAGTGCCGATAATTTAAAATTCGAAAATTCTAATACTTTTTACAACGGTTTTGTCCAATACAAACTTAACGAACGGATCTAATTATAACGAATATTAATAATGTAACAATGTGAATGTAGAAGATTGATAAAATTTTTTTTTTTACACATTATGGTCCGCTGCGGGTTTCTCTATTCGTATTAATATTACGTTAGTATTTATAATGCGATAGCATTCAGAGTATGCTATATTTACATTAAATGTAAATTCCATTTACTACATTTTCACCGTAAATTGGACGAAGATCACAGGTAAGTATTTTATTATTCCAAGTATAGTAATTCCAGCTTTCGAATGATAATTTTTACACTAGATACGAGGAAGAAAATCATTCCTACTACTGTTTATATTTATATTTATTCAATGTGCATGTAACGCGAGATTCGCTCGCTGTTTTTTTTATCTCGCTCACTCTCGACGTATCCCATTCACTTTACTCGTTAGTACACACGAGACTCGGCCCGAGCTCAAGATCGATATATCGAACTGACGTTCCAATTGTATCACTTGAAAGCGGGTATTACTCTAATAGTCACTTCCTAATGACGATATGATAGTAATCTCTGCAATACTATGAATTTCACCCTGGACAAGACAACACGAGTATCATTTCTTGAATAGAATATGATTTTCAAAATTGCAAAATAAACGAACATCCTTTTAGAAGATTCGAACAAATTACGCTTACATTTTCTTCGATTTAATAAAAATTTGTTTTCTACTCTCCGTTTACGTGCCTTTGAAGCTTTCCTTTAGTTTTCCATAATTTCCTTTCTATGAAGTGAAATTGCATTAATTTCAACGGTAACGAGTGTTTTCGGAAATATTCTAAACGTGTTTCTTTTTCTCGTACAGTCATTCTTCAACTTGACATTGTTATCGAGCGAAAAAGGTTCCTTTGGTGGCCGACTGGCAAGCCTCCGTGAAACAGGCTGTTATTTGAAGACTTTTCTGGACAAGTAGCAAAGATCTAAGAAGGCAGTAACCGTTTCTTTTAAAAGTTCCAAATACAACGCCTCTATTCCGGGAAAACCTTTATCTACCATGAAACGAAAGACTCTTTCGCACGAAAAAGACAAATCTGCGCTATACTTTATTCTTTGTTCCACTTTTCCCTACGTTTAAAAAAAAACAACCGACATTGTGAATAAGCCATCGTTTGCATTCGACGTTCTCCACTCGTACTTTCCAACTAGTGGACGTCCTTTACAAATTATGAAATTGTAGAAGTGTGCGAAACGTGTCCAGACGAGTAACTTTTTATTCCCTTATTACACATCGACAGGGACGAAGCACCTAATCGGAATATACGTCTGCGAGAACAGTGTTTTAATATTTAGTCATTTTCACCGAAACAACCGCACCCGGCGATAGAAATATTAAAGCTTGGAAATATTTAAAAGGACAGGTTTTTTATTCATAATTCTCGAAACGCGTCGAGTATAATTCTTTCACTTCTAAATCTCCGCAGCTGTTAAAATCATAAATTTATTTTTACAAAACAGTCGGATCGCTGACTCGATACGATTTCTTTCTTCAATATTTTAGACAACATCCTGAGAAACCTAGAAAAAGTGTCATTTATCGTTTAGGTTAAGAAACATCCATTACCATTCACCATCCCCATTCACGAGACTCTTGTTGTTTGTTTATTTGTAAATTATATTGATAATTTACAGAAAGAAGAACAACGAAATAATGAAATAACACTCCGTCAGAAATTGAATTTCTCTAAAAGAAATGTTAAAATTGTCCCTGTGTCGCGGTAGCTCGTAAACGAAAAATGAACTCTAATGGCAGCCCGAGCGTGAAACTCCGTTCTCTTTCAGTGGCTCGGTGTTGATCCAGTTTCATAAACCCCGAGTCTCGATTCTCTAATTGCGGAAAATATATTTCACGAGCTACGGTACACGGTACACGATACACGTGTTCCCGGTTCCCTCGGCACCGATCGCTGGACCACCGGTTCTTATTTTTAATTGACCCGAAACGTTCTCGATTCCCGATACGCGTCTGGTGGCTGCCATCGCCCCCTTTATATGCACGCATATCCTCCGTACACAATGATGATAAGTACGCGTACATGGTGTCACCTATTCGCCGGGACGTGTACGTGCACGTATCCAGGGATCCCCTCCGCAAGAGGTACATACCGGCTGAGCGTGTATCTGACAGTACCTAATGTGCTTTCAAAAGCGCTCATTAGTCACTGAAATGCGGTCGCGAAGTGACAACTCGCACGTGGAATATTATACGGTCGAAGAACTTCCGTTGTGTCGTATCGCGCGAGCGATGCACATCCCCCTTGCGCATGCACCGTTCGCCTCCTCTCTGTTTCTAACTTTCGCATTATACCGCCCTTTGTCCGCGATTCGACAGTTTCGACAGTTCGCAATGGAACGTGAGAATGCGGCGAAGCGGCCAGGGAAGCCGCTTGCAAACGACGTTAAAGTTCGATCGGACGGCCGCATCTGGGGCCACCGAAATTTTTCCCTCGCCCCCGATGTCTACGTATGTATAGGAAACGCTACAGCCCGCAGTACACATGTGCGACCGTGTCTGCGCGTGCACGAGTGGCCCGCTTCGATCCCCGCGGTTTACCGGCTAAACGTTGTAATCAATTGCAACGCCCTGAACAAAAAAAGAAGAAACAAACAAAAACGAAACGTACGATCCGCGAAAGTTTTTTCTGAAAAAACGGTGGAAAGAAAAATAAGAAAAAGGAAAAGGAAACGGGAGACCACGCGACGAGGTACGGAGTTCCCGAAACGTGGTCGAAATTCGAACGAACGAACACGAATGCGTCGATATTCCGTACACGGGCCATAATTAAAATTCGATAAATGTTTCGAGGTTACCGAGATATGGTTCGGATAATGCGCGTGGGGAAATATTTTTATTCGACAGCCCCCCTGGAACGAATCACGAACGCACTCTTCGCTTCGTCGATGCTTTGACCTTCGTTTCTAGGTCATCGGGGAAACGAATACGCGAGGATTGATTTAAACGCGAATGTGTGTTCGAGAATCTGCAGACGTCGAACTTTCTTCGGGAGAGGTTACGCAACCAATGGTAATGCTTGGATAAATATTGTGCTATCCATTGTTTCCGATTGAAAACTCTTGCGAGCACTTATTCTTCGCGCACGATCGATGGAGTGTGCGATTTTCTTATATTTTTTTCGAACGGTGATAAACATAACGGTGAGAACGTAATTAATTAACGAGATGATCGATGCGTTGTACGAGTTCATTTTATACAAATAATAATAATGAAGGAAACGCGAGCTCATACGAAGATAAAAGTTACGTTGACTCAAGTTGTGCAAATTTTTTATATTAATGTCGCAAGAGTGATTGCCACTCGAGAAGTCGAACGAGACGACAATATCGAATTTTCTACTTTTCTCCTAAGTGCAACGGTGCGTTCGAAAGATACAAATGTACTTTTCCATCGCATATCTCTCTTCACTGGTATCAATCTCTCGGAATATTTTACGTGAAAAAGTATCATCGGGTGTACGGTGTTTAAAAAAATCAATATTTCCCGAGAAATCTCGCATTTTGTATCTCTTATTCGTTGAGAGTTGAATTTGGCTTACACCAATGCTGTCCGAGCCACCTCACGTAAAACCTCTGGGATTCTTCCATTCCCTCCTGAACATTAACACATACGTTGTACTTAGCATCTGTGAGCTTCCTTACAACGCTGCCTTTTCATGGCTGCCTCTTTAGCGTAATTACGCTGTCCGAGGAAGGAACAGTTGGAAGGGGTCCCTACGTTGAACCGCGTTCACCTACACGCTAAGAGCCGAGCGTTCTCCCCACCGTTTCTGATTTACCCTGTCCTGTAAAGGGGAGAACGAAATGAAATGAGAGTGAGTCAGAAAGATTGAAAGCGAACGAGAAATGGTACGAGACGGACAAAGTATTGATATTTTGTCTTTCGGACGCCTGATAAATCCGTTCCTCGCGTGCAATAATGCTTCGCCCGCTTCGTACCATTTCTCGTCGTTCACTTTCAGTACCTCTGACTCGCTCTAATCCCATACCGCTCTCACCTTCGATAAAAAAGAGCAGAGAACAGCCGTTCGAGAATCGTGCCTCCTCTACATTATATAGCACGCGCCGGGCCCGAGTCACTTGCTCTCAACGAATAAATACTCCAAGTGGCGCGTACCGGGAGACTCGTCGATAAACTTAAGCTACTCGTGTCTCAACAACGAAGCTTCCGATTACAAAATGGTAAATGATATTTCGATTTCTCTTCGCGCAAAGAATCGAACCATTAAAATCAATCGATTTCGCTATACGCACGTGTACACGGTACCGTTCCATATTTTGTGAATTATCTTCTCACAAATCACTCCAACCTACGAATAAAAAGTTGAGAAGCTCTCGAGCTCGATTTCTTCTCGTTGAAATTGATACGTATGCGTGCAACGGAATGTCTATATTGAATAAACTGGTTAGTTCGGGAAAATTAAATAAATTCAATAGAAAGTTAATTGATAAAGAGAAACTAATGCAGCTATAGCAAGACGTTCCTCCACGATTATTACCGAACGATGTTCGCGGGTTACCTCGAGATTGCGGTTTTTCTTTCTTTTTTTTTTTGTCGTTTGCATAACGAACGAGATATTAGGGATTCACGAAGGAGGGTGAGATAGCATAAAGGTGTAAGCAGAATGACAAATTAACTTACATCTTAGCGCTGCTTCCGTGAGATTCAGGTAGGCTCCTTCACCTGTAGCAAGAAACGAACATTACCGGGAAGCTTGGCGGAAGCGTCAGTCATCAAGCAAGTGCGAGACTCGCTTTAAGCGCGATATTTGTCCGCTGATGCAGAATCGGGCTGCGCGAGATCGCGGATGCTTTCGTGTTCCGTCGTATGGAAATACAAACTGCTCCGACCGATATTTTGACTGAACGTGCCTCTGGGTGTTCTGGTAGAAAGATTTCCTGGAAGGATTTGAAGAAAAAAGTTGTCGAAATAAATTGTCAACGACTTAGCTACACGTAGCGATCCTCCGAAGTACTTAATTCTTCGTGCCCTGTGCTCGAAAACTCGTAACGTATATTTGAAGAAAAAAGATTGTCACGCGAGACAGAACTTATTGTTATTATCATTTTATTTACGCGTATCAATACACGTCTAATTTGTTCTTCGTTATTTTCGAACTAGAAAGTAAAAATATTTAATCTACGACATTTTTTATTTCGAAGAATTTTCTGTTTAAATGTCGACGTTTAAACGATTTGAAATGAATTCGATACTTCGTAGACTCGTAAAAATTGAATGCCAAATGTAATCTGTCATCATTTAATACGCAATAACAAATATATAATCATCAATTATTTAACCGAAAACATATTGTCAGGCAATCATAATGAAATTCTTTCTGAAACGGTAATTCGTAAACGTGCACGATCATACTGAGTAATAATTAATGACAAACTGTGGGTATATCATTGGTTTCGTATAAATGGGGCTTCAGGGGGATTAAAGTTTATCTGTTTGTTAAATAATTTCAGTATTGAGATCTGTAGATTTCAATGAAAGGACAACGCTATGAATATTTACTGCTTTTAATTTCAATCACACTGTACAACCTGACCTAAAAATTGTTTTCTATAAATATACTGTCGTGAGAATGTCTTTTTCTAATTTTTAACGAAAGCCTGTACATCTTTTAGGATGCTAATTGATACAATTTTTGTAGATAATGAAACAATGGCTAACATTTGGAACTCTTCTAACTTCTACAACGACACTACAGCATTATTCAGATAATTGAACGTGAATTAGGTTCACTCGGGTTCAATTATACGGAAAAGATGGTAATTTTGTTCGAAAAATCGAATCTAACGAAGTATAAAACACAATAATAATTTCTACAGTTAGAAAATTGTAACATATTGCTTTTACGTGATTCATTATTATGTTTTATACAAACAAATAAATATACGTTACGTTAGTTTGTTTTAATTTTCTATGCAATCAGTATTACTTGGTTATTTCTTCTGCAATCACTAATTGTCGTTCAAATAGTAGATAGATCTTAATCGAAACATTTGAAGAAAAATACAGATAATTGTACGAAATGCCACTGCCTATACGCGTCAATCATACTTCCAACGAGGTAGTATTGTATCCTGAATAAAGGTCACTCACTCGAACCCGACTCATCCATCCGGTCCTAATTAATGTAACTGTCCGTGATATCCAGTTGTTTCCGTGTAGATGATCGTGATCGGCAAATTCCTTCTGATATCGTTCCAGTAAGTCATTTATATCGGAATTGAGGAAGATAAACGATTAACGTCGTAGCCAAAATATTTTTTTAGATCATCGTTTATACAAAATTGTACATATATAATACTTTCACGTTTTATATATCTGTGCAGAATAAGAAAAAGAAATCCATTGCTACGATTGATTGACTTACCTTTATAGATTTAACGCAGGAACAAGCAATCTATTTATTCTATTACGCTCTGAATTTATATCGACGATTTCAATGGTGTATAATAGAGTACACTTAACTATATTTGTTGCAAATGAAAGCTGTAAGCACAGATCGTTTGGTTGATATTTGATATTAATCGCTATAATTGAATCAAGCATCCAAATTACAATCGATAATTGCTAAAGCTGTGTGCCGATTATTTATTATTAATTCAGTCGGTATCGAAGAACAACTAAATTTCTACGATAAAGCTCGAACACCTAATAACGAGATAAGTGGATGCTGTTAAAAAGGATTTACACATAAATACTTAATGGATTATAGGGGATATTACTAATTATTCTCTCTAGAATTATTGAATATAAGGTCGTCATTTTCTTTCGTAATAGGTATTTCTTAATACGTGGTCGGTATTAATCCATAAGCAAGAACAGGTTTATGACCCGTAAGGAAGGATTTCATATAAACGTACATCTCGATCAGAATTTTTCCTCAAACTATCTACGTCTTTTAATAATACTCTCGCGCCATTGTTTATTCGCAGCATTATCGCCAATTTCGTATCAATATTTAACTACAAACGATCCTGGAAAATGTAATAGGTCTTTTAACCTTGTCTAAAGGATTAACAGAAGCGTCTTATTACAATGTTTTACCAGATCACGTGCTATAGCTACCGGATGAAGTATCCTTATTACTAGAAGTACGTGGTTATTGTATAATGGTACTCTACCTCGCTTCGGTGAATGGATAGGACATGTAGGACCAATTGCTTAGTCTCCGAGCGAGCAATTTGGATTCTGAGACCTAAGTATACTCGATTATTACCTGTCGGGTTGTCTAAAATTTATCATTTACGCAACACCTGCTAATAACGGTGAGATATTCGTGAGTTAATGAGGCGCGTATAACACGATAGGTGGTCATTTTGAACATTTTCTTTTCAATAATTATTTCATAAAATACAGAAGGTGCTGTAACTTAAAAATAATTTTATATCCGACATTTGTCTTTTTTATTGCTCTTAACTTCTGACTTTATCGTGACGAGCACTCTCCGCTCACAGCATTCTTTACTTCTTGTTTCATTCACTTTACCATCTTTATTTCTTGGAAAATATTAATACGTTCTCCAGTCGAGAACATACGACATTATAGTTTGCACGATTCGATATGCTTTTGAAAATTGATAGAATCGATTGGGACGATTTTGAATACGATTAAGAAATAAATCGATGTCGAAGTCCGTTGACGTTAAAGAACGATTAAACTGTGCTATGTTAGAAATGTATTTGCAAATGACATCGTTGTCCGCAAACTTTCACGGAACTGGTCTCTGAATCAAAGCCCCTGGAGAACGTTTAATTATCGTCCTTTCCAAGTCCAGAACCGAGCGTTTACTCCAAGACTCTCGATAGTAACTCAGGTATCATAAACCTAGAACTAAGCGAACGTTTAATCGGAGGTCTTAACGGATCCTCGCGATGTTGGGGTCATTTCTTCGGAACTACCTCTTCTATGCGCATGTCTTCGATCTATTACCTGACCGCCAAACGCACCACTGTAGGCGAAACATCCAAAGACCTCTGATTGGCTCTCCCATTATCGCACCCAAATCTCAACCGCTTGAAGAGTTCGTGGAAGGGACGATCGAGGGTTTCTTTTTACGATCGATAAGGGTTAACCACGTAGGTTGAAAAAAAAAGAAAATCTAAAATTTCTTCCCGCACTTTTCGAAAACTTAAAATAATTTGAAACTAAATTCGTAAAGTTTTATTTCGAAGCCTTAAAAAATAACGAAGTTATAAAATATTTTCGAGAGCGTGGCGGATTACCCGACCGCGCCATTCAGCGGTTTTCAGTGCGTCTACCTCCAAACCGCGTTTTTCGAGCTAGGTGTCAAGATATCTGAAAATTTAACGAGCCTTCAATTTTTGAAAGTACCTTATCAGATATATAGACGACTCACTTACATTTCTTTCTTTGTCTCGGTTTTATGTTAATATCCCGATCCCTTTTCACGTTAAGAACAGAACCATTACCTACCTTTAAACGACAGTCATTTTGTACTAAATTATTTTACTCGTTCTCAAGGATGCTTCAAAGGAACAGGGAAACTCGACAATCACGAAACACGATTACAGAATTTCAACGAGAAGTAATTTCAAATAAGATTACCGTTTTCAAATGTTTCCTTTTTATCCACGGAAGAGTATGGATTATCGTGTCAATTACGATAAAAATATATTGCCGAGTTTAGGAATAAATTACACGGACGGTTTTACTTCTTTCGCGTCCAACGTTGCGGTTGTTTTCGTTAAACAAGTAGTCTCGTCCGAAACACCGTACCGACGTGTATATACTCTTCCGCTACTATCGTTCGTAAATTCTAACGACTTAAAGACCAATTATCTCTTTACAATGCATTAGTATTCGCTTATTTTACAGAACGCGTCATCGATAAATCTTCTCGACCGAGGGGGTCATGCGTCATTAATTTACCGTAAGGTTGCGTACCCACGTGTACAACAGGCGGCGCAAAACCACATGGAACGCTTAAAGAGGGTCGCTTTTAAAGGTACCGCGGGCTCAAAAGGCGTCTCCTTTTAATCGTCTTCTGCGCCGCACGTTACACGTGTGGGAACGTGGCCTAATAGATCCAACCTTATGTCGCGGTGATTACGTGTAAGCGTGACTTACAACCCAGCGAAATTCTTTGAAACGAGGCATGCGCGACATTTTTCCGACAGGGTGTTAAATATAGAGTATCTATAGTTGAGTCGTGTACGAGAGAGACGACAGTACGTACACTAAGCGTAGAGTAGTTACACGGCTTTTTAACGAATATGGATTCAATAATTGTTCAATTCGTGGTTACACATCGGTGAATTAATTTTCTTGGAAATGTCATTTTCTCTCTCTACCGTAAGTGACGAAAGTGTCGATTATTTCGAAATTTGTACGAAAGTAAAAAATTATTTAACCGAATAAAAAATATTGTACAATAGAACCGTTTAAACGTGGATACACGGTCCTTGTAATCTTGAAAATTCGTTTCGCGTTCTAACGGTGTGTTGCTTCGAACTGAAACTTTTCTAAGTATTATAATCTCTCCAGTCGCATCGGTCCGCAGAGTATTTCTGACCTTAAAGACGGTCTTAAGGATCAAGGTGTTAACAGTAGAAGTTGTAGGTACCGGAGCGTTAATTAAAACGTACATAATAATATTTTGCACTATCTCGAACTTCTCGAGTGATACAACTCGTTCGTAAAAAAGAATAAAAACACAAGCAATATGTACCCTTCGATCGATTCACTTGGAAGAACTTCTTATCGCGATAAGAATTTCGAGAAACGAACAAAAAGAAGACCACTTTTCACCCATTAATCGTTGTCATTCAACGAACCGTGGAATCAAATATTTCACAATGAACATATAAAAATGTAACTCCTCGATCGAATAAACGTCACGAATAAATCACCGTTAGTTTCATTCGTCTATTACTCGTTCGAATAAAATTTTGTCCTGATTCAGACCCACGTACATACATATCCAATTTTTTTTTCTTTCTTTCGTTTCTTTCTCTTCCCTTCTCGGCAGCTTTTATTTCGAACCGAAGGGGATTTCTTGGTTAATCCAATAAATACAAATACGATGAATCGTTCCATCGATATTGAACTTCGTTTATTATCGAATAAAGACCAAGAGGATCGACAATTACTTCGAACGTTTAAAAATCCTGCGCGTTCGCGGCGGTTGCGTGAATAACTCTGCGTAACGATATTCGACCGACGGAAAACCAAATCTGGTATCTTTGAATTTCGATTCGGGTCGAGAACGAGTCGTGCACCGATATCCCGCGAATCGCAGCTCGCCACCGTCGAGGGTGAATCGCGCAAAAACATCGAGACTCGTGTGTATCGTCTTGGTCGTTGAACTCGGCCGTGATTCTAACCGAAGAATCGGCGGGGGTTGGAACCATCGTCGAGTATCCAACCCGCGACCGAATTCTGCCCTAATCTTCGTTGAACTTAATATCCCTGTACACGCGAATCGGAGCCACTCTGTTCCGGCGTGGCATACATCCCACTCGAGGATACCGATATTGAAACGTAAAAAAGATTCAATCAGTCGCGAAGTTTCAGCGCCAATCAATCACCCCTACCCCGAAGCTATCCGGCTTTAGGACGCAAAAGCTCTCTCGCGCGCGCAGCCCGCACTGGGGCGGCTGATCGCGACGACGACGCTAAAATGGCCGAGGGGGCGAAACGAAGGGGGCGCAGAAGAGGGGAGAAGAAGAGAACGAGGCGACAGGGAGGTGTAAGGGGTGTGAGGGTCGTGGGGAGGGGGAGAGAGAAACGAGCTTTCGGGTTGCACGACCGAGTCGACGCACTGGAAGCTCTCCGTGCTTGCGGCGGGAGCCTCAGTAGCCGCTTGTACGTCGACCGGAAGAGCTCTTTGTCGTCACGTCATCCTGAGACGCGCGGCGCGCCATCGCCGACGAGGGAGATCGTCGTGTAACGCGCAACTGGACCGCATTGTGAGAAAAAAACACACAAGACCGGGAATAACCAGGAGGGGCTGGAGAAGAAGAAGAAGGAAAAAAGATAACGAAATATCCACACGTCTTACGTGTTTTCGCGCGGCGCGTTATTCCCCGAAAGGAACGGGCGGCGGGGACGTTTTCGCCGCGGGGAACACGTTCCCCACCCCACCCCACCCCCGTCGCGCGTCCCCCTGTAAGGGGCCCCCAGTTGCCATCGGGATTCTTCACGGCACGGCCGAGAGAATTTTTTTTTTTTTTCTAACCAAATCCCGAAAAAGTGAAGTGTACCGTTATTTTTTTTTTTAATTTCGGTTGGTGAATGGATCGACGTGCGGGTGTGACGATCAAAGGAACCGGATGTCCTGAGATGAACGCGGTACTGTGATCCGTGAGAATACGAGGCGCGTACATCTGAGTGTGTTACCGCTGAAACAGAAACCGGAAGACATCATGAGAAGTGTCGCGAGGCATCGAGAAGCGCGTCCTACCCTCACCGTGTCGCTTTTCATCGTTCTCGCCGTTTTCGTGACCGGTAAGAAATCGAGCGACTGGGACGCGTGAACACGGCGATCTACGCGTTACGATGCACGATTATTGGAGACACATCGAGCGGATTTCGTGCGATTGTCCACGATCGCACAGAACCGGGATAAGTGGAACGTCCAAAGGGGTTTCCCGACCATCGAAATAGAGAACCCTACGAAGCGAGGGGACCGCCTCGATTTTTATTTTCCCGTTTAGGACGTCGTTGCCCGAACAATCCTCGGTTCACGGATACGGTCGACGTATACTTTGTTGCGCTTTAATTCGCGGGACACGTCCGCTCGTACGTTGTAAATTTCATTTTAAGATCGACCCTCGCGATCCGGGTATCCGGTGATCGGAATTGAACGCGTCCAATTGGGAGAAGAATTTTCATTCGAAGGAATTGAAAACGAAAATGTCCGCGCGTACGTTGGAAAATTTGATTTTAAGATCGACGCTCGCGATCCGGGTATCCGGTGATCGTTGAACGCGTCCAATTGGGAGAAGAATTTTCATTCGAAGGGATCGAAAATGGAAATTGTAAAAATTGAAATTTTCAACGATTGTTCTCGTTAGAAATTCATCGAGGAGTTCGGGTCGAATTTGGATACTCCGCGAGTTCGATTCTCGACGAGGATCTGTAAATCGAAATTAGTAACGAGTACTTCGAAAATTCTGCAGCTCGTTCCGTCAGATTTTTCAAAAATTGAAATTTCTTTTTTACTTTCGACGTTGACGAATCCATTCGCGTATTACTCACTCGTGAAGCTATCCGTGAATATTTGATTACATTTGATACGACCGAGTGCAAAAATTAACGCATCGTAACCCTGTTCGTGTTCCGTTCGCCGAAATTTCTCGCAAACCGACGGATCTCTCGAAGTGACACGCGACGCTTGTTCGTGTTGGCGAACGGTGCTCGACACTCGATCCGGAGTGTTGAGAAATCGTAGTTGGAAATCGAACGACCCCGAAGCCCCGTGTTTTGACTCGAGACGCGTAACTTCCGCGGACAAAGTATCGAGAAAACGAAAGAGACGGTACGGAAATACCGTCTCGCGTTATTCGACTCCGCGAGAGAGCCAGGATGCACTCACGGAACTTTTCAACCATCCCCGTTAAATGACCGTACCTTCCGTGAACCTTCTCCGGGGGCGACGATTGCTGCTGGATAAAAAAGTTTCTATGCCGAGTTCCACACCGAGAAGACGGTCCCGATTTCGTTTCTTTGTGCCGGACAAAACCGCGAAACGTTTTTCCAACGACGATCGCGAAACGAAAATAGCGATCGGGTGGGGAAACGCAACGAAAAGAGTCACGTAGACACCAACGTATTAGGACACCGTTCGGAAGTGAAATAAATCGCAAACGTAACGTTATGAAATTAGTCCAGTCGAGAGAATCGTAAATTACGAAATTATCGAGGAGAGTATCGTTACTCGATATTCCCCACCGTGAAGGGACGGTACGAATAATATTGAAACAACGTCCCACCCCTGAGGGGCGGATTATTTTTTTCGAGTAAATTACGGAATCATCGAAGAACTCGAAGGAACATCATCGTTCGATATTTTACACCGCGAGGGGAATATACGAGTAACGTTGCGAGAAAATCTCACCCGGTCGGGAAAATTATTTTTTTTTTTATTTTTCGTTGCGATACCCCAGGCGCTATTGAAACGACTAATATTGAAATTTGAACGTATAATACGGTCAAGGCACGGCTTTCTATTTAAATTCTCTGTTTCTATAATGGAAAAATAGAACGAAGTTATGCGTTCGTTGATAAAGTAGAAGTATATAAAAATTGTGCGCAGCTGTGCGATCAACTTGTGGTTTTCGATTCGAAGCTTTAAAATGGAATAGTAATCTTTTTCGATGCTTGCGCGGCCCCTGGGCATGTACGATAATCCGCTACTGATCTCATCGTAGGAATTGAATAAAAATTAGATCAACTTTTCGTCGGTACGACCGCCACGAATCTAGATGACAAGATTCCCCGTTCTTGAGTATTCGGGATGTCAATTTCTATAGTATTTCCGATAATATCCGGATCCATTGGTCTAGCGGAAGTTTTCACAAGTCGAATTCTGATTTTTGGCAAGCAAATCGTATTTTCTTGTCCACCTTAACGTATATATTTTCTCGATAGAGCGCTGATTGGGGTATTGTGGAAGGCAACGTGAAATTTTAATATCAAAAGTTAGTTAGTTTTTGCTCTTTCAAAAAGGATCCGAGTAAATTAATTAAGAATCAGAGTTTGGAAAGTCCAGCTCCGAATATCAAATATACGTGATTCCCCAACGTTACAAAACATCGTTGACAAGCTCTTATTACTAATTAATCGTACGTCGTTTGTTGTGATTATTTATTCTGCATAAAAGCTTTGGGCGACCCATACATAATGCAGCCTAGGATAATCCCATAAAATATTTAAATACTATTCCTTTCTGAAAATCTTATTAATTTTTATTCGACCATCAGTCGTATTAACGTCAATGTTATTCTATATCGTGACAGTGTGGCCTTCACTCAAGATTAATTTCTTCTGAATTTTGCCATGATCGTGCAATCGTTGTGAATAGTTCAATACTTAGAAGTTGTCGAATAGTCATTTATCCGCAACACTTCTTCCAATCTTCTTACAATGAAGACACATCTTTAAATCTACTCGAGTCTTTTCACTTCATTTTGTAGTCTTAAGTGTTCTTCCTTCGCTACACAATCTTGAAGCTTATCTACAGTCTCTTCACTGTTATCAGAAAAATCGGTACATCGAGATGTTGATTAATTTTGATCAATTATTTTCCAAATCATTTTTCGACGATTACTTTTAATCGACATTTACACGTAACAATCTTGAATGATTGTCGACTTCCTCAGACGTCCTGATACTTAATCATAGCAAATTTCTTGGACGTGTATACCATCAGACGATACGAACATCCAACAATAGCCTTTTTTCAATAAAATTTCAATTTTCGGAGAAATCGTAGCTCAAGGTTCTCGATTTCACTGCACGAGAACGTCACCCCGTGTACCTAAATTTTTTAAATTAGGCTAACAGAGATAGAAGCTCGTATGGAAATTGTCATAGTGTATTGGAACATTTGAACACAATTACACGATCGGATTAAATACGATTAATTAAATGATCAGATCGATCATTCGCAAATTACTTAACATAGACAGGTATCGATGCAAACATGACATAAACGAAACGGTGCAAATATATAATAATGTACACCAGGTTTTCTTTAAGTATACCGGGTGTCCTGATATTTATGAATAGAGATGTATCGATGGGAGAAGAAAAGATCAATCTTATAAGGAGTCGCGTGTCGTCCTGGGTCAGACGTTTTAGTCAGACTTTGCAAGTCCTGCGACTGATTGCAAGAAAAAATTACTCAAAAGTGTCCACGTTCTACTCACTCGTGGTATCACACTCCTCTTAACCAAGGATTAATTATTCTCTCTCCCTGCAATACACGCCCATTGAACGAATATTTAAAATTGATTTTCTTTCAAAGTTTCGAATGGAACATTTTTTATCTACACTTTTTATTTATTTCTTGCCCAAGGGATCAACTCTTTTTACCATTGTACCACAATTTCAACTGAATTCTGTATATTGGTGGAGCTATGTAATTTTTCCTTCTCTTTGTAACTTGTAACCGATGTTTCTTTCTCTCGACGATACACCGTGCACCACGTATGCTTGGATTCTCGATGCGTAAACGAGTGGATAATCGTTTGTAACTTGGAACGGTTTTGCGCGTTGAATAATTACTTTATCGAATATCCAATCGCGCGTAATCTGTGGCGCAGATATGTCGTACAAAGTCGAAAGCTTATTATGAAGCTTTTGAACAAACGATCGACCAATACGTCTAAACGTTCAGTGAATTGACTCGTTGCTTCAGACATTTCGGCATTTTCGAAAAAAAAGATAGATTCCATATTATGGTTCAAAGCGTTTGGTATAAACGTTAAACAATCGTGATTAAATTTAACGCAAATAACGTTGCACGGTCTGTATTATGTTCATACGATTATACGGACTAACTCTAATTGAAATTTAATATTAGCTGTGATTATACAGTGGGCGAGTTTCGGCGCTTCTAAAATGTAAAGCGCGAATGACACAATAAATACTATTTCGTTAATAAATTGCGTAATAAGTAACCGCGAGTGTGTAATTTATAAATTGAAAGGCGAGTGAACGATTTTCCTGCGATCGAACGATTCTCGACGAAATAGAATTAATCGTGATTAAATATTGTATAAAGAATTCGTTGATTCGGAATTCCTTCGTGGAGTTTGCTAAATGAACGAAAGTGGAAACGGTATATAAAGAAGTTTAAATCGTAAGTCGAGGAAAAATGAATAGATGGCACCTGTGAAACGTGGAAAAACTCGAAACTTAAATTGGGAACGAGGAACCGTTTAGAAGCCGTAGTCCTTTCATGTAGGAAACATTAGTCAAACTAAAGGAACGTTTCTCTCAAGTGTGACAGCCGGTTGGAAACTGTTAAATGACGTAAAAGAAATGATTCTCTGGAAACTTACACAATTTCTTGCTCTCAATCTTTACGATCTCGTGGGATATTCCGCTCGCGGAAGTCTTACGGCTACTTTTAATTTATTTCCGCGGACTTTTACGTTCTATTAATACAATTAAGCGAAAAAACGAGAATAGGTCGAGCAGATGAAATTACTTTCCTCGGTCAAAGTGTACAAGCAAATCTGTCTATTACCGTGGAACCAATTCACAATCGCGACGAGATCTGATTGAGAATCTTATTGAATTAGTTAGCCAATTTATTTCCTTTACTGACTGAACAATTTTCTTAATACGCGAGTTTCAGCTTCCTCGGTTTATTCAAATTCAGGATCGGTGGACATTGGTTTAGTTTATGGGCGTGGAGTAGACATTTGTCATTGGGCAATACGCAGAAGAAGAATCGTTTGATTATTAAAGTGTTCGAATATCTCGAGAAAGATTAACTCAAGGGCTTTGTTTATTGGACATTTTTTTCAAACATATATAAATACTATATTCGAATTAAATTCGACGTAAAGAAATTAAATAATTTTCTTCTTCCATCTTCTCTAATAGAGAAAAAAATTCACGAACATGATTATTGTCTGTTCTAGTATGCAATATTAACGAATAAGGTGTACGCATAAAATAGTCACCACCAACTTCTATAATTTTTAAATTCGTCCAAATTGAAGCATACGGACTGAGAGGGAGAAGTGAAAATTAATATCTAAATAGATCCATTTACGTAGGATTTTGGATTCTGGTACCTTTTCACCAAAGTATTACTTTTCCACCGACGAATTAACGGAGGAACACGTGAAATAGTCACTATAAATTACTCTGATCTATCGACTTCGGTAGACTAGGAAATCTATTATTGGAATTCGAGTTACAAGATCAATTTGTTTGAAACCACGTTCTATTCAACGAACGATATATGTAAGTCTTATCTTAATCCTCGGACGAAAGACAATTCAAATAGATAGCTTCTCGAGGAGCAGACTTTGCGTTTCTGCTGCTGAAGCAGAATTGCGAGCAATCCTCCTCTTTACAGCCTGGCTCGAACCTTTTCGGTTGATTTTTTAAAAGTTTCATTGACCGACTCGAAAATGAGAAAATGTTCGTTGATTGGCTGCAGGAACAATCAATGGATAGCTTTCGAATAAGAATCTATAAGTATCTACGTGGAAAATTCATGACTCGGGGACCGTTTCATTATTATTTCTGTTTCCTATTATTTCTTAACGAAAAAAACAAACATCGAATAAATGTCAAGCTCAATTCGGTATTTAAATAACACGCGCGAATAATTTGATCCATTCGGCATATCCAATTATGCAATATCATCGAGTTCTCACCTCAAAATGGATCGGTAAATCTGGATATAACGGAAAATGTAAACAAAGGTAATCCATGACAAGATAAATTCATTTTATCGATTATTAATTATAGTCACCCGGAGTTGAAGTTATATCGGTTAGTTTGTAATATATACGATCGTATAATAAACTATCGTTATGCAAATTAGAAAGTTAAATAGCTGAAAACCGAGTAGTTTGTGGGTTTATATTTATTTAGATATTTTGGTTTATATTTATACATTTTACCGGATGCAAACTCAACTCTACGTAGACTATTAGAGTCTATACTCGCACCATGTATTTTTAGTATGTAACGATAAATTTCAAATCAATTTTATTGTCTCTGGACTTTCCAATCTCTTTACGCGGTATCAATTATGTAAAATAGTCTATTATTTTCATTATGCAACGTTCATTCGCGCGTATCTCATTCTTTCCATGCTACTAAAACGTACTTTCTAATATACACTGCTTTACGAACAATATTATCTTCCATCTGTATATGCTACAATGTCGTAAAATTCTAATCTGATAAAATATAAATTCGAAATGGGTCTCGGATGACCCCAGAAGTAAAACTCGGAAGTATCCCAAGGTTAAGGGGTTAAGTTACGAGCTATTGTTCCGCATAAAATGTTTAGCTGACGGAAACTACCTATCTCTGATATTAGCTTGCAAAGCATTCTTCGCGAGCAAACCGTTCATTATCCTATACACACCGAAATTGGATTTAATATTGAGCTTTATGGCAACATAATCAAAGCTCCACGGTCTATGCAATGTCGATAACAACGTTACAATAAGTGCATCGAACAAACTAATACACCTCCGCACTGTTTTAGCGAGAGGACTGCATAGTATCAAAGCGAATACTATACATGTATCACGGGTTACATCAATTACCTCATATACTTTAATACATGCAGATGCATATCAGACTAACAGCTGTCTGGCATGACTATATGCATTATATATTGGAACAATTACGTGTTTCCTCGTACGGAAATTCAGACGCTCGTTAATCGTAGCTACGGCGAATAAGACGTCAGATACAAAGCATCCTAAAATATTTCCTCTCTACGTCGATATTCCAATATCGTAACTTAATAAAGACAACTTGACGTTCTCGAACAAGTTTTCTCAAATTTCGATAGAAAACTAATAAATAAACGGATATCTATCTTAGCTCTACATCTATCTATCATGTTTCTTAGTCCCTGAGCTATAAGGAGGGAAACTATTGCAATTCAAAATCTTTTTATTTTTTACATAGATACTCTCGGAGTAGTTATTCTTGTATATATTCGTTATACGTAAAAATTTAACGAAACGTTTGAAAGAAATCTTAAAGGAAATTAAATTGTACGTAGAAAAATGATATAAATTCGTTCTCTATCGTCCGTGATAAGGAAACGATTAAATTGAATAATTCACGTGTATACTTGTACATATCTGGGTTGTCTGTTATCTACATAGTGAAAGTAAGAATCTCATTAGCAAGATTATCCAAACGTACGATCGCGCGAACAGTGCAATCTAAATGGCAAGAGAAACAAACACTTTACGCACGTGTCAAGTTTGTGTTTCCCTTTGAGTTCAGTGTATTCTACCGAAACGTCAATGCAGCGCAAGTGCACTACCTGAATAATGGAAGCAAACGAGAAATAATAGATGAACAGGAGAATGATAAAACGCTAACCGAAGCAACAGTCGAATGTGAAATTGGAATGCTAAAGTTTGAAGAGTATTAAACCATCCTATAAATAAATCGATACTGCTGAGGATCGTCGAATAAAACTATAAAATTCTACACGATGCACATGTATTTTATATAAATCCTACCAGTGCAACGTGGCAGTGTTTCACTGTAACGAATGAGATTACACACGATTGAACACCGGGTAGATTTTAGCAAAACTTTGAAGAAACTTACTCAACGAAATAATACCATTGACAAGAATTTGAAACTGATATTGTTGAAAGAAATAAGTATCGCGTTAAAGGGAATGTAGACAGTGTTCAGTAATTAATTCTTACAAGCAACATTTTTACTTAGATTTTCTAAGTGAAATATGTTTCATAGAAAATATGTGTAAAAGAGGAATATAATTGGCAACAATTACACCGTTTAAGACTTGGTGTAGTTTTTATTTGTAGTATCTTATCTTTGGTTAAAAATCAAACTGTTTTCATCTTCGACATTTTTTCCATCTCCATTAGTCTACAAAAATGTAAATTGAATAGATATTTCGTTCCTAACATTGACGTTAATTAACATGCCTTGAATATGAATATCAACTGTATAAAAACAATACGTGTCTATTATTTTTCAATATTTGTGTGTCAGTTACTTTTTAATAATTGGGTTCATTGTTAGTCGCAGACCGTATGACTCCATTCTCTCCAGGACCGAGCTTTCGTTTTCTCTTTAACACAAATGATAGAATAATTAAGGGGACTTTAGTAGAATTAAAATGTGTAATCCACATAAAATTAAGGGGTGTTTAAGTCATCATTTTGCTGGATTCCAATTTGTCTGAAAACTATGAAACTCGTCTCGATTGAAAGAAAATTATTAAAAATTTGAACTAATATGATCACCGGGTATTGTAAAAATTTTTAACCATGAACAGCGAACAGTGCATATAAATAATGCACGAGTTTGTGTTAAAATCTTGTTTCGACGCTGAAAAGTGAGTCGTCTGCTGATCACACTATTAGGTACAAGGTTGGTTATTACATATTAATGTTAAATGACCACAAAAATAGGTTAGTCATGTTAAATCTCAGTACCACCACAGAAACCAGGACCACACCCAGAGAAAACTTTATTGTCTGTTCGGTGTGACACGGCGGAAGTTGCCCATTATGAACTGTTGCCATGAAAACAAACAATAACTAAGAAGCTTTGTTGCGAACAATTGAAACGTTTGAAGCGGCTATTAGAAGAACAACAGCGAGCTTTGTTCGTATAACGTGGAACTATAGTCCATTAGGACAGCGGAAGGGCACATGTCGGAAAGGAAAATTTACAAAATTTACGAGATTTAGATTAAAAATCTATAAATTATTTGAAATATTCACCAAACTTCGTGCCATCAGTTTTCTATATTTTCCGAAATCATCAAAGTGTTTGGATGGAAAAGTGAAAATTTTAAGACAAATGGCAATTCTTGTTTGAGACAAAGTTAACACAATTTTGATTCTGTTTTTAGAAATATTGTTGAAAAATTGTAAGAGATTGGAGAAATAAATTTTATGAATCGTTAATTAAGAGAAAGTTTTATTTTACATGGAAGATGTAGAAGAAATAACGACGACTGTTAAATTACAAACAGTTATAAATATTTTGAAAACACTTTAGGTATCACACTAGTCTATTGAAGTGAAGTGAAAACATGCTCCATCCAATTTTCGGTTGATATTTGTTAATACGATATTGGAAACGAATGATCCGATAACACATCGATCAATTAATTTAGAAACTCGACATTTTGCTGTAGTAGATTATATTGGTAATATGATTTGCATGGCAAAAATTTCCGAATTCATACAACTAAATTAAAAATATAATATTCACGATTAAAATATTGTTGTTAACAAATCAAGTACAGGAAAAAGCAACGAGCAACAAAAGGGTCTTTCATCGATTGTCTACGTAATTTTTGTCACAGTTTATACAGAACAATTAATATCACTCTACAAGGGTGTTTTAAAAGAGTAATAAATCTACATTAAAAAGAAAAAATTTTCTATTATACAGAAATTATTATCTACATATATGTGTTTCAATTCTGTTACAGAATATATTTCTAAAGTTTGACTGCTTATTCTAGGAACACCCTGTATATATAGTCCGATGACAATGCATTAAATGCAGTCAATGCAGAACCACTTGAGTCGCAAAAGGAACAGTGAAAATAATAATTCCAGTAGTTGTACCGTGGTGCATGAACACTTAGCTAAGATTGGAAAAGTGTCTAGACTTTAGAATTGGGTTTCTCACAAACTATCTATGTCAAACTGTATAAAATGCAGAAGCATTTATGCTGCATTGAAATATGATCAAAACAGTTATCCTTTTTCCAGGCACACTGCAGCTAATGAATAATGTATTCTTGCAACAATCTTAAGCTATAAATGAGAATGGCAAACGCGCGGTGAAAAAGTTACACAGTGTTCAACACCCAAGTCCCACGAGAAAAAACTATTATTCTCCGTATGATGAAGTACGAATTTTGTAATTAATTTTGAGATTTAAAATCAGTGAAAGTGCAGAAACGAACATAACCGACAATTTGATCGATCGAATACAAGTTTACTGGAAAGGGTCATCGCAATAAATCAAAAATAAACCCCGTACCTCTCTGTCTTACGATAGTATTCAATTATGAGCGATTGAAACGGCAGTAGCGCATTTTAAATAATGCAATTAGTAACTGATACCACACTGCAGCTACCGATTACCATTCACTCCAACCGTTGCAGTTTTGTAATTTAAAGAGTTTAATGATACTGTTCGTTTGAAATTAGCATGAAATGTGCATTTTGGCTCAAAATAACTGAAATTTGTTAGCAAGGGGAGCAATATGTTGCTGAAGAGGTGGATGCTCATAAAGAATAACGATCAATACGTCAAAGGAAAACGATAATCACGAGGCATTAATTTTTCTTCGTGTCAAAACAATCTTTGAAAACCCGATATCATTGCACTCGCATGTGCAAGTGCGCGGACAAATAGATTCCCCGGTGCAGAGTGAAATAAAAAAAAATTCAAAGAGCGAAATTACTTTGATGGTAACGAAGCAGAGGATATTTTCTATGAGTTTCGTGCAATAATACTGTACGACCGACCGAAACGAATTTGTTATCGCGAACAAACCATATAATTATCTTTAAAAAGGAATTTTTTAACTTTACTTTATACGCGAGCCAAACACAATGGCGTTAATCTACTCAGCGTTGGGCATGGCGTGTGTGGTTCTCTAGCGTCAGTGATTTCGGCTCGAACAGTGTTCGAAACACCAAACTTGAGTAATATTATTATTTATCAATGTATTCTTCGTTGTACGACATGTGGAATTTTTAAAAATCAAAACATTCTAGAAATTATTGCATTTAGGGAAGAATGGACCTTTTCCAACAGACACGAAATATTCTATAGTTACTGTTTACAAGCTCGCTACGTGGAACACCGTTTTTCATTTCATTGCTGTGTTACATAAAAAATTTACAAATTAGTATCAAAAACTATTCTTCCGAAACAATTTTTATTTTTGCATTCATGATAAGAAATTGAACGTATGAAATTGAAACGAACGTGACATCTATTGGAAGATGGTGGACGTTAAGAGATTAGGCACCAACGCCAGAAAGGTTAATCGTTTGCAACTACGAAAAAAAAAAAAAAAAGAAAAATGGTTTCAATTATTTCTTACTGAAAAGATGTCGTAACCCCATAATCGTTTACAACCTCAAACTTTGCTACTGGTCCTGCACCACTAAGGGGTTCGAACAATTATTTTACGCGCAAAAGAAAAGCAAACGGTTTGAATTATTTTTCACGAAAAAGGTGGCATGACCTTTTAATCGTCGATCAGATCGGGTTTTCAACGGCGGGGTTGGCTTTTGTTGGATCCACACGGCGGCATAATTAAAGTGTCACGCGGCGAGTAACGTTGATACTGCGTAAAAGTAAGAAGGCCGAAGTAACGGGCGCGCGCCTTTGTTCTTCGACGCCGAGCGAGGGCTTAGTTGTGAGAAATTAAGCAATTAAGCCGCGTATTTTACTACCGGAGATCCGAGTTCCACGCGCAAGCTAAGTCTTCCTTCCAAGCTAAAGTCGCCGCTCGCCGCTCGGCGCTGCGCGAGCGTGAGTAAGAGCGCGGCGTTATTAAGACATCGCAAAAGTGCAAAGACGACCTGGACGCGCGCGAGTCGACGGAAGAACATAGAGGAGGAGATAGGTAGAAAAAGATTAGAAAAGAACCGCGAAGTTCGCACGAGTTATAACTAATTAGATTCCATTGCCGCGGGTATCGGGTCTTCGGGAGTGATTATTAATAAGTCTCGCGAGCTGGAAGTTAACGTCTCGTTTCATTGGCGAACAAAGGACGTTAAACAGAAATTATGGTGGCTTTATTTCGTGTGTAACAGGGCGCGCCATAATTCAGATTCTATTTCCAGAGCGCTATCGCGGAGTTTAATGGGCAGTGAGCGAGAGGGGGGCTCCGGGTTTCGATAGGGGTGCAACATTTTAATGCGGTCGCCAGATGAACTTCCGCAGTTGCAACTGATTCGCACTTGTATTCGGAGAAAGTTGGACTTTTGTTTCGATAGGACTGCTAGGATCGTTGAAACGCGAAAGTAACGTTCGAAAACTATCCGCCTGTGCAAAGCCTAGCTTTACCCGGGAATTCGAAGAAATTCTATCAGTTAATTACACGATTCACTTAATAGTGCGTATTAATATTTTAATACCATTATTTCAACCTATTTCGAGCCGAAGTTTATTATTGTATAATTATCCCGTCTCGATGTCAACGATAACGTTTTGTCTTTATTTGAGAGTCGCCAAGAGAAATCTTTGCTCATTCATTAACGATATCACCGGTGGATTTACATTTTATTGCACGTTAATGGTCTTAACAGTTTCAGAGAGATCTCAGATACTTCGAACGAACTAAATGTTCGAGTAAAAGTTACGAATAACGGCAAAGAGATAAGCGAGACAAATAAAAAAAAACATACGACGATAAATGGGACAATTTTTTATGCGTTACTCGTTATGTCTACCGATACACATCACCATAAATACACCAGCAAATTTGCTACGTGTCGTTTCACAAAGACTATCCAAATGTGACTATCCTAGACTTCGTTTAGAATATGCTTCCGTAGAATATTCTACATAATATCGCTTTAGTACTTCTCGAAAGAGTTCAACGTAAATGTTCAAGATTTGTAACAGTCGGGTTCACACATTTTTAAACTAATTTTTTTTAATGTTCTTTCAAGTCTCAGAACTTTGTTAGTTTTTCGTACAATCTTGTAGGGATCGATTCAAGATTTGCTCGAAAGGAGTCTATAAAACTGTTTTGCACTCATAAAATATTCTTTTCTTCGTCAACATTGATACTAAATAGTGAACAAATATATTACTATATTTAATATGCTAGGTTGTAACGACCTATTATAAATAATAAATTATCGTTCATTGTATATACTTCACTCATAAAATATTCTTTTCTTCGTCAACATTGAAACTACTCAGTGAACAAATATATTATTCAATATACTAGGTTATAACGACCTATTATAAATAATAAATGATCGTTTATTGTATATACTTCAGCAACATTGATTAAAACAGTTTTAACCACCGAAGAAAGTATTCGAGAGGAAATCTGTTCAGAGATTACTTACCTATTTTGCAGAGTACTTCGAAAATGTCGTCTGTCAACTCCAATCCTCTTTCGCAGACAACAAACAAGCGAATGGCTAAGTTGTTAACATCGAAATTCCTTGCGGTACATTTCTTGACGTCGCTGGAATATTTTTGTACACTTTATCTTTCAATGTGCCTCATAAAAGAGAGTCCAGGGGATTAAGAACCGGGGAACGAACGGGCCAATTTACAGTACTGCCGTAACAGGAAATATTTCAGGAAATATTCAGTCAAAGACTTGACGTGCGGTGATAACGTAATGCGCCAAGTCATTCCACACCGAGTTATTTACAAGCAATAATTACTGTTTCAATGTACGGAAAAGAATACTTACAACGGTTATATGAAAGATCGTAAATTAGATATTAATAATGACTAATAGTGGTGCCTCTCTAACTGTTACGTAGTTATCTCCACCCCCGTAACTGTAACTACTCTCATCGTCTCTCGCTCACTTTCACTGGTTTCTCACTCTTGTCCTTAACGTAATCAGAGATCATGCAGTGATCAATTCTTGGAACATATAACTACCTGTGCTTCAAGTCTCTCATTGAAGAACAAAGTTGAATACGTAACATTGCCAGAGGTAACTCGTTTTTACAATATTCCAAATTAGTCGATCAAAGACAGGTATTTCGTTAATTACAAATATGTGCTTCGGTTCTGAAGTTTGGAAACAGAAAAGAAACACCATATTTCACAGGCAGAAAGAGAAAGAAATTTTACTCGAATTTAGAACTGGTACCTACTGTACAGAAAGATTCTTAACATATGAAAAGCGTTTCAAAGAGAGATTCGGAACTGAAAACGATAAAAAAGTTCGCATAAACCTATACCGAATGGAACCTAAGTTGTAATCGGTTGGCAAACATTGAAAATGGTCGAAGTGATCGAATTACGCGGTGTCACCCAGTATAATTCGTCGTGATGTTTGTGCTAGCCTCAATTCATCGCGAGCAGAGTCCAAGCGATAAGAGCGTACCGACGTAAAATTATACTTCCCGGTCTTCATTATACGAGAATAATGTTGACGGAAGGAAGAGAATAACGAAGAAAGTTACCGTTTGTATTAAACTTTTGATAAAATGCCTCGCGGTGCTACTCCCGGAACTGAAGCAAGTGATTCGTCGCGTCAAAGTGAATCTTCCAACGGCGCAAACGAATCGTTAAGAAGTACGACGATGTTTTTACAACGTAAATTCAATCGACTAGCCACACGGAAGTTTTCGATCCGCCGCCCCCTCCCGAAATAACCGTGCTGAAATAAAATGGAAAATAAATTGCAACAATAAAAATAAATATTACCGAAGTCGTTCCGGTGAATTGAAAACCACGAATCGCGCGGTAACGAATTGTCACAGTCTATGCGTACACGATTCAACGAAATTGGGATTATTAATGACGTAATGGTTGTTGCAAAGGAGTAGATGTCGGTGACGGATGTAAATGAAAAATTGTTTGTTAACGGAGAACTCTTCCGTGCTGTTCCTCTTCGTGGCTTAAGCGTCACAGTATTATCGACAGAAAGGTCGTAAAAATGCTGAATTTATAAATAAATATAAAAGCCGACGCTTTAGAACCGACAAGTGGTCGAGACGGTGGAGGCAGTAACTGGAATAACCCGGCATATTTGGTCCAAAGAAATGCAGATATGAATAGAGAACTACTTCACGTTCACATAATAAAGAAAAGGTGAGAAAGGATCAGAGAGAAAGAGAGAGAAAGAGAGAGAGAGAGAGGGAGCGAGAATGACAGGGACGTTGCGTGTCATAACATCGATAAACTCTTGTTGATTCCTATAGAACTTCACTCGCATTTGAAAGGGAAACTTCCAGATTATCATTACTTCCGACTGAAATCTTTTCCTCAAATGGCAATATTAACACTTTGCGAGCAAACGAGAAGCAAACAGACAATTATAGACAATTTTCTCCTAGACTTTCCGTGGAATTAATACTTGTAAACGGAGAAGGAAACATCACTCCTGGATCGAGAGAAACGTGCTTCCATGAGCGAGGGGAATGTGAACAATATCGAGTAATTGTTGCTTAGTCACAGACCTTGCGAAGGCTGACTAGAAAATCTGTTCTAATACGACTCGCAATATTTTCCAGAAATATTAATTGAAAGTTTCCCATAAATAATTGAAATAATTAAAAACAGTCCGAAGATGTAGATAGAATACCTCTCGAATAACTGGAACTAAGTCATCGAACATCATTCTTCGCGATGTACGGTTCACGGTAACCTTAACCTTTCCAGCTAATGAAGTTTACAAGCTGGCTATAATTCATTTTCAATCTTCTTGACGTAATGTTGCGCTAATTATACTTCCAACTTGTGACCTTATTTCTGGGCGTAGCTAGACTTCGCGTATATTGAGTTTCAATTACGTTACTCTCGTGTTATTGGATACTATCAATTATTCGAAAATTTGTGATTGTTCAGCGACCGGCTTAATGAATACGTACAATCTACGGTTATAATCACTGACAACAGTATCGAGACCCTGGTGGCTCTTTCGGGTGAAGTTACTTCGTAGTTCTTAACTTCTCCGAAGGTAGAGCCTGGAAGTGTTCGTTGCAGGTTTGATAAACTAATCCATCGATCGTGAGACAGGCTCTTCCTACAATCTTCTTGGCGATGATTAATTGCGCGAACCGTTCTTTCAGCGGGTCCACTAACATATCCCGACCGGCTCGTAATTTCACGGATAAATGTTCCAGCGGCAGTGTTATTTCCATTAAAATCGATCAGAGGACATAAATTTTCGTTGCAAATTCTTTGCGAGCTTAACTGAACTTTTTCCGCGGAACGATGATTCGCTACGGCGAATATCGGAATCTTCGTTACTGGTGGGATTCGAATCAAAGAGTTCACCCTGTTGGCTGGTACACCATCCCTTATCGCGGTATGCTGTTCGAGCAGTTTTTAATTTGCGTTGTAGCTCGTTAAGTCCCTCGATTAATTCTTTCTCACACGTGTTGTTGATTTATTTACACGTGCTATTTTAGTTTATCCTGTATATGTATTACGTACAGGTTAATACGTGGCTCTGATCACATATGAAGGCAAAGAACCACGCTACCTTCTTCTAAAGCTAAGAAGGGTTTAGAGAACTCGTAACTTCAAAGACGTCTGTATTATTTCTAATCTGTATCATTTTATTTGTAAGTAACATGTTTCTAGAATGTGTCAATCTCTGTTAACTTGTGTTACATTTGAATCTAAGTTGTCGGTCTCTGGCAACTGTGTTCAATTGTATACGAAATTGGCTGCACGAATATGAAACTGACCAAAAATAGTGGTGCTTCAATTGGTGCGAATCAAAATGACCGCCATTTAATTTGTCACATTTTACACGATTGATTATTTTTAAATATATCGTGCAAGTGACCCGGCTTAATAACAAACGAAACGTGAAATAGATTTGTTCAAATAAGAAACAAGAATTCTGGTTAATAAAATGTGCCAACGTGAAGTTCGACTTCGTTTAAGACTTAATTGTGTTCTCCTGTGGAAAAAGAAAACTACCGGCAATAAATTAGGATGGGAACGAAACACTTACGGTCATAATCATACTGAAAAGAATTCGAGAATTGACGATAGAGAAGAATGGGTACCCTAGCGCAAGAGGTCAAAAAAATTATTAAACATTAATTGGTTCGGTTGATTAACGTCACATGCTGAAATATGTTCTGTAATTAATTCGAATAATAGAGAGTCCGCCATATTTTAAAATTCCATAATAGTTTCAGGACTGTTACAGCAAGAAAAGTGCAAGTATCAAACAATCGGAATAACTTCGCACCAACATAAATTCCCGCGTAAATTGCCGTGTACATTAATTTCCTTTTCGAAGAGTAACCGACGCTCATTATATTATGCGCGGTTTATAAATTATTGCATTCGCTGTCACGGAAACAACTAATACGCGCATTTTCAAGTTTTATTTCGAACAGTATGGGAACATGAATGGACGCGCCAAGAATAATGTCCCCGCGTTGGAAAGTAAACAAACAATGGAATTAATATATCGGAATTACAACAGACCGCGGGGGAATTAAATCCATAAATACACGGATAATATTCGAACTTGGAAAATTACATTAGGAAGTGCATAGTGAATACCCGGTGGTCTGTTTAATTGCGCGGCGCAACGTTCCGCGTTAATCGATTGTCATCCAGGAAAGATAACGGAAATGGAACTCGCAGAATGACAGGGAATACGAATACCAGCCGCTGTCGTCTATAAACTAAGGGAGAAAACTGCTTGTCCTCGAGAAAGGAGGTGAACGACAAGGAGGAAAGGACCATTCTTTAGAAGTTTTCCTTGCTGTCTGCTTTTCTGGGATCTCCAATCAATCATCTCTGTCTTTCTTCTTCGCCAACGCGCATGGAAGCAACTTATTCAAAATTAATAGAACCCGGGAACTGTAGATGTGTTTCCGCAGCTTGGTATCTTCGAGAATATTACACGCTCTGCAGCATATTCGTGTGTGAATTTCGGATATTTCTACTTTGATGAATGTTGAACGGGTGTGTGCACGTGAACAGTGTCCGAGAAAAATGCTACCGAAAAATAGGAACTCCGGTGTTTGCGAAATGTGAAAAGAGACGAGCCATTTTTTAACCTAAATCAGTTTCAGTTAGACCAGGTTAACAGTGGTGAATAAAACTACGCTGAAAATTTACGTAACCGATGAGTGAACTATATTCTTAACAAAGTATCGTAATGGCTTTTTAGATTGTTGCTATTGAGTGACGATTTATAGTTCATTTTATATCGATATTAATATTAATATCGATACATTAATATTCCAAACACGTACGCTATGTACTATTAGGTGAAATAATCTAATAACGAACGAACATAATAACTTATATTTTATAAGTTTATTTACAAGAGCAATGAAATTGTCCAAACTTTTAGGGGTATGGTGTTGTAAATTGTCTAAGAATTTTATGCCAAATCGTACTTGGGGCTAAAATGGTCTATACTTGCCCTCCAATGAAATTTGAAACCTCTATTCACTTTGGCTAGACGAAGTGCCATATTTTCTCCGCCGCCAGTGTACGCGCCATTCTATTGAGTCAATAGGCTATCTATCTAGTGCAGCTATCGATTTACCAAATTGCAAATCGATACGTCGAATTCCATGCTTGGTAATATACTACTTGACCACCGCCGACGATGGCTGTCGGATACAGAATGATCTTTAAGGTATATTCAATATTGACCTGGCGTCGCGACGTCTCGACACTAGCTAAGATTACGGCTCCAACTGCGCCTGATACTCCTGCAACTCGTATCTTTACAACCCTTGTAAAATATATTTTTCAGCGAATGTAGCGCAATGGAGGGTAGAGAGTGCATAGAGTATCTTCGTAAAAATAGGATTTCCCACTTTATATTAGAATGTAAATTAAGCGAGTCCATTCTCGTATAGTATGATTCCCTACTGCATAAACTCAATTCTTTGGCAAAGAATCGTGGAATACGGGAGATGGGAAGAGTTAACAGCGTTGACGGATGTTTAAATACATCGGGAGTGTATATAAATTCACGAACAACTACACGAAAAATGTACAATAATTTGATGGATAAAAATATTCGAAAATTCATGAATAAATTCGACAGATTTTTACCGTTCTCTGGTATCTTCGTGCATACAAATTACAAAGGTAATGTGAGCTTAAATAAAATAATGTCAAGTTTTGTTCAATTGTTTTTATTCATTGATTTATGTACTATTGATATAATATTCATCAAACAATTCAATCGAACTAAGTGCAATTTCATTTCCCACTGTAGATTATTGCACACATTCGACCGTAATTACTAATCAAGATCGTAATTACTATCAAAATGTATAGCGCTATGCGAAATATTCCCTCGGAGAATATTCTGAGAATAAACTTCCACTATCGATAATCTATAAATTATTAATTCCTCGTTAATAATCGTAAACTAATTGAAAACATCGCTAAGATATCAAGTTGTTGATCTACTGCTTTAAATTGAATTAGCATACACAGAGAGCGTATTACCAATTTTGAAGAGTTAATAAATTTTCTGAATTTTACTACGCGTATTATCAACAGTACGGAAATATTTTCAACGATTCGTTTATAAAGAATGTCGAGCAGTCATTAACTTGGTTCGATTCAATAACATCTGTTAACTTTCCTACCATTTATTTTAACGTTACATCTACGTTTTCGTTGCGAAACAAATCTCGTTGAAACGAATCCTCCTTGTAATAAATGATAGCAGAAAATGCAGATTAAAAAATATAGTATAATGAATCGACTGATAATTTATGGACTACTCTAATGTTTTGCATAAAACGAGATCTGTATCTAAATCACAGCTCGGAATTAATTCACGCGAGTAAATTGGGATACCGCCGACGACATTCGTCTTCCGATTCTTCGCGTTATCTACAAATACCCTCTAACCGCTCACAATTAATTAATTGTAACGTTTAATCTTGATAGTCCCCAGAATTTCTTACCTCGTAAAAATCAATTGAGCGTGATGATAAATTCGGTACCTATAGTATTTATTACGGACGCACATTCCACTTTTACCTTTTTCATACACGACCATCGAGCGAAGTCAATGGAGCGAATACTGATCGATTTGCCTGCCCGAGAAAGAGTGTAACGATAGTTCGGTGAGGACCGACATCAATACCTGTCCCGTAGTCATCATAGAGACCCAGAGAACGCTCAAGATCAGAATTTCGGTAAATCCAGTGCAGTTTGGAAATACGAAGATAGCAAACCGGTATAAATTCACGGTCCACGACAATCAGCTATGATCGGAGCTAATATCTTTCTCCCAGATGTCGATGAAATATCCACCTGTCACCGAGACCAGTGTGCCAAATTACAAATCGATATTCAGAGTTTCGTCCCGATGATTCTAACCTTCTACGTAATATTCTTGAAAGATTCACGAGAGTCCCCATTCAGAGAGAAAATATCATCTTTGGAGGCCAGCAATTTTCTTATTCTATAGACAGAAACGTGTCGTTCGAAGCTATTAGAGAACCAGGTCTCTAGACCGTTGAGGGAGATTAAAGTATATTACAAACGAAACGGTATCATTTCTTGTATTTATTAAAATGTAATATTCTTCTTAGTTTTTCGAAGAAATAGATACGTTATATTTAAATACGTTACTTCGTACGAGAATAGGTAATCCGTGCAATAATTTCGACTAACGAATCCCAACCCAAAGCAAAACTGATTTCGTCCCAGCTGACAGCAAAATTTTAAAGTCAACAGATGCTGCGGCAATTTTCGTGTTTCATTAAGATTGAATTAAAAATTTGCATTCCTTGCATATCTAATTTTTTAACCTTCAACACGGATGTACAGAATTTATGACTTTACCATTCGTGTTAGGAACTCGACATAAATATTAACTTATCCAACTCGAGCAATGTATATTTTAGAGTTTCGATTCTTTGGTACAAGTTCTTTTCAGAATTCGTAAATTACATCGAAGAGAAAGAGTGAAAGTCTCAGAAAACTGTTCTCCAGGTCTTGAAAATTAGGATAAAATTTAACAAACATTTGCCGAAGATTCTAAAAATAGAGTAGCGATAGATATTGGCTGACAAGTTGTAAGAATCTAATAATACACATTTCGATCATTTTTAAATATAGACGTACAACGATCAACTGGTTGCTAAAGGCTATTAAGTGTGACACAAACATGGCTACATGAAATAAATGGTAACTACAAGACACAAGCCGATATCAATGTGCTATCAGATCTCTCATAAAGCTAGGCGGAATGCTGGCAAAACATCAGAACACGCTTCCAAAAGGACACGGCTTACACTAGGAAGCCTCGAACGGTATGTTTGCTATAAATCATTCGCTTATAACAGTGTATTTACACTGTTCCCTTTTGATAACCCGATGATGATTCGTGCTTATGTAAAACATCGATTTCTTATTGAACGTGTCGATTCAAGTATATTAATATCACCAACATAACGCTTTAAATATTAAAAGGATCGAACTTCTATGCAAATAACCTTATAAAAAATTCTAATTTTCCGCTGAAAATCTAAAAAAAACAGATGCATCGAAAGATAAAAAGTGTACACGCAATTTATTCCGAAAAGTCTAATCAATCATTTGTTTCAATGACAACGGAGGACAACTATACATTTAGTCAATTATATTATTTAAATCTCTGTACCACCGAAGAAGACTCCAACGATGTTTCAAATTTTCTCTCGTCAAATCAGTCTAACCTAGACTCTTTGAATAAAATAATATCACAAATAATACATTTCTTTTACATCATAATTTTACACGTACAATTAATCGTACATTGAAACAAACTTTCGTCGCGTACAATTAATTTTCTCCAATTACAAATCGATAAACGAAAGAAGCCCCGAAACCAACATCGAAACCTTACAATATTGACGCGTTAATATTCCAGATACTGCGATGAAACAAGCGAACACGTCTACGGTTTCGCGCTCATCAAAACCGATACTCTGTTTCGCGTTCCGTCAAAGATCGCCGTACACTTTCGCATCCTCCGGTGCAATATTACCATCTTCCGTCCCAACAATACCGCCAGTTTGTCCGTAATAAAGATTATACAGTGTTACACGCGAGGTCGTGCGGTTCCAGTGATTTCGAATTCTCGGACGTCGCATTGTTACTACCACATTACACAGAAATTGCGTGAGATTACCGATCGAACGTATCAATTGCAGCCGGCCGTCAGTGTAGAGGAAACGTGACTAGAGCCACTATATTTATCTTATGGACAACGTCTTACGAGAGATTTCCACGTCGTATACGAGCAACAACGGACGGTACGTTGAAAAGTTACCGCCGTTAAGCGCCAACGAGCTTCCTGGTTCTTGTTGTTCTCCGCCTTGAAATACAATACCGGACACTCTCCTATCCCAGATAACAGCGGGGGTGGCGACTCAATTACAGGATCAAACAGCGCGCGCTCCCGTCGCGGTAAATCACAATCAGTTTTAGCTAGCGTAGTGTAATGGTCTTGGAGAAAGCGTTATGGGGTCAAGCCGCTCCAAGTTAAGCCATTTTTCGCTAAACCGGTTTACAGTGTCAAACTTCCCTTCGAGACGGAAGGATCGATACCCCAGGCTGCTTCGCTAAAAGTCGCGCAGCCTTGATCCCAGGAATGACTGAGAACCGAGGAGAGCTACCAAGTAGGATCGCGGGCTAACTTTCGAGAAACTGATACCTGTTAAATAACGTTCCCTCGCTGAAACGTAGACGAAGACACCGGACAAATTCGATCGAATACGTTCACGTAAATCCTCGTTTCCGTTTCAAGCGATTCTGGGTCTCAGCTGAGAGCGTAGATCGGCAATTCCGTTGGGATAATCCGTAGAAACTGGATTTGGGCGAGAGAGAGGGGGGCAGGGGTGGGGCTAGGGGGTTTGAAACGTTGCGCTAATCCCGTTCGTTGTAATGCACGATGCACGATTGCGACGTTTAACGCGACCGAATCATAGTAATCGCGTATACGTACGAAACGATGATCAATTGAACGAGTGGAATACGAATCTACCCTTCTTTCGAACCGAACGGTTGTTATGTACGTAATTTTTCAAGGTATGGACAATTTTTTCAAACTGTTCGTCTCCGGTGCTCTTTCGAGTACCATTTTGTTGGCTCTCCATCGGATCTTCTAGAGCGGATTTCACGTGAGCCGATTTTTCCTCGAGGTTTCTTTCTATTTGTTTATTCGACGTATTTTATTGCGCGAAATCTGTGCTTCGCGCGTAAAATAAACATTGATTTACTTCGAAAGTTGAGACAGGAAAGATAAATGCGCTTAGAGGCGAGGTGCAGCTCGGAGGTGCTATTTCGGAACCCTTGTGAAATATTCTTCTCGTCAACGCCGAGGATACACCGGTGAAAAAAATGTATTATGTAATGTATAAATAACGAACCGTCGTTGACAGTGTATATTTATTACACCAGGGTTGACGATAATCAACCATCGAAGAAAGTGTTCAAGAGAGAAGGTTCAGAGACTTACCTATTTTGCAAGTCTGCCTACATTGCCGCGTTTAGCGCGACCGAATGATAGTAATCGCGTATAAGTACGTATGATATTATGCGTGGCGGAGCGAGTAGAATACGAATCAGCTTTTCTATGGCACTTGGAATATTGCGTGTGTACTTTTTGTACCGTAGAAAATTTTCCGAAGAACTCGAAGGTCGAGATAAGACTCGTAGTTTTGAATTTTTAAATCTAATATCATTTAGACGAGGCAGATAATTTGACCCTCTAAACATGGTTTAGAAGGCCCTGTAAAGTATAAACACCTGTTTATAAAAAAATAAGTTGCACATAAAAAATTGACAAAAGAAACACATAAAACAAGATACATACAGAATGTCCTGATTCCACGATTAGTCTACCAACAATGAAATTAACAAGGAAGCATAAATTATATAATTCACCCTATACAAGAGAAATTTATTTTACGACATCGGTCTTATTTTCCAAGAAACATAACATCATCGTTTACGACACGATTGTCGTTTCACGTAAACACTTTAAATCAGGTTGAAACCAAGTAGAGCCTTAACGTAGGGAAATATTGTGCAGAACTATAAAAAATACGAAGAATTAAACATGAAATTGTCTGCATTAGATATGTTAACAGACACGGCATACCACTGCTGCGTAACAACCCTCAGCGACATATTGGGCACCAAACGGTCCAAAAAGAGCGCCAGTTAGAATACCAGATTCTTTCTCATCCGGCGTAATCACTGGACTTGGCACCAACTGAATCTCGCTTCTTTAGACACCTAGATCTCATTTTAGCGGAGAAAACCTTCGGCAATGAGGTAGCAGTCGAAATGCCTCCGAAAAATAATTACTTCCAGAAACTCAAATCTCTATAATAATGGCAAGCCCGTATTTCGTTAGCAAGAGTGTATTGAACCTTTTAAAGCTTACAATCGTTACACAAATTTATTTTTACGTACGTTATCACCACTTGGAGCTAAATTGAAAAATCCATCACGTATTGTGTGCCATGTGTTCGTTCCAAAAAAATACACGAAGCTCGAGAAATAAAAATATTTACACGTGCAACAACATTTATCAACCAAGGCTTGCCAGATATCTAATCTCGCAAATTCTTACTCGTAAGAACTACCAGGAAAGAGATAGATTTACGAAAAATTAATTACACAGGAATACCTCGCCGTTGTTTAAAAAAATCTTGGTCGTATGTCATGGATATCAACGCCCGTTGAAAACGGAATAAAATTGCTTTTCCAAGGGGTGTAAAAACCCTTGGAAATTCCGAGATATCGAACCGAATACATTTTTCACCCCTTCGTCGTGAACATTACCCGACAAAAAAGATACGCGATGAATACTTTCGGTTATTCCGCAAATCTGTTTAGTTCTCTTCGCTTTTTATCTACGAAAGAAGATTTTCCGTATCTCCGAAAGAAAACTGAACAGATAAACGTCACGTATGGGGATTTCATCACTCGTGGTACAAGCACGACCTTTGAATTCTCACCCTTTTGATGTAAACATTGTCCAACTGAACAAAAACTACGCGATGAATATTTCCAGTTGTACCGTAAATCCGCTTAGTTTTCATTTTCTATCTACGAGAGAGGATCTTGCGTAGGTCCGAAAAAAACCACACAGATAAACGTCACGTATGGGAATTTCGTCACTCGAGGGACAAACACGACCTTTCGTTTCTCACCCCTACGATACGAACATTATCCGACAAAAAGAATACTACACGACGAATATTTTCGGTCGTTCCAGAAATCCGTTTAGCTTTCTTCGTGCTCCATTCGCGAAAGATCTTGCACGTATCCGCGAAAGAAAACCGAACAGAGAAACGCCACAGACGGGGAATTTCGTCACTCGAGGCACAAACACGACCTTTCATTTCCTCGAGACTTACGCATTTGAGCGAAAGATCATTTCCTATCGCGGGGCGCGCATCTTATTCAATTCGGAGCAAACATCGCGGTGTTATCGAACGCATTATCTGTTATACTCGGCAATCGACTGGAAAGCGTTCCATGCAGATGTTCAACGTCTCTGTTCTCGTAACGGGAAGCTGTCGTTCCACGGGAAAAACTTCTCGCGGAAACCTTTTTCACGGTTTTCCTTTTTAATATCAGCGGCAAATCGAGAAAGAAAACGTCCCCTTTATAATAAACCATCGCCTCGGTGTACATTCCAACTTGCAACGCCACCCTCGAAACTTTCCCGGGCTATTCCAAGTGAAACGAATTCCTGCGACTTCACCGTGGCCCATCTGAATGCTTTTCCAATCTGCTCCCGAAATCGCATTCCCCGGATCGTTCAATTTTCCAATGGTGAGAATTCGATGAAATGTAAAAACGTTTAGAACGTCGTTGGCCCCGTATTAATTGCAACACTATGGACACTCGTTCGTTTATTTCACGACGTGTTTGCGACAAATTAAAGAAACATCGATCACTGTTTCCAACCGACGAATTAATCGCGTACAATATCTATTCCCACGTGTGTGGATAGTCGTACAATTACGATTCCTCGATTTTTCGCGGATAAAACGAGACACGAAGTCTCGAAGGTTCGACACAACTTTTGTCGTTACCACTCGAGATTTTCCAACTTCGAATGGCTCCATTGAGATATTTAAAATTCGATTCTTCTGAAAAACGCTCGCGTTCGCGGCCACAGAGTTCATTCTTTATCGTTGTTGGGAACGCGCCTTACAAGTGTTCCCTCTGCGACTCAACTGCACAGCTTACTATACTTCGTAATAGTAAGTTTATACTACCATACTTCGTACATGTATATCCGCGACGCTTCGAAACACTTTTCACCTTGCCATTATGAAATCTTACAATCGTAACCATCGGTTCGATGTTTCGACACGTTGGAAACATTTCATGTAACACGGATTGTTAGAAATATATATTTTTCAATGGAATAGAATCGAATTCACCATTTCTTTTTTTAGAATATAGTTACAGTGTGTTAAATTGCCTTATTTGTTCCGCAATTCTTTCACAAAGTGGAATTAATTGTAGAGGTGTATAAATAATACAAATGAATAGCGACAGTTACATCAAGCATAGTTGATAATAATAATAATACATCTTTGTCGTTTAGAAAAAAAGAAATAAAATATTGAGTTAAAAGAAAACAAATGAAATATAATATACAGACGAAATAAAATTATTAACTCAATCTAAATTAATGGAATAACATTTACGATTTTTGCATTCTCTTCGATACAATTAAATGTAATTAAGAATCTATCAAAATTGGAAATTATACAGAAACCTTAAAAAAGTCTAGCAGCTTGTATTTCAACTACAACCTGTATTGTTCGCTGTAATGAAAACGGAGTTGAAACAATTTATATGTAAAATATGTAAATCGTCCAAGTAAGTAAAAGGACTTGCAATTAACTGATAATCTAAATTCGTCGTTAATGGAAAGTTCGTTCGCGATATTTCGTGAAATTAGCAAACCGTAGAAGTGAATTTACTTTACCAGAAGTAAGTACTCAAACGCTTTGTGCAATTAACACACGCGTCGATACGCGCACAAAGAAAATCAAAGACGCGTGAAACAATAGAACAGCTAGGTGTAGTTATATTATTTATTGTTAGATCCAATACGATGACAGAAAGTATACGTGTTTGGATATTTATTTACTGTTTCAGATGAGACTAATTACATACTCAATAGTTACATTACTAATACATGTGTATATATATTATATATTACTTAACATTGTAATATTACTATTTAAGAATTTCCATTATTAGTCTGTCCGATAAAATGACAAAGTATAAGTATTATTCGACCTCGTTCAATATAGTAATAAAGTACTTGGCAGGAATTTCCCAATGTTCCCAAGTAATGTCATACAATGAGATGAAAGAACAAATTCTGAACGAAAAGTGAATTTCAATAGGTATTACAAGTTTCAAAGCTCTTTATTCAAATTATCGCACAATGTCTGAAAATTGATGGCTGACTTATTGTAATTTAATTTTACATTTAACAAAGTTAACAGTAACGCATTATTAATAGAAATATTTTTCTAAATATTATCGACATTTGTCTTGGAGAAGAATAAGGCGAAGTTTACAACAATCGTAGTAATTTGATCACAATTTGTGATACATTCTAAAAAATTTGAAAAAAACATGAAATAATTCTCTCTCGGTAACTCGTTTGAGGTATTCTTTTTAAAATAAATAAAAAGTATAATTAATTGAAAACGATTTTGACTCTAATTTTCAGTTCTTTTCAGGAATCAACTTCAAAGAAATTTAATGATAAAAAATATGATTGCGACTAAATTTATTTACGATTATTCCATATACGACGTTCGAAACTACTATTTTGTCATATTTTATCTGTACAATAGGGATACAGAAGCCAAACAATCGCGAAACTCATAGAATCGTATCACGCGATTTGATTGTGGCGCATTTCCTATATTTTCACATGAAATTATCTTTCGACTAGTGTCAGAAAAGTCACGTTTAATTGAAAAACGGTGACTAGAGGGAGAGGGTAAAATAAAGAGGAATGAGAAACGAAAGCAATCGCGTTACGAGACGTAGTTGACAACCAACGTTGTCCCAATTTCGCGCGTGGCAATTAAACGTTATTCGTCGACCGCGAGTAGAGAAAATTGCTCAGTCAGACAGCACGATGTATTGTTGTCCTTTCCTTTTTCCCCTACTCGCCACAATCGCTTGTAGATTCGAACATACGGCGTGAAATGAAATCAAATATCGTGTGTTTCAATTAACCTCCAAAGAATATAAATATCATTTCCTTTACACTGTATATTTAAAAATTTTGTCGCAGCTGCAAAGTTTATTTTTTCCAAAACATGCTTATTTGCACCTTCAGGCAAGGTGAACCATTTGAAATAATTAATTTGTAAACCCAATTAGTAAGTAGTTAAAAATAAGTTTTTATTAAATATTTTTTGTTACAAAAAATGATGCAGGAAAAAGTAATACAATTTAATGGGTGCTACTGAAAAAAAAAAATATGAACAAATATGCTCTTGTAACCAACGCACGTACGTATTTACTCTATATTGTTGCAAGTATTTTAAATATTATTATTGAATTAATAATATTTATTAAATTAAATTATTAAATATTATCATCGAGAGTAATAATATTTATATAACTTTTACCAATTCAATGACACATTGTTAAACATTTAAGAAATAATTGGTTTATTATATTAATAATTTAGTATAAATATTAAATATCGTAGAGATAAAGGATTAATCCTTGTCTCCGAGTGGAAAGAAATCACTTGTTCATACTAATCGATTAACGAAAACCAAACTAATAGAAACCTTAAAGAATTCAAAACGATTTCGTTGCTGCGTTGAACATTAATTTTTTCATGCATTGTATATAACATTCATATCAAAAGGACAAAGAGCCAGTGAAATTATTACGGCTGAAATTGTATTTCTCTTTTTTCATCTTACATTGACAATCGAACTGGAAATTGGTCCACAGCCACGCGTTTGAACACATCCGCCAGCACAATAATCGAAATCGAAACTCACTCGTATGGAATTTAATTAAATCTGCTATTGGAAATCTCATCACAAAAAGATACATACGTACGTAATAATCTTTTCAGGAGTGAAACATTTCCAGACTTTTTCAACAATTAACTGTCGTAAATTAATGTTTAACGTATTCGATACGATGCAGGAACAGTTTTGTAAGAGAACTAAATCATACTGTTCCAAGAATAATTATCACTGGCAAATTAAAATTCTCTCTTCAATATCATCGCATTCTACCTTTTCCTTTCATTATCACGGGACTGAGGAGATAAAGTTACTCAATGAAGTTATCAGGACACGTTTAGCAAGAAGTCAAATTCCATTTCTAAAATAAACGATTTCATTATAATATATATTTCTGACAGATTCGTTCAATTTGATTACAATCGATCGACAAAATACGGAAATATCGATAAATTGAAAAAGGTGCGTTTAAGAGCAGAGATGTTAAAATGATATAAAATGTAGTTTGACTTTCGATCTCGAAAAGTTGACATTTTATGATCATTCGAAAAGTACGTAATAATTCGTTCAAATTATTAACATCTTAATTAAGTTCAACGGTTTAATACTATATTGTGTGCGCTAAAAATAAATTCTATCGTGCAAACCCGAATGTGAATTGCTAGAAGACAATTTGAAGCTACCTTGTAATTCAGACTGTTCAAAAGCAATTTAAATTCTCCCTCGGCAAATTCAAATTGCTTTTGCAGAATTCGCGTCGTATCGTGTTTGCATTGCATTGCCTAGTTTGTGCCGTATGCCGGCCCTCATCCGACAATCCATTTCCTACGCGCGAGGCATTTTACTTAATGTCAACAAAAATGCTAATTCCCCGCAATTATCACGACCGGGCAATTTTTTAACGTATTATCGCACCTCGACGATTTCTATTCCGGTTAGTTCTTATGCTCGTTGCCTGACAATACTTGATAATATCGTACTAATTAATGCGTTCAATTTTGCATTACGTACGAAATTACTTGAACAATACAGTTCGCCGAAATTACAACAGTCTAACATAACAGTAGTAATTAATTATCATTATTAGTTTATGCAATATGGTTGAAATTAATTACACGCATTGCTTCCTCACGATTAGTTGTGTAAAGTGTATAGAATGAGACTGAATATTAATATACAGATAAGCTAGCGGCAAAAGGAGTGGTAATTTAATCTTTAATAAAGCAACTTTAGAAAATATACAATGGAGTCTAACTGTTGCAATGGCATAATGATGAAGTACGTGACGTTGGAAATAATATAAAATAATAAGTATGTGTACGTGGAAAAAATAATTTTAGAACTAGGACCTTATTGTTTACTCAATCTCCTTTGGTTTACAGTAATTGCAACTTCTACAAATTGAACTAAACAATCATAACGAATATTAATTTTTAACAATTTATACAAAAACTGCTCATTGTCTGCATTTTTCTTAATTCTTCATTACCCAAATTAATGAAGTTTGCCTCTGGAATTAATCATATAAAAAAATAAACCCCAATAACGAATTATAAATTGAAAGGTGAATTTTAATAAAAATAGACCGTAAACCGTATTCATCGTAGTGTGAGAAATCCTACCTAATAACTATTTTAATTGATGGCCATACCATTGTTTCGAAGCCACAATAGCGCGCACTGGTAGAGAGATAAAATCAAACTTTGAAAATAGCTACATGGGTGTGTGACTTGAAAGTCGCATGGTATTATAAAAGTTTAATACTGTTACTTTTCTTGCAAGTGTAAAACAAGCAAAGGATGCAGACAGTTAAATTTTCACCCGAAAGTTTAATCTCTTCCGTCTCCCGATCAACCGTTCCTCTCTTTCTAAAAATCCAATTGCTCGATTATCTGCTGCTGCTGCAAAAAAAAAAAAAAATTGATTATCCGACCATTGTGTCCTCCAATTAGTTCGACTAAACGGCGTTCCACCGTGGTAAGGTATTCGTCGTTCGAATACGTTTTGAAATGCATTCTGTCCGTGTCCGCGCGCGATGGTGTCGTAGATTGCGTTTCACAGCTGCTGAAAAATGGACGCGGTTTCGATGGCGAGGCGACCGCGCGGAGAACCGTGGAGCACCGGAATCCGAAAGAACGCGGCGACGATCGTGATTTGCCGACTCATTACTGCAACCCCGGAAAATTCTCAAGCAAAACCGTAAGTGCTTAAGCTACGTGAAGCGATAAATAAGAGGTGCAAAGAGACGTAACAACAGGAAGAGGCGTACTCGAACGCCGTACTGGGCTGCGCATCGGTACACAAGATAGCACTGCAGCAAAACGTGGACAACTCCCGATGGAACGTGGAACAAAATCATTAGGACTCGGCCGCGATCAAAAGAAGCTCCATTCATCGTCGCGCCAGCGCACACGACCGCCGTAATTTTTCCGTTAATGCTCTTTGTTGGACTTCGGCTTAAGAAGAACACAGAACGGACCTTTATTCTAAAACATACGCTGATTCGCGTTGTTACGTCTAATCCAATGGGGTTAACAGGTTCAACGGTGTACTAGGGAAAAAGGATGATGAAGAAACAATTGACTCTGCAGTGGGGAATACGATTCGTATTAAGGATTCTTGTCGAGAAACTCGATTCCTCGAATCGATACGAAGCGAATGTTGGAAGATCAATTTGTTAAATTATTTATTGCAAAAGAATCGATCTATCGGTGTAAAAAAAATAAAATAGGTAGAGTATCAGCATTGCTAATACGAATTTAATTTTACAATGATAATTTTATATTCGAGTGATGGCAATTTGTGTTTGAATCGATAACGATTATTTATTTAAAATGAAAATAATTGAAGGTTCGCTGGATCTCGAAGCTATGGTAAATTGTTCGTACGTTAAACTTAAATGGAATAAAATTTCAGAACCGGTATCATAAATTAGTAAACGCAACTAAGAAACTAACTATGCTACGAATTATTTTCATTAAACCACAACGTAAAATTGTGTAAACTTGAAAGAATACCTAATTGCTCTTACGAGGCCTTCGAAGATTTCACGATAATTGATGTGAAAAACAAAATCTCCCATAAGCAGTTAATTGATTTTTTGAGTGCGTATACCTTCGAGTTAATTAGTAGTATCGGAACACCGTAAGATAGAAATTGTGCTTGTAGAGTGGAAAAAGTTTAATTGGATTATTTTGGAATTTCAAAAATCTATTTTGCTTAATTAAGTGTGTTTTATTTAATAAATACATTTTAATATTAATTTCATGACTTCCCTAACTAATTAGAATTCTTGTACTTCATTGATGCTCCATTCAATGTGTGAATACATATTGCTCGGTTACTCGTACAACGAAATATTTTACTTACTGCGATATAATTCATGACTCGATCACAATTCGTAAATTATACCCATTCTCTGCATACAAAACAGCTGTATAATTTGTATGCAACAATAAATACGATAAGTCGAACAAAAATAAAATCGATAATAAATATTTTCATTCGGTGGCGTCCACGTAGATTTCAACAATCATTACTTGTGCGTGTGATCTGTATAAAATTTTATTATCTTATAACTCGTTTACCTAAAATATTCCATGTACTTTTACTATTTCAAAAAAGGTCTATTTCTGGCGGAAGATACTACCTTTCCACGTTATTTCAACGATTTGCAATCAATTCGAGAGCGAATGCTCGCATTTCGCAAACAGAAATCGAAAAACAAGGATGTTAGCGAATATTAACTGTAAGCCACTAAACATGGAATGTTTATTGAACGTCCTATTAAACTTTGATAGTTGATTACTTAGTGCTCGTATAATTTCCTTCTACCAATCACGGTACACATTCGCTGAATGTGACCACGACGATCGGATTAAATTTCTTCGTTCGTTTTACAAAAAAGTACAATTTTCTCGTGTGCACGGTTTATTTTCGTCCATTGTAAATTCCGTGCGGCCTCGTAGAGACGATAGGTGGAACTAATTTTATGTAACAACGATATCTCGGTACAAGGGGGAGCGTACGTGAACTACTCGCGCAATGTGCCACGCCTTTTGTCGAACGTTACTTACAATCGCAGTGACATCGCCTCCTGTGTAATATACGCATTCCAGATTACGAAGGAAACATCAAATTCTACCAGCTTATCTTACGATTGACGCGTGTTACCGTGTGTCGTCCAATGTCAACGCGAGGAACATTTACACCCGCCATCTTCACGGAAGGAAATATTCGTTTCGACACGAAGTACGAACGACACGTGATACTGACGGCGCTTCTATTTCCGCGTACGCTATTGGTAATCAGCTTTACGACGATGGAACGATCCGTTGGATCGTAAAATCCCCTATTTCGTGACAATGTCTGAAAGAAAGACTAGACGAGGAAAGTACTTCAGCTTGATGCATTACTTATGCGTTTTCTGATAACACAACGAACGAGAGGAGTGCAAACTTCCGTTTGTAAAATAAAACGAACTCACTCGTCGAGTGACAACGTAATATGAAAGAATTTTTTTTACGTTCAATTTATAACGTAAATTTAATACGTGACAATGATCGATAATTCGTTTAAAAACCGAGCAGTTGGTGATTTTAAATTTCGTTCGTGAAATTTTCGGGATTGATTTTGCGCGTCAATGAAGGCAGCGGGTATTGAACAATTTTACAACAAAACGTCCCAAATGAACAAAAGACTTTCGAAGTACTGCCAACGAACCTGTTGTATAACAATAAATTTAGTTTGGAGAGTCTTTTATTTCAAGTACCGGTAATTTTTCTGAATTTCAAGTCTCGTTAGGGAATTTTTTTATACGTGAGTATTTGTTATGTGTGCTTGTATAGGGTGAGTAGAGTGTCTATTACTCCCCTTTTATGTTCTAGAGTGCAAGTGGCTTGAAACTCTACTTTTCGAGTAGTTTTACGATCAATTTTAAATACTACAGGATTAAACTGCGATGAGATGTACGGTCAGGATATATGTATTTAGGAGAGCATTTATAAACCTAAATGCATTATTAACATCAGCATAAATCTCAGTACCATTTACAACAGTAATTTGCATTAGCCAACGTCTTGTATGTAAAGAAGACGATTACGTGCCTTTATCGTACTATACGATTGGAACTTCTCTAAATAAAGGAAATAATTATTAACCGTCTTAAAAATAAAGCTAAGATATAAGAAAATACCGAAATATATAAATTTTTTATATCATCAAGTATTTTCCAATCGGTCTACGTGTCTTCTATTAAAGGAAATAATTTCACGAAATGTAGCTGATCGCATAAACAAATTTCGAGTGTAAAAACCAGTTGAAATTATAAAATTAATACTTTGCGCTGGGTTTTCTCGTTGTTAATAAATTAACAAGAGTGCGTCAGATTTAATTTCATAAATTTCTGTACACTTGACAGCGTAAACGGCAACGTAATGCAGTGTGATATAGTCTGTTTATTCTGTAACGATAAAATTTATGTATTTCGTTAATTGTGGAATTGTTGCAAATGTAGCCCCACTTGTTGTATGCAAAGCTCTGTGAATTGTGTTGTACATGGACGCTGACCAGGGAGTCCGATGTTTTTAACTTCTGAATGAACTGAATTCATTGCTTAATTAGTAGCATGTTTATTGCACCATACTGAATTACAGTGATACAAAGGGAAATGTAGAAGCGGGACGTAGAGTGGCCATCATTATGTTTAAACTAAAAATAAGCGAAGGCAAAAAAGTGGAAATAATATTTGGTGCAGAAAAGGTGGAAATAAAAATCGATCGAGTTCAAAATCAAACATTAATATCGAACATAAACATTGAACATAGAAAATAGATAAATAAAATAAATAAACTTGTTTAGGTTACAATGTTGATTTAAGTTTTTACAATCGAAATGTCGCTAAAATTATTTTAACCGAACGATTTAAATTTTACAAACATTTATCGGAAAAATGACTTGTATAACGTCAAGTATAATATGAACAAATTTTAGAATAAATAAAATTGAAGTAAGAGTAAAAAGAGAATGAGATCCTCGGTTAATGAAATAATTAAAACTGGAAGAATCTTGAGAAGAATGGTTTCGTGAGAAAATCTTGATAGCTTGTTTTAGAGAAAGAGGAAGTAAAGAGTGACCGAATTTCATCAGATAGAAGGTTCAAGGTTACATTTCAGAAATCTAATTAAAGATAAATCCTCGTATCTACATTCGTACGAATTTATAAATTCTTGGATACATTCTTATCTAATACATTTGTAATTGTTAAATAGCAATTACGAGAGGAATGACTGTATATAATTATTCTTTCTGTTTGCACATCGTGTAAAAATGAAGTTTATAATTTATAAATGTGTCAAAAGCGAGAATATCGTTTCACTAGTACACGATCTGTTTTTTTTTAGCGTACTAACAAAGTTTCGAGAAATCAATTTCAACGATAGAAGTAAAATTGAATATTACTCAAAATGGTTCCAAGGTATTAGAGGAACGGTTTTTATTTGTGACATAGTACGCAAGAGGAATGCGACAAAAAGAAGTATGCGCAACCTCGTTGATGTACGTACACACGACGTTATGAGGAAGCGAATGCAGCAACAATAGCTGTACATTATACTGACAGCGTAGAGGGGATAAGGTGCAATCCCCTTACAGGTCTACCGTCTCCGTAGTCAACAATGAACTCATATTCTCATGTTTTCTACGATTCTTCCCACCTTCGTGGTTGTTGAACCGAACTTGTGTCTCTGAGAAATGAAAAGGAAGAAGATACAATATATAGAAATAACGTAACTCTTTGAGTCTTCAGTGTAGAGACATTTAAAAATCGTTTATACCTCTGTTTTCACTTTTCTTTTGTCTCGAAATAATCTTAAAGTGGAATTACAAGAACTGCAATATGTACATTGAAGAAATAAATTCTGAAAATGGAAGGACGGATAATATACTCAATGAGTCTGTTTCTCCATGTTGTATACAGAACAAATTATAATTTTTACCGAAAGGTATAGCAGTTGATTATTAAATCGCCTCGATAGATTTTTTAAATCAATAATTCGGAAAAGAAACCTCGCGGTAGAAACATTATTCTACATTTTTTACTTCCGGATAACAATACGAAAACTTTATTTCAATCTCGTATAAATAAGCTACACCTCTCCTGTTTTGCACAACTGACGGCATGCTTTTACTTGTCTATTTTATATACAGGTATCCCTTCGCGTGTATCTGCGATAAAAACGTCGAGTAAGCGAATAAAATAAATACAATTATCCTCGTAAAAACGTGTTCCGTTCGAAACGAGTTCGAAATCCGATCAAAATTATACGTGACTTTTTCGGGCCAACGTGGCCGGTGGAAATTATCATAGAAATCAAACGTCGTTGGTTTCGTTAAATCACAAAGCATCAGAGACCACGATTTTCGAAATCTCGCCAGTTTGGAGCCCGAACGGTATCAGCTCTATGTGACCAGCATGAACTTCCCCGAGGATTACGATGCCGCAAGGCAAACGTGTTACTGGAAGCTTCGAGAGCGATTCACGGTACTACCACCGATATATCGACGAATTCATCCCCCACACTAGCAGCTGAAAACCGACAAATTTCACCTGCCGCCTTCTTCTTGGCATTTCCACTTCTTCACGTTCTCGCAGGAGGCAGTCATGAAAAGTATATACCCGCAGAAGCGAGTAAATCATAACCGTACACAGACACGCCGCACATACTGTCAAAGTTAAGCTCGACTCAGAATCAGGTTTCAGCTGAATCTCGGCAAAGAATGATTGGTACGTGGTAGTTTGATACGACGGAAGACAAAGAATTGGAGACTCTATTGTATCACGTTTTCCTTCTATGGTATATTTGGTTTACTCTCAGCAGTTTCTTAGCATACAGGAGCCAGGGAGGTTGTTTGATTTGGAAGAAAAATAACGACGTGAATTTTCCCTGTACCGACACCGAGGTAGTCGGTATTCCTAAGAGTACACGAACACGTCTCGAAAATTGTAAACAAAATTTGAATCGAGTCAATTAATTGACCTTAACTCGAAGCTGAATGTTAGATCCAAATTTGTGCGAAGGGAGATTATTTTACGGACTAAACTAGAGAGAACATTTGTTTCTGTTTTAATGGAACCTCGATTATTACAATCTCGATTGTTACCGAGACCTCGGTTCGTTGAATTGCATTGACAAGGGATGGTCACTTAGCGACGAGTAAAGTTGGACGAGGAAGTGGTTAGTAGTAGCGATCGTGGATAGTGGGAGATGCACTGTGCAAGGCTCTTCATTGGATTGGTTACCTTGATTATCGAACTTCGATCGTTGCACGAATTTTCCACCCCGTTTTCCTGCAATAATCGAGGTTCTAACGTATATTCTATCTTTTATCGTCTGTCACTCTATTTGTATTTCTGATATTTTTAGAGGGGCTCGTTTCAACGAAAACGGTAATAAAATGCAAAATTGTTTCGTACGGAATTCAATTACGAAGAAATTCAATTTTACCGCGTAAATCAATTATAAACAACGTAAGAAACATTTTTTGACGCAACGGAAGTAAGGAAAATAGAGTTCAATTTAAAAAGATGATAGTTCGAAACGTCAACGATCAACGATCTAAAAATAATGTCACAGTTATTGTCGATGGCCCATAATTGACTATATATATACTTAAATCAGATACGTGATTACATCATTGCTCCTTGACCTCACATTTTTCTCGTTGGGAAAGATGACGATATTACGCAAGAAAATAATAGAAAAGGTGGATAAAGTACAAAAGAAGGATCGTCTCGCGAGGTTATCAAAGAACTTTTCTCACTGATTTTCTCGAGTTCCTGTTTCCCTGGCAATGAAGCAATCCGGGCTATGCAATGTAATACACGTCCGTTTTTCCACATGGTTGATTTATTCTCGGCTGTGTAGCAAAGCTAGCTCTATCCACCTTTGAAATAGATTTCATTGGTCGTGTTTGGATCGAGGGTGTTGACCTGCACTGGCTTCGTGGATTTTTGCGAGTCGAATGCTTCGATGGAGCGAGCAGACATATCGTTGAATTCCTTATTTGCATTTACATGCTTATACGCGAGACAATTTTTCTTCAAGTGTTTTCGTATTCAGTGCTCCACGTCACAGAGGGAATATCGATAACCGAGAAAAACGAAGTTAGACCCTGACAATTATATTTACACGTTCGCGGGGAAAGATTTCAAATATTTGCAATCGTGAATTGAAATTTGCCCGGTATTCAGGGAAGCTTATTTAATTATTTCAACTGTTAGTTTACGACCAACAGTGAGACTTCTGACAACACAATACCAATCGCAGTGAGAAATTATTGCGTATCTAGAAGCGGGTCTGGTGTTCCTTGTAGAGAAGAGGTATTAGAAACAATTAATGTAGGTTGTACTTTGAAGCAGCGAAGTTCCTTCAGAGATAGAAGAACAATAGCGTGATACAGATGAAATTACTGCCTGCAGGCGTGTATCCACAACGTGAAAATAAATCTGTACAATTAGCGCACACAACGTCTAGGTAAGAATAGCTATGTTACTCGCTCGAGAATACCATTTCCGGAGCAAAATTTATGTTTAGTTATCATAATTAAAACACGTTAGTTAACGAGAATACTGCACGAAGAAAGTACGAAATGCATTCAGAATAACCAACGAATCATTTCTATGAATAGTTCTGCGGAATTATTCGCGTACTAAAAACACCAGAAAAATGTACATTTAGTAGACATGTCATTTATTAAAAGAAAAGTTTCCATCGTAAAAGACAATATTGCCACAAGGTTTACACACTCCCGTCAAGTTGCACCCACTGTTGTACTAATAAAAGGTTTCTGCTAAATCCCTGTGAAAGTTTAATCGTCAGCTTATTTAAATATGAAAATTAAAACGTCACAGAGCATTCTGCTCTTCCTTATTTTGCTTTCTAATAGCATTTAAACATTTTCTATAAATACCTTCTATTCCATTTAAGATTATAGTCTATATATTTTAGACAAAGTTCTAATAATTCTAAAATTCGATAATTTTATCAGTACGGAGGAATGATTCGTCCTTTTCAATTATTTTAATTATTTATATTTTAGAAACCGAATGTAAATATCATCGTTGATATTGAACTTGTTTAAAGCTAATTAGAGTAAATACTTTTCTATTTATTTAGTGTATTATATCTGTATCGAAGAAGAATAAAAGAACGAAAGTAATTAGCCAAACTTAGTGTCAAACTACTGTCAGTAAATAAAAGTGGACTGAAGACTGAACGGAAATTAACAGAATTCCCATTGACGTAAAGTACTTTTCTATTAATGAACAATTTAGCAATGGTCTGTTAGAAAAGGATAGTTGGGGATTGAAAATAAGATTCTTCCTTTACATTTTATACGTTTACGTACCTAATTTTTAAGAACAGGAATATATTCATATTTTATTTTCTATGGCTTATTGTAGCTGATTTCCGAAGAGTGTCCAAAAAAAAGTTAAACGTAACGTTTATTCGAATGAAATTATTCTTATTATTCCTCTAACAATAGGAAAGGATATAAACTAATAGTATTTCCTGTAAAATCATTCGTGGTGTTCCTAAAAATTGTACTAAGTAGTAAATCTAACTAAAAGTAGCCTCGCATCTGTGAACGAAGACTGACATCGATCAAAGTGCAAATATTATATCGACCAACGAAACGATGAAGAAAATAGACAAGATCTGAAGAACCTCGTATGCGACTAGACGTCAGGCACTTACGTAGAATATCTCGTACGGGTGTACATTTTATTATAAAACTTTTTACGAGCATCGTATAAAAGTTCAAGACCATTTGGAGGGTTCCTATCGCTTTGGGCTAGCCGGTTTCCTTTTTCTGCCTCCGATTACTGGTCGTCGTCTGCCCACGGACTCGAAACTTTAAAAATTCAACAAGCGCCGCTGAATCTTGCAATATTAACCGAGCCAGTCCGCTTCGGCTCGTGGATTCTCCATTTCCATTGGAAATTAAATATGGCCAGGAATCGTGCCGGATACGTAGCGATACCAGTCGATCGTAACACTTCCATCTGATGGATTAAAGGATCGCGTTCCGCCTTATAGCTACTTACTTTCCGAAGCAAATCGATGCCGATCGTTGGAATTAATGTTTAGTTTTCCATGGATTATATATTATTGGACGCTCTCTGCGTTATTGAGTTTCGAAGTTATCCCAGACTGGTTCTTGAATATTATAGAGGTTGTGTTATTGAAACGTATAACACGATACAGAGTTCAATTTTATTTCAAATGTACCCTTTAACCCTGTCTGTACGGACCCGGAGGCCTTTTCGGACCCAGACACTTTTCTATCGTTCAATTACACCGTTAATACAACCGTTCCTAGTGATCGAGAACAGTACGATAAAATAATAGAATCTTTGCGTCGAAAATATTTGCGCAAGCTAGGTTAAATTATGGATCTCTGATGATTCATAAAAAGTAATTGACTGAAATTGACAATTCAAAGTTACAACCGTTTCTGACTAATTGGAGAAAAATCTGTTGAAAGTGATAGAATGTAATTACCATCAGAAAGGAACAAATACAGGCCACGTCGAGGAAATTAAAACCACTATTATTTTGCTTTGCTCTTTTCGCTCCTATTTTGGGCTAATTAAAATCAGTTTCAAATGAAAAAGCATCGAAGCTCAAGATGTCCTCTCACAAAGTAAGCTTAATAAAATGAAATAGTCGGTGGTTCTATCGTTCTTTTGAGTCCCGAAACAAACCATAGACTGCGCAGTGTTTTCCCTTTTCTTCCCAACAAATATTTTCAAAGACTACTTCCACTCGCTCTTTTTCTCTCATCTTTCACGAAACAATAAACGCCTCCACAACCGACGGTGCATCAGGGATGAGGTTTCATTTAGTTGAGTTCTGAAGAAAGAAAGGGATCTCATTTCAAAGTACAAGCTCTTTACGCCTTTGGCTTTTCCGTTTTCGCGGCCGTAGGGGATCTTGCCAAGGATATGCATAATACTTGGAAGACTTTTTAGAGGGGCCACACTATAGAGCTCTAGAAATATATAAGTAATTAAGGCCTGATTAAGACTCCGCAGATACCGTGTACCGAGAGGCACGCAAAATCTTCCTCCGAGCGAGTGGACATTTTGAAAGCAATTTATTTTATGCATAATGGGAGCTACAGCAGCTGCGTTTAATAAGGAATGAAAATAACAGCGCAGTAATTGGCGTCGATAGGGGCGTGTTAATTTCGCGATACGTGCGAATTGAATTTTAATATTATCAGAAGATTTCACGATATAAATGTATCAAACATTGCGGTGAACGCGAATATTGACATAATAATATGAATTTCTGTAAACGCGACGCAATCGTTCCGCCGCAAAGATATTTCACAAATCTATTCATTAATATCGACACGATAATTCTCATGGTATTTTAAATTGGAGCAATCATTGAATTATTTAAGGAAGGAAGTGATTTTTTCTAATAATGTAAACGTCGGTACGTTTGGAGAAATTTTCAATTCAATTCAATTTAAACACATTGCTCGTGGATAAACGGAATTATAACTTTTCCTTAATTATTATATTAACCTATTAACTATTATTTGTTCAATATTATAGAAACTATTAGTCACCTAACATGACATATAACACACGAGATACAGCAACAGTGGTGGGGATGATTACAATTCAGTTATCCGGTGGGAAATTCTATTAGTTACTCGGGGAAGGGAATAACATTAATGAATTGGAGTAAAGTGCACGGGATAGTGAATTAAATGCATTTTGCATCCTAATAAACTGTAACAACATTTTCCTATAATTTTCGATATGTCTACTTTGGTCAATAACAATTTTTAAACTTTTCACGCGTTGTTACTATCTTTGAAAAAATTGTCATGCAATAAAGATATTAAATTTTATGCATGGTACAAGGTACAGCATAGCTACAACAACTGTGCCCATTAAAGATCATTAAGAAAATTAAAGGTAAATTTTAATATTGAAAAATATAACCTATGTGACATTAAAAATTTCAATATCAATGCATTGGTCGTTATTTATTGCCGGATATATAAAATTGTTCCACTATTTCGTGAACGCAATACGTGTAATTTTTATCGTATAATTTTCAGCGTGCTGTTCCTTCGCGAAGGAGAGTTAATAAAAAAAAAACCATTCGGTCACAGAATTTAATTGTAATTATAGAAGCTTCGTCTTCACAGGAGTCTCGAGACCTAAGCAACGGAGCAGAGTGTACCTAATCTCCAATGGTCTGTGTTTAACGTTTAGCCGTGCAATTTGACAAAGAACGCGGCAAAGTGGTTGCGGAGAAAAATGATTTCGGGATTCAGCTTCGCTTACCCTATTATTTCGACGATAATTTAAGGGCAAAGGGTTGATATATAGCTAGCAAATTTGTGCGACTCCATTGTCTCAAGCTACTGTTATTTATGGGAAGGTTATTTCGCCTTCCAAAAACGGAAGATGCGTGTACCGCCAACCACGATGAGAATAACAATCGCGCTAGGGCAGTAATTAAGGATTAGCGAGGTGATTAGCAAGCACCCGGTATTTAAATCTCACTAGAACGATCTGGAGAGCGAGTGTATGCGTACCACCTGATTCTTGAGTGCAACAATTGATTGCACCCGCTAAAAACCAATGTACGACTTTACGACGTGTTAACTAATTACACGTCTTAATTAAATATCGGTGTTTCAATATTATTGAAAATTTTACAGCAAATTTAATACAACACAATTTAATCGAGCATTCGATTAGTCAAACATTGAACGACTATAAAATGAATGATATTGAAAAGAAGGTATTAAAAATGGGGCATGGGTATTTATAATTCTTTGGTAAACTATGAAGTAGCATAACGAATATCAGTACATAAAGAATGTATGAAAGCTAAAGAGTAACAAATACACAATAATAATATATAAATGCACAAACAATTTCAATGGATCGTAAAGTAAAAAGGGAAAGTACTCTTGAAATATATGTTTATCGTTTCCAAAAAATATATGAATTGATTCTTTAAAAGGATTTAAAAACTGGAGTGAAGAATAACAGAAATTATTAAAGTTCTTGTAGCGGTTTGGTTTATCAATGCAGCCTAGTCACGATCGGTCGATTATCCAAACAAATCAAGAATAGAAGTAAACTGGGGAATATTAAACGCGTTCGGTTAGTGAATCTAGTAAAAAATAACATGTAATTTCACACGTTAAAATTTGTATATCAAGATACAGTTGGTTTTGTTTTAAATTATATTTTACGATAAAAACTACAAACAGGAACGAACGCGTTGGAAATAATTGTATAATATTTGCTAAAAAGATGCTGAAGTATAAATGCACATTGTATGTACATAATAAATTTTCATTTTAACACATTTATGATGCTACACAGGATATCCTTAAACGTATAAACAGTGGCTTAATATCGAGTAGAAAATGCAATTTTCAGTAGAGTAATAACCGTCCAGGAAATATGTACTATTTCTCACACGATGCAATAAAAAATCTGGTTGTCCTGGTTAATTATTGTCGATAAATGCAATGAAATTTAAAGTACTAGTTAAACGTAATTAACGAAACGTTCTTACGTAATTTTTCAGACATTTTTCATAAAAAAAGATTTTCGATTCAACAGATTATCGTGGTCTACCACGATATTAACAACACAGTTATTTATCAACAAACGTTACTATTCATTTATCTATATGAAACAACCAGCGTTCTGTTAATTGTAAATACAAGCCGTATCAATATTTTAATGTAGAAATGCAAATTGAACTGGATTACACATGGTATTTAAACCTTCTTGTGCTAATATGCGAGGTCGTTGCATCGGGTCTCCGATCAAACAACTGATTATACGTATCTCAATATTGAAGATGTACAGCATAGACGTCCCAGTTACCGACTCTAATTACGCACTCGTTCTCTAATGTTGTTACAAAGTTCAGTTTCTCGCGGGGATTACTGCTCTTGATAGACTATAATATACGTGTATACTGATGGATCCGGTCGTGGACACTATGCAAAGGATAGGAATGCACGACGTTAATTGATGACAGGATTAATACTAAGTTATACTTCCGATAGGGGTTACAGTGTGCCTTTTAGAAACGTATGGGTACGGTTCTCGTTAGACGAAATAAAGAAAAATAATCCAACCTTAGGAACTACGATAAAGTTTTAATCGCATAATTCGAAAATAATCCCTTAGATTATCGGATCGATTCGAAACACAGACAATGAAAAGCATTATACGAACAGAAATCGACTCACATCGCGATAGTACGATAACCACGATTACTAATTGAATTTCTATACAACTTTTTGTTACGTTACCGGATCGTTGCAGTTATTTATATTTAATTTATTTCTTTTCACCGTTGTTTCGTATTTTCTTTTCCGTGCCAGTACTACGTGTATTTACACCGTTTCGTGCCGTTCAATGAAATACGCTGCGGGCGCAGTAATTCAAAAAAAAATGTTGAAGCATAAAGAAATGAAAAATATGTATCTTGCTTTCTAATATAGCATATAATTACTTTTTAGATTAATTAACGATTAATTACATTATAGATGAAAAAGCTGCCCATGCGTTGTCTCATAAATAATTATAACAGGCTGCGCATTTCCGTGAAAAACGGTTAATTAAGGATGAAGCTGCAACGTTAGTCCGGTATAACGAACGCCATTCTCGTACATTTCACGGTGACCTCGCAAATCCACGACCTGGACGTTCAACTTGCGACAGATTTTTCCCTCTTAAGCCGAAATGTCGACGTCGGAACGAACGAACTCGTTGGCCTGTTGGCGATAACTGAACTAGGTATTCGCCGCGTCCTCCTATCAGCAAGTATACAAACATCGCCTATGGGCGTCGATGTTGCATTCTGCTGCGAGTCCAACAATATGTATAGGGTGCAATGTGAGAATGTTATGCCTTTGGCTATGGAAGTGCAGATATTCAGATGAAATGAATTATGAATGAATCGAAAAAAGACAAGACCAGCGAACACTCAATGAATGTAATTTAGTTGAGTAATTTTTTTTTAAAATAGCGTCGAATAACGCATTGAACGGAACGTTATCTAAAAATAGACGGTGCTAGCTACTTCCGGGCGAATATACATACGTCTGGCGCAACATGGTGATGCCACCCACAAAGAAAATTCGAGAATGGATAATTTTGAAACATTACGAAAAGTGAAAATTATGGCAAAATCAAAAGAAAGACTATTTCACTATTCAAAGAAAGATGTATACATAATAAAATTATTTTACGATAATAAAGTAGATAAATAAGATGAATATTGAATTTCGTTATCCATTGATCGTCCAGGGGAAAAATATTCCCCGCTTAAATGACTAATGTTATATTTTAATTTTCCTGTAGACAATTCGAGGAAAAAGAAATTCATACTTCTTATAATTCAGTATCATTTCAACGAATAAACTTCATCGTCCAGTGATAAAGTGTTCATATTTACGAGTGTATTTTGCAACTGACAAATTCGAAACTGTATTCCGAAAACCAAACGAGGTTAGGTTCTAGTAACACAGCTTTTCAACTGGATCTCACCACTTACACATTTGCATACGCATATATTTCTTGTTTCATTCAATTTTTATCATGTATCTGTACCATCGCATTTGCGTAACAAAGATATTAGATAAATAAGTAGGCATAAAATAAGTAGATACCTGGTCTACACTGTGCGTACACGTTCTACTTGTAACATTTAATTCTGTTCTCCAATGAGCCGTCTGGTTTCTGAATATCTCTTAATTGGCGACATCATTTTTTTATCGATGACTTTACATAGAATGTGAATGAATATTTCAAAGTTCATCGCAGTATCTGTAACTTAATGTGTTTGCGCGTGTGCATTCGCTCTTATTGCATAACTTTGAATTGAAGAAAAAAAAAATTTTTCTTTTAATTACTCCTTTTATAAACTATCTTGATACGTAGCCATCCAGAAATTCCAGTTTGTAACGTTCCCATCTAGCAAAGTGAATTTACAAATAGTTCATTCAAGTAAGGCAAAACACCTCAGTCAGAACGCCTTGAGCACCTAATACTTATGAATATTATATTACGATCATTAATTATTAATGTGTGCCTTTAAGGAGAATATGAATACGTCTAGTAGAATCTTCTCCTCTTCAATTTACTTGTATGTACAATGTTGCGCCTACATATTGAAGGAAGGCTCGATTTTCTTCCCATCACACGCCAACGTAATATTATGTAAGTACCTGAATGATGAATATCAGACAAGTTCACCTTATAGTTAAACATCCGTAAGAACGGTGTTTGATCGAATTAAATCTAGCGCGTGTGACGAGTTCTCAATTTACAATAACTTGGTTCGAATATAATTAAGTGCTCTTTTGATGGTATAAAATATGAAATCGGTATGCTGATCTAAATGCAACTGATTTAAACATACAATATGGCTCCTGGGTCGTTACAGGCTCAGGACTGCGAAGACCCGAAGCTAGCGAAAAATTAATCCAGCAACACCAAGAGATCGTAAGGTTAACTATTCAACAACTCAAAGGACAAAATTGATTAAGATTAAAAATTGATTCATTGATTAAGAATATATTTATTTGGTTGGATTAAAGTATAACTCTCCAATAAAATTTCTCGTGTCTTTCATAGATGGTACCGAGTTGTAAACTCGCAAATCGTAGATCTGAAAACAATTCGAGTAAAGCTAACGAAGCATGCTCGATCAGATGCTTTCGCGAAGCATGAATTTTCAAATTTTCAAAAGCATAAACAGCTACGTTCCTTTTCCAATTCTACTGTCAGCGAGGTAACATCTTGTCTCAGTTCTCAGATTATCTAGGCTCTGTCGAGCTCCCTTTTTATCAGTTTACATTTACAGAATCCAGTCGTATTCCTGATTCGATAAACATCAACGTGACATTGTAAGGAATAAAGCTCCGTGCGCTCGATAAAAGTCTAGGTTTGCATACAATTTTTCCACGGTCGAAGTTTAACCCAGGAAAGATTCCCAGTTGATCTTGTACACGTGTATATACAGACGAAAGGGTTGAAAGTACCTACGTTCCCTTTTACACGGAAAATAAGCAAACCGCGTAATTCCCTGTCGAGATATTTAAAAGCTGACGCCAATGCCGGAACTTTTCCTGTCACTCTACGCGATTCTCTTCCTGCGAACGTAATCCCTAAGGCGGCTAACGTTAACGCTGACGTTGCCAAGCTTACGCAGAAAGTTTCTTAAGCACTTGTCCGTTTAAGTTATCGCAGGGTAAGTGGTTGCCGCTTAACTCGCTCGTAAGAAGTGAAGTATGTGATTCCCGTTCGAAGAAATCTCGTTTTTCGACTCTCGGGAGTCGCTTGGTCTACTAAGCACACATTGTCTATTGTACTTTTGGGTGTGCTTACTGCACCCTTGCTTGGAAATTGATAGCGGACGAAGAGCACTAAACACGGATAAAGTTCCCTACTGTCACATTTACGAGAATGTATTACAATTCGTAGTTACGAATGATCGCACTTTGACGAACACTGTGAACTTCGATCGTTGACTGACGTTGATTGCCGCTGACTGATTGCGAGATTGATGTTCACTCGGAGATTGGCATTGGCCACGGTCTAGGTGTTTACGGATTTTGGTACAGTTCGTGTTGACAAAGTGAAGTTTCCAATTGTATATTTTTACCCAATTGAGAATTTCTGTGTGTGATTTTTCTTAATTGGTCGACACACCTGAGGAGAGAGGACAACAGTGTGGCAAACAGTTAATACCTACCTAAGCTCTTCTAGTGCCTTCTAATCCCAGAAATCTGGATGGTCAATAGTGTGACCCGTGGCACAATGTCTGCACGAGAAAATTCTTAAGTACGATGAACAAATGGATCGAACAGTAATTTTCTTTGTTTTGGAAATGGAACAGAAGATACAGCAATGTCTGAGAATGCTATAAAAATTGTGGATACTTTAAGGAAACGATCAGTATTTTGTATCATATGACATGTTATTTTAGAGACAATGTTAGAACAGGATGTTGACGTAAAACGTTTAATTAGTAAACGTTCGGTGGTTGAGAGAACATTATATAAACGAGCTGGCTTCGATGGTTGAACGTTGTCGTAGAAACTTGCAAAGATAAATAGATTATCTAATAGAAGAACGATATAAAAATGAACTGGTTACTATTTAGAACTTAAATGTCCCTTTGGTTGGACAAGTGTCCTGAGTAGAAGTGAGGGTACTAGAACAGGACAAAGTTTAGGACATAGTGTTTCGTAGCATGAATCAGGATTTGACAATACAGGAGCTAGGATGATGCAAGATTCGCACGATAAAAGGTTTATATAACGTCAAATTTCGATAACACGGGGAAAGGTCGAGTTGAAATATAAATATGCAGATAGTAAGTTAGTACATTAGAGATATCCAGAAGCTCGAAGGATCGAAATTCTCAAATGCAAGAAATACAACTGTTCGGTTCAAGTTCAACTATTAATGCGAATCTTGTCTTAAAGGCAAACTTTGAATCTACCCGTTCAAAAGGTTCTTTGCAGTTAGAATTTCTCGTGCAGTTCGCTGAATTTTACGTAATCTACAAGTTCCGGATTTCGAGGAAACTTCAAGATTTGCAAGTGAAGACTATTCAAATCTAACATTCGTGTAGACTCGTATCAATTACCATTGCGAGTGGAACGTACAAAGTATTTTCATGATAGGGATAATCGACTTTCTCTAGCTACGTTAACAACTACTTGAAAAGGTTTATCGTTCAAGAATGTGGAAATAGCTTTTGAAGAATAGTTACGGTGGTATGTTTGCAGCGCAAACCTGACAAAATATTCATACTAAAGATTGGACACGAACTTTCATTTTATCGTATAACCATAAATTCGTCTATGAAAGTTTTCATACTTTGTACGTGTATCCAGGGTGGTACGTTGCAAACAGACTACCTTAATATCTTCAGTATTTTAAATGATGAAAGAAAGTGTCGTTAATACACTCGACCAAGTGTATACGAATCAATGTTTAGTATTATAAGAGAGAAGTTATTGGTTCATTGTTCCTAAAATTCTATTTTAGTATTATGAAATAATATAACGTCACCGTGTATCTCTTATAATGGAACTTTTGCTCAACGAGACAAACGAAATGTCTGTCGTGTTGACGCAAGTAGTGCCACAAAATTTATACCATTTTATTTTCAGGCGTTCGTGGACTTAGAAATGTGTCCATCGATATTCCATTGGCCGTAGCAGCTGGCACCACCGTCAATATGAGCTGCAAATACGATCTACAATCGGACACTTTGTACACGGTGAAATGGTACAAGGGTCCTGAATTTTTTCGATACCTACCCAAAGAGATGCCACCAATTACCGTTTTCGGAGATTTGGGTACCAAAGTTGTTGTAAGTACACGTTTTCGACAATTTTACATCCAGACTTCGAACAAACGAATTATCGTACGATAACAATTCTACCCGTGAAATAATTTTTTATCGAGATTACATTTGTTTCACATCTTTCTTCGTTTATCATTTGTACATTCTACGTTTCATCGATGAGATACAATGATCGTACTTTCTTATTCTTTGTCATTCCTACCTCTCAAGTTCCTCGTTTCGTAAGTTTCATTTTGCTACCGAATATCGGTTAATTAAACAGTTGAATAAAAACATTTCCACGAACGAGTAACAGTAATACACTGGACGCTTCTCAGGGAATTGTCACTAGTTTATTTCCAGTTAGAAATACCCTCAGAAATCCTTACTTATTAAAAGTTGGAAGGCGATCCTTTGCGAATTACGTTTTACATTCGCACCTGACGCAGAACCGTCGAGAACCGGGAGAACAGAAGCGAATCTCCCGGATTATATTTCCCCAAGTTTCACCGGGCGCGGAAGTTTGTTAGTGCCATTCATGCTCTACTTTATTATGTAGCTGTACTTGACAAACTATATGCCGACGTGTGCACCGTGTCTTTTAAGTAATTAAAGACACTCACCCACAATTGCTGCATTCTTCGTTGTGCGACAATCGTGATGTATTTTATTTCACGTTCCCAACAATGAATAAATTTATGAAAATATATGAATGAAAATTGCCAAATGAGATGCTGTTGCATACAATTCTAATTCATAGGATTCCAATTGATTCTGACGTTAACAAAAACGATTTTCAGTGAACTTAAAATTTTATCAAATCAATTCACTTATGCAAGCTTTTACAAATGGAAAATATATATATATTGCTCGACAATTGTACACGTGATTTACGATTTTATAGGAAATTTGAAAATGAATCGATTAACTTGAGTAGAAGTATCGGTAGCACGATGAACATTTAATGTTGTCCCAGATTAAGAAGAAATCCATGCAAAATCAACATTTCCAAGCGAACTGAAAAACAGATATCACGCTGACACATGAATTCCGTCGATACTCGATTGAACGTTAAAGTTTCTGTTCAACGTATGCATTCTAATTTGCTAAAAGCTTGCGCAAAGATCACTGACCAAGCAAAATTTACTGCTGTTTTGCTTGTACGATCTGAAAGAAATCCTGATTAATTCGATGGAATCTTCTCGATGATAATCTACACGCTAATTCTACAAAGTATTGCATATTTCAAAACAACAAAGAAAACGATAAAGAAAAAGAATTTATTCGAGTTCGACACGTTCGACTAATGCCAAGAAAAAGTTACTACAACATTGAAAAGTATTTTCTCTTTTTTTTTTTGCTCTATTCAAAAACAAATAAATTGTTCGCACAGATATTTTTAATAGACTTCGAAAGCACGTTTTTTTAAAGTCTTTCTTGATTCTGTGTCCGATAAAAATACTTGCGCGATTAAAAAATGATTATTTTATTTATTCCCAGAATCACTCAGGTCGCTACACGAAATTTAATAAATCTTTACGTACGTTGAGAACGTATATTTAATAACGAGTTTGGAGTCGTTAATTATAAGGAATAGGAAACAGATTTAAAAAAAAAAGTATTAAATATCACGTCGACGGTATCAATGTTTCTTTCGCACACAGGAAGACTAATACTGCTTGATCCTATAAAAGTTGCATTTACGAAATGTACACGAACAGTACGAAGCAGTGCACATGCTGCATGCTGCTCGCGTGCAGTCCGGACCGCTCGTTAGAAAAAAGAGGAAAACAGGTGCCACAAAATCAACGTTTCGACGTAAGTTAAAAATCTCTTAAAACCTTCGCGAGTTCCACGTACACGAACGAGTGCAGCCGATCGAACAGCTAGCCACCGAGGCGCACCCATGCACGCAATACTTTTCCAATTAGATTTTACCGGCGGAAAGTACGAACAGCCCTCGAACCGATAAATTGCGCCTGACGCCTACCACCAACGAGGAAGAAATACAGGGGCGTAAAAAAAATTATAGCACCACCGGAAGCGAGGTAATTCGTCATACAGGAACAAGTGAATAATATAGAATCGTTACTTTTTCCCAGCAGAGATTTGTTTACGAGGAAATTGCGTTTGAAATTCAACGTTTACAAGTACCCGGTATATACACGTTTTAATGGATTTTTTAACGCGCCTCTAACGCGTTTTATACAGGAGAGAAAAGTAACAACTTATAAACACAGATAACGTTTCGTTAGCAAAAATGTTCGATAGCGTCGTAATTAAAAGAAACGAGCGTTTAAGCGTGCAGAGAATTGAAAATGAGAATTATTTCGATAAGAATTTATGTGTCGTCGGTTTGAAGATATTTTGCAGCAACTCGTGAACCAACGAGATAGAAACATTGAAAGAAATAACAGGAAACGAAATTGGAGAAGCGTTTCATGGATTTGACCTGTCCTGCACAATGTATATGTACAAAGTAAACCACGTAATTTGTGCAACCCTATTATGTTCGTTCTAGTGGTTCAATCAATATTTGTCTCACCGTTTCAATTGCACGGTGCAACGGATGACATTCTCTTGCATAGGATGACATTAGAGATTTCAAGGTCACTTTTACTTTTCTCTTCGTACGATGCATCCCTACAAATTTCTCGGTTTACGATTCGGTGTATAGGTGCTGCGAGAAAATCAACCAACTGCAACGATATGACCTTCAAATGACCTTGAGTATAAAAATTTACGCTTACAGCGGAACGTAACGTTACAAGCAGTTTCCGTTATGTCTGGTCGGAATACTACTTTCTTTCGAAACAGATTTTCATCCTCGAAGTTATCGTGCGAATAAACGAACGCATAATTTATGCCAATCGTGGAACTATTCTAATTTATAGCTGACGATGCATATCTAACCTGTTATTATCAATGTTAGTAACAGAATGGGGATATTATCAATGTTAGTAGCAGATACGTTGAATTTCGTTTGAATATTTCACGACAGTATTTTCAAAGTGTTAGATTTTCTGAAAATGCATAGAAAAAACCTCGACGTTTTGAAATCAGAAATATAATATTCCCTTAATCAACCACGAGAATGCGTTCGAACACTTGCCTAGAGTTGAAACTGAAAATGAGTTAATGAGAGAATACAGACAGAGATGCTTATATCAGAGAATTTATACAAATGATATTTTCAAGCAAGATAAGAAACAACGTTGCTTATGGAATGACACGAAGAGTGGAGCCGAGTGGAGTGGAAAGTACCAGACCATCGCTATTTCGTATTTCACAAACAGTAATTATTACAAGTATCGGTCGGCTGAGATAACCAGAGAGCCACGGTGCGAAACGGTATGCTTGGTTGTACCGACGCGTAACTGCTTGTCGATCGCACATATTCGACCCACCCTACTTGTTTCCCGGATAAACATTCTATCCGTAATTTTACACAGTTCGTTTTCCCCCCTTCTGCGTGTAATCCTTCGAATACACGAACATTATTTCGCCCTGTTATATTTTCCACCGTTGAGCTGCAAAATTACACATCTGTTCGGTGCCCATGCTAAAACATTGGACCGAAATGAAACTTGCCTCCTCTAGAAAAATTACTTTTTTCCCGCTCTTTGATACTTCAAGAAATTGAAATAATACCATATTCTCTCCCGAGAGATTAATATCGTTATTCATCTGGAAGATAGAGTAGATAGAATTATTCGCAATGTTGTTCATTTACTTACCTCCTATTTTCTATTCGTCCATTCAAACAACTTTTAATCTGAATTTACAAATTGGGTGATCTGTCGATACTTTTTTTTTTATGAGAACTATTCGACGTATGATTTGACCAAAAAATGCGTGTTTTAGAAATGAAAGAATTAAAGAGATCTTATCGATCCTTCGCATCGAGTTCATTTTTGTACGAAGGATAGAAAGATCTTTATTTTATACGCGTGTGGGATATCAAGTTACTTTGCCCCTTGAGTTATTCAAAATCTGTTTTATACATTTTTTGATATCTTCAAATCCAATCTACATATTTATGTGTCCTATTTCTTACGAGTCATCTTGCATAACTAATAATCGTTAAGGTAATACGCTTGTGAAGAATCTTGTTCAATTTCCTGAATATCTTGTGTCATATACCCATTACCTTCTCTCAATTTCCAGAATCCTACATATAAATACATCTTTACACGTTTCCACGACACATAAAAGTAGATTATTACGTCTATCCTAATAATTTCGTTCATAAAACCACGTAACTATATTTTTTACTGGATAGTAACTGGTACAAGGCACACACATATTCGTACAATACAGTGTTACTTCTCAGATTATCGTAATCTCGAGATCAATAACCTGAGTGGCAAAAACGGTGACAATTTATGAGAGACTGTGATTTTTCTTTTCGTTTATTGCAAAAATTTAATAAAAAACCTCTTCTGAAAAAACGTCTCACCAGTGTTCAAGAATAAAAAATTACTCTGTTACCGAAAATCTCTGTTTAAAAGATACACCTATTATTCGTCAGAAATGAATAGAAAAAATTATTATCTTTAAGGTGAACGTCTGCCGAAAGAATTGTCCTTTCGTCGCAATTAATTCCAGAATACTTCGAATCGATATCTAACGATTAGTTTCCACGAATCTCATTCCTGTTCACGAGTATCTCTTTGAGAGACGACTGTCATCATTGGAACACTGCAAACGGTTGTTTGTGCGTTAGTGTACCGTGGATTTGTTGAAAATGAAAAATAGGTCACAGTACGATGATTCTACACATCCGAAAAGCTGCTTGCGTCGTTCCGTTCTGAATTGAAAAATGTGAAAAACCTGATTGGATAAGCAATTTGGATTATGAGTGTCCGTTGCCACGAGCCTCGCGTGATCTGTACGAAAATTAATTGTGTGATTTATACGCTGCCATTGGCAACGTGTAATTAATTGTTGTCATGAAGTATTGTTTGTCGCGAGCGGGTAAATGCGCAAGGATGTCAAAGCGGATGCGTAAGTGCGATCGATTTGCAATAAATGGCACGCACGTCGTTCGTGGCGTTCGGTTCATCCTGTAATCATCGATGTTAAATTGACTCGCACTGCACCGATAAGTTACGCCGGTGTGAAACAGGTGCTTTGTATTACACGCAGTTTGCAATTTTTATTCAATTATTATGTCCATACCACCAGCATGGCGGCCGTGGTTATACAGCGAAAAATATGCATCCTGTTCTACGACAGCCAACCTTAAATTCAACACCAACTGAACGATAATTCTGTAACACAGATTTATCGATCGATTTATCAGTTTCGATCCAATTGTTACGTAATTAACGATGATGTATAGAAAAAGATATGTATGCATTCGATCTGTCCCACGATTGTCAATGTTGATTTTGTAACTCGAACCGTGCTAAAAATGACCAATAATTGATTATTGACTATCGACGCCCTTAAAATTTATAATCAAAATTTGGAGGAAGGTACAAACATATTTCATTTACAATAATACTTTAAAGTGAATGAAATCAGATATTTTAGAAAATTTCTTCCAAGAATTTTCATTTCTTGTCCACACCTACTTATCAATTGCAGTTGTTATTACATTTCTTTAACCTCCGTGTAGGAAAACACCGTAGATTCCTTAAACTCACATTTGTCTATTAATGTGCATAAACATACTGTTCTCGAATCTGTTTTACTAATGCTATGTTTAATCACGTTGCAGACAAATCGAAGCGATGCTCACCGTGTAGTTATAAAGGATGTACAGCCAAATTATACTGGCAAATACCGTTGCGAGGTCTCCGGTGATTCGCCTTCGTTTAATACTGTAAGAGTTTCTGGTTACATGCACGTTGCCAGTAAGTATTGTCATTTTACTTTTTATTCACGTCGAGGATAGATATTAGAATGTTAATATTGAGCCCGGTAGCTATGCTTTATAACCACAAACGATCCACGTTTAATAGACAGATGAATAGAAGTTTGAAAATAACAAGCGTAGCGGTAAAGAAATAGTCCAATCATTTTATATACACTATAAAAACTTACATTTTAAATGATCGCATGTTTTCTTAAGAACTACATTCGGTATTGTCATTCTTCATTGCTACGCGAAATTGCAACTATTAGGTTATTCAACGTATAAAAGTATATTTATATTTAGCCTGTAAGAAGAAATTAATCGCTCTCGATAGCCACGTGTTTAATCTTCTGCTCGCGTTATAAATAATGCATTCGTAGGGAACAGTCTGTTCGGAAGACACATTGAGAATTTGTATAACAGTGTAATTTTAATGCTCGTTCAATATTCTTAAAAAATACGTGAAACGAGGTTCTCCTTGGAGTATAAATTATATACACAGGTAATCGCTTGCAAAATGTTGTTTAATCGTGTTCATCCTGTTCATTTAGCATCTTTATTTTTTTATATGCTATATTTCAGCATTAGACAAATAGGATGGATCGAGGCAATTCCGAGCAATTTTTTATTAATTGAAATTAAATCATTCGATGCCGAGCTTGTGAAAAATAATTACCACAAATGTGGATTATACCCTTGGGAACAACGCATTGAAAGTAAAAAATGTTGGGTTAAATTTTGAAAGGCGATAAGTGATCGGAATAGCCTCGGTGAAATCATAAACAAAAAAGTAGGGTAATTCCAACCAGCTGTTGGGGTATTTTCGATCACCTCGTATATTGTCAGTAACCAACCAGTATAATGGCAACAAAAGCAATTTCTGGTAAAATGCTATTTTAACGATGCACGGTATTTGGTGGTTAGAATTACCTTAACAATATTAAAAACCGATTTTATTGACAAATTCTTTTGTTTCTAATCTTATGAAAAATCATAACTTGCATTAATAAATTCAGCTACGTGCAAAGATAGGACCATTTAATAGTCTATTAAGTATCTTCAAAGACTAACACAAAAGTTTACAACGCCCCGGGTAAGACGAAACTTACTTAAAAATATTCCCAAACGTCTATTTAACGAGCTTATAAAACTTACAATTTCTTTAAAATTGATTAATATAGTTTTTATGTAACGACCGTAATTACCAGTAGAGTAAAATAATTACGAGATAATTACACGATGCAAAAACTATATTAAACCATTCCGAAGCAATCGTAACTTCCACGACTAGTTAAACAGACCCGTTGGGAATACTTAAAAATAAACTCGGTCTTCCCCGTCGTATTTTTTCCACGATCGCCATCGTTTTGCAACCGAAAGCGTAAATGCCAGAAACTGATATTTCGCGCTACCGAGCACCATACTATTTCATACCGCGCACGAGATCGGTAATATTTTCAAATCAATATCACCGCAGCGTACAGTATGCCGTGAGTTATCGCAATAATATAATAAATATTATTTTTTCTCATACCGAGGGTAACAGAGGGCCGTATATACTCCTTGGTCGGAATTACCCTACCTTACCTCACACCGGTCCAATACTTCTTTCTTATCGTATCGTCGCACAACTTGCCGAAGCTATTCCATCGAGAGATTACATTTTCCTATTTCTCTGTTCTTCGACCGATTGAACCGCGAACGAAAAGAAAAACAAAAAAAAAAGCAAAAAACCAAAAAAAAGCTAGAGAAAAAAAGGAAAAACCCAACCGTCGAGAATAACCGCAGATTTACTGAAACCGACAACGAACGCTTTGCCGGATACAAAATCGCTCAACCGAGGAGAGAATCCTCGTCGCGTAATCTCATTAAACAACCGAACACGCGTCTTTCATTTCATCATCCGGTTTTCACGATTCTCTTAACCGAGATACTGTTAATTACCAGGCTCGCTTCAGCGCACCGTAACCCTACTCCCTTTTCAGAGTCGCTCTTCACCTGGTTCCCGCCGGGCCGATTCTTTAGTATGCACTGTTAATTTTCAATATACTCGGCTACGAAACCAACGACTCGGGACACGAGTCACGCGGATATCCGCGATGAATCAGTCGGTACATGAATCCCCTCCCCCTCTCCTACCCTCGATCGTGACCCGTTTACAGTTTCGTGAATTTACGTCGGCATCTTCAATTCTTGCCAGCGTCGTTCATTATCGTCCCTGATTATTCTACACGGTAACCCGGCATTGTCGCCGTAATCGCGGTTAATTGAAACGGCAGGACAGGGTAACGAAACGAACCGAGGAAAAGGGGGACCGTAGGAAACGTAGCGCGGAGAGACCGGTGGCAAAGGACGGAGAATCGGGTTTTGTTCCCACCGTGCTCCGTGCTCCTCGTCGAGCGTCAACTTAACGACGCCACAACCGCGGTAGCGATTCTTCTTTGAAGGAACGAGGCGATTGCCTCTCCTTTCTGATCACGGATCGCTCGTAAAAGCTCGATGGTGAATCGAGCCTTCCAGTCGTGCTTTGTATCCCTCAGACGCTCTGTTCACCTTCCCCTCATCTCCCCCCGAACGTCGCCGTTCGACCACCTTTTCTTCCTTTTCTCCATTCTCACCAGACGGGATGATCGCCCGCATCCACAACATTACGAGACACGTTTAAAATGATAATCTCCAGCGGCCTCCGTGTCCTTGAGAGCTGCATCGGGCATCAGGACGAACCACCTTAGCCACGCTAAGGCGGAAGTCGTTCCCCCGAAGTCGGACAATTCTTTGACAGTCCACTGCCGCTAAAGGGAAATTGACTGCCTTCTGTGGACGGTATAATGATCCCTCGAGATATACATGACGTGTTATGTATACAGAACACTTTACCGGGAGGACGTGCGGGGAGAGGACGGGACGGGCAGCCCTATTGCGAAAAGCTCGGTGCAACCTTATACAACAATGACCGCGCCGCTTGTTGCCGCGATTCTGCAATTCATAAGAACAATATAACAGACGAGAACCGATCGGACGCGACACCACCGACCGGCTCCGGGTAGTATTCGTTGTACGATCGGGAATAATAAATGTCTTTGGAAAAATCGCTCGACGTAATTTTTCGAGTCGCTTGAACGGGGGAACGTTTGAAGGATGTTATTCATTTGAGAGAGATTTTATTTGAGAATGGTGAGAATTTTATTACGTACAGACGAGCGTTGTATTTTTGGCAATGTACTTGATCGTTTCGATCACCGAGCTCGAATCGAAAAGTTCCAGGTGAATATTTGTTTCTAAATGTCAACGGTACAAGTCAAAATACATTGTACGGGAAATAAGTTGAGTAATTTTCAGCTGGTTCTTTTCTTTTATAGCAGAGAACAGATATTTGGTTTCGATGTTGAATTCAACGCTTTTCTATATTTTATTAGAATCGTTAGCTCGCGCTTTCGAGCGGTAAGTTTTACGTAGAATTGGAGTAACAAATTGTACCGAATTCTTATTATCCTCGGTTTAAGATTGGAATCACTACCTACCTCGCTTTAGAGCGAATTGGCGAAATGGTGTCGCCTAAAAGCGAATTACTACGATATCTCTTAAGATTTCAATGATCTCGGGTCTTAATTATGTAATGTTTCTTTTTATCAAAATACGAAAGTCGGTTTTGTATTGTAAACGGAACACACGATATTTAATTCTAAAATTCGAAGTATCAAACTCTGAATATAGAAATACTGGACAGTCCTTCGAGTTGTCGCATAACTACTCCAACTACTTTGCGAAACTGTTAGCACACACCTCATTTTTCACTCGTTCTTATTGTATTTCTCGTTCACTTTTACAATTTCTCACTCGTTTAATTACACGCAACAGGTTTTTTTAAAAAACCTTTGAACATAACGATGCCAAAAGGTGTTATAAATATCCTCGAGGAAACTATAATTATAATTAGTTAGGTAACTGGAACTACTATCGCTATAATTAATTAACTATAATTATGATTATAATTAATTACTCCTTTATAATTAGTTCCACTTGTTTCTATGACATATTTATTGTTCATAACCTTTGAAGATGTATTTCGAAACACAAAGAGGACGTCATTAGTTTGTGGTTATGAGAACCAAGAGGGGAACAGGAAGGAAATAAAAGAAACGGAAACGTACTGTCTGAAATTCTGCAAGCAGAGTGGCGAAAATTTTTAATGAATTTATTAACAAGTTACCTAACTGCGTACCAAGGAAATCTGATTCGGTTCAAATATTAAACATCTTCCCACATTATTCTCAAGGGAGCTCGTCTTAAGTACTGTTACACGTGATAACTGGAGTGCAGAGGTGTGTAAATTATTAAACTCGACGGAATATTGTCACTAGCTTGCTACGGAAATATCAGAAAATTGTGATTAAAGGTACCCTCCTCGCTTATTAATTAGTAATTCGAGAGTTGCAAAAATGTTTTTTTCCCGTTGAATTTCAGATTTCCATTCGCAGCTTCTTGATTCTATATTCCTTCCGTTGCTATTTTAAATAATATTTACCGTATTTTAACATACTTTCTAACATCAACAAACGGTTAAATTTTCATTTTAATCGAAGTAGTCTTTGTCGTTATCGATCCTGTTTTGCTGTACAAAATTAAGATTATGGAGAAGGATAAGTCTTATCGCCTACAAAAGGAACCTTAATAGAATGTCCTCTTAAAAAATAAAGTTGAAGATAATTTGAAGAAAACGTTTCCTTGAAAAAAGACCTCGTTGCTTATCATTTTAAAACTCTTGAGACTGATACACCTTTACACATTCTGTAACGTAAGAACTTGAATTCCCTCGTTCGTTTAAGTAACGAAACAATATCTGTAACGAATCGCTAAAAGTATTTTATCTATCGAACTCAAAACTACCTTATTATTATCGAGATTCGCGAGAGTTGAAACCACACACGCTGAGAAACGCAAGAAACTGAATTGTTCGCCAAGACTGCTTTTCAACGCTACGAAACAATAATCTCCAGCGTGTAACAATACCTCGTTGGTGTCGAAACGTTTTTACTAGAGACGCAACTACCCGTGGTAAAACAAGCGTAACAAAGCCATACGAGAAATAACCTAACAGCTATTTATTGTCGAAAGAAAAAGAGTAGCTATCTCGTGCAACGTATCGCTTCTCTTTTGTATTAAAAGTTTCGATGAATTTCAGGTCTTCCGAAAGGCGATCCTCAGGTAAGAGTCGAGAAGATACGTTACGCGGTTGGCGACACTGTGAGAGGGAACTGCACCGTTCCTTCGGGAAATCCACCAGCGAATGTGACGTGGACTGTCAATGGAGTACCGGTAGGTTGATGGATGCAGAAACTTTCGGGGAATTTCGGTCTAGGCAGTCTCGATAAACTGTCATTACTGTAACGATCGATATGTTAGCTCCCTTGCCTGTAATGGCTTATCTCATTATCCGCATTACAACGCTTATCGAGGTGCTCGTTATTGTCTTAAAAATGCAGTAGTTGCGTAATATGGACAAACGAATTTTATAATGCACGTTATTAAACATGATTCGAATAAAATTCACTCGAGATCGACGATGATAATATAGAAGCGACCACTAAAATTATCGTGTTTTCTTGTTAAGCGATTCTTTGACTAATTTTATCCGTTTATATTTTTTTTTTTTTGAGAAATCGACAAATTGAAATTTTATGAATTTTCTTACAAATCATTTGCCAACATTCTGATCAACGTATACAGTAATAGAAGTACTTCTCGCTGGAAATATTAAAATTATTGAACTTCAACGCAGAGAAGTGTAACTTAGACTAAGATCGAAATTAATCTCGGACTAAGGTTAGTATAACTTAGAATGATCAAGAACCGATTGTGAGAATAGTTCAATTGGAAATAGAACAACTCCCATCGCGAACTAATGATATTCGTAGAGTTTGAGAACATTCGTATTCTTGCATTGACAACTCTCTATCTATCTCTCTCTGTTTCTCACAACTGAAACGTACAATATGGATTAACCTACACAGACGCAAGATCCGACAATTGTAAGTTATCGAACTCCGTGCAACGTGAAATTCTGGTATCGAGGAAATTTCCAGCGAATTCGAAGGTGAATGAACTTTTCGAACGAACAACAACCGCGAATAACAAATGTTTGAGAATCGATGGAGAACGAAGAAGATTAAATGGATGTTTAGGTTTGGGTATATAGGATTAAGAGAGAAGAGATATTTTAAGAATGCACGTGATATTTTTGCGTACGATGACACATCACACGAGTATGCGATACGTTCGTGTGAAGCTTAAGAGTGCAATGTGATTGAAAAATCGTGGAATGAGTTTACTGAATCGTGAAATTCACCTAAACGACGCGACTAAAATGCGAAAGAATTATCATTCGACGGATATCTGCACATTAAACCTTTAAGTCCTCTTTTCATCAAAATGATACGACTGTGGTTAAAAAAATTATCTAGTCGAGAGAAGAAATTATTTCTCAATAGTTGCATTTTGAACTATTAAATCGTACACTTACCATCAATGTACATAATTACTTCTTTGATCAATTGATCAAGTGGAAGAACGGCTTTAATTACCAAGAGAGTCGCTAAGAGGCTTTGGAGCGCATTAGCGCGCAAAGATACTTTGCTGTACATTTATATTCATATAAATGTATATTTTTGACTATTATCTACTTCAGTTTCTCAAAGATCACTTCGATACATATTATTAGTAAACGTATATGTCTCTCGTTTACCTTTTACGTCTCTTCGTACGAAACCTAACGATTAACGAAACATTAACGAAAAGAAAACCAATGAAACACGAATTGTCCTGGTGCTTATTGTTAGATCATAGCACTCTCTGAACTCTAAATACGTGGAGAAATGTATCATCGAGGACATTGTAAATCGTTGCACTCGATTATCCGAGTGGTGAAGAATTATCAAAATGAAATTCGAGTTCTTGTTAATTGTGCGCATAAATTAGGCAATATTTCATCTTTCGTATTAATATTTCATTCCGACTAATCGTGGAACGTTTCCTAGCCACAAGTTGATTCAAGCAACATTACTTGGCACTTCATTGGATCCGAGAAATGAAATATTAACGGCGATGGAGCGTTCGCATATGGTGCGGTATACTCGACAGTCGAACAATTAGACTGTATTTTTATTTTATGGTCGTTCAACAAACTGGATGTACTCAATTTTCTTAAGAGAGCCATTGCCAGTTTTACTGCAGAATATATCACTAAGTACTTATCCAGTGATGTAGTACCAACATGATGGTCGCCCTGCACATTATGCACGGCAATCAAGGGAAGCATTACGAGAAGCATTAAGACACTTCTGTAATCGGTGAATTGGTCATGGCGGACAATTTCTGTGGCAACGATGTTTAGCAAAGTTGACGCCACTGGATTCCGTATGTTACATTAAAAGATAAAGTTTATTATAAAACGCGAACGTACACGGAAGAATAAATTGTTGCACCCCGCGTTTAATTTCGAAATAATTAAATGTATTGTGTTCTCGTTAATTAACAGACTGTACCTGCATTCGTGTTAACGGATGTCATTTTGTAAGCTACCGAATGAAAATTGTTAAAATTTTTGCGAGTATTTCATTCATTACTAGGTTTGAAGTAGATAAATTATAGGTTCTCTTTTATTCAAGATTTCTTATCTTTTGAATTTTACAGGGGTGACTGTTTTATGCGCGTTATAGTTCGATAACTCATGAATGTTGGATCTTACGTGCACGTGGGTAAATATTATTAATATATTTTAGATTCCGTAACAGAAAGATGCATCAAAGTTACCGAACAGAGAAACAAAGCAAGAAAATTTCGACTGTATTTGTCATTAATGTGTATGTAATATATTTATCATTTTCGTCGTCACTTAAATAAGTGTATGTTAATATTAAGTTACGTTATTTATTTTGTCGTCCAACTGTGGAACTTCTAATTTTAAATTAATGTCGTAATACGTCGCGTCGAGTAATATTATGTACAAATATATTTTAAGTTTACGAATTAAGAATATGTTTAGTTAAAATGTAAAAAGTACTTATATATTATCTAAGTGTTAACCTCTTTAGGGATGAATTATTTTGTTTGTAATAATCAACAATTCTAATTAATATTGATCCATGATTTCCATGATACGGTACAATAAGTCTTCGAGTTACACAAATTCGTAAACACTCGGTTGTGCGACTTACGTCCTCACTTATGTTGTGTATGTGTGTATGTATTTAAATATTAAATAAGACGTCTCTTTTTTCATTTTTACGGATCTACGTAACTTTAATTATCTACTGAAACTAAAGTTGTATATGAAATGCATTGTAGGAAGAAAGAAAAATCATGTATTCGAAAGAACAATTACGAGTATTGTTGAATCAGCTTTCTTAACACTTTAGATTAATTACTCTTTATTCGTGGTACATTTTACTTAACCCACGACTGATTTTTCTTTCTCTTTCTACGATACATTGTACTCGTACAATTCGACCGACACAAAAAGCGTTCGAACGGATTAACTACGTAAATCGAGGACTTATTGTACTTAAAGAAATTAAAAAATTATCTTTAAAGAGGTTAAATACTACGACGATTTTTGTTATTCAAGGTTACTCGAAGGTCAACGTATCATACCTGATTGAAATTGTTTTTTACAAGCTACCTTTATGAAAATATGTCGTTTCGTTCGAAAAAAGAAATGATCACAAAATCTTGTAAAACGTCACTCTAAAAAATAATTCTTGTTTATCGAAATATTCGTCCCTTCGAAACGAAGGGTATTCATCTTTGACATTTTTCGTACCTTCGAAAGGAATGGTGGTATTCCAGATACTCGTGTTCGAGGAAACACCTTGTATAATGCATCGTTATGGTACCGTTATGTGTACGAAGGAAAGTTGTTCAGAAAATTATAAACAGCACACGGAACTCCCCTGCTTCGATACTTTTCTAGCTGCAACCGATTTCATTTAATCCGGAACTGTAACTTCGACATAAGCTAGCAATCTGAAACGGTTTATGGGCACCCTAACAATCTGATAAACATTATAGTTATGGTTGAATATACCGCAAATCATTTGCGGCTTAAAAACGAGGCGTTCCCCATAAACGAGGTATAGGAAGCACTAACAGAACTGTACTTTGCACCGTTCGTTTTCTTCTTCTTTCATCCTTCGGTAACTATAACAATCAAAGTATAAATGGAACAACGTAATCCTGGATACGTTGGATTTCAGATGAATTAGTGTGCAATGATCTATCTGGTTCGACGACTATGCAATATGTAATAAGAATTCTAGTTTGTTACTCGATTCGTGCTGTGTTAACATATTTATAACTGTATTACTTAAGTCATCTTGTAACCTGAATTATGCTATACTCTTACAGAGATGATGAACGGTCTCGTTTGCATTAATTCGTTTGTAAAAAGATTATGCTTATCAAAAGTAACACCGACTGTTGATCCATTTCTTGACACTTTTGTATCATTTTTTCTACACCACGCAACTTACAAAATATTGATATCCAACATTTAGCTCGAATTGTGTAACCGAAGATGTGAATTTTTAAAATTCACGCAACTCGCTTTCTAGTACGCGAACAGTAGACTTCGATGTAATATTTTTCAGTCGATTTTTCGAAACATTTAGCAACTTTGTCAATGAAATTTTATCATTGCAGGTGAACGCCAGTTTCATCATGAATGTGACGGACAAGCTTGGGGACAATCAGCAGCTAATGATTATCGCAGGATTGGATTTTGAGATTATACCAGATAGTTTCGATAATGGCAGATTGCACGTGATCTGCCACGCTAACGTCTTTCATTTGTATAAAGAGAAGGCTGATGTTGTTCTGATCGAGGAACGCCCACGTTTAGCATCTGTCCTAGGAACTCGTGAATCTTCCTATATTGGTACGTTTTGCTATGATAATTCACACTTTCGAACGACAAAATCAGAAAGGTCGATTCGCTTGAAAACGGGGTAGGTAGCGCTTCCACTATGTGAACACAAAGTGGGGAGATAATTCCTATACGCGAATCCGGTGTAAAAATTGTCAATTGAAAGTGGAAATTATTGTAAATGGATGTCTTCTGGTCACTTCAATTTATAAAAAATCTTTCAATGTTTGCATACTGGAAATATCATACGGAAAAGAAATGAAACGTCGAGTCTGTAAATACAAACTCGAGCACGATTGAATCATTATAAATTTTAATTGGAGAGTGGAATAAATAATGTCCCTGGTCAAAAAATGATTAATATTTTGGATTTATTTAAAATAAAAGAACACAGCATATTAAACTGAAATCATTTGTGCCGATTATTATATCAATGTAGATACTACATAAATTTGTGTATGTAAATCTATTTCAATTCTATACGAGTTATTGGTAATAGACTGATGATATACAGAAAGTACCTAATCGGTGACCATGATTTACGATCATCCAACAATTGAAAATGAAAAATACAGATTATTATTCTTTCCGAGTGTGGTTTCAGTTTGAATCGGAAGTAATTAAAAAATACCAAACACGACAAAATGGCAGCCCTTTGAAGGATTATAGCTATGTTTACTACATATGAAACAATATTATTTATGGAATTACCAGCTGATATAATTATGCCCAATTACAGAAATATACATGTTTCAAAATCACAATTGGCTCTATATTTATCGTGTTGAGACAATATTGTTATACTATTGTACTACTATATTTCATTGTGCTATATTTAATTTACATTCATACGCGTTTCTTTTTCATTTCAGGGAGTGCAGCAAAACACATTGAAGGATGGTTCCACTTTAATATTGCAGTCACGCTGTTGCTGTGCAATTTGAGATAACATCAATGAACTCGCCATTGACATTTTATGGATATGATTGTATTGGAATGGAGAGGGCAAATTGTTTGTAAAATTTTGAAATTATTAAGTGCAACGAAGGAAGGGAGAAAATCTTTCGTTAACATAAATATCGACCGTATGTTATTCGTGTAAATAGGATAAAAATTTAGCGAATTATCTACGTGTAATTGCGATCTACGCTGTCTCGTTACAGCAAGATAAATTTATAATCTGAATAACATGTCATAATATTATATATTAGATTGAAGGTACGCCGCGTCAGGAATCCGAAAAATTATTTAAATATTACACCGTGTTTTCTATCCTCTGACAATGATTTTGATACCTCTTCCATAACATTATAGCTACCGGAATGTATCTCACGACGTTTCGAGATAAAAGCTGTTATTATTTACGAATGAAATTTTATTTTAGTGAGGAACAAATAAATAATTCACCTTCGTTACTTCTGTGTGTGTGTGTTTTTTTTCATAAAATCTCGCATCAATCTCCTTCCTTCCCAAGTACCCGACTAATTTATTATTATTGGATATTACTCTATTATATACGATTAAGAATGAAACTATTTGTTACAATACTTGTACGATGAAATAAACTTCTTTTATAATTTATTGAAATTTACATTCCTGTACAAAATAATCTATTGTATCAATATGTAAATAAGTGATATTCCCTTATACGACGCGCAACAGACAATATCACAAAATACATCTTGCTTCGATTAAATTTCATTAATTTTTTTCGTAATATGCAAAATAATCGTTATTAGAGTTTAACGACAAAATACAAAGCAATGCAATTCTATAATGATGTAAATGCGAATTAATGTAACCATAGAACGAGACAATAAATCAGTTACTTTAGCAAGTATTATATTTTATGCGTGCTCTGAGCCTTCCTTTTGCATTTGACTTTGATATTTCATTTCTATAACATCTACCGTTGCGTCTCTAGCTTTACTTTTGTCGAGACCCAGTTGTTGAATTTTTTCCATTTGTTCTGTAACATAAGCTACTCTTCTATCGAAATAATCCTTCGCTTCCGTGATATTCTTCTCTGCATAATAGCCAGTTCCAATGTCGACCAACACGTTATCTGTATCTGCCAGTTTTCCAGTAACGTACATCGATCCGGTTAATGGTACTAGGATTTCACTACCTGCAATAAAATCATTTCTTCCCGATTGCAACACATAGCTCCTATCAAATTACCTAACCTCAATTAACGTACCGGAAACTAAATAGATTATACAATAAACTAAAATATAGGAATCAATTTACTCTTACCTTTTGAAGACGGGGAAATCTTTTCAAGGCACGATCCCGATTCTTGAAATTTACTTTGAGCAATTTTTAAAGTTTGCAACGAGTCTTGAAAGACCACTAGTTCTTGATCCAATTGCTGCTTCAATACCGTAAGTTGTTGCAGGTTTAAAGTTGTCAAATCAACTTTTCTTAACAACGGCGAGTGTAATATGGTCGACATTCTGACTTATTTGGAGCAAAAGCAACAATACTTTACACAATCTCCTTTCTTGACAGACACGTTTCAGCACTATAACCAAAAACGGTCAACACCAGTCAACAATGAAATCATAAACTCATTTCCACTAATGATTTTGCAACATTCCGATAGATAGCGCACTCGTCCACTGAGTACTGGTGTAGACCTCTACTAATGAAACGTGACACTTTTTATAGGAATTATAAATACACGATAAATATTGCAGGCAATACTCTTTTGTATCACATGGATCGGAAATTTACAGGTCTTCAAACCATCTTTGTATCACTTCTAATATTATCAATCGAGACTAAAATAAATCTTCAGTGCTATTAGGTAAGAAATAAAAATATTATCTTCATATAAAATCAATGGTAATAGAGCGATTTCTTCATTTTAGACAGGTAAACTTAAGAACTCGTGAATTAAACTACTGTAGTCGGTAAAAGTAATAACTGTAACTTTACCACACGATTTAAAATACCGACGTCGTAAAATATCAGTGGTATTAAAACGGCCATCTAAGAATTAAGAACTACACTTAATTGAACCACTGAAATCGATAATAGTAGTAATGTGTATATTATTTGTGGTTTTATCGACCCCTCGTTATGAGGACGAATATTCTTTTACCGACTTTCGTAGTTCAGTTGAACGTGGTTTCTAGTTTCACGGTTCCTCATGAAGATGTCGCCACCAGACGGTTTTTAAAATTGAATAAATGTAAAAAAACTCGATCAGTTATCATTCTTTTAGTATGAATGAAACTATTTTTTAAATAGAGAATGCAACATGCTGTAGTCTCAAAACTTCACTAGACACGAACCTTAATTATCAATTTAATTTTACATGTATTTTGTTTCTCAATGTATTTAACATTGGTTCGTTTCTTTAAAAATGTATCCTTTGCAAAGTATAAGTGAAATCGATCGATATTTTTTTTTTACCCATTTCGGAGACAGATGTAGCACCAAATGCGGGACTTTTAACTTCGAGTATTGTTATTTATATTAGCGAGAATTAAAATTTTTTATGTACGTTTGAAAGAATCATTCGCTTAGCTTCTAAAAGACTATAGGTAAACCTAGGCATCATCTTGAAGTAGAGCGTAAATATCGATGGCGAAATTGTGGCGTGTCGACCCATTTCACTTGACTTGTCAAAACTTTAACACTTAATATCTTGCAACTGTTTGGGTTAGTGAACTGAGATTTGACGCGTATTAGTTTCTCAAGATTGTCAATAAATGTTGCAAATTTAAACAACAATTAACCGATGTTGATTCGTATTCAATTTGATGTAAAATGGCGCGTGCGTGTTCGATGAATTCTTTTTCTGTCTCGACAACGAACCCAAAACCGTTTTGATTTCTGTATGAACTATGAACTAGAAAAGTATTTAATACTTACCAATGATGATCCAGGCATAATTAAATATTTGAACAAATTTTTCTGATAAGTGCAAAGAATTTCTTTCTTATCGTAATATTTCATTTTAAGAACGAATAAAATAAAACGAGCGAGTAAAATTAAAGTTTATTTTCTTGCAGACAATCATAACTACTATTTAAGCGACTTCTTGTCCTCTAATTATAAAATTAAAATCGATCTATTTATTTCTGTATTAATTGTTGCTCGAAGAAGCTGTATTTCACATTCTGTGTTGAGTATTCTAAGTTTCTATTAAAACTGGAAACTTATTTTTGAATGCGACAATAAAAATAAAATAATTCCTCGAATATTGACGATGATTAACAATACTGGGGATGATAAATATTTATATAACAGTTTTACAATTATATCACATTAGTTCGCTTTATTGTAGCCATTTTTGCATATATAATTGCAACGCATCGTAACTATGTGTACATTATATTTAAAAAAAAAAAAGTGGTTGCTAATTATAATAATGTCTATACTGCTGTGCCTAATCCTATTGTATTTGCATCGCTACAATTCGAGCTGCCGATATCGGGTTAAATGTTTTCCATCGTGTCAAAAATCAACTGCACAAAGTGAAAATTATACAATTACATTTAGGAGCGGAAAAATTTAAGATAACAATGTGCTTCCTGTATACAAGGAAAATAAAAATGTAGAATTAACGATATATTTTTGTACGAAGCTTCCTCTTCGAAAAAAAAATTAATATTAAATCACTTGAGAGTACGCATTACCTTATTACAGACATATGTTGATGGGCGTTACAAGCATTTGAGGTTATGTTACTTGAGGTTAGGTTTAAATCCAGCACTTTAGCTGCATCTCGCCTACTATACAAAATGGGTACTATACACTACCCGTATTTTCGATTTCATATATTTACTTTATACTTGTATTATTACAAAGAATGTGCAATAACGGTGTTAACGAATGAACAAACGAATAAGTGAATGCACATACGCCCAGAATTGTCAATGCCGATTGGCTCGAAAACGAAAGGACCTTGTTCCGGTTTACACTATCGTTTTTGCAACATTTTCATAAAAATATACAACTCTTACGAAAATTCTTTTTCAGTAATAAAATTCGTCGAAGCGTTAAAATATCATTTACAATAACCGAAATAAAGTATAACGTTGCAAGATGCAGCTGTGCGACGACAACAATTTTCCAACACTATTACAATTTATTATAGTTGCGTCAATGTTTTATTTCATTATACAACATATATGCACACACTTTGTTACATTGTTGGCTTGAACTAGTAGAACATTTCTCTATGACGAAATTATACAATGCTTTCTTTTCCCATAAAATTTCCTCGCACACTTGCTGCTTAAACGCTTCTATTATATTTAATGACCATATTAATGACAATCACATATTCATTGAACTTTTTCGTAGAGCGATACAACAGCGAAGTCTCGAACAGGTGTGTTCAACATTTTTAAACATACATTTACATTTCACATAAAATTTTCGATATATATGTAACATGTTTCAGAATCAATTCGCATACTTATTAACTACAAAAGTGTAGCTTTGGTGTTTGTTCTTGTTCGAATTGAAACCTCCATTAACGTAACAATACAAAATTTTCGTTTCAATTGCTTTTCGTCCTAATTTACGTAAGAGCGTTGTACTTGTTGAATTTTCTAATTATTATTTGAAATTTCACAATACCGACGAGCAATCAATGCCGATTGGATGTTGCTGTCAACCGGAAGTTGAAGTATTCTCAATTGAAAATTAGGCCTTTAAAATTCGAGCGAAACATAAAAATTTAGAATCGATTTGTCGTCTCCAATTCCACCACGTATTCCGTGGCAAAAATATTCCTTTTAATATTTTAGCTTCGAGTGTAATTTATATATCCAGTTTTACTGTTCATAGACAATGACACTAGGATAGAATTCGGGTTACCCTTTATGACCTCTACTGTGATATGAGAAGACTACACACTCCGTTTAAATATTTAAGAGAACGAAACTGCCAAAGACTTTTTCGCAAGCATTTGAAAAATTCATTTCCGTGTAATCGTTTCAATTCTCTTCGTGTGATACAGTTCCTCGATATGTTGCGTCAATTGCATACCCTGACTCACACAGTGGATATAGTAATCCGCGTAGTACAGGAATAATTGTTTAATATTCTCGGCTCTAATTTTATATACGTATACTCTAATAATGTAGTTTCTCTCTCTATATATATATATTTTATTGCATCAGTGATAAAATTATATTATTTGGTTATTTTATACGTTATTGGAGGGTTGACGGAGATCAGATTGTCGAGTGAGAGCACGCACAGTATTGACTAGAATTTAATTACAACGAAATGCTGTTTTCATTGATCCCATGATAATCAAGAATGTCCATGAATATACATTGTATCCCTCTTTGTCTCGTAGTACATCAGTTTTAAAGAAAAATAGATACTTTTGCAGTTTCAATGCACGGCTAACGCGATACGTGTACACACTATCGACCAAAGCTTGGGACCACCGTATAATAAAATTTTTACCTAGAATTATGCGATTATCCATCAAAGGACAACCAATTAATTTTTCCATCGTATCTCGAGCAATGTTACTCCAACTTTCGTTAGTAGTTTCTATGAATCTTTTTTCAAAAGTGGTATTTCTCGATCGTCAAATATCAGCTTGGAGAGGATTACTTGCATCGATATTTATGAATAAACTAAAGAGTATTCGGACATGAAAAAATAGTAAAGCAATCCGTGCTGTCCGTTTCTGTGTGCAGATTAAAATAACGGAACCGTTGGAGTCACTTTTCAGTAATTATGCTATGAAATATAAATTGTCCCAAACTTTTCGCCAGTAGCGTGTACGTGTAATTAACAGCGAGTAAAATGTTCGTTTTACTTTTGTATGTTATAATACTCTCGGTAAAAATTGTTCTATGAACATTTATCAAAGAGTAATGTACCAATACTAATTTTGTCGAGTCTTCTTTTCATTTTTCATACACTTTTCATATCTGTAAATAAATTTTCTCGAAGTAGTGCGATAAAGATACAATTTGGAGATAATTCATCGTCGTACCTCGATTTTCGTTTCGAGTTTGCATAACGTTTAAAAAAGAAAAAAATTTATTTGTTTAATTTCACGTGTACTAAAACTTGTTATAATATTCGTCGTATGTATCTTAAATTAGTATTTAAATCTTTGTATACATGCATGAAATTTAACAATTTGCAATTTCACCATTTACGAACGAACATTTTTAGATGCAACGCAGCTAAAAACGTTCGTAAAAAATAATCTACGTAAATTATATAAAAATCATTTTATCGGTCGTAGAAATTGTCGCGATTCAATATCGACGATGAATTAGTCTGCAACGAAGAATGTTTCAATTTGATTAAAAGACGAACAAAGTGTTGTCGATTCTTTGAAACGTCGAAACGGTAAAATCGAATCGTGGTGTTAGGCGAAATTGTCGAACAAAGAACGGTATGAAGCGTACGCGGATACAGTACATATTGTACGAACGAGCAATACCTTTCATAGCGAATCGAAAACGGGTTCGCTGCATAACTCTCGTATTTCTTTTCGCATACAGGGCGAGTCACGCAACTAGGGCAGGTTATATCTCTTTTTTGGGTTAGAAATAGAGAAACTGACGGAGGAAAAAGTTGAATGCCGTCGGGTGGTCTAACTTTCTATGACCTTGTTTCATTCGAATATGCCACGATGCATCGGTAAAGTGCAGTTGTACCCTCTTTTCAAACGGAACCACAAATTTTTTTCTTAGATCGCCCGATTCTTCGGAACGTCGGAGTGGAGAACGTTGTTCTACCGAAAACACTTCAAATTTCTTGGCATGTTCAAACACCGGTATGGCGAAACTTTATCCCGTACACCGATCGAAAACAGTCAAATACACAGGACACTTTTTATTTCCGACGAAAGTTTCAATCAGTTGATCACAATCTTCAGAGCTATCGGACGTGTCGTTTTCATGCAGTTGCTTACAATTATGCAGTTTTCTATTCCAAATCCAATTCCAAATCTTATAAACATCCTTGTACCAAAGAACCATAAATATTCTCCGTACGGTGAAACATGTACAGTACGCGTGTAAAAAGATTGCATCTAGAGTTGCACACCGGTCCAATTAATCGATCATTCTCTCAGGCGTGTAGGGAACATAGATATTTACGTCCTTTTCGCGTCTAAGGAGAAAATCCCTAAACGAATAGGAATTGTCGCAATTCCTGATGCAATCTTCTCGCGTTCGTAATATAGTTGCTCAATCGAATTGTTCCACTTTGGTGAAGGTGAAGAGAAGTTCGACACTGTGACGGGATTCAACTGTTTCATCTGCCACTTTTTCGTTTTTTTTTGTTTTTTTTACCTCCGATCACAAAAAAAAAATGCAACCTAGTTCCATTTACGTGATTCACCCTGTACATTGTTCTGAGGTAGAAAGAGTGAGTGGAATCCATTGGGAGACATCGAGCCATCCTAACGATTAGACAGGTGACGAGCATTGCAATATTCTTGCATCGAGGAACATGGATTTTAATTGCTCCTCGATCTTTGTTGATTGAGGCGAAACCTCAGCCTTATAGCTCATTACGGCTCCGCTTTTTCCGTCTTTAATGACTCTGCTTCATTGGTAGGCGTTAATGAAGAACGCTACAACGAAAGCTTCGGCACGTAGAAAGAAATTGCGCACAGATACTTACCTTCTCCACAATCAATCATCTAATTGTTATCTAGTTTTCATGCTTATTTATTTTTTTTTCTTTTGTTTATTATTCGTTCGACTTTAATTCTACATTTCTCTAACATCGTCGTGATTAATCCCTATGTACCTCATTGTCTAACGATTGTGCTACACACGTGTATATTTGCTACGTACGATAACCCGCAAACAATTGTGTGTACAGAGCCAGACGATCGGATCATCGAATTGTTCAGAAACGTGTACATTAACGTAATTGATATCGATCCGCGAACATCGAACTTTCAGACGATTCGAGTATCCTGCAAAAAATCTTAGACCATTTGTTTTCGAACGACTTTACTATTTTTCAATATTTATTACAATTTTATTAGTTTTGTTTCCGAGAGACGTTACAATGATTTTACAGTGATATTGTTTTTTTTTTTGGAATTGTACAAAGCATATGCCAGAGTGTACAAAGAAGAAGTAAGAGAGATAAGCATTACTGTAATTACGTTTGAGCTACAATACGTTTCGGCTAAAATGAAAATTGTACAGTACGCACGCGAGAAGATTGCTTTTGAAATTATGGGGGATTCGATTTGCTCGGGATCTATCTTCTCAGGTGTGTACAGATCAGACATATACATCTTTCACATTTTCATTCATGGATGTTGAACGAATAAGACCCGCCATTCTCCAGATGCAATCTTCTCGCGTACGAACAGTACATATCAAGTATTACAGCGAAAAATTCATAATTTTCAGGAGACGACTTAGTAGATATTATCTTCTGCATAGAAATAAATTTCATTTGGGATACGTTCGTTCGTTTAAAATGATCTAAGATTTTGAGCAAATTTGCAATGCCTTGTACGCAAAAGATCGATTTTCGCTCCGCTAATCAACGAAAATATTATTTATTTCGTACACATGTTACGTACCTAAACTCGTATTTGGAGTTTCTTAGAACGGTGACATTTAAAAGAACACCGTGTTATTCATCTTCCTTTTCGATTCCCATTGAATGATGTCTATTTGTTCTTAATGGCACCATATTGATATATTATATTTCGGAGAATTTGAATTCGAAAAAGAAGATAATGTTACAAGTTTCCTGTCTCGTTAATGTCATACATAGTGTGTACAGTTTTCGATTTGAACATATTGCTAAGTTGTTCCGTATCTTCTATTATTCTGTTTACTTTTTTTCGCACGTAATACTCTTAAACCGAGTGACACGTATCTTAATCGCATATAGATTATGCTTGGTATAGAATTGCGCATAGAATAGGAAGAATAATTGAAAATTCATTAAGATTCACGGCGGCCTTAGCGTAGATAAATAAATATTTGTCCGTACGATAAAGAAATAGGTTGACTATCACCGTTTGGCAGTGAATTTCGAAAAATATACAGAACTTTGAAAGAATCGAAACTGAATTAGATCTTAATTTTAATAACTTCTAGGTTTTATACAAGAGTATGATACATTTATTCGAGAACCACATTCTCATTGTACGATTATACGGAATCGATCGCGTACAAAGTATCTTAATAATTAATAAGTACAGTAGCCGCTGTGAAACGTTTGAATTGGTTCACAATTAATTGCAGTTTACAATTGTATATTTAGTAATTAACATCTGCGATATGAAAATTATACATCTGCGAGGAAATTGATTTGCGAGTAAATTCACACAAATAGTTCACGGTGCAAGGTAATTGCTTACTTATTCTCCTGTAAAAAATGTATAAACGTTTGAAAACGATTAAATAATGGCAAATATAAATACGACTTTGTTAGTTTAATCAATACAATGTTACATAAAAAACTGCCATCAAAGTAACCTTAAAGCATATCTTTGCGAATGAACGAGAAGGATCCTCTGAAACATCCATTCGTAGGTTTTATGCTGTTGTATTTTAGTTTTTTTTTTCCACCTGTTTCTTCTTTCTAATGACGTAATTCCATTTCGTGGCTGTAAATTTGTGTACAATTCTTTTTGCAAAGCGCGCCATTGAAAAATATATCCCTCGCGGATATCGTAGTTACGCGAAAACAATTTTGGAGTCGCTTCGTTTATTGATTAATGATTGTATCAGAAAGCTCGATTAAAAGTATTAAAGCTATACACTGTCATTACAACTAGTTTCATGACACCGGTTTGCGTCTTTCGATGGTGTCATTAAAAATATGTTTGTTAAAAAGCATGCTCAGTCGAAAAGGTAACAGTTTACCTTATAAAATTCTTTAAAACGTACGAAAATGTAGCGTTTCAATACTTTCTCGCGAAAGAAATATTAATAAAATCGATCGTTATGCATACGCAAGGAAGATTAATAATGATGCGAGAAACATGTATTACAAGTAAATTATGTACGTGATATTCTTTTATGCGCTATGATAATTGACTTATACAGGATGCCACGCTAATTCTACGATGCGAATGGTTTTGAGAACGCGGTAATGATATCGATACAATTGTTTTTAAACTTTACTGTATTAAGGGGCCTTGTACTATATGCAACAAAAGATTTTATAGCCTTCGTAAGAGAATTGACGGAGAATCTTTAAATTGCTTCGAACTTTCTTTTCAATTTTAATTACCATACGAAATCTGTATGTGTCGAGTTCTCCCATCAATTTGAGGTGTTCGTGATAAATCATATCGAATAATTATAATTTAGAATGTTCTAATCAATTCATTGTTCGATCAAATATTATGGTAGCAATAAATTCTTCTAAACAAGATCCAGGGTGAATTTGGTTACATAAATTATCCTCTTCATTGTCATAGATAGTGTTTATACTAAATCAGTAGTTCTTACACGAATCAAATTTAAACTAATACACGTGATACAGAAATATCTAATTTTGTGATTGTAAAATGCATATAACCTAACAAGAGACCTCAAACTTTAATATAAATATTCATACATTTAATGTGCATTCCCAATCGTATGAATTATTGTCAGTTAAGGGGCAAATGACTCATTCAAGCTACCCCTTCTCTTTCTCGATACCACGTGCTATGACTCTATATAGCTGCGCAACCAATGATGCGCAGAATCATTATGGCGCCAATCACATAAAGTGATTTTACCTTTCCCGAACATCTATCCAATGTCCAACAAATTGTACGAATTACAATGAAAGAACAATACCGATAAGTTTCAAATAAATGATCAATGTTAAGATTGAACTATTATTTATCAAATATATTTCATACCCTTCTTGAGAATTAATTTCAACGTACGTAGTCTATACACGCTGAGAAGTAATAATGACTTTGTCGATAACTCTACGATACGTAACACCTAAAATAGATTATCAATCCAAGGACTCTATTATTTATTAAATACGCACTATTGTGTTTTGAGAATCAATTCCGATACACGTAACCCAGATACGACCAGTGTCTATGAAATAAGAACAACGCAATGCCAATATCTGTTCGATGTTTAGAGTTTTAAACAAGTTGTGAATTCAATAATTATTCATTCAAAGCGTACCGTAGTATTTTCAAAACGAATTCCAGACTCGCGTAAGTTATCACGTACGTTATCCAAATGATATAGACGTAAATACATTACGCGTATTCAACGCACCAAAACTGTGCAGAATACATTGAAAATGTGTAGAAAAATGCTCTATATTTAAAATTCGGAAAATTGTCCAGTAGAGATTCGCGCAACTCGTTGTACATAGGTTGGATAGGTGTTTCGAACGGTTGAAGTCGTTTCGTTATGCGACGTAATGTTTCTGCGTAACCTATGTCGCCCAGCTGTCAAGCATAGCGTGAAACGAGACATATGCCCCCCAAACGTAACAAATTAATGCTGCCTGGATTATTTAGGAGGCTGTTGCTGGTAAAAGTTCCATCGTGTCACTGACAAATTTAAACACACCGGATTTACCGGAAACGTTCATTCAAGACTCTCGAATCGCATCGTTTTTTCAAGTCTCTCTTCACGCTGAATGGAAATTGAAATTTGTTCACTTCGCGCGACACCGAAGTTCTCTTCGTGCAATGAAATCTAAAAAAAGAAAGAAAAAAAAAAACAAAAAGGAAAACAAATCGCGGTCGAAGCTGTTCACGAAGGGGTTGGATACATCGGATACAGCATCCTGTATAATGTTTGGAAAGTAAAGTTATCTATTGGTAAATCCACGGGAGCTCGTTGGCCAAGACAGCGCCAAATCTAACTGAATTCGGAGAGGAAGAAGGCCTGCATATAAGTAGGCCACCCCAAGGCAGTGTGTGTACGGATAATGGAATCCTTGAATATATTGGTACTTCTTCGAGGCAAGCCATTCCCCATCTGGTTCGTTGCTCGTAAAAAATATGTCCCTGTTGTCGAACATAAAAAACAACTTGTACTAAAGACTTGGCGCGACTGTGTGCTACGCGACCGTTCAAACCAATGGATAAGAACATTTTCCTTCAAACCTGTGGGTTGTTCACCGCGATGAAGCGATATTTATCGATGTCTTGAAATATATATCGTGTCCCGTGTTTCAAGCCGAACGATCCCCATCGTTCGTTAAACTAGAAAACTTACGCGTGCACGTTTCAACAGATACTTAAAGTTTAATGCGTTTCCTCGTCACGTAAAATGTCATGTCTCGAAAGCGCTCGCCCCCCCCCCCCATCCCCCCGTAGCGGTTATTACTACAGTACGCACAGTTCACCTAAAGCTAGTCATACGTACGTGTTCCTATGTGTTTACGTGCATCCCTGCACAGAAATTAATAAATATTCATACATATACATTATATACATCCGAGAATGCAGTCTAAAACTATATCAATGCATTCTATTCCTATATACATAAAGCGCACAATACTCAACTTCTTTGCGTTTGTATCGCAACTGTTTACTACGTTATTGTCCAATTTCACCATAACCATGGCGTTATGAGTATAATTCGGTATCAACTATGGAAGGCCTTCTTCTTCTTCTTTATCTTCATCTTCTTCGTGACGTTCTTACCCAGGTGTCTCCGACTTTGTATCGTCCGGTACCTTCTTATTCACGTCATGTGCAAGTCGCCCTTCAGTATTCTCGTGAAGGTTTTCTTGAATTGTTGATTGGCCAGAGCGTAACAGAACGGGTTCATGGGGCTGTTGGCGTAGCACAAAAAGTACGAGAACATGTAAAGGTGCTCGTTCGTGCACGGTGGCTTCGAACAGAACCCCTCCACCAACGCCAGTATGTGATAGGGTGTCCAGCAGGCGACGAACGCGCCCAGGATGAAGGATATTGTTCGGAACGCTTTCCGTGCCCGGTTCTCCGTGTGCGATTTGTGTCTACCCATCATCGGGTTCCTTCTCTGGGTTTTGCTCTTCAAACGTTTCCCGATCGTCTTCACGAAGTCCCTCCTGGAGCCACCGTCCTTGTTGTCGCGTACGTCCTTCTTCTTCGAATCCTTTTTCGAGTCTTGCTCGTTGCCACCTGTCCCCGATACCGTGGGCACAACACTGCCGCTGGACGATGAATTCTGCGGTGGATTGTTAACCTTCGTCACCTGGTCAGCGAACTGTTGTTCCGTTGTCACGTGGACCGACTCTACGGCGGACGAGCTGACGACCGTCGTCACCGGTTGTTGCTTGGTGTCCAAAGCCTTCACGGTAACCTCCGTGTGGACTTTGCTGACGGTTGGCGACGTCTGAGACGCCGCGTTGGTTTTCTGTGTGATGAACACGCGAGGTGGATGCGTTTGGCTCGAGGCGTTCGACATCACCGGTTGCGGTTGACTCTGTTTGTTCTGAATACCCATCGATTGATTGTTCGCTTGTTGGGCGGTAGCTCGTATCAACGCAGCCTGTAACAAGTTGATGTTCGTCGCGGATGCGGTGTTACCTAAAATTGGCGACGAGGGTGTGGTCGAGAGAGGATTGGCCAGACTACACGAGAAGGAAGACGGTGGACTTTCGCAGGAGGGGCTGGGCAATATCACCGAGCTCTCGTCCATGAATCTCAGATCGCCGCTGTCCAAACCGGTCAAGATGTCGAATGTACCCGGTCCTTGGGTAGGTACGACCAACGATTTCGGTCTGTCCGTCGACGACGAGGTTAACGGACTATCGGACACCGGAGGGCTACTCTGGAATTGCGTAGGCGGCGGTATAATGTTTTGCTGACTGCTGCTGTTCGAATGGTTGGGATGAGTGGGTGGGGAGGTCTCCGCGGAGGTTGCAGGCTGTTGGTTGACGCCGTTCCCGTTCGATTTTATCGACTGTTCGGGCGTCAACGTTTGGCTGCTGGACTTGTCAGGCTCGGCTAGGTTCTCGGTGTCCAGAAGGCTGAGTTCTTGTATCTTCGGCAGTGTTTGAGCCTTCTGCGTGGTCGTGCCTATGTCGCAGGTAGGATTTGCCGGCAGAATTTTTCTCGACGGTGGCGCATTTAGGTCGCCCTTCGCTGGAACGATCCCATTCAAACGGCCGTTAGTGACGAAAACTTGGAGAGCGCCGGACTGCGCTACCATGTCCGCCAAAGAGGATCGTTTCCTAACGTTACCGCAATGTTGACCAGGCCCGAAGGTACTCTCTTCGTCGGAGTCGAACGCCGGACTACTTGAACGTTCGGACTTTTCGGTTTCCGTGGGGAAAGTACTTCCGCACGTTTGCTTCCCCGCAGAATCGGTCACCCCGGTCGCGGATGTCTTCGAGGAGGTCTTCTGTCCGGAACCGTCGTCTTCCCCGGCCTCCTCTTCCGAGTTGCCCACTTTCTGCTTATCTTGACTCAAAAGAGTGCTCTGGGTTTTCGACATACCTATACCAGCCGCCATACCGGACATCGCGCCAGCGCTGAGTGCAACCATCGATTGCATTTTACGTTGTTTGGCCTCGCTCTTCTTCTGCATATCGTACGCTGTCTTGTATATACAACCGTAGAGGATAAACAAAACGACAAGCGTCGTCCAGTAGTAGCCAATTATCAGAGCGGTATTAAAGACCGGATCCTTGAGGAACTGTACAGCGCACTGGCCAGGACTCAGGTCTCTGTAACCGATGAAGTATTGCCAACCGAATATACTGGGGAAGAACAGTAGCGCGGGAATGATCCAAGTGATCGTCACCATCCAGATCACGCGGTTCTTTGTGCGCCAGCTACGGTACTGCGCCGCTATCTTTACCGAACAGAATCGGTCGATGGTGATCAGCAACACGGTGTATTGAGACACCAGACACACCGTATAGTCTACCGACAACCATAGATCGCAGAGCAAGGGTCCGAGATTCCAATATCCCATCAGTACGTACACTGTGTAGAATGGCATGGACACGGTACCTGTTCAACAATTGTATCATACTTAATTCCATTCAGTCTGAAAACTGTCAATTTATATATATATATATTACCGTAAAATATAAATATACACAAACTTTGACATAGATTAAAATAGACGTAAGACGGAAATATTGAGAAAACTATACGAATGTTCTACTTCCAATTATTATCGTTTAGAGACACTTACAAAGTGACGGGATACAACAATTTAAATAAAATATCCTTAAAATAATGACAGGAAATATTATTAAAATAATATTTCTAATATCTATGTAAGAATTGTAAATTTCTTTTTGGACGACACGAGTCCACACGTTCGCGCACTCGTAAGATACCAAACTCGAAAGAGTTGAGAAAAAAAACTTACCGATAAGCATATCAGTGGCTGCCAGCGAAGCAATAAAATAGTTGCTGGGTTGTCTGATAGCTCTATCTACGATAAATGCCAGAAGAACGAGAATGTTACCGCCGACAGTTAACAGTATGCACAGCGCGATGGAGAGAGCAATCAGTATCGACTGCCAGAGTTCGAAGGGTGGTAGAACGGGCGTGAAAGTTTCCTCTGTTGAACATATAGATATCTTATCGGTAAATGTTATAACGTGCTATTTTATTTTAATATTTCTGCGCGGATCGGTATTACGAGCATCGAATTTTGCAACATTAATAGACGTCCCTTCTGACATCGTTTCATTTTTATTTTCTCTTACTATCCATTATTAAAGTTATTAACAGTCCACTAACGATACTCTATTAATAATGCACTGAAATCGATTTTGTGCCGTGAAACGGGCCAAGTAAGTAATTGAGTGACGATCTGCAGTAATCGGAATTGATCGATATCGACAAAAATTATTTATGAAAATTTTACAGAACGAGCTCTTGGTGATAAAAATTAATCGTCACGTGTGTAATTTCTTAATTGTTAATCATGCTGGGAAATGTTCGCTAGTATTACCAGTTGATAAAACCGTTGTGTTCCCCGTTATCGAGCAACAGTTGGTGTTATTTGTCGGAAACAGGTCTGACAGAGGTTCTACATATTCTCCGCTACTCCCGCGTGGATCATCCGGGTCAGGCCATGTTCCATTAAACTGGGTGCATTCCGTTAAAATCTGGTTGTACATGCGACAAAATCGCTCCCGATGCCTTTCCCGTTTCCTGGAAATGAGATTCTTTATTTCATCCTGCGTTTCCATTATCTTAATACAGTAAGGTACGTATAGGTATAAAATTAACGAAGAGAAGGTCCCGAGATACAAATTCGTAAAATCTTTGAACACTTTGTGCCCCACGTGTGTCACCCAATTACGACCTTTCGTTTAAGCCGATTAAGAAGGGGCACGAAGCGTTTAATAATGTCACTAATCGATATATAAACTGTATCATGAATAATGCACTTGTCACGTCGTAGGATATCGGTGACTCGCGCGAGTTATCGATTTCTCATTAATCGTAAATTAAAATCAATCCGATAATATATTATTCGATAAGAGTAATGTACCGTCGAGGGTCGTTGCTCTTTCAGCGAATGAAAATTGTAAAGTATGGCTGTACGAATTAAAATTGTCCATGGAGTACCAGAAGAGGGTAAAGCGACAGGAGTGTTGATCGTAATCGTCGATCATCCATGAATCAATCATCGTGTAATGTATTCGTATTGTCTTTATTTTATTTCCCGTGGAAATGAATCCCGTGATTTATTTTTGAAGAGCAGTTTACAGAGTCAAGTTCAAATGTTACACGATACGAGCTACCATGAAGTGTCGTTACACGGTACGGTAGATAACAGGAAAAATACCGAACGATAAGGTTGCTGTTTCTTCGGTAATGTTCGTTAGTGTCAAAGAAAATGTGACACTAGTATTTCCTGATTTTAGCCAGCGACATGCACGTCTCTTGCTCTCCATGAAACATTGCTGCAGTGGCAACACGAGAAGCAAGTCAAAGGCTGAATGCACCTGACGCACAATGAGCTTGAAATAAGCATGAATGGAACCACATCCATTTCCCGCTTGCACGTCCCTGTCGCCGGCAGGGAAGAAACGACGGCCCGTACCTTAAAGAGGGTGACTCGTTTTTAAATAATTTAGCCAGTCGATCGCGACTCCCCCGGGTTAAACGTACCTTTCAGTTTCACATTCTCGTTTCACCATGCTCGTCGAGCATGTAATCAACATTATTCATATGCGAGTTAAGCAAAGGGGGACACCCATCTTTCGTTTCGGTGGACGTTTCATGAATTGAAATTAAACGCGATATCGGTTAATTTCGGTAGCCTTAACGAGGTAGCCTAAACTGTTTTCGACTATCGGTTTAAGCCATTTTCAGAATCGATACAATGGCATTTTTTTTTTTTTTTAATTTTGTTGCGCAATGTAATATATAGAAGGATGAATAACAAAAGTAATAGAATACAGATTGAGAATGAAATATTTGGTTAATCGAAGAAACTCTAGACTACAATTTAATCTTGACTTGCAAGTTAGAATAATTAAATATACGGAAAATATGGTATCGAACAAATAAATGCTTTTGTAAGGTTTAAAGTTTGATACTCCAATCAATGTAACATTTAATTTTTGCAATCAACAGCAATCTTTCCTTTTCTTTTTCTTATTTTGTTGACCACGTCATACGCCTGATAAGAGACGTGTTAATATTACTTGTTTTCAATGAAATTTGATAGGTGCTTAAATTTTCTAAATTTTCGCGTGTTTAACAATACGTTAACATAATTTCCACGTAACTTTTTATTCTTTTTCCAACTATTAATTAGTTTCATCATTCCAGTTTCATAATAACGAGAAGTTTTGTAGGCCAAAAAACTTGCAAGCTTTCGCAGAACCTTCGTTTCGGAATAATTAATTAATTATGAAAGGTACAGACTGCGTGTTAAATTCAAAGTTAATAAAACAATATTACAAAATTTAAGTCATAAACTCTGAATATTGAGACCGATATATGAAATTGTTAGAATAAATCTTGGAATTCGTTTCTTAAGATACATTTACATATATTTCTTTGGTACTCTAATTTATATATGTATAGCACAAACAGTTCTGCGGGTGATAACATGTTGCGTTTGAGTAGGCAAGACAGCAAGTTTGAAGCCTACATATCAGAGACTAAACTTTGTAACAATATAGAACTCTATGGAAACTTTAGACAGCTTAGTGAACTCATTTTACACGGAGAACACCACTATGACTTATCGCCTCTTGATTCTCAAGGAATTTAATTCCTACTAAAACGAGGAATCATTTTTTTTTTTTATACATACCCAATCAAAAATCAGAGTACTCGTCACACGTTGATAGAAAAATTTTCTACCAGCGCAAAAGTATCAATTAAGTTAATATCTACTTGATTTATAAAATCAGAGGGATTCCATCGAGAGTTACATTTATAATTTCAGCGCAAGACCGTCACATCGCAATGATATTACAGAAATAATGGTTAGGTGTTATCCATATGGTTAGCTATTGAAGCTTTACGTACTACCATCAATGAAGTTAGTATCGAAGCATTCGCACATCGAAAGGGACAAATAACGCGATGTTTCGACTTCGACGTCAAAGATTTGTGAGTCAATGAGAATCGTTCTAAGATTATTAGAACAGCTCGCAACAAGCACAGACAATGAAGCCACGTGAATAAAAGATAGAGAGATGAGATCCATTGTTTCAACGTTCTCGAGGGTAAATACTTGTCCTCGTTATAGCGGGCGTTCTCTTGAAGCAGCGTCGCCGTGAAATGATTCGTAAATACTTGACCTCGTTATGGCGGCATTTCTTTTTTACGGCACTACATTACAAGTGAAATGATTCGTAATGGAGAGCTAACTACTTGTAATTAGCTGAAACTTAACGAGGAACCAAACCCAAGGTGGATGATATTGGTTGAAATACGAATATAAATGGTACACGATTACGAAAATATAAACGAAAATTTATTCAATACCAAACTCTGGATTCAGTGGAAATACGATAACGATATAATCGGGCAGTTTTAGGAAATTGAATAATGATAACACTAACAGAAAGTAAATTGTAATTATAATGAATAGTTGCAGTTGTAAATGAATTTTACCAACAGTGAAAGATACTTTCTGAGAAAACTATTTAATAAATACAATTAATATTTTAAAATATAATTATATATATTATATATATTTCGATCAAATTGTTCATGAACATTGATCAATACATTGCTCGTCGAAATAGTTGCAACCTGCAAAAATAACTCTAAATAGTTCCAAGAGTTAAAAGAAGAGTGACAGACAATTACATGCAAAATAAGCTAGTAATCCGTCGCCAAGTGATCGACAGTCGGTCTTGCTCCTGATCAGATAGCGAGAGATGGTACCATTTTTATTCCAGGACTCGACATTTTTTATCTCGGATTGAGGCTAAGATTCGCCACATAGAATTTAACGAGGAGAGTAAATGGGATACATTGAAAGCGAGCGAGATAAAGTAACAATCAGTGAATCTCGGATTATCTATGACATAAAAATAAAATTTGTGATATATTTCAGTACACCTTCTTTAGAATATTATTATTACTATCAACGAGTTGATAAAATTTGCTCGATGAAAATGAGTCCAAACACAACTTATTTCAAACCATTTTACTCTGTTTTAACCGTAAGCATAACATACGAAACTATTGGCAAATACTTCCATTCTCTATCTTTATATTTGTTTACGCATTTTTATTTTGCTGATTGATAGATACCATCACCAAGTATTGCTCTAGATGAAAGACTATAAATTTTACTCTAGATGAATTATTTTAGACATTGCTCTAGATAAATTACTGTAGACATTGCTCTAGATAACTACTATAGACATTGCTCTAGACGAATGACTGTAAATATTGCTCTAAACAAATTACTGTGGACATTGCTCTAGACAAGTGACTGTAAATATTGCTCTAAAGAAATTACTGTGGACATTGCTCTAGACGAGTGACTGTAAATATTGCTGTAAAAAAATTACTGTAGACACACGGTTGAATGTTTAAGCAAGCTCGAGGGGTGTGTGACTATTACTAAGAACTGGATGTCGAAGAAGAGGGGGACTACAGAGGAGGTTCTCGATTCTAGAGCGTTTTGGAGGAGAGAGTGCTCGATGGATCGCCGCAACTCGTGCATTGAAACGAGGGTAAAGTATCCGTTTTGTCTAATGAGTTGTGATGCCTCCTCGTCAAGGCCATTCAACCGTGACTCGAACTAACGGAGACACCCTTGCGAGGGAGGACTCGCAACTTTCCATTCCTGTGCATCTCAATATCCTTTCAACGCTGGGAAACAGTTCGAAAACCGAACAATGGCGTGAATAAAAAAAATTAAATAGAGAAAATCGATGGTGCTTGTAATAAAGCCTGAACCCCTTCAAGCGTATTATATATATAGCGAAAATATTTATAGAATTTACGTCGACATAATTACCTTATTGGTGATAAATTGCTACGAAGTCGTTTCTTTAATTTTTATCGAAGGAAACAATTTCTATAAATCACAAACATAATTTGAATATCCCACTTTGTCACCATACAATATAATTTATACTTTGTACTTCGTGTTCGTGCCTCGTAAACTTTTAAAAATATTGAAGTTTGACGAACAATGTATTAATAGAAAGAGATGAAAGTCATTTATATTTTCCTATATTTTTTATGGTGACTTTCTTTTTTAAAATAACGTAAAACAAAAAATGCATGCACTACCCTTTGGTTTCGCAAGTTATTTTTAAAAATATTCATTAAATTAATATGACTGTGTACGAAAGTGGAAAATTAGTTAAAAATCAGTTGGAAATGAGCTCTAAAATGGGGAATTGGGGAAAACCAATGTGTATATATGACATAAGTAAAAAAAAAACGATATAGAACGGCAAAGTGGCTAAACGGTATAGTGGGGTTCGTTCCTCAATGGCTTCAAGTGACTAGTTGAATTTGCGTTCATAGCATTACCATTTGGTTCATCATATATGAAGTGCACGTCGACCATTTTAAAGTTTGCGCAAAAATGGATCATCTTTGAAAGACGTCAAGGAAAATTCTAAATCGAATAAATCTGTACACGATTTTCGTAATATCATACAAAGATTAATCTGTTTCAATTTGGAGCATTCACTTTTAATTTGCACAATAATTGTCTTTCATCGTGTACACTAAATTTAATTGCCTGTCGATAAATTTACTTTCGTTATTCGTTTGGTTTCACTTGTATTTAATTTTTACTTGTTAAACTTTCCGACTGTACATTCTTCCTGAAAGCTCACTTCTACAATGTATAAATAATTTGCCATTTTACTGCTCCTTTGTGCCTCTTACGTCGTTCAAACTTTTGATTCGTACCGAGGTTCCATAGAAAATTACAGAATAAGTGTTATTCGACACGCAGTGGTATTTCACTCGAAGACACATCTAGTAGTTCAATTCAACAGTACATAGGGTACATTTCTGCGCTGAGGATTTACGCAAGAGTCTCTCTTCCAAATGAATGGCACTCACGTGGCAGATATTCAGTTCCTCTTGAATACCTCGCGATGAAAGGAGAATTCAACGAGAAAAGGTTTGAGAGGAGCGAAATAGAGGAAAGTATGTAAGTGACTGTTGAGAATATGAGAAATATTGCTTGATTATAAAGGAATACGTACTGTAGTACAATGAATTTAAAGTGAAAATGAAGTTGAGCTTCCATTTTTAAAAATATTTTAATTAACCTTAGTTAGACGTATCTTTTCGTTAGCTAAAGCCACGAACAAAAGCCACAAACCAAAATTCACAAAGCTAAAATAATGAAACCCAGACCTATCCTTAATCTACATTTTACGTTCTCTTCTATGTGTATTATTTTTGCGATCTTACTTTACAAACTTTTTATATTCTTTTCCCTAATCTGTAAACTCTATTCTTTTATCGTTCATTCAAACGAATGTGATATTTAGCATTATAATATAACTCAGATCCTTTTTTAACCGCTGCTAGTATTTTTCAAGAAAATCAAGAAAATTTATAATACGGTGTTGTTTTTTCATGCCAACTGTATCTTAAAGTTACAATCTTCGAGTTACATTAACACCGTTATTCATAAATTCTTGGGACAATGAATTTCGTAACTTCCTTCGGGAATTCCTTCGTGATCGAGTATCGTATGAAAATTCTGTTCAATATTCCCACCTTGATGTGACAAAAATGATTGTCGCGCGTTTGTATTTGGGTTAAAAAAGGATCCGCGTATGAATTAACTTCATCGAAAGCTTTGTTCGTACGAAGACGCGATACGAATACAACACCGGTAGCCAACGCTGCTTTGTCCGGATGTTACATCCGTCCTTCGATACATGCATGCATGGCACTCTCATCTATGTGTGCCAAGAGGATGGCGAAGGGTGACTGCTACATAAGCCCTGTTGAGCCGAGGATCATCGCTGTGGAATGGCATGATCATACGGGCAGATGGAGGGGAGGGATGAGCGAACGAGGTGAACCGATACGAAGACAGGGGTGAGAGGAAAGAGTTGAAACGAACGACAGGAAAAAAATTGCGAGGAATGGAAGCTAAGGGTAAAATTCGAGATGTAGAGAACAGTGGCAACAAGTCCTCGGTCGGCAACGTTCCAACATTCCGTGAATACCGCTACGTAGTTTCAGCTTATTCGGGGGATGAACCAAAACACAGTACTCTGTGTCATTGTATCGAGTCACAGTGGATGACGTCAGGGACGGTAAGGCGAAATCATCGTGGTTCATTCTGGCATCTTATGGAGACCGTATCGAAACGTCACTGTTAACGTTCGATAATTTTGTCCGAGCATTCGTAAAACAATTTCGAATCCTTTAACCGTTTGAACACCGTCGAAGAATCCCGAACAGCGCAACCGCGTTTCCTCTAAATGAGTACGAAGAGACTTAAGCAGCGCGATAGCGCTTCTTTTATTTTACGTGGATAAATCCCAAACGACGTGATGCTACTTGTCAGACCATAGACGGGGTAATACTACTTGTCTGGTCACAGGCCAGTATATGATCAGAAAAGTAGTCTGACCCCTGTCCATGGTCAGACAAAGAGTATTGCCACCGTCTATGGTCAGACAAGCAGTATTACCCCCGCCCGTGGTCAGACAAGTAGTATCGACCCGTCTACGACCAAACAAGTGGTATGACCTGTCATGGTCAGACAAGTAGCATTGCACTGTCTATAGTCAGACGAGTAGTGTGGTCCCCGTCCATGGTCAGACAAACAGTATTGTCTCGTCTATGGTCAGACGAGTAGTATGACCTCCGTCCATAGTCAGACAAATAGGCATGCGTGTGTATGGTCAGACTTGAAAGAATTGATCTCAAAATGCATACAGATTCACAAAGTCAACAAATTGTTATACAAAGGAGGTAAATATATCTTCAAAGACGAGCCTTCTTAACTCAAGGAAGTAAATTTACTTCCTCCGCAATGAACCTAATCTAGACGAACTGTTAGGACGACCCAGAAAATTTATTAAGTCATAACTACAACAGAGCATAATTTTAAAAGTGATGATCTATGGCAGTAATTCTTTATCATCGTATAACAGCAGACCACCAAGCCACGAATGCTACACTTTATCATCGAAACAACCTTTTAAATTTTTATTTTTCAAAGTTTTTAACATTATTACTGTAATTATTCACTATTAGGAGTAATTCTAGGATAAAATTCTTTAAGTTGTGCCATGTGCTTAAAAATATTTTGAATCTATTTCTAAACAATACCACTAGTTCAAAAAGATCGAGAATCACTGAACTATAGTGTTCTTCTACCATTTTGAAAGTGCATTATTGTGCAATACTATGCCGATTATTTAAAGAGCAAAGTCTGAAGTGGTTATTATACTATATCGAGCGAGAAAGTAATACTCACAAAGTTATGAAAAATTTTTTGTTCCAGTTCACGTAAGTGATTTGCTTGCTTCGAGAGTTATCTTGTTATAAGAGATCACATCCAGAGAAAAGAAAAATGACGAAGTACTCCATTGTTTTAATATGGTATGATAGTTTCTGAAGCTAGCAAGTTGCTTGCTTAAACGAGAACAAAAAATCATAATTCGTAACTTTGTAAATATTAGTTTTTTGGCCCATGTTTATTAGGACTTCTCTGCTCCATTTGGCGAGTACTATCTACTCTAAAAGTTACGGACCGCTTTTTCTTTTTATCCTGTATACATATCTACAAAAGTTGTTTCGCTTTTGTGCGAATCTGCTAGAAATATTATCAAAATACTAAATCTCCGCTGAGAGGAGGCTGAAGTAGGCGGTAATGACGTAGAATGAAATGGAGGACAATGTCGGCCAGATTAGAATGAAAACAAGGAGTTCCCTCGGGCTTGGTATTTCCTTTTTTCGTAGGCACCGCATTTCCTTCCATCCGTATTGTCCATTTAGGCTTTGCTTGCTGTCTGCGAATTAGAAACCCGAATTCTTAACTACATGAAATGTTATTTACTTGCCCGAGTATCAGGAGAATAATGTTTTACAATCGCGATGGCAATTTATGAATTTTTTCGTTCTTTTCTCCATTTGATGCGTTATATTAATTTTCACATAAAAAAGTACTGAAAATTATCATTCAAATAATAGTACGTAGTTTTGGAATATTGAGATTCGTACGTATTTGAATAGAGCACTTTAGAGAAATGATCGAAAACAGTATTATGATATAATTACACATCTGTGATAAATTAAAATTTAATTTCCATAGAATTAAATAAATTTTACAATAATACTGAAACTGGTATTGTAATGTAAATACACTTTTTTGACTAATATTTATACGTCATTTTAAAGCAGCTCATGTTCCATTAAATGGACTGAAAATATTATTTGCGATGTTTTAGTTTCGAAATTCGTTCGCTTTTAAAATTGAAATTTTAAAAATGAAATAACAGAGCCATATACTAAATTTATTGCTTACAGACCTAATTTGTAATTTGTAAATCGTGACAATATTTTCACAGGCACATGATACGACATACCAGTTTTTCTCAGCTCGTATCTCGACACCGTTTACTTTCTTCGCAATCTTCATCAAGGATAATCAGTTTGGGAGTGATTGCAGGAGATAAACATCGTGTGACGAAGCAGCAAACTATGAGTTTTATTCATAATTAATGTAAAACTTGCTACGTCAGATTCACCCAGATATTCCTGCTACTGTATTCTTATTCACTATCGACATTTTATAAATACGTTTATATTATTGTTTTACCTCTCTCTACAAGCTCGTGTTTTCGTAGGGAAACGAAGCTCTGTAATTCTCAGAGTGAAATTTAACTCTCAATGTTTATTTTACAATAGTTGGGCAATTATATTGTTTCTACCGTCCAAAGTATTACCTGCTTTCACTTTTTCTTACATTTATAAATTTTAATTCGGTCTTTAAAGAAATAATCTTCATAAAGTTGACACATATAATAAGTAATAGTAATAATTTTATATAATAATTGATATACAGTATAATCATACTGTATTAAATTTTTAAAAACGTTGAATAAGAAATTGCTTATAGCTACGAAAAAATTCAGTAATTTAATTTTATCAGTTCGGATATGCTACTTTGTTACAAATTAAACTTCCATTTAAGATGAGAAAACACTATAGGCTATGTAATTTTCGAAAATTGATACGCATATTTCTATTAGTAACCTATATGGGAGTAGTGCATATATGCATGTTTATGGATGGAACGTTTCATCTAAGCGATGACAGCGTAATGTTCCCTGTCAGAAGCGTCTCTGCGCATCATTTAATTATCGGCCTCTGTCTAGGGATGAAACATAGAGACAAATAGCAATACATAGAAACGGAACAACGGAATAGAGACGTGGAGTTACATTACGTGTGCTTAATTATTGTGTGTCAACAGATGGTAGAAATCACTGATTGGTGCATATACGTTACAAAGTCGTGCGAACATAAAGACAAGAGGAATATACAGGGTGTATTGGAAATCGTGGTGTAACCAAAATAAGGAAGATGATTCTTGGAACAAAAGTAAGTCGAAAATTGTGAAATGAATTTTTTTTTTATAGACTTTGCTTTCGAGCAAATTAATTTTGAAAACTCTTCCAACGAATGCACGATAACGTGTCTGACCATCGCACGCTATTTCTACTTGCTTTGGTGTTTCTGAACATCGATCGTCTGGTATTATCTGTCTTCCATCGTATTGTCTTTTAATTAGAAACAATTAACACCAAGAATATAAAGAAATGATTATTTTTTATTTTTTTCAATCAGGTTAACATTCATACTTTTTGTTTAATAGAATATCCACGAAGGCAAATATTCGTTACGTAAAAATAAATAAAAAGCGAAGAAATTCTTTCGTCCACATTTATCACGAAAGAGACAGCTATGCCATCCCACTATTCTCTTCACTGGCTATTCATAAATTTAAGTCAGCATCGGGAGTTACACGTTTCAGCGTCAACTAGATAAATAAAGGACGTTATTACCGGAGTAATAGGCTACTGATAAGAACTTTAATACCCTGATATTACAAGTCTTAAAAGCTCTTGAAAGCTGAGTAACGGGTAAAATGGGTGTTGAAGTATTTGAACGACAAGAAATACCACGTGTTTGAATACACCTATGTATGTTCAACCTTGAACCAGTTTTTAATGTTTAAGAATTATTCACAAAAATGTTAATGAAGCAAATTGATAGAGAAATCTTAATAAAGGATTCATTAAAAAATATTTAAGAACTTTCGATCATCTTCGAATTGCGTTAACTTTCAACATATTATTCAACGTACTGTAATTCAGTTCAATTTTAAACTTGAAATCCTTATTGTTTTTTTTGAAACATCCTTATTCTTCTACGATCCTTCGATATCTATTTCTCTTGTCCCCCATAACTTTATCTACATATAACCCATATAAATCCCTACAATGTCCAGTTGGCGACTAATTTATTCGAAAACCTACATCGAAATTTGAACGAAATAAAAATTCCTCGCCGTCTCCTGTTCCGCTCAACAAATAAAAAAAGCTACTCCGAAGCAACACAAGTAGCACCGGGCTTCGATCTCTTTATATTTCCATTCGAAAGTTTACGGTGGCTCGTAAACACCGCTGATTACGCAATTTGGGTCGCGCTTTGAAAATTGTCGGGAAGCACTTACCCGGATTGTTGAAATTAGCCGGTGTGACGAATCGAGAAACAGACGGCAATTAAAATTTCTAGTAGCCAGAGAAAATGTGCTTCGGGCGCGGAGACATTGAAACTTACGACTACCAGTTGCACGCAGGAGGTGCGGGACAGGCGAATACTAAAATATCGTCGAACAGTGATTGCGCGGTTTGAATAATGCAGGTTGGCTACCGATTACAACATTGGTGGGAATTTCCCCTCGACTTTCCAAGAGGATCTCGACTCGCCTGTTGGATGGTTTCAGTGTCACGCCGTGGGCGATCGTATGCCAGCAGAGTTATTAAACGCGTTCGTTCAATTCCCTCGAGCGATTGAGCTTCCCCTCCGTGAAGTCTGCCGCATCACCACCATCGGCTCACCACCGTAACGCTGATATTTATGGAACACGCCCGCCCTCCGTCCAAGTGTAAACCTAAATTGATCTCCACCTATATTAAGCTTCCAACAACCCTTGAATCGCGATACAGCGAAGGTAGACTACGAAATGTGAGAGAAGGCTTCACGCGGAACTCCGGCTCTGGCTTCTCAGAGGGAGGGAAACGACAGCAATCACTGTAATTATCCACTAACTATAAAATGTTTGTTCTCTTAACGTTTACTGATTGCGTTCTCCCTGCTGCTGGATAACGAAGATTTCTTCCGGTAAAAGGTTGTGGTAATTGTTACTGCACGTTAAGCTGGATACGTTTATAAGCAACGAGATTCTTCTGTTTTTTTTATCTATAATAGTAGATGGTAGGTATGGAAATAATGTGTTTCTTATATTTTGGATTATGAGACTGGAATAGGAAATAATATTTTTTACAAGATGAATATTCTTTATGCGAGTGGTATCGATGAATTGTGAGATTCTTTTATGAAAATTAGTTGAATCGTTTAGTTGGTCAATGTAGCACGTATTTTTCTGAAGTAGGAAGTCGTTTGTATTTTATTTAATTACAGAAAGCTTGTACGAGAACGTAATGGAACGAACCTGGTTCTGCGAAATATTTGTTCAAGTTGTTAAATAGAAAAAAGAATTTTTACGATTCGTAGAAAAATGAAGAATAAATAGGAGAAACAAAAGTTGTTACTGCCACGGTATTTCAGTGATTGACTTTCAGATATACGTCAGCTTTGAATTGTTTGTAATATTCTATTAATAGTTGCTTGTATTGCAATTTAAAAGTATTTAATCTTTAAAAGTCAGTATGCATTCAGTAGAATTCTCTTCGGTTATTATCTTTGTATTTAAATATCATTTAATTTGTACTAAACAATACCCAATGATAGTAATGAAAGTCGTCGTGCAATATTCGTATAATCTCAACAGTGGAATGTTAAAGTAAGAAACTTGGAGACACCGGTTCTCAAAATTCTCAAGCGTGCCGTGTGAAATTTGTAATATTACGAAACTCTGCCTCGTAAAAGCTGGAAGTTTCCTACTAATCCCAAGGAATCCTTAAAGAAGAATTCTCTCCTGTTTTTAAAGTTACCGAATTCTTAGCAACTGGTGACCTAGCCTTAGTGCCAATATTTCTGACCACAGCACCGTCCAATCTCAGCAAAATTTCTGCTAACTTCTACTTTCATCTTCCGACTTCCACGCCGAATTTCATCCCCGGAGAGAATGGGAGAAAGATCAACACAAAACAGGAGCAACGTCAAGAAGAAACGAAAGGAAGAATATAACTTCATAAACTGCTAAAGGTTTCGTCCATTGTACGCTTCAAATGAGCAAAGTTTCTTGTACCACGCGTCAAAAGAACAACTTTCTCTACTCATTTAATGTAATCAATGAGATAACTGCGATATAATGTGCAATTCATCACCCTGGAATACAATTGTAACAACAGCAAAGATCGAAGAACGTATTCGAAACATATTTAGATACAGTGTTGTTTGAAAATTAATAAAAAAACATCGTTACATAATTTTTGTATCGTAATACGTATTTATTGACGTTAAGTCCCTCGACGGATCCGGTTGGCCAATGAATAAGGTGAACGAACAGCTTCATTCATGCACCGTCGAACTTTCTACGCCTATGGGTTCGACCTTTCTGAAGGAGCTCTTTTTACGCCACCGGTCTATTTTTCTCGAGAGGTGAGAATTTAAGGAAATGATGTCACGGGAAGCTGTGTCGACGAAGAAGAAAGCAGCGTGGAGCTGATATCAGCCCAAAGCTATGGGTTACGTATTTCGTGCATGGCGGGGCGGGAAGAAGAAACCTTTTGAAAAGCTCTATCCAGTAGCGAAGGAAGAATATAAGAATAAGATTTCCCTTGAGGGGATTGCGAGGAAACATCGAAGAATGTATCGTCTGATACGAGAACTCGTTTTGAATTTGCCAAGCACCTTACTAAATTATTTGCGTATCGCATGCAAATTACTACGACATCGAAATTTTTTTAGCATCATGCGTTACATTAGCGCAACGAACAGAGATATTTATCCGTACACGGCGGAACAAGTTCTTAATTAATTTTGTTCCAGTTGGAACGTAATCGTTAACTGAAAAAGAATAAACGTAACCTCATCGGAGACCACTGACCGGAATGGCGAGACGCCATATTTGTCACGGATGATCACGTCACGTGACTACATCGATAAATTCCAATAGCGTACACGTACCTTAACTTATAAATTGATCAATTCGCACGCCGATTAATCATAGTTCCTGTAGCAACTTAATTCTGGTGTGAATTTACGGGAAACCAAGGGGAAGTTGGATTAAGAAAGTGCCCGAAGCGTTGAATAATTGAGTTAGTGAAAAATGAGATCTGCTCGATGCATTTTTCCTGTATACACTTCGTCGGGGTAACGTAATTAATAAAAAATACAATATAACTTTTGAACATTGTTACGAGCTATTCTCTCTTTCTTTTTGGGAATATTGGTCACGTAAAAATTGCTCGCGTATTTTGTTACACATTTTTTTAAATTCAACTCGAACGAGTAATCTTTCTTCGCGCTATAACGATGAATGATAACGATTTGACTCTCGCTCGCTCTTTTCTATTCTTTTATATTTTCTCGTGGTCGTGCCACGGAAAACAAGAAACTACGTGGAAGTAGAATGTGTCGAGTAACTTTGTCAAACTAAGTAAATTGCATCTTTTTCGAAAACCTTGTTAACCCGACCCCTTGTTATTGAATTTCCTTCGTGAGGGAATAGGCGAAACCGCGGCAAGGTTCACGAAATGTATACAAAAAGTAAACATTTACAAGAAATAATACGGTGATATTTCTAATAATCTCTGTGTATTCATTAAACATGTAGCACGCGTGTAATATTATTTAAATATTCATGTCAATAAGTAAAATATTCCTGAAAGTATTACAAACAATTTATTTCCGATACGTTAAAAATAGGAAGAAATTTTACCGACCCAACTTGACGATTACAATGTTTACAATATACTCTAATCTGGGTCTTTTAAGGGTATACGTTGTATAAATTTTCCGAGTACGTATTCACAGGAAAAAGTTTTGAATAGCCGAGACAAAATTAAATCCTTGTTATCTTTTTTTAATACTCAAACGTGTATGTACAAGTAAAGCTGGATTCACAGTATCCGTCAGGTAACCGTCAATCGACCGTCCATATAAACATTCTTCAAAGGGAGCGCCAGACGGAACAGTGACGGACAGTGTTGAACACCTCCATGTAAAACCCATTGAACAATGTTTCGACGGACGGTAAACCGATGGTTGACGAACGGCTAGCGTTAATCAGCTTTAATGCCTCATATGATTGACCAACAAATAAATATGTAAAATTCCAAGACTAAGAATCGAATATTAAATTTGTATCCCGTATTCGCTAACATAAAGTTTATAAAAATGATTGCTTCGTTTATTAAATTAGTAGTTACAAATTGTAGTGAATAGAAACATGAAAAGTTTGTTCTTATGTTAAGAACGTAAAAGTTCATTATGTATATTAATACATTATACTCTACAGTTGCTGTCTTTGTAAGAGTGTTTCAATTTTCTGAAGATTGAAAACAAGTTAGAAAATAATTATTTTAGTTAAAATATTTGAATAAGTTTATTATACGAAGTTCATACCTAATTAGTTAGTAAACTAAGTAAGTCAATGGTGAACAAACGTTACTCATAATGTTTTGTGAGTAATCTCGGTTCGTTCTTTTAATAAGAATAGACGTGTGAGAGCTTTTGACTACTTTGTAGTGAATGTGATAATGAAATTGGGTGGGCAGAATGACTGACAAATGGTAATTGACAAGAAATGGCCGATATGCAGCTAAAGCCTAGATTTATCGAATGTTACGAGTCGAAACAAGATATCTATATGCAACTGATTTTCCCAACAGACGTCTGTCAAACAGAACAACATTTCAGAGAATACACGAACGCCCAGGAGATACTGTTTCCTTCCGAAAACGAGTTTCAGACACTGGTAAACCCGCCACTAGACCTGTTGATTTAGAAGAGCGGATTCCCTACCGCATCGAAGCAAATGATGGCGACAGTATTCGAAGGAGAACGATAGTAAGGAATATTTCACCTCTTTCTCTATACGATTATTGTAGAGAATTTTTTAACAGGCTAACTGTATCCACATCGTATTTAAAGAGCACAGAAACTGACCGAAGTTCTAGAAGACATAGAGTGAAAGTCTAGGACATAATTTAGGAGTAAACAACAATTTAGAAATAATTTAATCTGAAATTCCACTTTAGTTTCTTTTTTTTTATGAAAATGTAAAACAGAAACTATTCAAGATACGACATCAAGATATTACATCAATATATCGTACAAAAAATTATGCAGAGTTCTGTTTACTTTATTTTTGGAACTTTCAACGACTTCGTTTGCCGTAACGAAGCAAAGTAGAAGTTCCTAAAAACATGGCATAAAGGAAGCAAAGAAAAAAAAAGTAGAAAAAGGAATATATATAGACTTAGGTTAAACTATGGTGAAAGGTCGAGGTTCAGCGAATTGGTTTTTTACAACAGGATCTCTCACAACCTAACCCTATTCAGCGAATCAGATTTCAGGTTCCACATGCTTCGCCAAAGATTGCTTAGTCTTCCACATACTGCGGCCAAATTAAATATTTCGTGAATTTCGATGCATACTCTGAATGCACCGTACAGTATATATTTCTGACAAGGAGATTTGAAAGCAATACAGTGCAACATAGAGAATGTACTTTTGTCTCGATACTCTCTACGGAGTAATGAAAACTCGAAAATCAATATGGTTCGTATCGTCACAATGTACCTACAACGGCTTCCAGTGCTCTGCTTATTTTTCTTTACTCTGTCTACGTCATATCCGTGTGTTCTGTATAAATTCTGTATAAATCCGCAGAATTATTCTGACTATTCCTCGCACATAATACTGTTGATTCAATGAGAAAAGAGTTGGACACGTATAAAAGTAGCGGTAAGCTGCAATAACGTTTATCGAGAAACGAAGGATATTTAACATATATTCAAACGAACTGTATCGGTACTTTATATCGAGTGACTAGTAAGTTCGTAAGAACACTCTTTCAAATTCAAAAGGGACTTTGTAATAACTCTAAGAAATATCTAGGGTATGTTGGAATAACGATTCATGAATGGTATAAATAGAATTTTAATGGTATAAATAAATCCAATTATAGATCAGAATGTACATTTCGAGTTTTGTGAAAATTGAATGTAATATTATTTTATATGTAAAAGTACCAAAAATGGAAATAGCGTAAAGTTTTATTTGTATTGTTAATATTATGAATTATCGTGTAAACTGTTATAATAGATCTCATATATTTCGAAATTCATAGATTTAAAATATTCGTATATTTTGAGCGTTAAAATTTGTTCTATATAAATACACTTTTGCACGATCTGTTTCACGATAGCTCGTGCAAGCAGGATGCATGTGATTCGATAATAAAATGTATATCGATATTGTAGAATAAAAGTTTATTGAATGGGACTTTATTTGCGAGAAAATCTGAAAATCGTCGAATACACGCGTTATCTTTAATTAAGTATAACAATTTATACAGATAAATACATTTCGAGGAACTATCGAATAATTTCGATTTCGAATAATTTCATTCAATTATATTTCCAGCGACAATCGTGAACAATTTAACTTATAATATATGTATCTGTGAGATCTGTGAATTGTTATCTTTTGTAGGATAACACAAAATTAATTACGATTCATTGAGTTTTACTCGAGAAATTATAGTCCAACTTTCCACGGTGTAAATAATTACCCAAAAGTTTAAGAATCTTTCGTGAGAAAACGATTCATCTATAATGCATTATTTCTCGCGAAAGTTTTATCATTTTGCCGAGTAAAATTCGTAGGAATATTATAAAAGCACAATCTTGAATTTAAGTCGTAATGAATTTTGCAATATTTTTTGTGAACAATTCTTCGTCGACTTAAACGCAACAATTCATCTTTAAATGTCGTTTCGTTACTTCTTTAAGGCTCTATTCTTAGTACACGACAATAGTTACGTGTTAAAGGAAACAGGCAACACTATCGTGACTGTCAAAAGAACGTTCTCGTTTCACTTCCTTCGTTGTTCTTTTTAAAATCGATCGACATCTGTTAATGTCAGTCTAGAAACCGAAGAAATGCTGCAACTGAAATATGTAACAATAATTAAATTATATTAGTCCCCGATCGATGATAGAACGGTATTACAAATGAGTAACACGCTAAAATAATGCAGACCTGTGTTTGCTGTCGTGTTAACCATTCCTCGATACTTGTCTCGAGCTTATGCATTGTTGATAAACGTAAAGCACAATTCACGTAAGTAAATGCGACTGAAACAATGGCAGATGTTTCTCATTAGACAGCTGAACGCAATTCACTCGGACGCTGCACATCGAGTTTTAATTTTTTAATACACGCGTGAATCAAACAGCTGATGAATCTGCTTATGCCGCCTGATTGGCTGCACTTTAGGTCAATCGTTTCAATTTCCTGCCCTGTTAATTATGCGATGCTGTTCGTCTTTAACACGGACACACTGATGATTCTCTAACCCTCGCAGCTTGATTCTGTTCACAAATGACAGTTCCGTTGTACGGTAATTTTCACTTTCAATTTTGACTCGATTGTCAATTTTTACATGGAATTTACGTAACAGGGAAAAGAATTATTGACCTTAATTCGATATAAAAATTACTCTTCCACTTTCAAGTGAATTAGTAGCCCTGAATTTATCGCTCGAAAGCGGAAACTATAATACACGCACGAAGGGATTGAGTCTGGAATTATGGCAAGTACTATTCATCCAAAGGTCATCTCTTCAAGCGCGTACAAGACAGATATGTAGTACATACATCATGTTCACTCCTGACGAGATTGCCTCTGAACGAATGGGACGCACCATAATTCTGGATGCAACCTTCTCACGTGTGTATTATCACGTATGTATTATCTGTCTCGTACGTTCTTGAAGAGACGATCCCTGAACGAATGGGCGCGCCATAATTCTAAATGCAATCTTTTCACGCGTACACTGTACTACAATTGAAAACTACAATTTTGGTCTATTGAAATGTATTAAACGACATTAGAAGATGAAAATAAACATTTATTTTTTAATTTCTTTCGTATATTTATTTTTCGTACCATACATTTTAATAATATATATATACTTCCAACGATAGTAGTTATCGTTTGAACGTAATTAATTGTTTGACAATTGAGCGAATACTCTCTTTTTAGACATAATTTACAAAAAATTATTTAACGATCCGTGTACGATTATCGTACAAACAACAGACTTTTTCTTTATTGTTTTGATACTTTTCCTCTTAACATCTCATTCATCCGTTGTGTGTTTAATCATGGCTTTACCGTGTAATGTTGGACGCAGTTTAATTACATACTGAAACAAGTTTCTCGAGAAACACACACCCAGTCTCTTGAAAGTCACACTATACTTTTCATGTTGCAAGTGATATGCATATGGTATGCATATCATTGGAATTGCAAAGACTTTTGCGGATTCGTGTCGACTTGGATGTCGATTTTATGAACGATAATTAAGTGTAATGAGTTCCACCGTGTTTCAACCTTGTATTTCTTTGAACGAACACGTTGGGGAAAGGTACATAAATCTTTGCACGACAGTTTTGCTCGCGCAATTTTCAAAGAATAAATTTTACTTTTGTGTGTGACAATGGTTTTTTTTTTTCGATACAGTGGTAGATTGACAACCAGTAACGATACGTTGATTGAAAAATATACGGTGGCTGAACGTCGAGTTAGGAATGAACTGGTAAGGACGCAGTAGTGGAATATCGACATGGAAATGAACTGGTACCGATACAGTGGCTGAATATCGATATGGGAATGAACCAGTACTGACCGAAACGGGAAATACAATGGGTTTCAAGAGTTTTGAAAGCAGGAGAAGACTCTGATACGTTAAGTCAAGGTGTGGAAACTTTTGGTCAAAAACACAGAGGACGACACTGTGTTCACGAGAATAGACACCAGGGTGTTCGCGAGTAAGAAGTCATGTGTACGTTAAGAAGTGCACATTACATATTAATAGAAATGAAAGAACTGAGCTATAACATTACGTTATATTTATTCATATTTGTTCAACGTAGCAACGCTACTTGTGTCTGCATATTACGTTTATAAATAATAACAAAGCGGAAAGTGTAAGAATTTGGAAAATTTCGTACGTATTACACTCGCCCATTATATTCTATCGAATTTCAATAAGCCATGAAAGAAACGACGCAGCGATACCAGAAGATGCTACGTATAAAATGGTAATGCTCAAATACCCGTATACAATTGCGTCAGTTGTATACGATAAGAACGAAAGGACTTCGTCCATCCTATCAGTTGACCTGAATTTTATCGAGAAAAGATTTCAGTATGAAAGAGATAATCTTTGTATTCAGTAGAGGTTCATTATCTCCTACTCCTTTGCTTTGGGTATCCCGTTAAGTTGAATTATTCAAAATATCAATGTTATCAATGAATATTTTCCATTTTCTTTCGCAGACAGCAAGGTAGAATGTTCATCGTCAAGGAACAATTAAATATTTATACCTTTTAATGGAATATTTGTTTTAGAGTTAGAACAAAGGGGAATTATACGGGGACAGTTGATCTATTAAACTTGATTACTTGTCGAAGAATGATTTTTAATGTTAGTTATCGATACAAATTATAATTCTCAGTGTCACATATTTGTTCTGAATCCTTCATAAGAATATTTCGGATAATTTGGTAATTTTATCATTGCGAGAAGAAAATTAATAATAAAACATACATAACTAATTTACTTTAAAAGTTCATCTCGTGTCACTTTCACTTTCAATGAATCCCATTCACTTTGCTCTATGAATGAGACGAGTTCGAAATAAAAATGTCCGATTGAGTATAATCAGCGTTCAACCTTGAACGATGTTCATCAGGAGCAGTGAGCATCTTTCGAGGGAAAACTATCTAATAAAAATAGTGTACATTTTGGTATTAACGTACGAGAGTTGTTCATTTTATAAATATAGCGAGATACGCTCCGTGAAACGATAACAAACTGCGTAAGCAGTATCGAAAATACAGAAAAATGAGGTTAAGGGTTTCACATGCAATTCCGCAATGTCCGCACATGCGTCACGATCGAAGGGAAAAAAACGATCAATACACCAATCGAAACAGAAATGTCTACGTGACACGAGCGCCGCGTATCGTACGCAATCTGAAACCAAGTTTTCGCTACAATGACCACATGAATACTGGTTTTTAAATTTTCCAAGGAATCTAAGTGGAAGATTAAAATGCAGCTATATGTTCTAAAATATAATCTCGTCAAATTACATTTTGCGGTTGGAAACAAGGTTTCATTTTAATTGAATTTTCTGTGTCCAATGGGAGTGGCAACAAATTTACATACGTATAGTATTCTTATATTACATTTGAATAAAATATATATGAAATATTATTTCATATCATTTCCATGATTTCTCATAACAATATTTCAATTTTTTTAGTACTGCCCGTGTAATTTGTATTTTAAACGGAATTTTTAATCGCAACGTATTCAAAATTTTGGAATAGAAACTAACTTAGGTAAAATCCTAACAAATTATGCATTGTAATTTTTTTTTTTTTTTTGCTGATAAATGATTCTTATGGTTGCGAATTAGAATTATGAAAATTTAATTAGTGGCTATTTGCTTACATGTCATTAAGTTCCCTCAGACGTGAAGAGAAATCATTTGAACGCAATATCGTTCGTTGAAAATTGCAAACGTATGCGGGTAGCAAGAGCCGCGCTTTAATTAACAAATTTGCAGAGTGAAATCGAATGCCTCAAACGTTTTGTTTACCCTTCGCTTCCGACACAATCAGAGTGTTTTACGTGTAGTGAAAGATCTTTTTAATCAATCGAATTCTATAATGGTATATTGCAATCCTGTGACCCAGTTTAATAGGCGAACTACGTGTATTTAAAAAATAGCTATTTGGAGTTGGTGCTTCTCAGAAGTTACACGATGCTTTGGGTAATTATTGTGAAATTATATAAAAATAATCGGATCTCCTAGCAAAATGTCTACCAATTCAAAAATTACTTTTCGCTTCGCTCAAGATTATTTAATTATGCTATCGAGAAATGGAAGTGAATGTATCGAATCAATAATAGGTATATTTTATCAAGAATATATACATTTGTTCGAGTATATTAGAAACGGTTCATTAATTATGTGAATATGAAATTATTATTTTGCGTTTGAAATATTGTATTACTATTTTGCGTGCTGGTTTGTTTCACCTAGAAAATGAAACGCAATATCGTAGAGGAAAATAGTGTGTCGGAACAATAGAACGTTTTAATAATGGCGGTACTCCCATACTTTATCGATAGGCACCCGCAGAAATTCACAATTTTTCGCCAGCATCGCGTGCGTGAGCAGCCGATCAACGATATAACGTGGCCACTTGTTTCAATCCAGTTGCACGACATCGGTTCTCCTTTTTATGAAATAATGAAGCCAGCACGAGCATGTATTCGCGCATTCGAGCAACTAGTCCCATCAACCGAAACTCACCCTACTCGCCTATATGCCTCGACTCAACGGGATACGCGAATTAACATGGCTAGGTCAAGGGTGCAATTTTCCGCAGATTGGTTTTGCTGGATGCTTTCCTTCGTTCAGCCAGTATATCTGGTAGCTGTAAAGATGGCTTTGCATAGTCTTGGCCCTTTGAAGACCGACTAAATCGTTTAACCCAATACGATTTATAATTCCTTTCAGAGACTAATTTCTCAGCTATTTACAGTACCTTCTTGAAAAATCTCTTTTCAGGAAAAAAAAAACATCTGGATACTATCGTGAGGAAGTTATAAAAGAGATAAAGGAACAAAAAAGAATGTACTCTACATTTTGTTTTCGAATGGTCTACATACATGTAATTAAGATGATGAAGAATATAGTAAATTCAGTTCTTGAAAGAATGATTCATTCTTTAGTAATTTATTTAATCAAAAGAGAAGTGTTATATTTTTCATATTCAATAAAATGACATGTTTACCAATACTATTCTGTAAGTTTAAATTAAATCTAAAAATGTATTATAAATTTAGATAACAAACCACCTGATGTTTGCTTCGCGGTTACTTATTGCTACGCAGATAACGGATATTTAGTTTCAACATCGTACATGTAACTATTGATCCCTTAGGTGAATATCTGTTACCTGAGATATCAAGCATGTTATAATTTGCGTAACAATTTTGAAATAAATATTATACTCTTGTTATATCCGCCGTTCACATCGTTATAAACATTACAATTATTAAAAAAAAGAGAATATAAAGGAAGATCCAATTTCTATATTTCTATAAAAATTCTTGAAATAATGCAGGTAACACCACTTCCATCGTAAACACTCTATTTTCTTGAAATAGAAACATGCACTTTAAGTATACTTTATGAAAAGGAAGTATCGCTATATTTAAATGTTCTCTATCAAGGCATTGAAACGTTGTTTAAAAATAGTTGATTCAAAAATAGTAAATTCATTTCTATGTAAGGATACGCGTAAATTTGCAATGTACCCGACTGAAATTACAATCTTGAGGTATTCTAACAGGAAGTAAAATAAACTCTCTGTTAAAATTGCTCGGGTGTATTTTTCTTTATAAGTATCGATTACTTATTAGAAAAAGCGGAAGAAATATTCTGGTCAGGTATCTCGGTTAAAAGAAATTGTTCTCGATATTAATTGCCTTTCACAGGTACACCGCCTGCATTATCGGGAAACGCAGAGGCCGCTCTCCGAAGCGAACGTTCGTTGTAATTTACCTGTATATACGCCCTGTCAACAACGAATTAACAAAGCGATTCTTTGGTATTTAAATATCAGCATTTACGCTCTGGTAACATTTGTATGAAAACCTACACAGCCAAAATTACAGTATTGTGAAATTCAAAAACAATACGTTTCAGATTGATTGAATTTATTTAGAAAATTTTGTAAACGTTAGACGAACAATCGTGTTATTGTAATCAATTCCTGAAAACAAAGCTGTTTCATCAATTTTTCAATGAATCCTTCTATGCGCGCTTTTAATGATTACGTTGGGATTGTATTCAAGTTCTGTTAATACTATTTACTACAGTATGCACGCGAGAAGATTGCATCTGAAGTTATAACGGGTCCTATTCGTTCTAGGGGCCATCTCCTCAGGGGCGTACGTGACAGGCATACAAATATCCTTTTTACGACGGCCCTTGAACAAGTGTAGAATCCGTCATAACTCTAGATGCAATCTCGTCGCGTGCATACCATACATTCACATTATGTTGTAAATATTAATCACAGAAACCTGAATGGAAAACACTAATGATTTTAAGTGATTGGAACTTGAGTTTCTCGTATTTTGAACATAGTTGAATTTTCTGTGCTGCGATAGTTCGAAAAATCATTTTTAAGGACAAATATTAAATATTACAAGACTATGATTATCAGCTCTTGGTGAATTCTTAAGCAGTTACACGTATGCATTAGTTTATTCTCTGTGTTTCTGAGATCGCTTCATTTATTTAAAAAGATAATTTTACAAAATATTCGGATCAATTCGAGGGTGACAAGTTGTCACTGAAAATAGAATGAAGTAATTAACAATAATTAAAAATTTTCAAACATATTTACTAAGAACCTTCTCTATGTATCAAAATGCTTATAAACAGAAAGTGTGTTAAAGTAGAGCGTAAATATCAAGGGTCAAGTGATGGTGCCCTATTTTGCTCGATTTTTTAAAACGTCAATATTTATTATAACGGAAATTGTTACGTGTAGCTGAAAGTTTGTACGAATTATCGAGATTATTGGTAAATAGCACATGTTGAGACAAAAATTGCTGACGATGGTATAAAATCTTTTACGATTTAATTGCTCACGTGTGCGTGATTGCGTTGTATTTTACCAGGGGTTGGCACTTGCGTATATATCCTTACTGGAATATAAAATTGTAGCTCGTTCAATCGAATTAATCAATACGTTATTATTGTTATTATAATATTACCGCATCGAAGGTACGTTATAAATTATCATTAATTATTCGATAAAGGCGGAAAAAATTTAGCTACGATCGTTGCAGCAGTCTAAGCAACATTATTTATCGACGCGACAATAATTTAGAAAAATGGAGCAGTTTATCAGTCGTTGCAACAAAATGTAATTTATCGATGAAATTGAAAATATTAAAATATTGAAAATTCTCAAAATATTTTAAAAGTTACGATCAATAGGGATACTTGCAAGTTGTTATAACACTAAAATGAATGTATTAAATTAAATTTTCGACGCATGATGAAAAATAATAAAAGTGTGTACGTTTTATTCCCATGTGTTTACCAACGTCGAGAATCTCTTTACTTACGTGTAATTTAATCTTCTATAAAGTTCTGTTTGTTGTCCCCAACTCATTTTTAATTTGCTATGCTCACTTTATTCGCGCATATATCTTCAGAGAAGCACTATTTTAGGATGAGAAAGTATGCTAACATCATCTTGGAGATCTTTTAACAGCTACCAGACGCAACGAACATCTATTTACCGCGTGTATAGCGGTACTCATTAAGTACGACTAGAAGGACAATGCTGTCTCCAAGAGAAACTAGAGGAGTCGTCCTCCCAAGCAATTTTTGTCTTCGTTTTGGCTCTCGTGGAAGTTCATTTCCTTCAGCCTTGGTACTTCCTGAGCGTACCCGTAGACAATTAATATCGGCCGCGTGAGAGAAACCAACATGATGTTATTACTCTTCCAATAATAAGCATTTATAGGAGCAGCGATTAATTAACAAAGTCACATGAATTTCGAAAAGTATCGAGTGAACATCGAATAGCTACCTGAACTTTCCTGCATCTTACGAAAATAACTTGTATTTTTTTCAATTTCACCCTACTTATTGGAGACAATTCTCAACTTCTAATTTATTCACGACATATTGTAGTTTACAATCGAATATGTATCTAAAACGAAGTAAATGAAAGTAATATATAGTAGAACATATAAAAATAATCGTATCAATTTATTTTACTCCATGATAATCTGTCGAGGAATTACGAACAAAGTTTCCAATTAATTCAAGATATCTTTGGAAGCAGGAAATAAATTTAACGGAGAAAAATGTCTGATTTATTCCATTTTATGTTAATTTATTCGTCAACCTCGGATTTACGAAATTTAAAAGTCTTTAAGAAATTTTTTGATAAAGTATTAAAATCAATATTATAAGAAACACTTAAATGATTGGGAATGTGACTAACGTTACATCATAATTGACAAAAAAGTCCGTTAAAAGGCAACCTGAGGCAATGCGTTTTAATTTCGAATCTTTGAAAATAAATTTTATAGGTAATTGAGAATGCAATTAAAAAAATCTTGTTCAATTTAAAACGGCAATAATTAATATTTATTTCCAGCGAGTCCCAGTTAATTAGAAAATTTTTCTTATTTAATAATCTTCAATGCTGTATTTACAGCGCAGCGACTTAATTTCAAGAAAAATGTAGGCCGACGTTTCTTTGAGAACTATGGCGAAACGTAATTTCGATTTATAAACGCTTCGTACAATTTGCTAAATTGCTTCGTAACGTCATATCTTTACACGAAACAGTTCGAAAATTTCGCGCGTGCCAAGTACTACCTGCATACTTGCTAGTAAGCCAAGTAGTTCACCGAAGCTGATTACTCCATAAATACACACACCACTTCTACCTGGTGTGAGAAGTTTCATTCTGCATTTGATTATAATTGCTACAAATACTAACCCTTTGAAACTGAAGCCACGTAAAGTATACGCATGCGATATTAAACATTTTTTTGAATCTTTCTGTCTTGTAAAATCGTTTGATTTTTAAGTTATTTCATTCATTGTGTGATGTCCTCTCATCTCTAACATCTAACCCTCAATTTACAAGGTATATTAATTTCCTCGCAGCTTCGAACAAACGAATACTTATATTTATATAGAAAATGGACGTGCATTTTCATGCATAAAACATTCTTGATATAAACAAGAATATTCAATACAAAGTTTACTAGAAACTTTTTCAATTTTTCAATTTGTATTCTATTCTTTAAAAAAATTTCTTTAATGAAAATATTTTAAATTACATCGTTGATTTGAAATCTTATCGCTTAACAGGAAATCTTTCTGCACTTTTGTCACCGTGTTCAATCGAAATCGTGCAACTTGAGTAACGCGTAAATTGAGGGTTAGTTGTGTTGCGGTATTTCAGTGGTTAATTGAAATACTGGAGGTTCTGTTGTATGCTACATAAATCTAGCCACTCACCATTCGGTCATGTAATGTCTACTAATGATGAAGACTGGTGAAGAAGTACGATTGGTTTCGGTGCCGTTCAGGCTATTGTCTGTTCCGTTCAGCTCCATTCCACCAGGCAAAAATCACGGTGGCAGTAACCTTCGGAGTCACTGACACCTTCACTTCAATACCCAGTCATCTTTCGAACATTCTGAAATTAATGCAACAGATCATAATTGTAGCAAATATTGTTTGGTTTGTACTTGCAAGAAATTTAAAATAAAAATGTATCGACAGTACTATGTGATTAGAATTTTTTTAGAAAGATGTAACAAATTCCATTTTAAATTAAAAACTGTGTCGAACATTGAATTTAAACGAATTAAGTTTCAAAAGCTAATTATGAAATTTTATCGAATTCCAATAACCATGTTTTATCAAGTAATATATTCACATCAGACAAATATTACATATAATGATGTTCATATTAATCATTAAATTGAATTAAAATTACACAATTTCGAGTTTGGTATTTCAAAATAAACAGTTGTAACAGCGCTTCGATTATTCGTCAAGGTACAATAAAATTAGTAAAATTAATTTTCCATTAAAATGATGAAAATCCTAGAAAGCGTTTGATAATTTGCAAAAAATGAAACTAACAAAAGTGATAACAAAACTTTTTGTACGCGTAATGATCTCGTGTTTATGATCCACATAATTCAGTGTGAATGAAAATTACGATTGCCAAGAGAATAAAATGCAAAAGGTGTATCGCATGTCGCATGATTCTAAATACTTTGGTTCGTACTTTTGTTTTAGAGAGGTACTTGCATGATGAAAGACGATTTTATATAGGTTTCCCTTCTGCTAAGTCTCTGTTTTTCCCCTTATTATACTTCAGTGTTCATTTAAACGTACAATATTGCTGTTGAATTATTCTGATAAAATACAACTCCACTCTTATCGTACAAAATGTGAATACTTTTTATAACATTCAAACGATAGTTTGTTTAACTGTATTAAATATTCATATTGCAGTGTTTAATTTAACGAATCTAATATTTCCATTAATATTGTACGATTTCCTTCAACAATAATTAGTTACAGCTCTTCTAATGCGTAGGAAATGTATCATTTAGACATAAACGTGAACAATAGTTCAGATAATAAAAATTTTACCACAATTATGAGAACTGGGTTTACTCAGTTTCATCTGTGCCTTTCCAAATTTTTGTTGTTTGCTTTGGTATTCTAAAATTGTATTTTCTACTACGTGACATTTTTCATCTTTAGACATCTCTGTCTAATAGAAGTATAGATTGTAGAAACATTTACAAATTAAATCCATTACAATTTGAGATCTTCACCTGACGTATGCACAAGTCTCTAAAGATAAACCAATGTTGAAAGTATGTATAATGCAACAAAGAAAAGGATTTCTCTCTAGTACTGGAGGAGGCCCCAATTAGCATGACCTATTATAACGATGCTCACGAAAATCATACTATTGTTTTGTCGTCGAAATGGAACATCACTCTGCTACAGCTTTTACGGTTATCGCGAGGACTGACGTTGAATCCTCTTTAAGCGCGGGAATACACAGATACAATAAACAAAATTGAGGTTTGTAAAATTAATTCAACGAATAATACAAATGATTAAACACTGAATAAAAACAATGAATCACAGGGGTAGGAACAATATTTTGTAATTCTCAACTTATTAGGTTGTGATACTCATTTATTATAATTCTTGGTACGTTTTCCAAAATTATATTATTTCACTAGAGATTTCGATACTACATATTACGTAGATATTATTTCCTGAACCCATATTACTTATTTCTGGAACGATCAAAGTTAAAAATGTGATATCGTGAAACAACTCGTTAAATGATTTGATTCTACTTTAAGATTCTGAAAATCGTAAATTCATTGTCATGGAAATAATTTTAAGTGCGCAGATTTATATATAAATAGGTTCGGTACAAATGAGAATGTTCGTGTCAAATTATTAATCGAAAGTGTGTTGTGTGAAGTAGCTAAAAGAAATTGACCATGTATAGTAGTGTGTATCGCAAAATTTAATTCTATTTGTATTAATATTACGTATGTATTTATATTATGAAACTTTGCAGGAATTTATGATAAATATACGACACAAATGGTCTTCATTTTGTAGTTTTTTCTTCTAAACCGAAGAATGATAATTCTTGTTTAATGTTTCCTCGTTCAATCTGACGTCATGTAATCTTGAACTAAACACCCACATTCGCCACAGCGAAGTTGTAAGTACAGTGAAACCTCCATTATCTGTGCTTCCATTATTCGTGGCCATTAACAAAATTCCTTCGATTATCTGTGCTTTCGTAAAAATAAATAAAACAGCCAAAAAAGTAAATCGGCAAGACACTATGCCTTGTTGGTGTTACATGTCCGGAAGGAAAATACTTTCAACAATTAAAGGAATATTAAAATTAAAAACAAGTGAAAATAAAAAAGACGAGTACAATTTTTTTATTCGTACTTATTTTTATTAAATCGTTTACCTGTTCTTTTGAAAAAGTCTTACTCTATATCTATGTATACAGCTTTTATCTAGAAATTTTCATTAAAAAGAATTGAAATCATTTTTATAATATTTAAAAATCTTGGAAATAAGTATAAGGTATTAGGTTTCTTAAAAAGATATCACAAATTCTTTCTCTCTCTATTTCTAATCACACATCCGGTACTTACGTAAAAGATAAACGATTGCCATCACCATTTGTGAAATTTAAGAATAGGTGCAAACCTTACGATTTCCATTTTGATTATCGTGTAAAGAATATAAAAACTATACGTTGTTTCTGATTCAAGGATAATATCTGAATATCTTTCGTCCTTCAATGAAGCACGTTACACGAGATTCTTTCTTACCCTTGGCACCACCTTTCGCCCCTACAATATTCTATGCCTCATTTCACGCTATCCAAACGCGAGAAATATCGTGGACGTCAATCTGACCATACGTCTTATCGTCGCCGTACGTCATATTCGTCCGGATGCGAACCGGCGATACATTTTTTCCCATCCTTGCAGATCGTAGCGGCCGAGTTCGAGGGTAGGGTTAAACGAGCTATCGTGGCACATGTCGTGCCTCTGTGTGCAGACGATATGAAACGACCGAGAGAGATAATGAAAATGGAACGTGGATAGGACCGTGCTACACAATTCTCCGACGGCGGAAAGTAAGATGAGTCTGACGTGTCGGGAATTTCAGGAAACGAGTGCATTAATGATCGTAAGACTGCAGTAGATCAGAACGCTCGAGCGGGAGAAACCGATGAGCAACGAACCGAAGATGAGATTCGGTTAAAGATAGAATTAAGGGGATGATAAGTTCGAGGATAAAAATAAATTGAATTTCTTCTTCAAATTTCAGTTGGCCTTGAAAATATTACACACAAAAGATTGAACTGAAGTTTGAAACGAATTCTCTACAAACTCCAATACCGTGTAAATAATTTTAAGGGGTCTTCTCAGTTTGCACGTAGAATGTATTAATTTTGTTTTACATTTTCTTGAAGTTTCAAGCCTTGACAACCTTGTGTTCGAACGATTATGGACAAAATCGAAGAATTTTCAATACTATGGACTTTGAACCAAACTCTTTACATGCACACACAGAGTACGTCCAAACTTCAAAGCTGTTTCTCTCGCATCGACATTTTTCCAGCTGTTTGACATTTCGTAAATCGATTGACTTCACATTTGACGTATATTAAATAAATGTACTTCCATTGTACGAACAAAAATAAACTCAATGTCTATAAAAGTTTTCTTTCGCTGTTTAAAGCAGGAGCAAGATTTTGTGAAAAAATTTTATTTTACTTTTAAGATTGCGTAAGTTTTCCAATTTTCGAGTTTCATTATATCTTTCAGATCAAGATAACCAGAATAAGAGTTGTCATGTCAAATGAACGTAAGTTTCTCTTATGTATGCAAGAAACAATCTCGAGTATTACCTAGTTTTTAAGGCTGCAAACGCGTCAGAACCCTTTATAAAACAATATTGGAACAATGAAGTTAACAAAAATGTGTTTTTCCTTTTGTGCATTACAATTTGACAATAATTGGATCGTACGGACTGTGCATTAGTCAGATGCAAAAGAAAGTAAAATGGAATTTAATTATCCCATTTGTTTGGAAGGTGCACTGTTTGTATAATTTAATAGAACTATGTACAAATGTCTCATGTATACATTCATAATTGTATAGATGTATATATCAGTTTGTATATATAAACGTGATAAACGATTGCTTAACAAATATTTTATTTTAACATTAATCGACGAACGTTCTATGTATATCTTTTCTATCGAAGTTACTTTTTTATTGCTACTCAATTTATCACTATTGAATGATGTTTAATTGTTTCTCGTGAGATTTTACATTCCGCATGTTATTCTTTACAGACTTGTCGAAAATATAATAGACGTGTAACAACATCAATTTGTTCACAAAACGTAAATCGATAGAACATGCCGTCGCATATTTCTAAATTTTTCGTAGCTTCATAAAATGCAAATCAATTGGATTTTCGAAGCCGCGCTCGACTAATTCTTGTCAATAAACCTAACAATCGTAAATGGACAAACGAATTTGCCAATGATCACGTTTTCGACTGTTTTTCCGACAACACAACTACAGACCCTCCACTGAATAAGTTTGAAAATCGTCGAACAATTCCTGTTTTCCGTCCATTCGTTTCGCTCGTTTTTGTCCCTTGTCTACGAAATCCAAGCGATCTGCAACTGAAATCTTTGTTTCCGTGCAGCCAACACGATCCTGGCTTCTTTGCATCTATTTGTAGATACGTGTACACTGCCTGATGGAACGCATCGATTATCGATGTACAGTTTTCAACTGTTTTGTAACAGGTCGGCACAGGTCTACGTGAAAAATGGGGTTTCCACTTTCTAAATATAGAGATTGATTCGAAAATTGACAGCGGAAGAATATACTTAAATCGATACAATTGCATTCGAATCAAATTTAACAATTGTGTATGAATTTTTAAAACGATAGCAGGGTATACATTGTGATAATATCGGTCGACCGGGTTAATAAAAATATTTAGAATATATGAAATGAAAAAATCGCTTGAATAATAATAAAAAAAAATCAAAATTATCGATTAATTTACTATAATCGAATTTTCAGTAGTTTCTTCTTAAAGATAACCAATTTCGTAGACGGTTTTGTGAATTTCACTTTAATACCGATCGAAACTTAATCATGGTACATCGAAAGGCTTTACACCAACGCTTTCTCATCATTCCTCGCGAACAATCCTCAAACATCGCTCGAATACCACATAATTTTGTTTACACGATCGGTAAAAAGTGGCCGTTACTTAGTTTGAGCGAAGGAAGTTGTCTCCCAGTCAGCTGATTCAATATCCTCCAACAGCGGAGATGGAAGTCGCTGCAGTTTGGAATTAGATCGATATATAACTACACAATTATATTTTCTCAACGGGAAAAAAAACTGTCGATAAACCTAGTTTAACGTCTTTTCCCTTCCTGTCGACTTTAATGAGATTCTTCGCGATTAACCAGAATCGGTCGTTTTGTTCTTTCTTCCTTTCTTCGGTATATTTGATCGATGATAAAGCAAACATCGTTGACAAGTATGCACCATCGACGTTCCACTATTTCGATCAATCAGTTGAGTGTCCGTGCCAGTAATTAACGCATCCCATTATTTCGCCCTCTGTGCGTGTAAATTGGTGATCAAAGATGCACGCTGTACAGAAAATTTCTAACAGTGTATTCATTTTGTGAACATTGAATCGAGATCGTTCGTTCAGTATTCACGCGTGAACATTTTTTTCGCTGTTACACTATATTGAAAAATTCAATTTTCAAAATTCAAACTCGAAAATGTTTGGTACAGTAAGAACAGTAAGAAAAGTGTAGAAAAAGAGGTATGCATATTCTGTCGAATCTACGATGATATTTGTTACCATAAGTTCACCAAATACGATATTAAATCATTCCATAAGTTCGTGCCGTGGTGTGTTTACACTTTTTGCGATACGTTTCGTAAACACACAAAGCTAGAAGGACTTGAACGACGAAATTGTTACGTTTCGGTAGATGCGCTGGCAAAATAGATTTCTTACAGTTTAGCACTGTGTTTCGATCATTTGGATACGAAAACTAGAAAGTATCTTCTCTTCTCACTTCGTAAGAATCTTCTGTGTAAGGCCTGTCGCGTAATTTCAACAGCTAGAACAACCAGAGTGACAGACACGCAGAGCTGGAGCTTACTCCGCCATAAATCGTGCATGCAAGTCACCAAAACTGAACTCCACTGTCAGACATTTGCACGTCTCTCAACCACTTACTGTATAGTGGGTGGAAGAGATATAATGAACTCCTGGAGGCGTACTCAAGTAGTGTGTAAAGTGATACCTTTGTGGGGGCAAGCCGCCAACTTTGTTTCCCGCCACTTGTTACAGGGCCGCACAGGCATGCAACGAATGTCCCTCTAGGCGTGCGCAGAAATCCTTAATGCGCCATTGTATAGCTCGATACTTAGAAAAAAATCCCTGCGGTGGGAGAACACCGGTGTAGACACTTCCTACCGGGCGTCATTGTCAATTCGGTTCCATGACAGTGAAATTTCCAAGCTATTCCAGCTCGAATCCCAGTACCTCATTTTTTTTTAAATTTATGGCATCTGTTGGAAATATCAAAGAACTGGGGCTGCAACATATGGGATGTCTGGTTCTAACAATTTTTGAGATATTAAATGTTGAAGTCCCTATTCTTCGGTAATGTGACGTCCATCTTTGTCATTTCTCCATGGTCTCCTTTTGAACGTTATCGGATGACACTCGATAATTCGATAGCTACGCATTTCCATGTCGTATCAGCCGGTTTCATCCCCACCGCGTCTAGACTCCTCCCTCGGGAATCGTTTCTGCATCGCGGAACTGTATAACTATAAATTTAAACAATGCGATTCACACGATGTCCCCAAGTGTCTTCGTGTTGAGAGTGTGTTTGCAGATTTTTGGGAAGATAGAGCAACAGAATAATTGGTTTCGAGTCGAAATCCGAGTTTTTTGTCGCAATCGTATTTTAAATTGCAAAAAATGAACGTCGTTTAATTTTTTAATTAGTTGTCTACGAGATACTTTCTTGTATCAATTTTAGTGGGATACTGTGTATTAAAATGCTGTAAAATGTTGTCTACAGATGTCCAGTAAAATTAGAATATTTTGACTCTCGTAACGAAGCACAATTTTAATAAATGTACTATGCAGAGTAGATTCCAGAAACGATTGATTAAAGCAACAGAAATTATTAACGTAGAAACGTTCGTGTTCAGTCTTATAATATCAACAGGTATAAAAGCAATTTTCGTGTCCCGTTGCTATTGAATTCGAACGCATGCTACAACGCATGCCTGGAATTCCAACTTCAAACGTATTTCTATATCTCTGCTTAAGAACTTTATTACTCTCGCTTAGACTTTGAAAAGTATTAAAAAATTCTTGGACCAAGGAACGATATTTTCCAGTGGATAGTAGTCATGGACTCCAAGGATGGTGATTATTATGAGTTTTCATAGTATAATATTTTAATACTTGGTCGATTAACAAATAAATTCCAATTGATTAATCGATGACAATTTTCTAATCGTACGACATACACTATTACATTCGAAAAATGTTTACAATCACAAACGAAACGTCTTGCTCAAAATGCAATTCTTTAACCTCTTCCACTGACTTTTACCTGGTAACCACGCAAAAGAGACCGGTCCATTTAAACCAAAGAGGTTCTTACCAAATGTAAGTCTCGAGTTGAGTGAGAGTCTTACTGACAACATCTGGGAGACATTCTGGACATTTATGGCTCTGCAAAGCCCCACTGTCTTGGAACGTATTCTCTGGAGACGTTCATGGCATTTACAGATCGAAAAAGACAAGACACCTGGGAGACGTTATGGCATTTATGGCTATGAAAAGTCTCGATGTCTGGAACACGTAATTTGAACACGTTGAATAGAATACCTAGCAATAATGGAACGAAGCCAGCATACTTCTTGTTCGAAGAAACGTTGAAATGTTTTTTACTATTTAGCAATCCAAGGCTTCGTTAACAAAATATAAGCACATTAAATTCATAGGTCTGATTTCTATTGCAAGCTCAAATTTCTGATCATACAACCGCATTTCAACTTGTCCAACCATATACACGTATACCTACTTGTCTGACCATACATCCGTAATTGTCTGACTGTATACTCGCACATAAAAAAAAGAGTTGGCAAATTATTAGTCAGATTCTCGCATAGGGTAGTTATTTGCCTTTCAAACAAGCGCAAGAGCAATAAAGTGAGGTGATTTTTAACGCAGTTACAACGATTTAACGAGGTCTCTGTTTTTTCAGTCCTCGTCTTTCCTTCGTTACTCGAGGCCAAGTAGAATTGCCCCCTTCTACGGTCAGACAAGTAGTATTACCCCGCCTATGGTCAGAAAAGTAGCCTGATCCTCGTCTATGACCAGACAAGCAGTATTACCCCGTCTGTGGTCAGACGAAGAGTATCGCCCCGTCTATGGTCAGACAAGTATTTATTACCCCGTATATGATCAGACAAGTAGTATGCCCCTGTATATGACCAGACAAATAGTGTGGCCCCCGTCCATGGTCAGACATAGTAATTCTTAATAATTAATCATTCTTCTTGGATTAAAGTACAACGTACATCTGTTTTCATGATTTTCAACATATTTCTCATACGATCGCACGATAACTACAAATTTCGTCCACGGTAGGAAAAGTCTGTTGTGTCACGTAAGTTTGCATTAAAAAAAAAAGAAATTCGCGTTGGGGTATCAGTGAATTGAAATACTTGCACGCAATACATATGGTATAGATGTTTATCCTCGTCCTTGAAGAATTCAATTTAGAGTTGAACGCGGCAAGATAATGTATGCAGTAGCTGATTTCTCGGTTTTCGCTTGCTTATAAAGGAATTGTATTTCCCTAACACTACGCTCGCGTTTTAACTTCTACCCCGATGTAACGACAACAAAACGTGGGAAACATTTTCCAAGACAGTTTTCTCGTTTCCATTGACGAAATGATACCATTTCTTTGAAACCGCGTTTGAATAATTGAATTCTACCTGGATTTCAAGATTTCAAAGGAACATTATTAGTTTCAGTATTAGTCTGGAATTGGATCGTTCGCGTGGTCTAATTTTTCATATTTAACAAACTCCTACAAATCTGACAACAATCCTCTGCTTCGTAGTCGCTCAGTCCGGCTCCTAACAGGCGTGTGATAACAAAGTACATAATGGTTTTGATAACCCCTTATATACTTAAAGCAGAAGCTCTGCATCCTTTGTAGAATGTCCTCTCTTGTAGTTGGTTTTTTACGTCAAAGATCATCTTTCAGGTTTTTCCAACAAAAGGATATACAATAGAGTTAAATACGAAGACGATTGTGGTCACAGCATCTGTCTGTTACGATCACCACAATGATTTGGAAACAGATTATTTATACAAAATTTGTATCGAAGTGAAAAATAAAAACCATAATTAATAAAACATCGATTTTGACGAATATATACTGGCACATATTCAAGAAAAATTGATGTTGCATTTAATTATTAAAGTTACGCCCACCGAACGCATGTAATGCGAGAATCGCTCGCTATTGTTCTATCTCGCTCATTCTCGGTGCATTCCGTTTACTCTCATCGTCGGGTTGCATATGCGATGCTCAGAATGTATTTTGTAATACCATATGAGAAGCAATTCCATTATTTTTAAATTCTCTCAATCCCTATTGGATAGCGCATGTTTCTCGTAATTTTCACATCTGTCATAGGATCTAAATGGAAGTCTCGTATTTTATTACACAACAGTGTATCTAAGCAATAACATTTAGAAAGGGTAATACTATTACACTTTTACTATTTCACTGTTTTATTATACATCATAGAATAACATGCAGTATTCCGAGTAAATCAAAATTATACAGAACAAAAATAATACATTGAATAAATTAAGTAAATTCTTTATCATAAAGTTAATATTGCAAATTTTACCGAAAATTTATTTTTGTGTTCTCATGCGATTGTACTTCGTGATTTTCTTATTCATTATTTTATTTTATTACCAACTGATTCAAGTTTAAATTCAATGCTACATTTAAGATCTACTATTGTAAAAAGTTTTATCATTATAATTTCACTGAAAAAGTATTCCACTTTCGATTCATACGTACGCAACTATCAGAACAGTCCACTGTTGATTATAATCTTTTCGTGACTTTCGACTCAAGACGTTTCTAACACGTGACGCACAGCACGAACGAAATTTCGCACCCTCTTGGTCGACTAAAAACAAAATTAACAGAGCGGTCGCATATTTTAATCGCAGACCACCATTTTTTGCCACTGCGTAGAGATTGATCTAATTAAAGTTCCTGTAGAAGCAATTAAACTTGCACGATTAAGGAAAGAGCAACAATTTCATTGAATTACGTCACAATAACAAGGCAAATGCACAGCAGTGTCATCTGTTTTATGAAATAGAATTGAGTCTGATGTTTTATGCGAAATTGATCTATCGAGAAACAACACTATAATCGTATCACAATGCATTAAGGCTAAAAATAGTCACTTGTTTTACTTGTGACAATACTTTGCCATCGTCCAACAAATTTGTTCACTTTCTCTTGATAATTCAATTTCGACGTATTGAATTAAATATAAAATGGTAAGATGATACTTGGTTTGCAACGTTGAGTAACTTTTTCACGGTCAGTGATGTTATATATTATATAATACTTTACGAAGAGTTTCCTTCTACGTAATATTACAAGTTTTACTTTATTGCTTTTGGAAATCTGAATGTAATATAATTCCCGTTTCCAAGTAATAATTTTTCAACTATATTTAAGTTACAGATATATGTTTACTTGGCTATATTCGACCTCAACTCAAGATAAAAGATACCTACCCCATTTTCGATTTTATTTATTAATTCTATCATTTTATAATTTTTTATTAACGTCTACAAAGTTTCCTCTAAACGACATATCAATAGTTGTAATTAAAACATAATAAAGAGTCTAATATAATCCTTATCTAAAATTGTAATATACTCGCAAATATTTGATATACTTGTTTGAAAATTTTGTGTTAGAACTAAGAACGATTGTAATGAAGAATATTATTTCGTGTACACAGTATCTTCGGCAAAATAAGTTTTTAAGTTAACCAAGGGAGATAAAATTTGTACAGTAGCATGACGTCTACATAAAAGAATAAAATTTTTTTCCTTATTTTAATCTAAAAATACCTCTGTGAAGAAACTAGTACTTCTGATACAAGGATAAACGAATTCAGCATTTCATTTATCGATTAGATACTTGACCCTGCACTTCAATATTCAATCGGTATAAAATTCAGAGAAATACAACTTGACATATTGTGTTTGTTATATTTTTTCCCATCTGTGTTTCGCGATTTATTTTCGGTTATAAAGTATTTCTTCTTGAGGACCTACATCATTCATTTAAAAAGTGACTTTTGACTTGACAAGTGAAATTATATTAAATGTTCGTAATTGCAACGTCTCGTGATCAGCTACGTTGCATCAATGCGAATTACTTGCAACATGGTTTAACAGACGTTATCAATTGCCATGAAAAATGCTGAAATAGAGATCGATTGTAAGTGCGTGACGTTATTATTTTAAGAAATTAATTACTCTTAAAACCATTCTACTTACTTATTCATCATTTACACGTTGTTCAACACATTATTAAATAATGGATTACTATATATTATAGATTATGTCACGACTACTTTGTAAATTGGCTACTTCCTCTACTGTTTACTTAATCTATTTCGTATACTGTTATCTTATATTTTATACTTTACGTTGTCATCTTATATTTTATCTTTAAATTTTGTTCCCTCGTCAAAGTTTTTAAAATCGTGTAATTAATTATTTCCTATTAAAAAATGATCTCAAAATCCAGTTAACTCCGGTTAATATTTTATCGCTTAAAATATAGAATTTTAACCAATAGCGAGCGAATGTGCCGTGTACCCTGGCGTTTTCAGAAACAAAAATAAAAATTACTTTTTAACGAATCGCTGGTAATGGCCCGCTAAAACGTGGCATTCAGTGTCTGGCGGAAATTCCGCATCGTTGCCAAATTCCTGTGTACCGCTTTACATAGAAGTACGTTATCATTCGGTCGCCAATCAGGACACTCAGAAGCAATTAAGCTCCGAGTCAGCTATCAGTCTAGAGTTAGTGTAAAAGCAATAAGGCTTTCTATTATTGTAGGTGCAAATTCAACTGGCCGTTCAAGGCCACTTTTGCAAATGACGTCACTAACTACGTCCTGTCTTACGATCGGTTACGTGTCTGCATATTTGAGAGACAGACTGTGTGTGCTCGATGGAAGAAATCTAGTGTACTCCAGTCACGTTCTAGCGACACGAACCGATACCCTAAGGGGTATAAATCGTCAAATGTGAAGGACGTGTTTTGGGGCTTGTTATAGATGACGTAACGTTAAAAAGCATTGAGACCACCATGCGTTCTTAAAACGATCTATTGAAAATTGAAGAAGACGATGCTTAATCGAAGAGTATTAATTGATTTCATTCAACCTTATAGGTATATAAAATAACTAAAATGATCCTGATCCTGAAGGTGAGTCGAGAATTATTAAATAATGTACAAAATGATCCTTGACTGTTTTACGATTGTCTGGAACGTACAAGGTTAGATTAATAACAGCATGTAGTTGTACATTGCCTTTCTACTCAACCTGTACTTATTTTTATTTCTATATATTAATTTTCTCGGTTCGTTTTCTTTTTTCATTTGATCTATCATTTCTTATTGTATGCAATCTCGGTGCACCAAAGAGGTATTATTATTATAATAAGAGATTACGTTGCTGCTTCGATATCTTTCGGTGTAATCGTAAAGTAAGCTCTGACTATTCGTTACTCCGTGTCATCTGTATTACTCGGATATTCATGATAAAACGTGTCCTTTTGAAAGTACCTTCCAGTTTACATTGGAAGCTTTAAGCAGTATCAATAATCGCTCGGGGGACGATCGAGTGTTTTTTTTACGTAGTTCAATCGAATAGTAATGGCACGAGAACGGTAGCGAAATTGAATTCAGAGCGTGGTGAAAATCATTTTCACGTGAAAAATGTTCGATGTTAATTTCTCAAATTCGAAATCAATATTTTTTCAATGATAATCGATCCAAGAATACGATGAAAGGAAATGATGAATAGTATAATTTTGAAAGAGTCTCTCAATAATAATTTACATCGAACTGTACCTGACATAGCAAATACAAACGATTATTAACCATCGTACGATTATTAATTATCGATTATTACAAAGATAGACAAAGTAGAGCGGTTGAGTAAACGATTGTACAAAAGCTTAGGTAAATGGAAATAGTTGATTTGTTATTGCGGATAAATATATAGCGGATTAAAATTCACGTTATGAATGGAAAAAGGGTTATTCTTTGTAAAAAAATAAATCGAAAATTTGGGATAGAATTTTTTCATACGAGGCTTCGTTTCCTAGTAAATTGGTTCTGAAAATTAGTCCGGTACACGTGGAATTGAGTACGGCTTGGCTAATGTGTCCGACCATTACTCATTGTTTCTACTTGTGTTGGTGCTTGTAAACCTTGAGGGTGGTATGATATTAACTGTTTCCCGTCGATCTTACTATCTAACTAGTTATAGTCCGATAAACAGACTATACCACACCATCAATGTTTACAAACACAAGTAGAAATAATCAGTAATGGACAGACACATTAGGCCAAGTCGTACTCAATCGCACGCGTACTCGACGAATGTTCAATATCGATTTTCTCGAAAATGAAACCTGAAACGAAAAAATTTTATTCCACATTTCCCATTTATTTTTATACGAAGAATCTCTCTCTTTCCACTTCCGCCACGAATTTTCGTTTACTCTGTATATAATACATTCTTTAGACGAACGTCACCAGTCATAAAAAATATGCAGTGTATACTAAATTTTAAGTACATATTTATTAATATATTTTCGAGCCTTGTATGTACTTCCTGTAAATTTCACGTAACAACTACATTGCAAGTTCATCGAACGAATAATTTTATTTCATAAATAATCCAAAATCAACCTTAAATATTCAATTTATTGCTTCTAGGAATACAAATTAAACTTGATCCCGTCGCTGATAAAACTCCATTAATAAAGGATAAATGTAGGAAAACTTAGTGACCTAAATCTTTTGTCAACAGACTACGATTTTTTCTTTTTTTTTTCCAGTATTTGAATCACTTTTGCAGAACAAATTCTTTCGGAATGAAAAATCTGTAAATTGAAGCTTTGAAAAGTTTTTGAAGTAAAAAATTATTGATCCACAGAATTTCTGATACACGTTTAACTGGATTACGAAAGTAATTGGTCGTTGAAAAAATGTTACCTGCCTTTGAAGTTTAACTGAAAAACGAAAACTGTTCCGGCGATGGAAATAAAATTTTAGCGAAATGCGCGGAAACCTTGTTTAAAAGATTAGAACAAATAGAATTATTTGAAGGAGGTCGAAAACATTTCAAGAGCGAAACACGCGCTTGATACTTATTACTCAAGATGTTCGTGACGGTTTTCCCGTATTAGGTTAAACGCAATTCACGAAGGGTGGCGTGTGCTTGCAAGCTCTCGTGCTCTTTATCTACTCTTTCGCGAAATGTGCTTCGTCGTGCTTCGTGATATATTATAGTAGTCATAACTATTTATCTGGAGTTTTTTTTTAATAGTTGCCATGTGCGTTAAGTAGTTTCGACTGGACTCTCGATAAACTTCAAATTGTAGGCGTACGTTTTATAAAAGCGTTTCCTTGTGGTCTTTATTGGAATTGAATATCTTTCTTCCAAATATTTTTGAACGAAAATTGTAATAATAAAATTTCCCTTTCAGTACACGTGTTAATTTAATTTCTTTCATTCAAACAATTTCTCGACACTGTTCGTGAAGTATTTAGTTATAACAGAAGATAAAACAGATATATTTACTAATTAAATGGGTATTTGTTGCAAACAGTAGAAAACAAGCGTTCTAAAATTTTAACTACTTTCACTGAGAAAAATTTGCTGCAACAATATCCAATTTAATGAACTAATTACAATAAAACGAAAGTATACAAAATTAGTTTTATGAATAACAGAAGGACCTAATAACAATTTTCTTCTCTACCACGTTTCAGTCCCATTATTAATGGTTTTATAAGGAATAACGAGTGGTAGTATAAATGTATAAACGTGTCATTAAATTGTTGTATTATTTATTCAGACAATTGATTAAGTGTATCTTACTGCAACATACTACACATTAGAATCGAGTTCTTCCATTTTTTAGTTTCATTCATTTTTCATAGTCGCGACACGTTTACGCTACGTAGTATTTATGAATCTTTAAACAAGCTATTACACATTGTATGCTGTAAATGAAAAAATAATCTAAATTTTATTCGAAATAAATGAATGAATATATTCTAGCGGAGTTAGCATGTTTCTAGTGAATCATCTTGCACAAAAATCTCACTTATTTAGTTATATAAATTAAATTGAGATTTCATTAATTTACATGGAAATGTTTACCGGTAAATAATAAATCGGAGGTAAAGTATTAATTGTAATTGTATCAATACATGAAAATTAATTTCTAAATAAACAGTGTCCGTGGCAAAAAGTGATCGAGTAACATGAATTTTTATTGTCATGAAATAAAAATCATTCAAAAACTTCGAAATATGTAGGGCAATATCTGTCGGTAAATGTTCAAAAGTGCACTATAGCACTTAAAGCTATAATTACAGAAATGTAATAAAGCAGTAAAGAATTTCCGACTGCTTTTATACGAGAACAATATTAAGAATTAATAACATCCATTCTATGGATGACTTTACGTATTGCATCATAACACGTGAATTTATTTGTTAATAGGCAAGTTATATATTTGAATACTTAGCAACATTTTCTATGAACGACGTAACTGAAATATTCAATTTCCAAAATTAATAATAAAATTTATTAAAATTGATTGCCAATAATTCGGTATATTAATTTCTACGTCTGCTGTTTGAAATAATGAACGTTTCGAATTATACTACCCATTGAGCGAAGTGCCATGACAGGATAATACAAGAACAGGTTTCTCCATACACGAAGAGCAGACTAATCGATATTTATCGATTGTCCTTTGGGAACCTAGCACATAACGCACGAACCAGAATCCTTTTGCGTTTCATGTCAACTAATCCTCGAATTCTCAGGCAATAATTAAATTTCTTGAACGAATAAAATTTTTGTTTTGGATTCCTGGTTAATTAAATACGTAGACTACAGGTGCGTGTCCATGCGGTATTAAAAAAAAAAAAACAAATGTGTCAGAACTATTACTAGACTTTTATATTGTATACAATGAAATCGTGTATTGATTTTTAAGTAACAAAACAAATATTTTATATTATTTATGTATATCGATTAAAACAAAAGAAACCGGTAAATGTTGACAACCCGTTATAATTTCCATCGATTATTCAAATTAATGTAAAAATTTCATCGTTAAGCGTGAACCATTTTACAATGTACATATACTTATATAATCAATATTTGCTAATTTCCTTCTTACGATGTTTTTTTATTTCAATATGTAAAATCGCCTTTCATTAACGGAAATTTTTCCATTAAATATTAATACTTTCAGTAACGTCTATGAAATATAATGTTCAAACGCCAGAACATTAAATAATTTTTCTATATAACATCGAACAATTTACGATACAAAATTTACGAACATTTATCTCGATTAATTTTACATTAATAGAAATCTCGATCCAAATTTTGTACACAATATTTCTATATGTGTAATTAATCTACCAATATAACTCTTGTCAAATGTTTCATCACAAAATAAAGATTCCAAGTGTACGAGCCTCTATAGAAAATCTAACATTCTCCCAAAACAAATTTGATATTTAAATTGTCCATAGTAATTCGTTCAACCGTAATTCCGTCTAACTTTTGTCGTCTGGAATAAACCAAAAATTCATGCATATATGTAACACAGTTAAATGCTGCAACACTTTTTCCCGGCAACGTTCTTCCTACCTAACCCAGACCTGTCAGTCATGGCCTCAGTATCGCCTGGTTGAGCGGAATAAATGGATCTGGGGTCCGTTTACGTCGAGGTTGGCACCACTGGCAATCGGAATTTTCACACTGTTTAGTAGTGTGCAGCAAACGATTTTTGAATCTGAATAAGCTTTCGTATTTTCGTCGAGAAAGAGGTGTACGTGTTTCTCTTCCCACCGGTCAGCTTTACATTTTGTTTAACAAAGCGTGATCGTTGGAATGTACGTGTAATTTTCTCGATAATCGATCGACGATGACACGCACGCATAGTATTAAAGCGAAGCTGACAAGTGCCTACGTGTATTCGTAGCCTCGTGAGAAAAGTGATCGTTTCAAAAAGTATAATACTCGAAATTGTACTTCGAATCACCGTTTAAGTGCTCAACAACGAAAGAAATCCCACAATTCGTTCCAAGTGTGTAAACACCTTAGTATATAATTCACATAAATATCTGAACTTGAAAAGCGTTAAATTTTCAACAAATTGTACTTCGAGTCTTCGTTTAAGTGCTCAATGACGAAAGAAATCCCACAATTCGTCCCAAGTGTGTAAACACCTTAGTATACAATTCACATAAATACCTGAACTTCGACATCGCTAAATTTTCAACACATTGTATAGTTTCAATTTCCAAGCTCCTGTTAATTACCCTAAAAATTCGTTAAATCGTGTTCGATGTTTGTAGAGATCCTCTACTGCGAACGAAGCAAATTTTCCAAACCGTTCGTAGCTGAGATAAAGCTGAGTTTGCGCGGGAAATAATTAACGTCGGTATACCGGGAGAGCAACGAAAACGAAGAAACGATAAAATGGCGACAAACGATCCATCGTGACTGACCTTGCGTGCCCTTCGAGAAGACTACGACGACGTAAATTCCCAGAACTTCAATTCTCGATGCACTCGCTCATGTCCCTCCGAGTACTCAGTTTCATCTTTCGACTTCCTCGACGTACCCGGACCAGTTCAGAACCGAGATACGATTCAACGATCGACGAACATCGTCTCGAGAATACTCGTTACGAACGAAATCGGGATGATTCGTCGTTCTTCCGTAATGGACAATGTTCTCCGAACAAACCGAACGTCTGTAAACCAATGTCACTTAGATCGAGTATTACTCGACCGATTGGACGCGGTCCACTTGGACGAAATCCTCTTAACTTCTTTCAGGTACTTCGTTCTTCGGCGTGTTTGCTGTCGCGTTAGCTCCGACTTCGAAACTTAGGATCAACAGAGTTGTTCCACGATCGACGAAGACAAATATCACCTGGATGTTCCTTCGTACCGGTCCTCTGACCTTTCTCTTCCGGTTTCCAACTTTCTGGTTCAATCCTCGATCGTTTTCTTCGAGCTTTCGAGAAAATCGTACGTGTATCGTATCGGTCGGCGATCACGGAGCGTCTGTCAGCGTTCTCGGAGGTTTCGCGGATGACATCCAACCGATCTTGCCGATTGCAGATTGTTCCCACTGTCTTTTCTTTTCACTCGCGCACCACATAACTCGAGTAGGGCGAAAGAAGAGGACAGTGTATCGGGGTGAGGCCCGATACGCGAGAAAGTAACGTACGATGCGGTCGCCGTTGGTAAACTTTGGCGAATTTTTATCCCCTCGTTATCTAAAAAGACATATCGATTTCGCTCGACGGGAAGGACGAAGGTCGGAAGCGCGCGACTTCCGGCTCTGTCGCGTTGAAAAAAAAAATCTGTCCCCGGATGTGGTACGGCGGCGAGTCGGCCGACGGACACGCGGCGAGAATTTAAGTGAGCGCCGTGAGCGTCGCGACGCTGTGCAGCGTCGCCAACCTCGTTTCAGGAGACGCTTGCGCACCGCTCTACGTCGCCCTTCGACGTCCGCGTAGGGGGATGAATGGTTTCGTCCGTGGCGTTGTTATCAATTCACCTAGTTTTCTCCATAATCGCCCCGGGTACCTGCTGCGTCGGTTAGGTGTGTGAATTAACAATGAATCACTCGATCGGTGACAACGATACGTGAACGTTGCCGAGTGATTCCGACGAGGGTAATCTTACGTTTCGCGTAAGGGCCGGAGAGCGCAGGGCTGAACTTGTACGAGGAATTCGACTAATTGAATGATTTTTTACACGATGCAACTGTTGAGCAGAGATTGTTGCAATGTGATGCTTGTATCAGTGGTTAGAGATATAGAAGGTACCAATTGGAACAGGTATAATTGAATTTGAGATAAAATATATTATTATGATACATTTTGTTCAATTTTGACGGAAAATTACATTTCGATTTTGAAATGTAGAATATGAAATTTGTGAAACGACATTTGAGAACAATTTTTCATCCTTTTCGTTTCCCGCGTGAATTGTTCGAAATTTGAAAAGGTTCTCGAAAAGTTATCGTATACTATTACTTCGATATATCGTTACACGCTCGTGGGTATACATTTTTTACAATTATGAATTGCAATCTGCACGAGACAATACGAAGTTAGAGTGTACAGTCACGTTGGGAAACAGAACGCACGAATATAGTCCTCGCCGCGGGTTCTCAACCTTTGCGGTTAACGCGAGAACCGGCGTTCAACAATTGCAAAACAACGCGTTGCTATGTATTTGTATTAAATGTAACAGTTGGAAGCACGCGACTTCTTTTTCACGTCAGTCTTTCATTTTTGCTCGAAAAAACTTGTGCGGTTCATTCGAGTGCGTTTCGATCATTTTGAAATTGAGAAACACTTACCAAAAGTATTTCTAAATACCCCAGTCGTGGTTTACGAATCGTATTTAATTTCTCCGGACGATTCTTTGCGCAAGAAGTGCAAAGAATTCTTTGCACGAGATTAGAAAAAATCTTTCATATATTTTGCGCATCGAACGCAACATTATATTCAAACAGCTCCAAAGAGTGCTCTAACACGGACTTGCGAGTAGTATCTCTATGCAAATACTCGTACCTTGTCATCCTTAAAATGTACTCGAGTAAAACTTAATGTATAATCCTATCGAGCCACTACAGTTCCATGTATACTTAATTTTATTAATTGCAAATTAAATTTGTGTTCTCGACTCCGACTTCAAGTGTCCTTTGGAAAGCTCAACCCTTCGAGTGTCCAAAAATTAAAAAAACTCGAACCATCCAGTTCGAGGCTCCTGCGTATCGAAAGCCACGTTATCTACTCGTCTATGTATACAACGTGTTCGGAACAGCTGGGTTACAGTTTGCACGAATTCGCGTTTTCGTCTTATAATGGAGTCCAACTAATTGTACGAGTTTACATCATCGTGCGGCGTGATCGTGTCGATCAGCGAATAGCTTTCGGAGATACACGACATGCTGCAAACTGTGCAGCAGCAGTAGGTCAGCGCATGCAAAGCTCTATCGGTGATCCCAATCTTCTGCTTTGACGAGGATGTGTGATCAAGTACAGTCCAAAATTAACACCGTACCACAGGATCTACCAGCGAGCCAACGTAGCGTCACGAACAACACAGGAACCAGTTGATTCGCCCCTTTGCTGCGTACGCTCTTAACGATTTGTCTTTCGAGCTATACCGAAAGGATATTTCATCGGACCGTGACTCGCCTGAACGTTCCTTCGAACCGTTCGTTAACAATTTCCGATCGATATTTTGTGCGTGTCGTTTGCAACGAGAATAATGTCGCAAGGATCTAAATTAATCGAGGTGTATCATTATTTTAAAAACGTCGATAACCTTCCAATGCTTAACTGATTTTAATTTTTGTCACGGTTAAGGGATATCTAAAGATATTGCATATTTAAACTATACGTAATACAGATTATTTAGAGTGTTAGAAGTATATCGGTACTTTTAAGTATTGTATTTTACACGAAAAATCTTTTGGATTTCCTTCTAGTAAAATTCTTGCATGCGCTGCTTGAAATTCTACAAATTTCGAACAAGATCCATCGCTCGTGAGTTTCGAATATTTTTCAATCGAGAAATCTATGTTACTTGGTTGCAACCGAATCTCGTGTACGGTATCTCGATTATCGATAATTTTACGGTAAAAATGTTCAGTGAAGAAGCCACTGAAAATTAAACTCGGAACGATTTTCGTTCCGCAAACAATTTTCGATAGAATACCGTAGAAGAACCAAAGCAAGAGCTTTCCTTGTTTCAGATAACATCGGGTAATTCATAATGGTTAGTCTCGGTATAAATATTTCTTTGAATCTCACGTGGAAAGTTGCAAGCCACGAATTTCAACCGTGCGATAAACGCTTAATTAAGGGTTCTCGCTGGAGTAACAATTACCCTGCTTTCCCATTGATCAGTTATAAGCTCAAAATCCCCCAACGCTGCTACGCTGGATCTAGAACCAGTACGCCTCGAGCGATTCGGTTAAAAAACGATCCACTTCCCGGAGCACTGAAAACTTCTAGCCCCGCAGTAAGAAGGGACTTAGCCGCGTTTGAATGAAGGTAATATCAGGGGATTCTTCGGTAATGTTTGAAGGTGGCAGGAGACCAGGTGAAAAAGCAGGTTCCCGAAGTGAAATCGCGACGGCAGCTGAAATGTATGGGTTAGGTCTGGTGCGTCGAGGATGGTCAACGACGAAACGGTGACGTGAAAAGAAAGAAGAGAATGAAAGGGAAAATGGTGGGGGGGCCCTCATCATCCTCCGCTAATATTTGCACGCGCATGTACAAAGACCACCCCGATCACCAAAAGAACTTCTCCCGTTTGTACCCCCTGATAAAGATGTAGGAAGCTAAGGAAGTCGCTTCAACGACCGTACTTCACCCTGCCTCGCTGGACACCCATATGCTCACGGGATACACTTTACTGCGTGGATCGTTAATTAATTATTCGTAATTGCGGATAACGCGACGATCGTACGAGATTTCTTCGTTGAAATAGATAATCGATCGTTTATTAATTACAGATAACGTGACGATCGTACAGGATTTCTTCGTTGAAATAGATAATCGATCGTTTGTAATTGCATATAACTTTCTTAACGGAAGTGATTCGGTTCTTATACGGGATGTCTCACTATAAGTGTCGTATAAACAGATAGAAATTGCAATAAAATTTGTACCATCAGTTTTTTGTTTGCAGGATATATTACTATATAGAAATAATATTTTACCTTAAGTTTTCCAAGGTCATACCAAGGTCATGATTCTCATATGGAACGCAACGTTTTGGTTTTGGTATTATGAAAACGTAGGAACGAGTTCGGTATACGCCTTTGTAATGACCTTGGGGAAGTCCAAGGTCGCGAAGACTGAACAGTTTCAACGCAGACGAAAATCAATATCTCTGTTACATTACTTGTCCTTTATACTTTTCGATCGAAATGTTCACCTCCAGCTCTTAAACACTACTGCAGCCTGTTGCGAAATGAACGATTCTTCGAGCAGCCCATCTTTAAGAGACAGGGGTCAACATTTTGAACACCGATTGTAAAAGATACGGGCGAAGTAATAGAGACATTGATTCTCGATTGTTTCAAGACTTTTCCATCCTTACGACCTTGGATTTCCTCGAGATATTTTTAAAAATATATATTGAACTTTCTATTTTCTGTCGACTAACTGTCAATATTGGAGTAAGACTATTACAAGAATATAAATACATTTGAACTTACATCGTTTTGTAGGTGTTTCTTCCTCAATTTTCTAATAGCACTCTTGATCCACATAGTATTGTACCTGGCGAGTTTGGATGGTTTATTGTTCTTGATTCTCATATGTCGGATATTCGTTGAGTTTCCTCCTTTATAGTAGGTATTTGTAGATCTTTACGTAGTTCTACGTCTTTTGCATCCCACGGTGCGTTTTATGTACCAGTTTTAACGACCACCATAAAGGAATCTCTGCCAAGCAAATATTGAGTAAGTAGCTTTCTTTTTGGTCGAATGACCAACCGTGTGCAGCTGATCCCAACGGTTAGTTGCTGTCCACCGGTGGTCCGATTCAGGAAAAAGATATTTCAGAGGGATTCGTGGCAACACGCAACTGTCTGAGGAAGTTGTCGCCTCGGAACGACTTACCCTGTTCTCAGATGTCTCGAGTCGTGTCCACGGTTGCGTGACTAGTGGCAAGATGCAAGGAAAGACAGGAGTAGCACCAGATCTAGACTCCAAACTTCTTACCGTATCTTTTCCAATTTTGTTTCAATCTTTTTTTCCAAGTTCTATTTAATTTTTCTCGAATTTCGTAATTTTCGTTATAAAAATAATGCATGCAGAGGTGGATGGATTGAATCAAAGTTTTTAAGGTCTTCCCTCGTAGCAATCTCCACGCGATGAGATTCGATGATCAGTTGGATACTTAAAACAGTTTCCTGACATATAATAATAATACAGAAAAGAATTCTAACGCATAAGAATACATCTGAAGTTAAATATTTTAACGAAACTTATATGAATGTAATTTTGATAAATTTTAATAAATTCCTATCGCGAACAACTTTCTTTCTCTTCTTTTACCTTGGAAAATATTCTTTGTTTTATGGTTCTAAAATGTTCCAAGTTTTATCTACATTTTTTAAGGCAAGTAGATTGAATCATAAACGATTTACAAGAACAAATCTACTCCCTTTATCGACTCGGTGATTCGGTTGATTATAGTTCTTAAAAGTGATGTTCTTAACGAAGAGGTCACTTCTAAACCGTTAATACTTCAAGAGGTTGGTATTTCAGATCGTATAATACCAACACAGGCGAGATATATAATAAACGCTGCGCGCAATGTTTTTTCCAACATTATCGACTCGCTCTAGAACAAAATTTCAGCGCTACAAGCATAGGAATTAAAACTAAATATGACGAGGAATAGTTCTGTTGATAATAATTATAATAATATGTGAAATATAGCACAAATTTTAACAAATTAAAACACCGATCTCGCAAAATATCAATGATTATAAAACAATATGTTCGTTTCAGAATGATTTTAAGAACTATATTTGGCTGAACCACCCCCACGTCGGTAAATATAGTAACGTAGAGTGCTCGTCCCTCTGTATCATTGGTAGCTCGATTAAAAATGTTAATCTGAGGAAATATTGTAATAATAATTTTCATTTATTCTCAGAGATGAAACTTACAATATTGTAACAATCTAAAATTAAGAATATTTCCAAAATCGTACTTATCCTAAGAGTTGTTCACTTATCGTGTCGATATATAACCAGCATTTTTCTATTAAAGTGTGATAACAAGATAATCATTTTATTATGAAACATATGGAAGTGGAGGATGAAGTGTTTATTTTTGTAAACATCAACAAAAGAAATAGTAATCAATACGGAATAGTTTTCATATTATAATTAATTACCAGAAGCGAGTAAGTTGCGCTTCAACCAAAACAGAAAATTATAAAAAAAGAATACTCGATTGGTTTACAGAAACTGATGGTTTTACCTAACGGTAAAGAAGAAACTCTCTTTTTACCAACTTGGACGTATTGCCACTGATGGCGCCACTGAGACCATACGATTAATTTTAAATGGTAAGATCTATAAAATGCAGAGTTATCAATATTTTTAAATTAAGAATAAGAGTAAAAATCTTTCTTATTTCTACATTTTTGACGTTTATGAAATACGTATGATTACATTTTAAAAATAAATTCCCGTACACGTAACTTAGACGTGTGTACACATCTATGAAATAAAAACAATACTTTTACTTAGTTAATACTTACTTAATTTATTTAAACAATACTTAATTTTTATTAAATATATATCTTTGCATTTTGAGTATGTATCCGTGACAGTGGTTCTATTCTGAACCTTATTTGTGTTCGGATACATTGTAACTATCAATGATAATTATTGTATAGGCGCTGAAATCAAGATTAACATTTGTGGCTAAATTCAATGGATAAACAGTATCTGTTTCCGGTAACCTACTTCAAAATTTTTCAAAAATGTAACATCCTTCGAGTACAGACGAATCAAACGCAAAATTAATACGCGGGACAGTGAATCATGACGAAATTACAGAAAAAGAAACAGAAGAGACGTAAGTCTGGTCTTAGAGATTTTGACACAGAGGAAGCACTTAAAAAGAAGATCATAATTATTGAGGAGAGGAGACGAAAGATTATTGCTGAAATTCATAAGTCCTTGCAACAGAGAAGAATGGATAAACGCATATTACGTGATGCAACTCTGGAGAAAGAAGAAAGAGCTTTCCAAAAGCAACACAGAGATTCTAAGAAAACAGGAAGCGAAAAGACGATGTTAGAGGTTCGAGAACAAGATTACTCGTTCTGAAAATTACGTTTCATTTAATAGAACCATTTTAATTTTTGTTCGTCTTTTCATGGGAACGTCTAACGTTTAATGACAAAATTGAAGGAAATAGTAAATCTGAAATAAGAAGGTATTGGTAGTAATTTTATAGAATTCAATCAACGACCAAGTGTTCTCGACTTTACACTTGTGAGAGGTTGGCAAATTTATACAATATAGATAATTAAGAACTGTACGTGCTTTTACAATCACTTCACGATGTTACACTGATATTTCCGGTACAAAGAACAAGATTGCTGCGTTTCGATTCAGATTTGTTAATTGGGTTTCATCGATAGGGCTTAATATATGCCTTGTCTTAGACGCGGTGCTATTAATTATTGGAACAGTTTCCAATTAACCGGTAGTGTATTAACAGATAATCTTCAGGTGTATAATCTTCTATATAAGCTTTCTCACCGATCTAAATTACAAGATCGAAAACTATTACTTACTGTATTATACGATTGAAAGCAATTACTTATTACACAAAGATAGTTTTTCTTCAATGGATTGGTTATTTCTAACAGCTGGAAAGACCTCTAAAAGTCAAGTGATCTGGACCTCTCGGTTTCTGAAAGGTCTCGGTAGTAGCCTCTATACTTCTATATTTATGTGGTACCGTGTTACTAATTCCGTGTCATTTTCCAACCTACCTCGTAGATTCGCGAAGACCTGGGCAACATCGTCGAGACAGGTACAAGGTGCGTGCACACGTCCGTGATCCTACCACAGAAGATCAAGTACGACGGCCGGTCGATCTTGTCGATTAAGGGTGTCCGATACAGACTGAAGAACAACTTGCACATGGTGGGCTGGGGAAAAGAGGCGGTCATGATGAGCTCGGCGTTCGAACGAGTTATCGGCAAGCAATTGAAAAAAGGATGGATGGTGGTGCCCCGCAAATCGATTTTCATGATGTGGAGTTTCCCGGAAGCGTTTCCCAAGTTGGACAGCCGCATCTCTTACATCGAGGCCGGGACAGATGGACAACCCGACGAGAAGTCCGTAGAGGCGACCAGAAGAATCGTCCACTATTGTAAAAGATTGAAGAGGAAGGATCTGTTGATAGTCATGCTCTCGCAGGAAGACAACGAACTTTTGTGTTGTCCACGGGAGGGGATCATGCTGAAGGATAAGCTCAGATTGTTGAACAAATTGAAAGCAGCCAAAGCAACACCGGAGGAAATAAACATTGTGAGAAACAAGCTGTCCGCGATCAGAGGTGGGGGACTAGCGTTTAAAACTGTACAATGTTCGCGATTTGGTAGATTTCTGACGTTCGATAGACTTGGAGAGTTAATTCGTCCCATTTAAGAGTAGTACGGTGTGTCGTACACATTCCCTTCTATTTCGCAGAAGCTTTCAGTTTAACGCTGTTCAGCGCAGGGCTTTCTCGCGAGCTTGTTTCTCTTTCCAACTGCTTCTTCCCCGTACCCCTTACCCACGTTGTTAGGAAAACCACACGACACTAAAGAGACACCCGTGACGAGCGTCTCCGTCGTGAGGAAGCTTACCCGATGCTACGCACCATGTATATGCATATAGTGTCACTTTCAGACAGGAGCGAAGGAATAACGGTCCTACGAAATCTCGCTTAGACAGCGCTGTTCTAATTGTTGCGCGGCTGGGACGCTAGGTAGCGTTACTGCAGCTGCGCGGTGCACGTGCGCAGAATCGAATCGCGGAAACTCCTTTCGAAACGTCTGTGTTCCACGAATTAACGTATACGTCGTGCGAGTCGATAGAAAATATCAATGCCCTATTAAATGTATGGCTTTGAAATATTTTAATTTTAAAATAAGATACGAATCTAAGGTAGAAAGTATTAGTTACCAAGTACTGTGTTTTAAAAATGAATTCGATACGTGTGACTTATAGGTAAGTGGTAGTTCGTGTAAGTCATTGAAATATCAATGTTCTGTCAATGACTTCGTGATATTTTTATTCTAAAATAGGTTATAAATTCAAAGAATTAATTACTAGTTATTAATTGCGCACTATTGACAGAGCATTGATATTTAATTGGGATTCGTGCGTCCTGTTGCACATTGATCAGTCGCTTCGAGGGTAGATGTTTCGCGAGATATTCTTTGGTCACTTTACCCGTACTCACTAATCAGAGATCACGAACCATGGAAATAGATGTTCCCTAACATCCATCATTATCAGGGAGTCCTCTTATCTTGTTCGAATAATCGAGAACCCTTGAGTCCAATCTCCAGCAAGTTGCAAGGATATTTACTCCTGGTTAATTTTTGCTGTTGGAGTTTAACGAACAATTCCATCAGGAATATGACACTCGAGGGGTAGATGGACTTGGGAACTTTCCCTCGTGCAGCACGAATCATTGTCACCGGTTGTGTACCGCAGCCAAGCGAGAGTGAGGTCCGAGGGCAGACACCCTTAATGGTGTAGATTGGGGACAGAAAGTTTCTCTAAACCCGGGGATGGACAACCGCTGTCTTCGCGAGTCAGAGTGCTCGTTTCAACTTACGGCCAATCAGGGAGCCACAGCTACGTTTGCATAACGTTTTCTTAGCCTTCCAACTGTTAGATTACAACTGTTCAAAGTCACTTCGAGCGACCCGCAAGTTCTTTCGAGTTACCGAACTTCCACTAAAACTTTGCTGACCTAAACTTTCACGAATATCTCCAATCCATAAAAGGTGTTTTCGTGCAGGGGGCGACTTGGCACGATCTGCCTATCCAGCGAGAATCGTCGTGCTGATCACATCGGGCGTTTCTGACAAGCCAGAAGTGACCGAACTGGCAGGTGGACCGTGCGTGTACCATCACAAAGACGAGACAGCCTTGCGAATTTTAGCCAAGTACAAGCTCGTGGGGGGATTGCCGCAGAGTATAAAGGAACTGGTGGAAGAGACTGTTCCATGGGCCATGGCCGTGGACAAACAAGTGGGCGAGAATAACAAGTACAAGTTCGTCGAAGAGTATGTGATTGCCTGCAACGCGGACGCCATGGAATGTATGTCCGTGGAGGTGTTCAAGTTGGGTTTGTTTCCTATAAAACTGAACTCTACTTGCTTCGGAGAGGTCCAGGAATTCGCTAGGGAATACGTGAAAATGACTTCCCTGATGATACTGGCCGTCGAGGGGAAAATCACCAAATTGGACATGTACGAGGAGATGAAGTCTAGCCCCATTTGTCCCCTGACTGACCAGAAGGTGCAGGAGATATTTCCAGCGAAGGACAAGTGGGGTTTGGGCCTCTGCCTTCTGTTAGGAGGTCGACAGACTGTCAATCTTTGCTCCAAGCCTGGTAAGGGAGGACCCAATCAAGAACTTGCACTATACTTTTCGATGTATTGGCAGTGGCGCACAAAGGAGTTTCCAATTTTGAGAGAGTACGTCGTCTGGTTCCTGGGCAGCAGCTCTTACGGTAAGGACGGCAATAGCAACGCAGCTGGCGCTTTTGGCTATAAGAATCTGAGCACTGATGTTTATCCGCAATACGAAGAAGCGCTGAGTATATATAATACTGCTCATGCGAAGTGGTGGAAACTTAACGAGGAGAAACAGAACGTGTACGAGATAAAGGTAAAGTTTCACGTCGGTGCATTATACGCTTCAGAAACTGACGAGCTCGGGTTTATAAGCTGACTTTATGAATGTAGTAAATATTAATAATCTCCTTCTACCTTTTCCTATGCCTTGCAACAAGAACTCTAATAACCGCTTCGATGCTAATGCTGTAAAATGTTCATTGTCCATCAAGGTGGTTATAAAGTCGAAGGGTCGCTGACTTTGTTTCAATCGAATAAGTGAAATTTATTCATTTTATTCAAGTATATATTATTTAACGATTGTCTTCTTACCGCGTAAACAAAAGATACGAAAACCGAGCGTAAGCTCACGGAAATATATATATACATATATACATAAATGTAAATGTGACCTATATTTGGTTTTTAATTACTTTATTTTTAATCCTGTCACTGACCGATGACGAAACTCTTAACCATTCTAAGAGTAAATATGTAAAAAATATAGAAAAAGAAATACAGTATCTATATACAGTATAAAAGAAAATATTCTTAATCGTTTGTACATAATTTCTAAAAATAAATAAATAGAATTTAAAGAAAGGAAATAAAGAGGGAAATATATGTAGATACCTTGGAGTTTTAAAATATTAACAATTCTTTTTAAAATACTTTCAATCGGTTACACAATATACACACCAATCGTAACGAATTATTTTTTCTTACAGCAAGCATACAATGATATGAAAAAACTTGAAGTTATAAAGAATAAATTTACCGCTATTATTCCCAAAACAGTTTTAGCGAACAATAATACAAACTTGATGTTCCTGAGCATTAACCACGAAGATGAATTGTTCGAATTGAAGACTGGAAATTACTATTCATTCACGAACGTTGGAGACCTCCATGTCATACGAATCGTTCGTTTCCAATGTAACTGCGATGGCGTCTGTTACGGAAATAAGGAAACGATATGTTCCGATCAAGAATGTCCCGTCAATATGACGTCATTAGGCGAAGAACGCTCGAAATTACAATATTGCTGCCAGAAGGGTGGATTGAAAGAAGATGTTTATATCTAATGTACCATTACTTTCTATTAAAAACTTACGTAAGGGAACTTTTCAAAACAATTGAACGAACCAACTACTACTTCGATAATTTAAATCCTTGATGGATAAACCATTGATTTACTGTTTACGATTTCATACTGTACATATAAATATATCATTTTGTTTCACCTGTGAAACATCGGTCAAACACTCGTAAAACATACGAAAGAAAATCATTTACCATCAAAACAATGTTTTGTACTACAAATTTAGAATTTTAAATAAAATCGATCGAAAACTCGTTCACCCTTCGTTTCTTAAAAATTCCTTCGATTCGAATCATTTTCGCCCGAAACTATTTTAACATAGTGGACCTGTTAAATATTACAGAAATATTTACGTAAAATATTACGTAAAATATTTACGTTCGATAACTTCAACCATATCGTCCATTACCAACGGATAAAGTGTTCATATTTTGTATGCTTATTTCTAAAGTGGTATTCAAATGCAAATAATACGTTTCATTCAACAGTTTATTACCATTGACGTGGAAATATTCATATTTATATTCGTATTCGTATCGATTCTAGATTTCGACGAATTCGTATTTTACGTGAAGGAGGTCGCAAGAATCATACAAGTCTTTCGACGCGTGAAACTTCAATCAAGGCAGTCCGTAGAATAGTAGCTTTCAACTTCGCCGTTTAAACTCTTTCGTGCGCTCGAGGCAAAATGGTGTCCATTGAACGATCGATTTCGAGAAGAAATGAATGGAACGAAAATCCTAAGAATTCCCAAGAAAGCTCATTTTGCCCTTTCTTGACATAATAAAGATCTTCTAGGCATGTCCCATGGGTTCGGTACCAATATTGTCCAACAAAGCCGCGGGAATGGACTGGGCTAGCTCAATGACACCTTTCTAGTATAGCGCACTTGTCAGTACGTTCTTTCTAGCACTTCTTTCTGCCCAAATTGAAAATATCCCGCGAGAATACCCACTCGAATGGGTCCAACATGATGAAATTCGATTTGATGGAAACGTATTTCCTTTTGTAACGCATTAGTATACTTACTGCTCCGCGTAGCAATAAATATGTAAATTGGTAAATTTATAAATGAATTTTCAAGGATTACACAGGATCGTTCGTGAATGTATTTCAGATTTTATTTTGAGCTAAGAAATATTGTATATTAATTGTTACCGTTAATATATTTTATAGAAACGTGTCATAAATAATTTCCAGACGCAAATTGCGCCAGAAAGCGAAGAAACGACGTTATATTAAAATATTGTTGATCAAAGTGCTATAAATGCGCGGTAAGAAGTACGAAGATTTTTATCGCAAGGAAAATGTAATTACACCGGGTAGAAAAATGAAGTAAATTTTGAAATCTCCCGCACAACTCTAACCGCAAAGAAATTACAGCTACCGCGTTACGTGCTCGTGATATCCACAAGAGTTTGCTGTTCGTAAAAATTGTCGTTGCTCTCCTATTGTTTAAAATATCGAAGAAATTACAAGTGGAGAAAATTCGTGACCGCATACGAGGAGGAGGAACGAGCACGATCTGTGTGCGTAGCCGTCGAGTTTAAACGAAAATGCTGCATTTTGCTAGATAAGTTAACCACCGGATCAAGCTTGTCACAGGCGAGGTACAAAATAAACATAGCATTAATGGAAGAATATGCAATACGACCAGAGCCACGTACGTGGTACAGAATAGACATAGCATTCAATGGAAGAATGTCACACAAAGGGGTATGGGGGACCAGTGGCCCCTTACCATCGCGCTGACACAACCAACGATATCGATTCAGGATGGAATAAGAGTGCAGCGCTGGTAGCGGCAAGAATTTCAACGAAGCCCAAAGAAAACATTATACGTTCTATGCTAACAGTCTCGGAAAATATTCCAACGATAAGTTCCATTCATTCTCGTAATGATAAAATACATTGGACCTGAAACATTTCAGAGACGTCGGTTAAAGTGGAACGTGGAATATTTCAACAAGGTGTTGAAACACATGGAACTAAGAATATTTTTAAAGATACAGCTACCCTGGCACCTTGCTATCAATTTTCAAGATCCATTTACAGTATTTCCAGACACCGTTCTAATATCTTGTATTCTAACGAAGGAATCGTCAATTAATCGTCAAACTTTCGTATCTTATTTTCTTCGATTCGTAATTTAGAATTGCGGGAAAGGAATGGAAACGAAGACGAGAACTAACTATTAAATCTTTTCGTTCGATGCAATAGCTAGCTAAGGAGTGAACAAACATTCGTAAGAAGAGAAAAATAAAATCGGTCCCTGGTTAAACACTGTTATGGGGGAACAAACGGAAGAAAAGGAAATAAACAGAGAAGGTAAGTACAATTTAAAATTGGAGAGTACTCATCCGTGCTGACCAACGGTTATCAGTGGTCAGCACCGGTCACTAGGGATCGGTTGCCAGCCAAGGTGGTCCATGGGGGCAAGAAGAGCCCAAGGATGGTCAGAAGTTAGGTTCGCAATCGGGACATCCGTCCTTACTCCTCGGAGGCTCCAGGGAAAGAGAACATTTCCGGTTATGGGAGGTCTGTATACATTGTATTTTTAAGGGGCGTGATGCAATTGCAGTTAGTTCGATGATCTGTTCGATTTAACCGAAAAATTGTTTCACGAAAGATTAATATTTCGGCGAAACGATACTTTAAACGATATTTTCAAGTATTATTTACACGATAGATAATATTAATAATTATTTCAAATATCATCCGATGAGAATCGTTCATAATTACAATAATTGGGTTGAAGTTCAGGTTGATGTTTTATTTCAAAGCACCATTGTTAATAATGTTTACCCAGAAATGTTTTCGTTACGATATGCATGTTACTTACGTATTTTAAATCATTAATCACGTTCATACATTTTGATCGAATTTTGAATTAATGGTGCTCAATAATACAATTTGTTTCGAAACATGGGAAGCATTAAGTATTTATCGGATACATTAATGTGATACTTTTTTAATTCTTACAGTTTACACGATACCCGTAAAATTTTCATATTTTGTACAAAGTTTTGATCATAAATATATCGTTTCGCTTGTAGAGAAATAAATTTCAAGTACCGTACAATCGAATGTCGAATGAAAAATGATTTCTTGCACGTCGTTACAGTTACCAACATAAAGCAATATCTATATTTGCCACTTCGTTGTTCATTTTCACTGAACGTACAGCTCACTGTAGAAAACCGGTTACTTCGCGCGCTGAAAGTAAAGTGACGGCCTAGCTGTTAAATATTCAGTTCATTTAGTGCAAAAGCTTGGCTGGACTATGGTTGTTCAGATCCTCGCGTATGATTCCAATCTTTAAATATTGTCACAGCAATTCGTTTACTGGGTGCTGAAACTTCGTCGAGCGAAATAAAATCGCTCAAGGCCACTGATCGTAACTTCTACCGTATCGATTACAGTCGAGGCACCCTCTTCTTCATCGATCATAGAATTACATCGACGAACGAGGCGAATTAGAGTTTCGATCCAAGATACGTTTCCAAAGGTAAGAATACACGAAGTATAAAGTGTATAATGATCCACGAAATCTTGATTAAGCACAAAGCAGGGTATATTTCATGCGGTGTGGGGGTAAAGCAACCGAGAGGAGGTATCATCGTACATTTGCATGTCTCTGCAGAGCAGCCACGACTAAATATGCACTGCTCGTTACTCAACCAACCGCCAAGCAGCGTTGGTGAACCTCCGCGAGTTCTACCGTGCTTACACGCACTACGTCCTGCATCCGTTTACACGGTTCCGTGTTGAAGCACCTTAATTCAAAGCAGTTTTATTACTTATAGCTTGACGTTTATCGCACAAAATTATATGAGATTGTTTTTGCCCCCTTTTTACTCTCCACTGTCGCGTGATACTTTTGTTTGCACGCATCCAACATTCGAGAGACAATTGGTACGCGATTGCGTCTCGTTCTCTTCTAACGTGTCGAGAATTTCAAGGTAGGCTGAATTTATAGTACGGACAGTCCTTACTATACGGTTTTAATCGTTAAATGCATATAGTTGCAGGACTACAGACACATTTATTCTTCGTTTACACCGATGTTACTAAATACATGTTTCTCACTTTCTGTTGCATCTAATATATACTTGTTTTAAGTAAAATAATTGTTCTCAATTTTATTTGGAATTTTTGAAAACATTATGCTTCTAAGAGTCGAGAGATAAAATGTTTAAGCTCTTTTACTCCGGTACTGTCGTTTGGCTATAATCTGAATTATCGTTTGGATACCTTTGAAAATAAGAATTATAGTTATATAGAAATATATATTATATATATATATACTTACTCAAAGTTTAAGAGTTAATAATTATCACTGCTATTTTAACAGTCCCCAGAGATAGTTTGACGATAGCAAAGTAAACTGTTGACTGTTGGCATTTTTTAAAAGTGAATTAGAAGGAAGTTACCCTTTGTACGTACGCTCTCTATGAACAAACCAGGTACCGATCATTTAACGTAAGAAAGAAACGAAATTAGTCACGGGATGACCGTATACGTGACCCAGCTGCAGGCATACAAGTTAAATAAAACCTGTGTCAAGAGAGAATTGGAAATAAAGGCAAAGAAGCTCGGGCTGGCCTCCCAATGGTGTGTTAGTTGGATCTAATTGCAAGTTGCACTCCATCCCCAGTTATAAGAATCTCCCGAGACTGGCGACAAACGTTCGTAACGCTTGCGAAACTAACAGAAAACGTCTCTGCCGGTACAGTTCGTTTAATGATATAAAAAAAAAGGGGAAAAAAAAATCCGGCGCACCCGATTAATGTCCATGAAGCGACCGATGGAGCACGCGAGGCGAGAACACGCGTTGAAAGGTGTTTCGGCGTTCGTGAATAATTTATGAAGCGAATCCATTCGTTTGAAGCCGTGAAATGTGAATAAATTCTGAAGATCTTTCGTCTAAGTCGACGAAACGTGAATAACTTACACCGATACAGAATCACCCGTCTCGCATGTACGAGCATTTGTACCATTTGAAAGTGAAAATTTCAATCGAAGTTTAATATTCATGCTGAATGAGTAATGTCCATTTCGGGTCTTGTTACGGAGAATTCATACGTGTGCTTGAAAATATCGACTGCACCGTGCAGGGAGATTGAAAGATGCATCGATAACGAGAATTCTACGACCGTAATGGTTCTATTGGTGAATTTGTTCATCTTCGTTTTTCGGTTTGTGAATTATAGCGGTGTAGATTGTATCACTTTCATATATTTTAATATACCGGGAATCATAGTTTCTAAGTGACGATTTGTTTTTAGAATTCAGTTTGTTGAGACCTATCGCGTAGTATGTTGCGCGTAAAGGTGCATACAAGAGTATGGTACAACAGAGAAGGGTGTAATTATTTGCGCAAAAGTCGAAAATATAGAATGAAATTTGTTCACGCAAGATTGCATTTTCCAGAGAATTGAATTTTGTATATTCGCGAGATACGCGCGCGATTGAATACCACTTGGCTGACGCGTCTGTCCAGTATGCACTTTTTCTACTTGCATTGGTGTTCAGACCATCGTTAATGGTGGTTATCAGTTTTTCATCGATCTTATTATATTCTCACTAACTTAAATCTGTTACATCATAGTACTGTACCACCTATGACATATACAAATACCTATACACGTAAAAATTAACAATGGACAGACAAGTAAGTCAAGTTTTACTAAATGAAAAATATTGAATTTTCTCGAAAACGAAGTCTCGTATAAAAAAATTACATTAGACATTTTTGACTTATTTTCGAACGAGTAATTATCTTTTCTTCGGCTACACCATAATCTTCCGTAAACTAATAAAAAAAAGAACGTGTTTTTCTTCTGACGAATATCCTTTCATTCCCTAATTTCAGTTCTTTTCATTAGTGAGAGAAATAAGAAACATTTTGGTACCAATTTTTTTTTTTACCACGTGTGTATGCAACCTAATTTTGTTTGTGCCGCTCCAGTTATCGATTTGTACTTTTCAGCTTCCATTGATATTAGTTTGGCTGGTCGACCCAAGTTAAACGAAATGCAATTGTTCGAACCTAGGTCAGCGGTTTCGAATGTCCTGGATTGCTTAAACTCTTGAGAAAACAAACGGAACCTTCGTTTCTCGAGATAGGTTTCGAAGACTTTCAGTCTGTGTAATCCTAGTACATGTCGCGAAATTTACGATCTCGGTTTCAGCAATTACCTTTTCAGTTTATTTAGAAATTGATAGTTTTCCCTGTTCGAGAATTTTGAATTTTTATCTAAGTAATATTCTTTTGAATAAAATTATTATTAAAAATTGTTCTTATTAAAAACGATTAAAAATCAAATAAATAATTATCCACTGTGCGTATTTTATGAAATGTTGAACATTGTACAATTAAGAAATGAGAAATTGTATTTTCAAATAGATCTTAAGCTTTTAACATATTTAACGTTGCGTACTTCTAGTAACGTTTCTACATATTTAATTTACTGTATAATATATAGTGCTGCATATCTATTGTATTTATACGTTACGGAGTAAATACAAATATACAATCGGATGATACCCGCTAAATATACTTTTACAAACGATAATGATTTATTTTTCTTCGCCATTGTTAAAGATGTCGGTGTTTTCTGTAAAAAATCAATTTGACGAGTTATTATTGGTACAAATACGAAACGATTTGGTTGGAAAGTAACTACACACAAGGAAATGGTAGCAATTATTTTTAACAAGTTCTCTACGGCCCAATTATTAATTAAAAGTTCGATATAATCTCTTCATTTTAGTGTTTTAAATTATTATTTTGTAGAAAATCCGAATATTGCTTCAATTTTTCCAATAAATCCTTCATTACGCGGCTTTACAATTGCAAAACGCTCTTCGAATAAAATTTCATCGAATCCGGAGATTTTTTGCTGCTCTTAACCATCACGAGCGAAAAAATGTTTTAATGGTTTTACATTTTCTAGAATTTATGAGATTTCTCGAAAGTAATTCCTTCGTTTAGTTGTACAGAAGAGAATGCAAGAATTTGCATACGTAAAGGTAAGAAATTAGAAATTTTCCGTCCTTGTAAAAATTCAAATTTACTTTTAAATTGTTAAATCGAAGGGACAATGATACAAAATGTTCAATTTTCGAACTACTGAAAATCAGGAAACAATAGTCATTTAACCGACACGATAAAGTTGTAATAATTCTGTCCCATAAAATTTGACTATACCTTTTGCAATTATGGAAGCATAAAAATCATAAGAAACAATGATTTCCACTGAGTAATTTGTCACGTGGACAGTTCGAGACGGTCCAAGATTTGCATCGTGTAATTAAACTACTTCGTACGACTTTTTTGTAATTCTTGATAGTCGACGAAAGTTCCATCTGGACATTTCTGGGACTATAAAAGTCCATAAATCTAACCAGCCAAGCGTTTCGAAAGTACCGGAATTTTTGTTCGCGAACTGGTGTCAAAAGAAGTAGAAATTCCACGGTAATTAATTCGAAACATTCGGCGAAGAACGAAGCAAGCTGTTTTTCGTTAACGTTGCTCAGGAAACGTAACGATGCGGCAAGAAGAGGATTCGCTTGCTACGTCAGCGTAGGTTAACGACAGCCAAGTTTCAGGATTCTGTTTCCAACAGTGAGCTTTAAAAGCTCCCAGATATTTTCAGAGAAATGGAATTACATCGAAGGTACGGACCACACCCACTTTCGGCTTTGAAAATGCTCAGCCGTATGACTATAATTTGACCACCAGACTCTGTCTATATGAATTCAATATCGGTCGATGAAAAAAGGTTCAAAGAGTCCTGGAGTTTCGTACACGCGGATGGATTTTTTTTTTGTTACGTATACGCAGAGATCACGTGGCAAACATCTGAGTAGACCAGTTCTGGCGCTATTCAATATTGACACGACCGTGATAAAACAATGGAAATATGTTGCACGGGCAGTGACGTCGAGGAGGAACGTAAATATTGAGTAAATTAGCATTAATCTGTTAGCGTTCCGCGTCGGCGTTGCTCAGCACGGGTATCCGTTATAACAGTTCGAAAATCATGGCGGCTTTTCGACAGAGTGCGACATCATTTCGTATTTGTCGTTCGCTCGAAAGTACTGGAACGCGATACCTATCCCAATTGCCTATCACTTTTACCGATTGTGCAGGGAACAGTAGGGGTGGAACACGAGATCGTCGGCTTGCTGTGTGCCAGGCTGGCTGTACCAATATTTCATCGTAACCGGTACCGAATTTCACGAGTAAAACTGAAAAGCCTGGATTTCGTTTGTTAGGAACGTACTATTTCGTCGGTATCGAAGGGGATCGTTTTTGTTTCCGCGCGTCGTTACGCTCTTAAATAATTATGAACTCTAACGAACCACGTTGTCGCGTTCGCTGCGATTGCACCGCGACAAATACGATGTTTTCGTAAGAAGCACGATTTTTTACCATGTTTGCGTACTGAGTTTTATCTCGATATTGCGGAATATTTCACGCATAATTGCTGATATCGGAAAAATATTCTTACGAGGGGGAGACGGAGAAATTGTTCGCACCGTATCGATGTTCCTCTTGTTAAATAATTTTTGCGAGGATATTTTTGTTTCTATGCTTTCGATTCTTCGTGAGATAAAACTGACACGTTATGTATGTGCAAACCGAATGGAGTAAATAGGTCGACTGAATATTCCGAATAATACTGGCCTTGCTACAGATAAGTATATAGTTCACGCTTTATTTATACGGACATAAAATAGAAAATCATGGCTGTCACGCGTGTGTGATGGTCCCTCTGGAGAATCGACGCGTCGCACGTATATGACACGTGATGGTGAATGGGTCAAGTTTTACTTTTTCAAGGCGGATCTGAAATTTTTCGTTGGTGGAAAATAGTTTTCCACGATTCTGTAGTGTGTCTCGAAATATATTGCCCCGACAGTTTCTTCAACTCGTGTTAAATGAAATTCCAACATTCCCTTTTTGTTTGAAATTTTCACCTCCAGATCTAACTTCTCCTTATTTTGGAGACTGTTCAAACGTTTAATCGCGTTGAATCTAAGACAAGATGTACTGGACAAACTTTACCGAAGAGTTTAACTACTAGATCGAGAACGAAACGTATTTAATATTGCGTTTATTAAAAATAATATTTAATATTCATTTAATCGGAATTAATTTTTGCCTGTAACGTAGATTTTCTCGTTTATTAATCGGTTATTGCACGAAACTAAGTATTATATATATGCTTCGTTAATACGATCAAATAACAGTAACGCTTACAAAATTAAATTAAGATTATCCGAGTCGATGGTGCTGAACATCTAATTATTAAGGAACGAAAAACGTTTTCAGAATATTCGACTCTTGCTTCTTGAAAAAAATCAACAGAGCAGACTTTCGTACAATCTCGTTAATACTGTTATCTGTATCGATTACTGTACAGTATTGCATACCGAGAAGTTTAGCAAGTGTTATCGCTACACAGAATGTTTCGTAAAAGCTTACGTGTTCCAAAAGACAGTTGTTAGAAAAATTCGAAATTTAAATAAAATACTAGAAGCACGTAAAAATAGACTATTAATAATATATCAATTTATATAACTACAATTTAGATTCAGCAAATATCAAAAGAATGTACGTGTAAACTCATCGTTTGTTAATAAAAATATATATAGTACTTATTATCGCTTATTTCCTGATAAATTGCATATCTAAAAAGGAACATCGAAGCAATGCTCGTGTAAACTTATTTGCCAACAAAAATATGCGCAGTACTTGTTATCATTTATTTCCTGATAAATGATATATCAAGGGAAGAAAACCCAGGTAAACAAAATATATACAGTGCCAAGAGATTACACAAAGTTTCAGCGTTTTATCTCTTTAAGTACTTTGTTCTAATAACGCTGTACGTGTAAAACAGAATCCCCAGCAGACAACCGTAATATGAAATTAGTCTCGTTTTATCGAATGGTAAAGCTGCATTTGCTCCAACGATTTTGAATCGAGGAACGAACCTCTGGAGAGCGACCATGATTGACACGTTGCCGAAGTTAGGGGCGAAGAACACGTGTAGACACATGACGCGGCTGACATAAACCGTCAAACGTGACGGCAAGAGAACGAGCAGATTGTCCTGGCCACTATACGTGACCAGCGTGGACAGCCCTCTAATTTCCCGTGCATCGTTGGTGGGAAAGAGATCCGTGGCTTGCCATGCACGTATAATGCTTCAGGAAAGGATAGAGATTCGGGGCCAAAGAGGAAGATTGTGAGAACGATCGGACGTGACGTCGTTTACGTTTTTGCAAATTTATAGGTCGAGTTTTCCCCGAGCCCTAATTACGTAGGAATTATAATGAGAACATGGACGGAGATGGAAACGCCAGTCAAACATAAAGGAAGATGAAATTAATTAACAATGCAACACCGATGAAACAGCAGACACGAGACTACAATTCTTCGAAGGTTCGAAACGTAAGTGAAACATTTTATAATTTCATTGTTCGGTACATTGTTCGAAAGTGTTCTGTGAAATGTCTATATTTTGACGCGATGTGCAACAATTGAAACGTTATTTCGACGAAAATCCTTAAAAAAGGAATCGGTACAGCGGTTTGGAGTTTAGAACTCGGTGGAAATGTCGTGGAAACACTCCGAGGAACTTTTAATAATACATTATTCACTCCTAAGAAACTCAGAAGTGGGATTAATTCTGAATGCAAATGAGACGGAGAAGTGAATAGTATGGAGAATCAAGTGTCGTTTTATTTACGTTTATGCAAATTTACGAGCTTATCTTAACTTGATCTTTATGAACTCGTTTCTGGCCTCATTGTCACCGAAGTAATATTTATGACGCTTTAATCACCGACCGAGACGCCGAGCATGGTTATCAGCATTTAAATGTTCCTCAGACTACCATAGTTTGCTTTACAGAGATTCCTGTATATGTTCCTATTGAACGAATTCTAGTAATGGAACAGTATCTGACTCACCACGTAATAACTTAAAGAAATTCATAATGGGGTGGCTGACATCAGGCAGTAAAACGAAATTAATAGCTCAATTATCCGCCACGGATTCGGCCGAGTCGCGGATTAATAAGAGGATAGCTGAATTAGTTGAGGAGAAAAGGCTTAATACAGCGTTAAGTACAGATGTGAACCAGATTTGTCACACGAGGGACTGTAATGGAGTTTATGAAAAGAAAGCACGAACCTTTACTAAATACAAATTCTTTTCGACTACCGATTAAAATATAATCGATTGATTAAACAAGTCAGAATACTTCGAACACATAATTGGAGAATAATTTAAATAATCAGGAGTGTTTATTGTCACCAATCTTTTCTTCTTAGCTTGCAGTATTATTGAGTAAATGTTTAAGAACGATGTCAGTTTGGAACAAAACTCAACATTGATTTCTTAAGTTCAGACAAAATCTCGACCTTCTGTAAAACTTTTAGCCTCTTTCGTTAGTTTAAATCAAATTTCCAACCTCTACCTTTGATACTTTACTTCGAAATAAGATTCCAATATTTCTTTTTAACTCGAATGAATATTTTTAACACTTTCGATAGGCAACAATGGTCGTCACTAGTCATTTTGCAATAGAATTTTGCGAATAGCTCTGGAAAAATCCAGAGAGACCGAAAATCCTTTGGGATCTCGTTTACGGACACAACAAGGAGAGTGCAAGCATGAGTGGTTCACCGGAATTACCGTACTTTTGTTTATTCGCAAACACATTGCAAAATATTTTTCGTAGAAATAAGATAAAGTCCGATAGAGAGAGAGAGGGGGGGGAGGGGTATGTGATAGACGTTAGATGTAGAAATTTAAATAAGCTCGAAACAAATGTTGAGAATAATCGCGTGGATAAACAACAATTCACTAAAACCGTTCGCCTTCGCAGATTTCGCAATATCTTGATGTATATTAGTTTAAACAATTATTAACAATGTCCAAGCATAAATAATGGCTTAAAATATCATTTCGTTGAACATATTCTTTGTTCGCGATGAAATTGTTGTCATTGGGGTTCAACCGACATTGTCAAGGTTGCACATATCGATTACCGAATCACAGGTGTTCATCACGATGATTTTTCTATCTAGAAAAGCGATTAATTGAATTTCGGCGCTTTCAAGTAAAAAATGGAACTTCTACGCATGTTGTGTAAATGATGAGAATTACATAAATGTTAAATTAATGTACCAAATAGCGAATTATTACTTTCCATGCTTTCAAACTTTACGAAACACGATTTTACATCAAATCTCCTGATACATGATTCATAGCAATGCAGGAAAGGGAGAAGAAAGTTGTAATTAAAAGACACAAGATATTTTCAATATGGTTGGTTTATTTGATGATCATAGATATTTTTTCGGCATTTAATGATATTTCTACTTTCATTATCATACAAGTATCAAACAATCTTTGACGCCTCAAACATTTTTCAATCATACGATACAAAATTTATTCTTATATACGAAATAACTAGTCTAAATACATAGCGGATTAGGTCGACATTATTCGCAATGGACAATCATCGCAAGTACAAGAAGGTTTTTAACATGTTACATAAGGTTAGAGAACACGGGAAGTAATGATAACTAATGCAAAAAATTAACTTTACATTCATTTCATTCTTATAATTAAAACGATAAAACAATTCCAAATTCGCAGCCAATTAGCTCGGTACTACCCGCGACAAAAAATTATTGTTCGTCGCGAGTAATTCCGATTACCAGGTCTCACCACGTGGAGGTTGCTGCGAGCGGAGACCCGGAGAGAGATAGATGGAATCAAAGTTCCATCGATCTCCCTCGACGCGCGATACAAACGAAGATACCAAACCAAAGAGATGGAAGGAATCAATGTTCCTTCGATCTCCTCGTTTAGTTCTGCCGAGCAATTAAATTAGAAATTAGGAAAAATTAGGCAAAATTGGGAAAGACGCGACACGAACCGTGCAGTTGGTCCTACTAGGTCTATCCCGTTTCCCCTCCGTGGTTCCGATTCCAGAGAAAACGAACGACGCCTACCACTCCCCTAGAGGAGTGCCCCGTTTCTCCATCTTTACGACGAGAGGGTCTTATTTTGGAGGCTTTCGCAGGGACCGGCAAAAATGCCTGCTCCTGTGCTCGCAACATGCCCCCTCTGGAAGCGGACACACCGGAAGAGACGGCGATAGACCGTTCGGACTACTTACACGGCCGGCCACTTGCTTGTACAAGAAGCAGTGGTGACCGGACAGAGGAACGAGGAAGCGAGCAAAATTAAGCTAAAGATTGGATAATTGCTTGGCAGATCACAGCCTTAAAACTAACTTATTCTAACTGCAGAGATAGAAGGAATCAATGATCCTTCGATCTCCTCGTTTAATTCTGCCGAGCAATTACATTATGGAAAAATTAGGCAAAATTGGAAAATACGCGACGCGAACCGTGGAGTTGTTCCTACTAGGTCGGTCCCGTTTCCCCTCAGTGGGCCCGATTCTCAAGGATATGCGCGACGCCGTCCACTCCTCTAGAGGAGTGCCCCGTTTCTCCCAACTCCGCAGCCAGGAGCCACGCAGAGCGTGGACCTGACTCACGGAGGATGACGAAGAGAGGGTCTTATGATGGATCAAGGGCTTCCGCAGGGACCGGTGCGAACACCTGCCCCTGTGTTCGCAGCATATACTCTCTCAAAGCGGACGCACCAGAAGAGACGGCGATCGAGCGTTCGGTCCACCTCCATGGCCGGTCACTTGCTTATGCAACAAGCAGAGGTGGCCGGACTGAGATACGAACAAGCGAGCAAAAAGAAGCTAAAGATTGGATAATTGCTCGGCAGATCACAGATATTCGTACATGGTGACCTTAAAACTAACTTAGTCTATACTTAGAATTAACAGTCCCGCGGAAGATGCAATACATTGGTCCTCTTCGTTCTTCATTCCTCGTTTTCCGATATATCTAAGAGAATGTATCTAAATGAAACCTAAGAGAAACCTAAAGTCAAGGCATAATAGAAAATAGAAATGAATTTGGTTAGTGGAAAAAAATAAACATGTAAAAACAAGTAGAAATTAAAATCAGAGAACAAATGAAACGAATTAGACAAAGAAACAATTAAAAAAAAAAGAAAGGATTGAGAGAATGGTCGCCAGTACTGACCACCGCCTACCGGCAGCCAGTACCGGTTACCAGGGTGGGGGGTCCCCCTTCCATAAACCTAAAACGAAGAGATCCGTCCACCTCGGAGGCTCCAGGAACAATGAAATTTTAAACAACCGGCGGCTCCTTATATACCCGCCGCAAGGTCACTTACCAGTGACTTACCGTTACTTCCATTGTCTTTGTTCGATCTAAACGAATATTTCAAGAAATTGATGGCTTTTTAGCCATTATTTATACTAGAACATTGTTAATAATTGTTTAATCTACGATCCTACGACGGTTGTTAATAAATATGATAAATAAACATCGAGATATCGCGAAATCTTCGAAGACGAACGGTTTCGGTGAATGTTTGTTCATTTCCGCGATTGTTACTAACATTTATGCATGTTCCCAATATTCATCGAACAATGTGCTTCTCATGTATGTATTGCAATTAATTAAGAAAATTATAGAAATTGATTTTAATCGAGACTCGATGTTAAAACGTGTTTTGTAAAGTTTTAAAGCATGGAAAGTAACAATTGTTCATTAGATACATTAATTTAACATTTGTTTAATTCTTATAATTTACACAATACGCGTAGAAGTGGTATTTTTTACATAAAAGTGCCAAAATTCAATTAATCGCTGTTCTGAATAGAAAAATTATCGCGATGTATACTTGTGAATCGATAATCGATACCTGTAGCCTTGAGAATGTCAGTTGGATCTCAGCGAAAAATTCATCCGCGAACAAAGAATATTTCAACGGAATGATATTTTAAGCCATTATTTATACAAGGACATTGTTAATAATTGTTTAATCTACGATCCTACGACGGTTGTTAATAAATATGATAAATAAACATCGAGATATCACGAAATCTTCGAAGACGAACGGTTTCGGTGAATGTTTGTTCATTTCCGCGATTGTTACTAACATTTATGCATGTTCCCAATATTCATCGAAGAATGTGCTTTTTATGTATGTATTGCAATTAATTAAGAAACTTATAGAAATTGATTTTAATCGAGACTCGATGTTAAAACGTGTTTCGTAAAGTTTTAAAGCATGGAAAGTAACAATTGTTCATTAGATACATTAATTTAACATTTGTTTAATTCTTACAATTTACACAATACGCGTAGAAGTGGTATTTTTTACATAAAAGTGCCAAAATTCAATTAATCGCTGTTCTGAATAGAAAAATTATCGCGATGTACTATATACTTGTGAATCGATAATCGATACCTGTAGCCTTGAGAATGTCAGTTGGATCTCAGCGAAAAATTCATTCGCGAACAAAGAATATTTCAACGGAATGATATTTTAAGCCATTATTTATACAAGGACATTGTTAATAATTGTCCAAAGTATGGTCCTACGACGGTTGTTAATAATTATGATAAACAAATATCGAGATATTGCGAAATCTGCGAAGGCGAATTGTTTTAGCGAATGTTTATGTCTCTAGGCGATTGTTATAAACATTTTTGTACGTTCCGAACTTTTATGTTACAGTATGTAAATTAAATTTTATCGAAAAATGTAACTAAGAGTTTGGTATACATATATTTCTCGATTTTTTATGAAAATTAACATTTGTAAACTAATTAATGGTTTGCACTGTAAAAGTTGGGAATATTAATTTTACAAATTGCATTTTCTTTTGCATTGTAAATGAATAATTTGCTTATGAAGATTAATTTTGATTGCAAATCGAGAAATATATGAATAAAAATATTTTACTTTCATTTCCGATCACAATTAATTTCTGAAAACTAACTAATGATTTATGATGCCTAAATAAGATGCACATTGTTCGATCAATATTGGGAACATGCATAAATGTTAGTAACAATCGCGAAAATGGACAAACATTCACCGAAACCGTTCGCCTTTCCAGATTTCGCAATATCTTGGCGTTTATTTATCATAATTATTAACAACCGTCGTAGAACCGCAGATTGAACAATTATTAAAAATATCCTAGTATAAATAATGGCTTAAAATATCATTTCGTTGAAATATTCTTTGTTCGCGTTGGAATTGTTATTGAGATCGAACCGACATTGTCAAGGCTGGAAATGTTTATCGATTCACAAACGTCCATCACGATGATTTTTCTATCTAGAAAAGCGATTAATTGAATTTCGACGCTTTTACTTGAAGAAAACAGCTTCCATGCGAATTCCGAAAATTATAAGAACGAAACAAATGTTAAATTAATGTATCTAATAAACAATTGTTACTTTCCATGCTTTGAAACATTAAGAAACACGTTTATACCTCGAATCTCGGTCAAAATTAATTGCTGTAGGCGAATCAATCATATTTAACGCATAAATAAGATGCATATTGTAAGATAAATGTTCGGAACATGTATAAATGTTAGTAACAATCGCGGAAATGGACAAACATTCACCGAAACCGTTCGTCTTCGAAGATTTCGCGATATCTCGATGTTTATTTATCATATTTATTAACAACCGTCGTAGGATCGTAGATTAAACAATTATTAACAATGTCCTTGTATAAATAATGGCTTAAAATATCATTCCGTTGAAATATTCTTTGTTCGCGGATGAATTTTTCGCTGAGATCCAACTGACATTCTCAAGGCTACACGTATCGATTATCGATTCACAAGTATACATCGCGATAATTTTTTTATCCAGAACAGCGATTAATTGAATTTTGGCACTTTTATGTAAAAAATACCACTTCTACGCGTATTGTGTAAATTGTAAGAATTAAACAAATGCTAAATTAATGTATCTAATGAACAATTGTTACTTTCCATGCTTTAAAACTTTACGAAACAAGTTTTAACATCGAGTCTCGATTAAAATCAATTTCTATAAGTTTCTTAATTAATTGCAATACATACATAAAAAGCACATTCTTCGATGAATATTGGGAACATGCATAAATGTTAGTAACAATCGCGGAAATGAACAAACATTCACCGAAACCGTTCGTCTTCGAAGATTTCGCGATATCTCGATGTTTATTTATCATATTTATTAACAACCGTCGTAGGATCGTAGATTAAACAATTATTAACAATGTCCTTGTATAAATAATGGCTTAAAATATCATTCCGTTGAAATATTCTTTGTTCGCGAATGAATTTTTCGCTGAGATCCAACTGACATTCTCAAGGCTACAGGTATCGATTATCGATTCACAAGTATACATCGCGATAATTTTTCTATTCAGAACAGCGATTAATTGAATTTTGACACTTTTATATAAAAAATACCACTTCTACGCGTATTGTGTAAATTGTAAGAATTAAACAAATGTTAAATTAATGTATCTAATGAACAATTGTTACTTTCCATGCTTTAAAACTTTACGAAACACGTTTTAACATCGAGTCTCGATTAAAATCAATTTCTATAAGTTTCTTAATTAATTGCAATACATACATAAGAAGCACATTCTTCGATGAATATTGGGAACATGCATAAATGTTAGTAACAATCGCGGAAATGAACAAACATTCACCGAAACCGTTCGTCTTCGAAGATTTAGCGATATCTCGATGTTTATTTATCATATTTATTAACAACCATCGTAGGACAATACTTTAGACAATTATTAACAGTGTCCTTGTATAAATAATGGCTTAAAATATCATTCCGTTGAAATATTCTTTGTTCGCGAATTAATTTTTCGCCGAGATCCAACTGACATTCTCAAGGCTACACGTATCGATTATCGATTCACAAGTATACATCGCGATAATTTTTCTATCCAGAACAGCGATTAATTGAATTTTGGCACTTTTATGTAAAAAATACCACTTCTACGCGTATTGTGTAAATTATAAGAATTAAACAAATGTTAAATTAATGTATCTAATGAACAATTGTTACTTTCCATACTTTAAAACTTTACAAAACACGTTTTAATATCGAGTCTCGATTAAAATCAATTTCTATAAGTTTCTTAATTAATTGCAATACATACATAAAAAGCACATTCTTCGATGAATATTGGGAACATGCATAAATGTTAGTAACAATCGCGGAAATGAACAAACATTCACCGAAACCGTTCGTCTTCGAAGATTTCGCGATATCTCGATGTTTATTTATCATATTTATTAACAACCGTCGTAGGATCGTAGATTAAACAATTATTAACAATGTCCTTGTATAAATAATGGCTTAAAATATCATTCCGTTGAAATATTCTTTGTTCGCGGATGAATTTTTCGCTGAGATCCAACTGACATTCTCAAGGCTACAGGTATCGATTATCGATTCACAAGTATACATCGCGATAATTTTTCTATTCAGAACAGCGATTAATTGAATTTTGGCACTTTTATGTAAAAAATACCACTTCTACGCGTATTGTGTAAATTGTAAGAATTAAACAAATGCTAAATTAATGTATCTAATGAACAATTGTTACTTTCCATGCTTTAAAACTTTACGAAACAAGTTTTAACATCGAGTCTCGATTAAAATCAATTTCTATAAGTTTCTTAATTAATTGCAATACATACATAAAAAGCACATTCTTCGATGAATATTGGGAACATGCATAAATGTTAGTAACAATCGCGGAAATGAACAAACATTCACCGAAACCGTTCGTCTTCGAAGATTTCGCGATATCTCGATGTTTATTTATCATATTTATTAACAACCGTCGTAGGATCGTAGATTAAACAATTATTAACAATGTCCTTGTATAAATAATGGCTTAAAATATCATTCCGTTGAAATATTCTTTGTTCGCGAATGAATTTTTCGCTGAGATCCAACTGACATTCTCAAGGCTACAGGTATCGATTATCGATTCACAAGTATACATCGCGATAATTTTTCTATTCAGAACAGCGATTAATTGAATTTTGACACTTTTATATAAAAAATACCACTTCTACGCGTATTGTGTAAATTGTAAGAATTAAACAAATGTTAAATTAATGTATCTAATGAACAATTGTTACTTTCCATGCTTTAAAACTTTACGCAACACGTTTTAACATCGAGTCTCGATTAAAATCAATTTCTATAAGTTTCTTAATTAATTGCAATACATACATAAGAAGCACATTCTTCGATGAATATTGGGAACATGCATAAATGTTAGTAACAATCGCGGAAATGAACAAACATTCACCGAAACCGTTCGTCTTCGAAGATTTAGCGATATCTCGATGTTTATTTATCATATTTATTAACAACCGTCGTAGGACAATACTTTAGACAATTATTAACAGTGTCCTTGTATAAATAATGGCTTAAAATATCATTCCGTTGAAATATTCTTTGTTCGCGAATTAATTTTTCGCCGAGATCCAACTGACATTCTCAAGGCTACACGTATCGATTATCGATTCACAAGTATACATCGCGATAATTTTTCTATCCAGAACAGCGATTAATTGAATTTTGGCACTTTTATGTAAAAAATACCACTTCTACGCGTATTGTGTAAATTATAAGAATTAAACAAATGTTAAATTAATGTATCTAATGAACAATTGTTACTTTCCATGCTTTAAAACTTTACGAAACACGTTTTAATATCGAGTCTCGATTAAAATCAATTTCTATAAGTTTCTTAATTAATTGCAATACATACATAAAAAGCACATTCTTCGATGAATATTGGGAACATGCATAAATGTTAGTAACAATCGCGGAAATGAACAAACATTCACCGAAACCGTTCGTCTTCGAAGATTTCGCGATATCTCGATGTTTATTTATCATATTTATTAACAACCGTCGTAGGATCGTAGATTAAACAATTATTAACAATGTCCTTGTATAAATAATGGCTTAAAATATCATTCCGTTGAAATATTCTTTGTTCGCGGATGAATTTTTCGCTGAGATCCAACTGACATTCTCAAGGCTACAGGTATCGATTATCGATTCACAAGTATACATCGCGATAATTTTTCTATTCAGAACAGCGATTAATTGAATTTTGGCACTTTTATGTAAAAAATACCACTTCTACGCGTATTGTGTAAATTATAAGAATTAAACAAATGTTAAATTAATGTATCTAATGAACAAATTGTTACTTTCCATGCTTTAAAACTTTACAAAACACGTTTTAACATCGAGTCTCGATTAAAATCAATTTCTATAATTTTCTTAATTAATTGCAATACATACATGAGAAGCACATTGTTCGATGAATATTGGGACCATGCATAAATGTTAGTAACAATCGCGGAAATGAACAAACATTCACCGAAACCGTTCGTCTTCGAAGATTTCGCGATATCTCGATGTTTATTTATCATATTTATTAACAACCGTCGTAGGATCGTAGATTAAACAATTATTAACAATGTTCTAGTATAAATAATGGCTAAAAAGCCATCAATTTCTTGAAATATTCGTTTAGATCGAACAAAGACAATGGAAGTAACGGTAAGTCACTGGTAAGTGACCTTGCGGCGGGTATATAAGGAGCCGCCGGTTGTTTAAAATTTCATTGTTCCTGGAGCCTCCGAGGTGGACGGATCTCTTCGTTTTAGGTTTATGGAAGGGGGACCCCCCACCCTGGTAACCGGTACTGGCTGCCGGTAGGCGGTGGTCAGTACTGGCGACCATTCTCTCAATCCTTTCTTTTTTTTTTTAATTGTTTCTTTGTCTAATTCGTTTCATTTGTTCTCTGATTTTAATTTCTACTTGTTTTTACATGTTTATTTTTTTCCACTAACCAAATTCATTTCTATTTTCTATTATGGCTTGACTTTTGGTTACTCTTAGGTTTCTCTTAGATACATTCTCTTAGATGTATCGGAAAACGAAGAACGAAGAACGAAGAGGACCGATGTATTGCAACCTCCGCGGGACTGTTGATTCCAAGTATAGACTAAGTTAGTTTTAAGGTCACCGTGTACGAATATCTGTGATCTGCCGAGCAATTATCCAATCTTTAGCTTCTTTTTGCTCGCTTGTTCGTATCTCAGTCCGGCCACCTCTGCTTGTTGAATAAGCAAGTGACCGGCCGTGGAGGTGGGCCGAACGCTCGATCGCCGTCTCTTCTGGTGCGTCCGCTTTGAGAGAGTATATGCTGCGAACACAGGGGCAGGTGTTCGCACCGGTCCCTGCGGAAGCCCTTGATCCATCATAAGACCCTCTCTTCGTCATCCTTCGTGAGTCAGGTCCACGCTCTGCGTGGCTCCTGGCTGCGGAGTTGGGAGAAACGGGGCACTCCTCTAGAGGAGTGGACGGCGTCGCGCATTTCCTTGAGAATCGGGCCCACTGAGGGGAAACGGGACCGACCTAGTAGGAGCAACTCTTCGGTTCGCGTCGCGTATTTCCCAATTTTGCCTAGTTTTTCCATAATGTAATTGCTCGGCAGAATTAAACGAGGAGATCGAAGGAACATTGATTCCTTCTATCTCTGCAGTTAGAATAAGTTAGTTTTAAGGCTGTGATCTGCCAAGCAATTATCCAATCTTTAGCTTAATTTTGCTCGCTTCCTCGTTCCTCTGTCCGGTCACCACTGCTTCTTGTACAAGCAAGTGGCCGGCCGTGTAAGTAGTCCGAACGGTCTATCGCCGTCTCTTCCGGTGTGTCCGCTTCCAGAGGGGGCATGTTGCGAGCACAGGAGTAGGCATTTTTGCCGGTCCCTGCGAAAGCCTCCAAAATAAGACCCTCTCGTCGTAAAGATGGAGAAACGGGGCACTCCTCTAGGGGAGTGGTAGGCGTCGTTCGTTTTCTCTGGAATCGGAACCACGGAGGGGAAACGGGATAGACCTAGTAGGACCAACTGCACGGTTCGTGTCGCGTCTTTCCCAATTTTGCCTAATTTTTCCATAATGTAATTGCTTGGCAGAACTAAACGAGGAGATCGAAGGAACATTGATTCCTTCCATCTCTTTGGTTTAGTATCTTCGTTTGTATCGCGTGTCGAGGGAGATCGATGGAACTTTGATTCCATCTATCTCTCTCCGGGTCTCCGCTCGCAGCAACCTCCACGTGGTGAGACCTGGTAATCGGAATTACTCGCGACGAACAATAATTGTTTGTCGCGGGTAATACCGAGCTAATTGGCTGCGAATTTTAAATACTACATTCATGAAATTTCTGTTAATTGAAATTTATTAAGAAGTATATAACAGTTTAATGATTGATATTTACCGAAATATATGTGAAAAAAGAGAATGTCGTAAAGTGTTCATCGTTTCGACATCCAGTTGCCAAGTATTCGCGGCACAATCTGTTCGCAATTCTTCTACGTGTGTGTTGTACGACCTTCTAGGGAATTATCTCTCTCTTTACAACGATAAAGCGCTGTGACAAGGTAACACGCGGATCGATGCGAAACGGAATAAAGTATCCTGTGGTCCCGCGGTATTCCCAAGGAAACTTATTACCGTACAATCGTGCGCTGGTGGATACAATTCATACAGTATCCTCCCGTAGTGAACACAAATGTTGCCAACGTACGCTCTGTCTCGTGCACAAAAGCAGAATATGGGTCTCCATCGTGTACCGCATGATTATCTAGCACACTTACCGAGAGAAACAAGATATACGTTACTATCGACTGTGAATCCACAGTGTTTGGTAATTGCCTTGTCATTCGATTCAGATCGATGTACCCTAGCCTTTTTGAAAAGCTTATAATATAAATGTAAATATGAATGTGGACCTTTAATGGAATGAATAGTTTACCATGCTTTGAAATTCGGTTTGTAATTTTTTGATCTTCGTACAATAATTGTAAAATTGCACGGTTGTAATACTCGTTTCAAAAGCAGTACATTTAGCTCTCACGGATGAAAAGTGAGAGTACCTGGGATTAGAGTAAAATGTGGTTTTACCACCTCAAATAGACTACACATTCTCTTAAAAGAGCACGGTTGGTAACTCCATTTATAAACATGCGAAAAAGGAAGAAGAAGTATGCTTCGTACCTGCTAGCCGTATAACATGTGAATCAATTTTGTTCAAAGCATTCAAAACATTTCCTTAACAAATTGGCATTAGGTATTTAAATAAAAGTGTATTTTATAATGAAATAAATGTGATTATTGGCTCGAAATCGGTGTACGACTTGGTATTGGACGGACGGAAAAGATGGATATGTGAATAAAGAAGATGAAGAAATTAAAGAAACGAGAAAAAGGCAAGAGAGAACGAGACCATTATTGGGGGCAAGAGAGATTCCGTTTCGAAACCTAACTCTTGTCGGTTGTCGGATTGATGAAAGAGAGTTTAGTAAAGAAGAAAGGAAGAAAGGTTAAAGGAGGTTAGGAGAAAAATAGAGGGCGTAAGCGACGAGGTGACATCTGGCGGCGAAGAGTCTAGAAAAGAATACTAGGAAACTAGGAAGATGGAACATTGACTGCACGATGGGATGGGTAGATACGGGAAGTCGAAGAACACTTCCCTTTGTTATTTAAAATAGCAAAGATATTAAGGTTGCCTGTTCCTAGTGAGACACCCTGTAGAAGAGATTCGAGCTGAGGAGAATTCACGACGGCAAGGAAAACACGATCAAAACTTTCACTAAAATGCTTCAATAATATCGCGCGGAGTTTTCCCGGTCATTGCCAAGTTTATAGAAGAACATTCTTGAGCTTCCAAGTGGAGAAATATCGAGACGCAGCTATTTTCGCTTCGAATGTTGTCTCCGATATGAATTGAAAACTTCTACCGTATGAAATTCTGCGATCGAGTTTTCGACGAACACATATATACGTGTTTTCTTTCTCACTCGACGGTAGTAACAACAATATAAAGTAAATGGAATTAATGTACCTCGCAAAGGTTTTTACGTTCTGGATCGAACGCATCGATGATGAACAAATTCGTTCACGCGAATGGAACCATTCGATTATGTCGTATCCATCGAGTATCGATTTTATGCAAATCGGTATGTAGAAAATTGAAAAATATATTACTTGGCCTCAAGGTTGGTACCCGATGAATTATTTACATTTTCAAAATTCCAAATCAGTGGTATTTTTATTTTTAATGGACATTGATTTTTTTACTACGCGAAAAGTTGCAAACGATGTTACTTAATATTCAGAAAGACCAGATATTAGACAATATTATAATGTTTCCTAATTCGTTAAAAAGAAAAATCTTAATATTGTTCCGACGTCTAACTGCGAATTAAAAAGTGTAAAAAAAGTTCTGCTTCAATTTTTCATAGAGTTCCAAAGTGTTGTTCACGCAATCTTCAGTCGTAGTAATTGTAAACTTAATCGTAACTTCTGGCGTAAACTTAGGCCCTCTCCTCTTCACCCTAAGACCTTTCATGGTTTATGTAAGCGTGTGGCAAGCATGAAGGAGGTGATAAAGTTGCCTTGGACAACTTTCTAAATTGTTCATTCTCTCGAACATCCTATTCTCAGGTGTGTACCTGGCATTCGTGTAGATTCACCTGTAGCAATTGCTAAAGAACAGGTAGACATTCAGAGATCGAACAAATTATTCCAATCAGTGAATTAAAAGAGTTTAATCAGAAGCAAATGTAAAGTGTTGGATAACTTTTGAAAATATTCAACAACTGTAGTAAAACGTCCATAAATTACCAAAAAACAAAAAAGTGTCGATTACAGAGAAAAGTGTATCGTTCGTTAAAAATGAACAGATGGTCGTTGATGCGTTGCAAGAGCGAAGAAAAAATCGTATTCACGAAATAGCGTAAACGGGAAGTACCTTCCGTTCCAAATAAATTGGAACAGAAGTACCTTTGCTTTCGTTGCCCTTCGATGGATTTGCTACGTAGAAATTGAAACCTTGCCGCACATAATAGCAATACGTTACAGTGGCCCTGTCGTAAAAGAAGCGGAACGAAATCTGAAGCATAAATCGAAGGATAAACTGGACCCGACAAAGCGATCGCTTCAGCGTTTTCTTATTCCTTCTGACGTCAGCGATCGTTAAAGCGTCACGCTAGGAAAGACTCGAGGAAGTAGCGTCTCGTGAAAGAACAAGCATCGTACTGCTAGTCTACATCTATCCACCGATGCGCCAGCGTCATCCTGAATAAGATCACGAAATTTACGGCCTACTTCCTCTGATGCAGCAGGCCATCGCTACGTCCGTGGACGTCGCGCGTCGCTTCGATTGCTTACTCATCCGAATCGTCCGACCCTCTGAACCTTTATTCGAGAATCACTCGAGCCGTAAACGTGACACCAGCTATGCGATGTTGACGTTCATGTGCCTTATTTGTAACATTTGAAATCTGAACGCAAAATAATTCGACTCCTATCCGAGGATCCGAACTCTCTCGATCGAGGCTCCGATGTTCCAGACTGCAGAAACAATAAGGTATATCGAAATGGAAATATCTTGGAGGGACAATAAAGTTTGTTACGATGGAAAGTGAGGGTAAATAAGATTCTTTGCAAAGATCGGGTTAACTACTTGAATTATGGAAAGCTTAGATTCGAGGAAATTGCACGAAGAAAGACGCAAAAAGCATGTATAAAAAAGGACAATTTCAGAATGTCGATGTAATCCTTTCCATAGAACGGATCGAAGACAGAAAAGAGTAGAACAAAACACCCTGGAAACATTTGTTAAAGGAAGAATTGGAAATCGCTTTTGCGGGATTATCATTGATACGGATTCACCTATTAATTCGCTTCCGGATAATGTTCCTGGTTCTCGGAAAGAGATCGTTACAACGTTCTCGTCCGAAATGGATCTTCGTTCTATTTTGATAGAGGTAAAAGAAGAAAATCGAGTGTTCCATTGAAATTGGACGTACCTGTATTAAAGGGAGCTTCCACGAGATCAACATTTGTAAAGTATTGCATTTTAGATGTTGTGCTTCTTCGGGAACGTATGTATGTAAATGTTGAGTGAATTCTTTTCGCGATGATCAAAATCCGATAGACGGTAGAATATCTTTTTCCTTTTTTTTAAGGAAAATATCCCATTTACGAGATACTACACTGTTTATCGTGTGGAAAGAGCGATGTAGAAATTTCTTATAAAAATAACCCTACAAATGCATCTTTGTCGATATATAAAATCACCTAAACACAGAATGTGATAGACATTTACCACCAACTCGTTGTAATGATAAAAAAATATCACGTAAATATAGGTCTTTGAATGTTTTCTCTTAAAGTTAAAACCTCGATAGATAAAATTAACTAATTTGGTCGATCAAAAGTAGGACAAGTAGATATTTACCACACACTCGTCGCGATATAGAAACGTCGCGAAAATATAGATTTTCTAATAAGTTTGTTTTCGACTCGTGACCTTAAAGTGAACTAATTTGATCACCCAAAAGCAGGAGAAGATATATATTTACCGTTTACTCGTTGTAACGGTACAGATATGTCACATAAATATCGGTTTATAAATACTTTCTTTCCAAGTTATGGCCTTGATAAATAAGATCGACTAATTTGGCCAGTTAAAAGCAAGGCAAGATGTACATTTATCGCCTTTCAATAATTCCCCCGTAAAGAGACAGAAAGGATAAACATCAAGGAACATGCTCGTGGCACGGTACGTACACACACGGTGCTCCATTTAATCGCGTAAGTATTTTAATCGGTGCAGTCGGCAAGCAGACAAATAGTAGCCACGGGCTATTGGCAAGCGGGCTTGCGGCAAAGCCCCAATATAACTCAGTCCATCTGATAGTTTCATTACTCTAGTAAATTCACCGATCGTGGTGAACTTCTTACAGATTCCCCTTCATCCGTACATGCGTGTTGGCGGTCTTTCTGTGCAAGATCCCACGTACGTAGTATCTTATTCACTAGCAAGGAAGGGGGAGAAAAAATGTCAGAATAATGTATACATTGTAGACTGCCAGCAGTTTTCGATATACTAAAATTGGTAGGTATCCATCAACGATCTTGAAAGAGACAAGAAAAGACTGCAGCATTTGTTTCGAAGGTAAAGTCAGGATTACTATAAATGTTACGTTGGACACGTGTATACTTTAACACGTTGACCGTTGTCATCCATATTCGACCAGTGTTTCGTTCATTGTCGAGTCATTTGTTAAAACATTCGACCACGAATAACATTAGATAGAAATTCAATGGATGTTTGAAAGTGTGAAAGTTTCGACCACGTTGGTCAGGATATTGATATTGGTTTTGCGAAACTTGCGCGGGTACTCGAGGCGTTCCAGCGGAAAATGGTTCAAGAACCGGATATTGTATGATAAGCGTACATTCGTGCACCCTTAACACGAACATTCACAGTTTTCGTTGCTGAATTTTACGCAGTCGCTAAAACCGTTTATCCGTGAAGGCTGTATCGTTTCAAAAATTGTTTCAGAGGGACGTGCGTTTGTTTTCCAAGTTTTTCGGATTCTCTAAGCACACCTCAGACACCTTTACCACGCAGGATGAAAGGATCTCAGGGGCACTATTAGCGAGTGAATTTGTTTTGACGTTGCTCCGTAAAAACCGGTTCCCTTCTCGTTTTCCAACTGTTGGCCTGAAAAATCTCTAAAAAGTTTTGCGCGTAAGCGTATTTAGAGTACGTATTACATTTAACAGAAGCCGCGGATATAAACATGCGCTTTTAACGTATGCTGCACATCCACAACGAGGCATAAATATCCCAACTGGTGGCAGACGTTCTGTAGAAAACTTTATGGAAATATGAATGGTCAGGGTTTATTTTTATTAGAAGTCCTTCTTTCATGTGGTGCACCTTGCAAGCCCTCGCGAGCAGAAAGGCGCGCTTTTCCATCAGAAAATATTCCACCTTTTGATGTTCGAAGGCACTTCGCCTGGGGAACAACATTACGGGAATAGGGGTTATACACCAGCCAGGAGTACGTCGTTTACCACCTTCGACCCTATATATCGAAGTGGTTTGTTTGTATACGAGCTACTTTTTCGTACACCGCTGATCTGTCATGAAACAGGAAATACGTCCAATAGGCACGTATCCGTTATCGTTCCGAGGTATTTCAATTTTCGAAACTCCCTCTCGACGTTATTTTTCGCGGAGGCTCGTAACAAGTTCATTTCAGACTACTGTTATCGCGGAATCTCGTTAGGATTACGAGATTTGTGGCTTAAGAGAAGAAAATCGTTACTTACGCAATATTTATTACGCGTCTCGGGAAAGTAAGAATACAAAAAGAAACTGCGAACTTTTTACACGGACTAAGACTCGATCGAGGAGCAAAAGTATTTTTTATCGAATTATTAGAGTGTCAATTTGTGACTTGTAAATTGTAAACGTAATAGATTGAATGCAAGGGGAGGTGTAAACGCACAACGAAAATGACAAACACGTCCACCAACAATTGAATCGGCTAATTAAAAACTGATGTAAATTTCCGGAATTTCGGTAAATAAAATTCAATTATGAACTTTGAACAATTTTATTCGTTTCATTTTATGGATACCATGGGCTTTGAAACTTTGCAACGAGGATAGAATTCTTGTTGGCTAATTTCGAGACTGCTCGATTTGGCAAATCGTTTCTCATTGTTTTATCCAACAAAGAGATAATCGCATATGAAGGTTAAGGGTGTGCTAGAGGATCGCGGTTTTGTGAGTGCCACTGCAAAGATACTTCTATAACTAATTAGTACCGTACGTGCTATAAACTAATTTAAGTAATTATCGGTGTTAGCTCGCGGAAACAGCGAGAAAGTTTTCAACTTAAGACTCAACAGCTGCAAGATAATTTTCCTAATTACGGTAGGCTGTAAATGGTGTCTGCTACAATTTACACCAAATTTTCTTCATTTAAACCAAACACGATGTACAATTCCTTTAATCGTGAAAAACGTTTTCTTAATTGCTACGGGCAATACAATCGTGCGTTTCGTTACGAATGATGTATCGGTAACGTTTACACTGAAAGAAATGTGTAAATCGTAAATAGTAAAATGTCTGATTTTTCTTTCTCCGAGTATCAATAATGGAAAGCAATAGAAATATAATTCTCTTTTCTGATTGTGAGAGTAATTTTTTGTCATAATCGGCAACTTTTCATTGTGTACAAAAATGAAATTCCCTCTACGATATGCAACGTTGTAAGAAAAGTTTTACGTTTATAAAAATCTAAATCCGTTCCAAACTGTCGAGTGGCTGCGCAAGTGGACGAAGTTGGAAAAGAGGTGTGCAGATGTTAAAAGGTGACAATGGTGCGTTAGTTGCGTCAGTTCGATTGCTATCGTTGTGATGAAAGTTCACCGTAATTCGCACCTTCTTCTCGTAAAGCCAAGCAGCACTATTTCATAAAGATTTTAATGAGAGTACGTAATAAACGTCTATGAAATGCTCCGGACGGCCCTCGGCACCGGCGAGATTTATTTTATGGCTCTACTTTTCGACAACGACGTTAAATTCATTACCGCGAACACTTGAAGCCGGTGCGCGAATACGGCCATTTGCCGGGATTATTAGCGAAATTTCGTGTAATGTGCCAGGCTCAAAAACTATGTGAGCACGTGCTATCTCTCGGTAATATACCTCACCTAGTACGATTTTTGCTACATTGACTAACTTCTCTGTCTCGTAAACAACCATATTACGATCACGTAAACCTAGACGTTACGTTTCTCGCCCAATAACTACGAATATCAGTTTATTAAATTATCGATACCGTTGTAAAAGATGGTTTTATCAGACTACTTTCGAACGCTCGAAGAAATTTACGAGTTGCTTAAAAATTTCTGTACATCGTTACCGAAGGAACTTTCGTTCTGGGGACATTACCACAACGAAAATATAAAGATTTATAAATTAACGAAAATATCTTGCGCGAATGGCTATTATATATTTGCATAATTTGACTACCAAAATGGATGAACCGTTTTAAGTATACTTAAATTCGATTGCTTCTAATGATTTACAAATTCAATTTTTTTTAATAGAATTTATACAGAATATTTTAGTTCCTCTCATTGTATGTATCGTGTTCAATCGATGATGTTAATAGTGTTATTTATTGAATTGTGTGTAATAATTTCGTTATTATGTGTAGTAAAATATCCTGTAATAGGAAATGCTTAGAATAGTATATAGTTATTCCTTTTCTACCTTTACGCATGTAACACGAGAGCGGCTTACGTACCATTTACTTGACAGCTGACGCGCCAATTCTTGACATCTTCAGACGTTCAAACTATACGGAAAGTTTAGAGGAACTCCTTCGTGCAGTCGAGGTGCCGCTAGATACTTCGAATCATAATGGTAATTAAAACCAAGTTTATGGTGTAATCAGAGTTCAAATAAGTTGTAGTGACAGCTGTCGCATCGAATGTCTTCCAAGAACTGCACAGACATTGAACGACGTGCACGAGCTCCAGCCATCCTCAACTTCGAGATAAATCATTCAGCACGAGATCCTTGCGTAAGAGAAAAATCTTCTCCGCGTTAATATGCATTTTCTTCGTACATTAATAAAGGAACACCAACGTAACGATAACATCTACCGAAGTGAGTAAAGAAAATACAACTTAGTAATAATTTATACATTTCGAGTAGAACATATACGATCTTCGCGGAGCATATATGGAAACATAAATATGCTTTCAAGATTCTTTTACAGACCTCAGAAGCATATACACGTCATTCAACATTTGTACGGTTTATGTCGTGATTTGTCAGTTGCACTTATCGGTGAGGATTTTTATCTAACAGATTAATATATTAATTTATATTCTTTTAAAGGTTAATTTTGCTAAGTCAGTCTATTAGTAAAGCCTGTTTTAAACGTTGATCGATTTTTATAATTTTGTGAACTTTATACTCCAAACTTGGAACAAATGGGTAATTGCTTTCGGATAGCCTTTTCCCTTTCTAATTTCTAATTTATGAAAAGCAAAGTTTCTGGAACATTATTTAATACCAATCTATGAGTAATATATTGTTTGTTACTTTATTTATTCCTTAATAATATATTGTCCTATTTTTTTGAAAATCTTGTCGCACAAATTGTACATCTATAGGGGAAAGGTTACTTCTGAGCAGATATGTACACAGTATATTTCATAGTATACGATATACGATCATCTCAGGGATGGTTCAGCACTGAAAATGCTAATATTTGTTCTAAGAAACAAGTACCCTAATTGACCTTGCGTGTAAGTTGTAGCGAGTTTTGTGTTCTAGGCATCTGTGTGTGCTTAACCTCTCAAGAGGTCATTCCGAACGCCTTGTTTCTCAATGCCTGTATATGTCTTATCATTGATCTTCTTATCCTTCCGACATATCCAGGTCTCACCCGGATTTACTGGAAACCTTGTTCAATTCTCTGGCGGAATATTTCAATATTGTGAATCAACGTCCTGCAGACAAAGGATTTCCGATGACCTCACGAGTAAAAGTCTAATGGATTTAAGTGACGTTCGACAAGCTCATACATCGAGGAAATATTTTGCTTAGAATTATATGGCGTTATCAGGAGAAAAAAAAACTGATAAAACGCTGTGAGACAATATTTAGGGAGTAGTCAATAAGAAAGTACGTAAAATATCGAGCATTCTTTGTACACAGTTGAACAAAGTTAGATGTAGTAGCTTAGAGACAAGGTCAAATAGGACATATATTTATACAAAGTTATTATATATTTCTTTTAAATAAAACCACTCTTAAGATGCCTTTCAGAAATTACGAGACACGTTGTTTGTGGTAAAAGATATTTCTGCAAACATTGTAATTCTGTGCTATCATTTATAGAATAAGGAATTTAATTCATATATGTTTTTTTATATTTTATTGGTAAATTTGTTTATATTCGTTAAAAAATAATTACGGGATTTTTCAATTCACGACGCATCTGCGGCGCCGTAATTATCTACGTGAACGCATGTATGTATATTCAGTTACTTTTGCGCAAATCAATTCTCTTGTGTACATATCAACGCTGAAATTGTTTGTTTGGTTGAATCGTCACATCACAAAATCAAACAAAACGTAGCTCTCGGTCTCAGCGTTTCGCCGCAAATAATTTCCGCTTATTTCGCATGCAAGTAAACTGCATTGGTGTCAAACAACAAAAATCTCGTGGTAAATTTGCAACATTTATGATCGTCATCGATGAAGTAGCAAAATTCACCAGATTCCTTTAACAGGATCCATTTCCATGTCACACAATTGTTATTTAAAGAATATTTATTTTATCGCGATTACAATAAGTTTTCAAATTTAATTAGAAGGACGAATATTAATAAGGTGTGCTACGATAAGCAGACATAATGTGTTATGTTTTCACAGAAAGAATATTTTTCTCGTACAATTGTACATAATTAAAATTTTTTAACAGCACGAAATATTTTCTTCTGTTTGTTCTCTTGTTGTATTCTCAAAACGAAATCATTTTTTTCCATGCATAAATATTGTACAATTTACTTAATTGAAATTTGCATTTAAAACGAGATGTATTGCAACGTGTCGGGTACGATCGTGATATCCCCATTATATAAGAAAGTCGAATATCACTTAGTCATGCGAATGAGAGAAATGAAATAAATATCAACGATAAATGTATGTTGCAGTAACATTTCAATATCCGTAAAATTAAATGTGTCAGACTGGCGAATAGCTTGGTAGCTTTCATTACATTAGCAAGCTTTCAAAAGTGGCGAGAGGCAGACAGAAGTTTTTCCATCAAATAGTATTCATTCTTTGATAATAAAAACACAAAGAGCAGAACGAGAGAATTATTCGATTCGTGGCACGTGTATGGACACACGTATCAAAAATTCGAAACATTTCAAATCAGAAATACAGAGAATACAGAAATAACTATACTTGTTTACCGCGACAAAAAGGTACGCGATCGTTATATTTTCTACGGTCAACCTATTCCGAAGCAGTACGTACCGAAATTAATTTCAACGTTTGAATCCATTCCAAGAAACTCAACTATTCAGACATTGAAGAAGCAAAATCTTCACAGAGGACGATGAAGTTCAAGGGTCCCTCGTGTATTTACAAACTTTTAATTGGACGCGAATCTCGAAATAAATATAAACATTCCTTTGTCTTCCAGGAATACGTACGTACGAAATCTGCACAAAAGTTGTATATATGTAGTATATATGTCTGTATACATATATATATATATATATATATATAAGTCCCGAAATTCTAAAGGACTGTTTTCTAAACGACAGAATAGTATTTAATTTTTAAAAACGCAGCATTCTCCGGTGCGTTGAAAAAAGCTCCCGCTGGTTCCTCTAAGTGGAAGGTAGGCTCGATGAACGAAGCTCTCTCTGGACGCACATCTCATTCCTTGGCCATTGAAAGAGAGTAGCCGAAATGAAAGGAATCTGCGTCGTCTGCGGGAGGACATTCAGCCTCTTCTTAATGACGTTCGTGCAAAAGGTGCTCTTAGTCGAGCGCCGTGCTGTCTCACGAAACGTCAAAGAAAATTTCACACTCCGAGACATTTGCGCCAGTCGCAAATACTCTATAAAATTTCTCCGCGCGTCGATGTATTCACCCTTAATTCTACTTACGATAAAATATTGCATTTCGCTAAACTCTTCTCGATATCCAATCGTATAAAGGACAATGGAACGTTCACCAACCTAAAAGCAATTGGTAGCTCGGTTATTCGAATATTGAAACGATTGTACTACAATGAAACGATTTCCAAATTTTTCTAGGTTTGTAATAAAATTATCTATGTAAGAGAATTTTATTATCTGGAATATATCTTCTGGTTTCAATATTTTGAGAAAACAATTTCTACACTCTTACATTTCAAAAGTTTCTTCGTCACTGTACTACACTTCGTTTTAATCACTTTATAACGGTAAAAGTCGCGATCAAATTTTACGAAATACCAATTGAAACTAAAAAGTTGAAGTATTTTCATTAAGCAAAGTGAGGTGAGGAACTATCTACATGGGACGATTTTTAATAACCTGAGAAATTATTTCGACAATTTCGTTTAAATATGACACTCATTCACTTCGAACGACCTTAAATTGTAGGCCTTGGACCCGATCCTGAAAGCTGCTATTGGATATTGTTAAAATTATATTATACAAAACATTCACGACCTTTAATTCTCCTTGGTGTTCCAACCGAGAAAGGAAATAAATTTCCATTATAAAATGACCCTGACATAACCGTACAATATTGCGAGAAATATTTTTTTCATGCATAAAAGTCAAGTATATTTCATTAAAAAATCGATACAGTAATTCCCTTTGTTCTTCGTACCAGAGTAATATATTATACGGAATGAAAGGGTTGCTACTTGCCCGATCGATTTCGAGCATTTTTTAATATTTCTGCCTCCAGCTCTTTAGCGATACAATATTCTCCCCTCGACCCTTCTTCCGATGTTTTGATGTAACCACAGGAAACGCACGACCGATGCATGCATTATTGTCTTTCGTTGATGAATAATCTGTAACATCACCCAGTCCAATATTAACCGTCATACTTCGAATTCGTGCAGAGTTCTTGGCTACTAGTATCTTGCGGTAAATTCCCCAGAGATCGTGGTTCCGCTCACAGATAGGGCTGGGATTTGTGGCACGCTCACTGAGGCTGCTATTAAAGGAGCTACGTAGTTCGACGCTATTAATATATGCATCGAGTTCTTTTTTTCTTTCTTTTTTTTTCAACCGAGTTCCCGATCTTATGACTTCTTGATGCGTTCGGCTACCGTATCTCCCGCGGGCATAAGCATTTCATCACTAATTCAATAAAATCGGTACCTTTCAACTTTCCAAGTGAAATCAATCTACGTTTCTACTCTGGAGTTACTTCTCGGCAAGGAGAGGGAGGACAATCTTTCGAACAAGAAAATTTATTTTCTATGGAAATTCATCTACGGAAATTGTGATTCCCGATTAAATTGCAAGCTCGATTTCCAAATCTTGGAACACATCGGCTCTGTGTATAAATCTGTTTTAAAGAAAAGAACGTTTCGATGGACTCGATTCGTTGTGTGTCGTTTGTTAGAAAAATTCTTCCTATGGAACAATTCTCAAACGTTTGCGAAGCGTCTTATCCGTGTACTTGTTGATCAGAGATGAATTCGATACATAATTTTTATTCATAACCTCACGCCGTGAAGAAATCTGTTAACGAACGTGATGGAATTTAAAATTCGTTGGAACTCGTTTGAATTCGTACGTGCCGTACAGTGTGTATAATCAAAGGAATACTCCTTGCCAAGAGAGAGTTGGGCCACCGGGGAACGGTCTAAATAATTGTAGTTTATTTACATTGACCCTTCACGTAGCTACAACTGACACAGTATGATGAGAACTGTGTTACGAGCAATTGGGAACACTAAAGTGACTAATACGATTGCATGATGTTACCGGGTGCGAGACAATATGTCTAAACGCCGAAAATCAAGCAACTTGAGCTCGTGTTGATTATTCGCTTGCGACTGAATTACAAGATCAGGATTGACGCTTTCTGCGTCTTCAGATTTGGTAATTGTTCGTTAATTAGTCAGTTTCGTAAAGTGAACATCCAATTAGACAAGACAGAGATAGACAGAGTTAATTTTACTTTAGAGACTGAACGAAGCAGTTGCATTCTAACCTTCGAGGAAGCGATACAGCTTAAATATCGAACAAACAAGTTCGGTGTTCAGACTCTAGAACAGTTGTAATCAAAAGTTAACTTTCGTTAGCCACGATTTATCGAATAGCAGCACGACCGATGTAACAACATTTCTCATTATATTAGCCAAAGTATACACATCAATCAAACTTTTCTAAGTGGAAGCAAACTCCTCGTGTGTTGCAGATCTATCTTAATTACCGAACTTGTTGATACCCGCCCCAAATCAATCACCTAATATTAAATGGACGTGCGGACGAAAGAAGCAACAAACGCTTCTCGCGAACATTATTTGCGTTTGTGCAAAGTTATGCAAACACGTGCGTTACGTTCAAGGTCGCGGTTAATAAGATAAGGAATTAATATCGTAAATCGCTGTGAAACCTGAAATTAACGATTTCATGGATGACTATGATATTAGCTTGCCTGACAGGAAGTTCCCGCAGCACATGAAAGGCAGAGAACGTTCGGTAGAAACCTTTGATCCGTGAACTATGTGGCTATGTCATACCACTCCAGTGGTTATGTAGAAAGTAATTTAGTTAAATCATCCTTTGTACGCAATAAAACGACTCCCTCGTTTATTGTGCATGCACTGGGTGCGTCATTTCGAAGGGGTCCGAAAATTCTATAAGCATACCAACATGATCACTCTGATCAACGAGTTATGTAATTAACATGTAAACGCAAACATGACACCATTATTTTGTAATAATACGATAGCGCGATAATTGCTAATATATGAATATTAAGAGGGTTTGTAGTACTCCTAACGATATTATACGTTTAACGCGTGAATAATTATACTAGTATGCAATTCGTTCGTGGATAAATTTTCCTTCGTTCGCGCTCGTGCAACTATGTTTTTAAAAAATTTGCGTCAGTCGCCGATAGAAACAACTTTGATTAGTATCCGATCTTATTTATTTAATTATAAATATGTAAATGAAACTAGTATCTTTTACGTACACTTGCGAATTCGTGTACGTGGTACGAGGTGGCGTGTATAATAAAAAAGGAAGCGTAAAAATAGAAGTGTTTTCTGCCACGATCCCTGTCTTTCGTTTCCTAGGAGACCACTTTTCGTTGAGCGTTAAATGTAGTCCCAGTTGCTCCTTGCAATTAACCACAACTTTTTTTCGTTCTTCTGTTGATCGTTCGCATTATTTCTCGGTGCCACGATGTCACAATGTCTCATCTACGATGCTTCAAGTTAAATTAGTAGCGGTGTCGAGTGAGTTAGTTCAATTTCGTTCTGTATATCTTAATATAACTTGAAGCGAAGACTTCAAGATAACTTGAGGTGACTTCATGAATAATGAATAATATCCAATTTATTCGTAAAATAAAAGAAGGTCTATTCGAATAAAAATTGATTGAAGTAGCACTCGACTCTAGACACTAAATAGGATTTATAACACAGACTGTGCTATTGTAGGTTGAAGGATATCATTGACAATTTGTATGTTCAGCAGACATAGTACCCATTCTGATAAATAGTATTTAGTTGTAGTAGTATCTGGAATGTGTTTAATTGTAGTATCTAAAATGTATTAAAGAAATATTCAACCCCAGATAGTGTCTATACCATGATCACGAGACACTTCTAGTACACTTACTATTATGTTTATTATTGATATTTTTGACAAACAATATGTCATTCACTATAATGAATATTATTGATGTTTTTAATAATCAATGTGTGATTCACTATTGTGGATATTATTGATGTTTTTGACAAACACTGTGTGATTCACGGTTGTGAATATTATTGATGTTTTTGACAAACAATATGTGATTCACGAACAACGAATAATATCGTATATAGAAAGAAAGATTATTCGAATAAAAATCCTCAATTCTGGACTCTCTGGTAGGGGTCTTACCATAATCACGAGAAGTGTAGTACTATTGTGGGTGCTATTTATACGTTATTGACAATCAATATGTGTTTAGCAGACGTAGACGCCATTCTGACGAAAGAAATTAGGGTTTTATTGCCTAGGGTATGGAACGGTTTTGGCTTCCTGCGTCCTCGGTGGCAGACGGTCGTAAAAACCCAGGAGTTTCCGGAGAACGAGGTAGAAATTAGTTTAACGCGTGGAAGAAAAATATTCGGGCCTATCGAATCGCCGCCTCTCCTCCTCGACCGGGATTCGAACCCGTATCTTTCGCGAGTGAGGGCGACTGCTTTAACCAATTAAGCTATTGAGGTCGTCGGCGAACTTTTCTCTCCCAAAGTCTCATAACCGTAATAGCTGCCACTTACAAACGGTTCTCGGGGACCGATGCGCCAGAACGAAGGACTCGGAGCCTAGGAGGAAATTCCGCATCGTTGCCAAAGTTTCGTGTTTATCACCGAGCATAGGATTGGTATCGCTGTGCTCCCTTTGCGGGAAAGGGGTGCTAAGGACGCAACGGAATGGAGATCGTAATGCTGTAAGAAAACTTTGTCAGTCGGATAGGCAGTTACTTAGTTGTTATTCAGCAATCACTTATAACTGCGGACACAATCGAATTTCCAACGGTTCCAATTCTGTCGCCAGTTAGGAACAGAAGCTCTTAGGCTACAATCGGTTTAAGAGCACGATCGGGTTCTGTTAGTCGTTAATTGATCTCGTAGTAATAACGATACGTCTTATACACTGTTACGATGCAAAAGGTATATTTATGGTTGTAGATCTTTACAAATTCTAGGGGGAGCTTTATCGTTTCTCGCGCAAAATTACAAATTATGTTACGAATAAGACCCCTAAATTCTCTTTCTATTATATATTAATGTATTTTTGTAGATACATTGTGCCTTTCCAATGTACAATATTGCTACAATTGAACGTCGTCCATAGTCTCGCTTCTAATATAGAATTATGACATCGACAAACTTAAAGTTATGGTCAAATGATACTAGAAGAAGAAATAAACCCTACCTAGTGGTTAAATAAATAACTAATCGAGCAAAGTGGGAGAAATTCCTCTCAGAAGTACAATTAAATCGCATTTGAGACCATGCGTATCACCTGTTGATATTGTTAAATTATCACGTTTCGCAATTACCAAAACTGTCCCAATTAATATAACAGAATCATTATTATATTATAACGATATACACATTACTGGTACACATTATCTAAACTGCTCCACTGTCGCCTGCAAAAGTTATCGAGAGCAACGGAGCGTTAAAAGTATCCCCAAATATTCTATTATACCAACAAACGGAGTCTCGGTTCTTTGCACTTCTTTCCGCAAGAAAGCGCCCCGGATAAGGCAACCATAGTAACACTAGGTATGGCAATTTCGACCCTTCACTAGACGTAAAGAAGTGTTAGCCCTGCAACCAATGTTGTTCACGGTCCAATACATCTTATCGACTTTACTTCCTATCCCATCTACGTGGGAAAACTCTCATTCTTCGGTTCGCTCCCTCTCTTGCTTCTTCTCTCGTACTCGTTCTCTCTCTCTCTCTGTCTCTCTCTGTCTCTCTCTGTCTCTCTGTCTGTCTCTTTCTCTCTCCCTCTGTCCTCCTTCAGTTTCCGTTTACATGCCGTTTACTTTCCTCCTTCTTGCTGGGATTATTTTTGTCTATGGCTTTAAATCTTCGGCCCGGTACTTTCAAATAAAGTTTACGGTAGCGGTGGAGTTGATTTATATCGAGTAAAACGAAGAAACACGGGGAAAGCGTGCACGTGTGCGTGAACCCCCGTATTTATATACGTGTCCATCGCGCGGGACCACACAGGCTCAGATATTGTCGCCGTGTAAAAACGCAATACCCGCGACATTCTGTCTTTGAATTGCTGCTGCAGCTAACCTGATCTATGCTCCCATTCTGCAACTACCGGCGTCCGATATTAGCCACACGACGTTCCTCTTGTTTCGAGAAATTCCCGTAGTATTGCCGGATTACCGGTGCACCGGACACACGACCGTACGACTAAATGAATGTTATATTCATACGTGCCCGTTCGAGCGAGAGAAATATTCTTCCATGGTTATCCGATTCTGATAAACGAGCCGCGGTCATAAAACGCCGCTTCTTGCTGGCGAACGATTGTTCCCACTTGCCCGTGAAGTTCCACCCTCTCCCGGAAACTTTATAATTAATTTTGTTTTGATCAAAAAAGTGAATAATGTTTACTTTACTCGGTGAGATGAACATTACTGTCAGAAAGTTCCGGCGCGGTGTTACTCCTTAAGGAATTAACGTACGAACGATACACAGAGTGTTTTCGAAAGGCGATGGAAAAGTTTACGAGCCTCCGGTAATTACCAAATTGAATAAAAGATGCTCGGTCGGGATAGCTTTGCCGGTCAATCCTCTCGAAGGACTATTTTAATTACGCGAGTTATTTAGAGTCTGTGTACGTAAAGAGTGAAGGTGTTGAAATAACGATCGAATGATTCTGGGAAAGTTCTGATAATACGGTGAATAGGTGCGAGTAGATAACTCGAGTACGAAATTGTTGTTTAGAGTGACCGATTTATTATTGACGAGGCACCTTTCATTCGGTATAGGAAATAGTGTGAAGAACGATTTGAATCACCTTTTGAAGTGAATCACTTCACGAGTCACCGATTGTCGAAGAAACGGGCCATAAAGTTCATCTTGGTAGTAAATTTAAGGTTAATATTTTTTTTCTGCTCATAAAGAGGGCGAAACTTGAACTTTTTATCCTTCATCGAAAAGGAGCCATTTATCACAAACGAACCGTTTTCTCGCGGAGAATTGTCAAAGTTTTGGTCAATTTACAGAGCCGTGTCCGAGGACAAAGCGTTTTTCAAAGTCTGAGCAAAATCAATTGGCCGTTCAAGACCATCGACGAGTTATCCCCACCATACCGCCTGGCTGCCGCGCTACTCCATTCTTCGTTTCTGCGAATGCACAGTTACGCAGTCTATCAAATATTTCAAAGTGACAAAGGTAAACATAGTTTCTGACACAATGTGCGGCATAAGTGGACTTCAACGGTCAGTTGATTTTGTCCCGATTATAGTGTCGACGCGTTATTTGTACACGCCCTATATAAACAGAATGTGACGCGTAGAGGGGAATGATGCTGTGTAAGGACTTGCATCGGTGGACAGCTCCGGTGTGTGCATATGTATAGTAACGAGAAGGCAAGGAGAATGTTTTGCTTCCTGAGGCAACTCTACGTAATCTAATTGGCCAAACTTTTGTCGAATGTAAAATTTAATACGTAAAAATTAAATATAAATATCACCGTGGCAATTAATATTCTTGTATTCTCATCATAATGTGTACGAAAATATACAATGAAATATTTAAGGAAAGTGGACAAGTTTTAAAATGTTTGTAACCTCGTTGTCTTGTCCATTATTAAATTATTGTAAAATCACATCATCGTTGAGTGTATCAATCGGTTTAAATTTTAGCTCTTCAATTCTTTCGCCAACTTCCTTTTTCCAAGTGGACAAATCTCTGGTTATTCATAGCACGAATTATAATATTCGCATAATCTCGTAAATAAAAGCCGAGTACGGATCGTTAATTAATAAAGCAACGATATTGCGTTACAAATTTTTTAATTTATTTCATTTTCTTTGATCGTTTCATAAATCAGGATTCAAGGTTGATTTGGATTAATTTACAAAGTAATTCATTTTAATTACCACCTGATATATTGTCGCAACGATAAAAAAATAAAGACAGATTTATCTCTTTCATCGTGACAAATCTATAACTTATAGTCGCGCAAGGTCGAAACAAATTAAATACATAGGTACAAATAAATCCTTGGTGATATACACGCATTTCAGATTATTTTATAAATTAATCGTGTTTGTGTGTCGCACACATAATCGTCATATAAATCACCAGATACAGTTTCTGCATCTTTAGTGAAATTTCCTCCACCTTCGAGACTTTCCACATATTCGTTCTTGAATAAAATAAATTGAATTTAATTATCTACCACCCGTGTAACAAATACCATACCATTAAAGCTCGTTGTTGTATAAATATCGAGGGAACGTTTCCATTTCTACGAATGTGGCCAGGTAAGTATAAATTTAGTTCGGAACAAACTTTTCATCGACATCTTTACAAATCTCAGCTCGATCTCAGTCTTTTGCATTCCAATATCAATCAACTATTCGCTTTCGTTGTGCTCCCAAGACTCTAATGTTACGTCGAGTTATTCGAAACGCAAAGTACATGGTTGCTTGGATAATGTTTGTCACTGTAATAGCTAGGATCGAGGAGAATAAATGCGACGAATCATCAACCGAAGTGACTACGCTCTTCACTTAAATTAGTTCGCATTTAGATACCCGTCTACCGGTATCTACTTCCTCGTCTTAGAGCCGGCAAATCGTAAATTGTGCTTTGCGCGGGAACGACCTGACTGCAAAGCCTTATCGTAAGGTATATACACCTCATAAAACAAGAGAGAAATACACTAGTTTAGTGTACTGTAAACTATTACGCGACGAATTCAGCTTCATTGCCGCTGCCGCGATTGCGTATAACACTCGTATAACAGGATTTTCCAATTTGCCTATTTCCGCATAATTTCTAAATTACGACTACAGCTTCTCGACAGAGTTGCACTCCTATTTTGCAGTTGAGTGTGTTTTCTGTACGGGGGATATTTAGTTCGTTCTATTTATTCGATACGATACGCGTTTCTGTATCATAAAATTATTCGCGCGTACACAGCGATTAATGTAACGTAACAAACAATCTCTGCGCGCTAAAACGTTATAAGTATAATCTTCGTAAGGGAAGTAATTACCGTAATTGTAATTAAACGCGTTGATATCGATGTAACGATTTTCGAGATTTTGAACCGAATGGATTTTTCGCACTCAGTTTCGACAGGTGTTTTCATCTCTTCGATATGGACGTTTCGCGATGAAAAAAAAAAGGTATCCGTCAAGTACTTTTGTAACAACCACTTCGCGCAAATATTTTTTTCCGAAATCGATGATTGCCGATCGGGCATGTATTCTCCCGATGGGAAACAAAAGTTAAAATTAAAATATCGTAGATTAATTGTAGTACTCTGAAATTATTTGTAACGAATATTTGTGAAATTATTTGTTACGATATTGAATAAAATTAAATTCAGAGTTGAATCACGTTTTTACTTCGACAAGAAACGCGTGATTGTTTAAAAATTAACTTTCGATTAAATTTCGTTCGATCAAGTATCACTTAGTTCGATATGTACGGAATAAAATTTAGAGGATACGAAGAATCGGTTTTCAAGACATAGAAGCACCGAAGCTTTCAAATTTTAACGCTGCAATTGTTGCAAAAGATTGTCAAGATATTCCACGATCGAGAAAGCGCATGTAGAGACGTTCAGTCAATTCATATTCTATGAAGTGAAAAATGCTAATTCCGGCCTATCAGCTTCGTTCGAATGCTGCACGTTTTGCCAATTCTCTATCAGTAGCTACGAATTTCCTGGGTATTTCTACTGTATTTTCAATAAGTAAACACTGCAGTATTTTCGCCAGATACGAACAAACTTTTCACTTAAGTCGCTTCATTTAGTTGGCCATGATGGTACATATATATTCGTTCGGCAAGTTGTTAGTAGAACTTCCGGTCTTGCTGCACCGAGCCTCCTCTTGACCGTACTAAGGAGTTTCTATTTACTTACAGCCGAAAGAGGGGTGTTTCATCCGACCGCAGGAATATTTGCAGAACTTAACTTTCTCAACTTTCCGGGATTGTGCGTGACCGGCGAAATTAAAATAGATTGATCATTCAGGGAACTTCAAGAATCTCTGCAGCTTTTAATATCCATGTACTTCCGCATTTATTAACGAATAAAAGTTTTGCTACGTGTGCGGAAGCCAGAGTGCGATATAACGTATATGAAACGTAAACGAAAGTAAAATACCTGCAATATTTAACGATTTTGCATTATTAAACCGATACCGGGAACACGAGATAGTAATTCGTTAAATCGATTAGAAATTAGTGCGATTTCACAATTTTAATTCTGTAATCGTGAATCTTCTCTTTCCACCTTGTGCGCAAACAAAAGTTCATCACCAAACATTTGTCGTAATTCAACAACTTTTGCAACGCAATTACTCGGTTAATTTAAAGTGCGATCACCATAGAGACATTACGGAGACACATTTTACTTTTCGATCCAGCCTTGTGGATCGATGCAACGTTCGCTCAACACCCTGCACCGAAGCACCAACGTTGAAACATCGAATAAACGTACATCTTTCGCGATTCCTCGTGTGCTTAACCCTCGAACGGGGAGCCTTGAGTATATTCTGACCGAACGCCTGAATTTCATAAGCTCTCGTTCGAAATCAACGTATTCGAACGAATTTTCGCGTCGTTACGCTTACAAATTCCTTCCCCGTTTACATCAAGAATTACAAACAGTCCAGAACCCGGTTAACCCGATCACGGTTGTTATTTCGCGAAACGTGGACGTCGCGCGGATCGAAATTGACCCGGAGCCACACCGATCGATCGTCTCGCGTATCACGCAGAATCCATCGCGTCTCGGTCGAAGCTTCGAGTAAATCTCGTACGCGGCACACCGTGTTGTTACTGGATCACGCTGGAACAGTGGAAAATATTCCGGAAAGCCATTGGCATTCCCCGAATGGCCACAGAATCTCCATAGCAAAAGGGAGGGAACGATTCAGGGAAGCGTTCCGCTTGCACACCTCCCAGCGGCACCGGGAACGCATTGGGTGAGGCATAGGTCTACGTTGTTCGTACAAGTATGCGCCCATAAACGCCACAACTTTGTTTATTTATGGCTAGGTGGGCCACGTAACTTAGCTACAACTACTTTTTGCCGACGTATTTATTTGTTATTCCTACATCGTGGGTAACTGGGACGACTGGCGCGTAGGTTCAGGCTCAAAAGCTGTTATTTACCGAGGCCCAGCGGCTACGCCGGGATAGCGGCAGTTTCGCAAGCCGCCTATAAATATGCGTAATGATATGACACGCGACGTTTCCTTCTGGTCATGCGAGAAGCAATTTCTTGCTCTTTCGTCCTTCCTCGTGCCGCTCGTGTTCGCGTTCTCGTTCCCTCGCTTTCGAGTATTCTTCTGGTCTTACTGTTTCTCGGCTCGGTGCCAGCACGAAAAACCACGAGAGATATAGGCGCAGCTTAATCGTGTACAGGAAACTTAAACTCCGTGCCTCTATTGCGACCGCAGTTTCTTTTACTGATTTGGCAGCGGAACTCCAGTACGCGCTGACGATGACGCTACCGTGTTTAGTATCAATTTCTTGCGTCCACACAGCGGTGAACTTCCAGTGCATTATTACAAACTTATGCGTCTGGAGGAAATTTTACGAAATCGGGTCGATGGGTATATATTTTCGTCTGTTCGGCAATACTAAATGTGTAGTTTTAATGTTTCAGATTAAGTTTACTCAATTGGACTTCGACTTGTCGACACGTTACGAAGTACGACGTTTGTATTTTCTTTGGAAGTGTTCTATTCTGCGGGTCAGGAAACAAGGTAAATTATTTCTGTTCGCGAGAAATCGTGAGTTTTTTGTAGTGGAGGAATTAAGATCGGGAGAACGAACAGTTCGATGATGGTTTAATCAATTTCGAGCCCTTGTACTAGAATTAATGGAATACGATCCACATTACCCAACAGTGTTTTCAAATTTTAAGAAGCTTAGTGCGATTAACAGGAATATTTGATTTTTTCATAATTTTAACTAGAATGGAGCTTTATTAATGACTCTGCAAGTAAGTTCACATCCATTGAAGGTTATGCTTTGGTATAAAATTTTGTCATAGAATCGATCGATACAGAGGAATATTCTTCTCGATTGAACACAAACGAAGGCAACAAATCAAGAAGAGAGTTTTTAATTTTAAAAAATCTTGCAAATTTCGTGCCATGGACGTAAAAGGAACTTCCATAAAAATTGCTATTGATATCACAATTGTGCTTTCTTATCTGTTATAAACTACAAAGTTTCTTATCTTCGAAGCTTTGCTTCGTTCATAAAAAGTACACAGCACGTGTTCGAAATTCAGCGTTATCCTCTGCTGCCAGTACAAGAAACAATTCGATGCGGATAATCAAGTGGTGAGATATCTTGAACTTGCTGCACTTGGTACAGATAAAGAAGTTCTCCTGGAAGAACACTCCATACGCTCTGGCGTGAGAGTAGCTACCACAGCGATTTGTTTTGTGGATGTTCCTGATTCTCCTGATATCGTGTCAAGTACTTGTTCTTCTACTTCAGGTGTTCGAACGAACTCCACACCCCTCAGCGATAACAGGTGAAGAGGATCCATTCTCTGCAAGACGTCTACAAATTGCTACAAATGTGTCTGTGGCTGACAACATTATGTAGAAAAGTTTGCCGATACAGAGGTTGAGCTTCTCTACTTTTCTCACCAGCTGGAGCCGATACGATTTGAATGTTTGAATAACGATGCCCCGTGATATCACGACTTGGAAAAAAATTAGATAAAATTTCTGTGGCTGCTATTGTTACGCACTGAGTACAACTGTTACGTTGTTTTCGCGATTATATTGTTACCGAGTGTAAATATAATACTATTATATTTTTGTAAATACAACAATTATTATTCTTTAATTTCTCGACATCCTTTAAAATTTTTCACGAGTTGGCAGAAATTAGATAAAATTGCTATGCTACTATCGCAATTGTATTATTATATATCGATTATAAGTACTAATATATAACGAGAAGATAACGTGTTTGGTACCTTGATATTCTTCGAAACTTGTATTTACATTCTCAGGAATATTTTCAATGCAACCAATTATTCACCGATGCTATAATATTTATCTTGGCGAACGTTGATATTTAATTCAAATCGAGCAGAGAAGAACTCTCCAGAGAGAGGAAATTCGAAATGTAAGCTGTGTTGGTCTATCGCCGTTAAATTTTGAGTAAGCCGTATGATATTCTTAAGTACGAGAAAGGAAAGAAGTTGAAAGTGTAATCGCTGTTTAGTCAGCCCAGTGCACAAGATTATCCTCTCGTTATCGCGTTATTTGCTACGCCACGACATCGTCACGTTCCTATAGGTAGCTATTTCCGTAAGCGATATAAGCCGAGAAGAAAACGAACGTTTAGGACCACTTTTATAGGACCTCAACTTTCTTGGTATTGCGATCGAGTGAAAGATTGCTTTCATAGCCATAAAATGCCCCCTCTTCCACGTTCTACAACGTGGATCAACCATGAGGATATTACAATCTATTCGTTCATCTATCGTTCCAATCCTCTTTCTTTCTAGGAGGCATTATTCTCGTATATTCTCCAAAAACATGTTCACGAGGAACGAGAACAAAAAAGCAGCAATTAAAAAAACTACATTTCAGTAGTTAGGTATAATCAGATATTGTGTTACATTACGGTAGTAAATTATATTATCAAATAATAGTAATATCAAATTTACATAATAGTATTTTATGTAACAAGTACGAAACATCATTTCGTAGGACATACTTCCTCGCTAAATATTATCTGTAATCGGTGCTGGGTCCACCTACAGGTAAACCTAGGTAGTTGCCTAGGGGCGCTAAACAAAATTGGATTTCACACGCTCGAAGTTTCACAAATCATGAAAACTATCAATTTACTATATTATACGCGCACACGACAAATTTTTTCCATTCACTTTTCGTTCCGCTACGAGAGACGAGTAATAATATTTTCTATCTGGAGACCTAAACGAAACAAATTGGTCACACTCTCTCCAATAATCGATACACGTTAAAAACAATTTACTTTCCTTTTATAGATAACTGTCATTCACCTTCTCAGACAATTAAGCTTTCGATTAAATTGATCGAGTTTCAAATTGACGAATTTGTCCAATGAATACGATAAAATTTTATATACGTCACGCGTTACCATTTTATTGATATCTGCTTATCGAAATGTCACTTCCACGAGTGGTCATTAATTTGCTACGCCTTCGCGGCGCACCTTCGCTCGCTCAGTAATAACATGTTTATCGAATGATGATGCGACTATTAAACTGAACGCACACCTCGGGTAATTATGCAGTAGCCTATCGAGAGGGAAGCACGGATCGGTTAACATCATAGATATCGATGAACCTCGTGCCTCTTCCAGCTCGCCCCACTGGTCTCTTACTCCTACTATATGCCATAGCGGATCTGGGCTACCCAATTACACGCTCATCTACGATCCGGGATCTAGGAGACGTACAAATTGATCTGTCTAGAAAGTACCGCGGGCTCTGGTAGCTTATAGTTATAGACATCGAGAATATCAGGTTGCACCCTCCTAGAATGCATTTTATCATGCTTCGTCGTACGAAGTCAGAAATTGCGGTCACGGTTGACCAATGCTTCCATTTAATAAGATGGATTCGTTTCATACAATTCAGGAAGTATTAATGAACGAATCTACACAGATCGTTGGAAAATTTGTTGTATCAGTGTGGCAAATATATCAATGTGATATTATAGAAGTGTATCACCATGTGTTTGATAGAAGCAAAACTTCTGATTTGAGAGCAATTTCATCAATTTTTTCACTGCTGAATTAATTTCACAGTTTATTTTGTAGCAATTATACTTATACGTTACACGTAAAAATTTAACAACGAAGTAAAATATCTTACAGAGTTGTCTATAAAAGGCACAAAGTTTCTGTGTCTAATGTTTCTTTAACTTAAACATTTTGAGTAATATTATTACTTACACTCGAATATTCTCGAGCTGTAAAAGGTTAACAATGATATCTTGTACAGACTACGATTAATTTATGGAAGCTTATAAAATTTTATCGTATGAAATAATTGCACAACGTATAAATTGGTCAGTCTGAAGATTGATCTTGAAAATAATAGCTAACCACATCTGCTCTGTGGCGATGAAATGGTCCAAAGAGAACATATGTTAATTTCAGGGGTAACGCGAACAATTCACGCCGATAGAGGGGTTGAGATGCGGAACGATAAGTAAATAGCTACTCAAAAAGCATCTAATTTGCATATCAGACTCTGTCATAATGAGATTATTTTTAAGTGCTTCGCGGAAGTTTGAAATACGACATTATCGGTCGGAGGTGGGGATCACCAATATTTTGCATACCAAAGGATCACTTCGTTCGTGAAAGCCCGTACGTCCATCTAGCAGTAACGCCCTCGTACTTTGAAAACTTTGATGAATTTTCTTTTCCTTAGTCGGCCCTAACTTGTTCCACGAATTACTTACCAATGGGACCAATGTTGAATCGTTGAATATTGGCGTGGCGTTGATCGAAAGTGCTTCTTCGAACAAGAAATAATTATACCACATTGATGATTCAAAATGTTTTAGATTTTCCAAGTTTGGATTCTGGCACCGTTTCAGATTGATTTCGACAATATTTCAAGTAAGCAAAACAATGGTGAACGTGTTCTAGATTAATTTTTCCTATTCGCGATACGTAAGAAAATTCGAATATCTCCAGGAAAGATGCACTTTTTCCGATGTTTACAATAATATAGAAGCTTCTTGAAATTTTTGATACCGATACGTCAATAGCGTTTGATTTGCGGAAAAAAATCACGTACAATGGACCGAGAAAGAATGGTGTCGCGTATTATTCACAGACGAATCGCGATTTTACTTCTGCAATAACGATCGTGGGTTATTCTACTGCCGGCGGCACACTTTTTATTCAAGGTGTAATAAATTGGCGACAAAAAATCGTACACCAAGTTTTAATGACTCGTTGTAAAGAGGAAGTTTCCGCCTTCAAATTAATTTTAAAACGAATTGCGAAAAATTTCACGAAACTACGCGGAGTTGTTTGAATTTGGAAAATTTTCGGAGAAAAGAAACATCTTCACTTTCCCACCCTGCGTCCGGGTATAAAAGCCTTTTGGAGAAAATTCAATTCAGAAGCGAAAAAGTAGAAACTTTCTCGTTTAAAATGAGCCTAGGTACACTGCCGTGCGATTTTTTTTCCACGAAGTTTCAGCGATTCGAGTATAGACAATTCTCTGATTTAAATTTAATTTTAACGTCGGAGTGTATAATGACAAAACGATAATACATTTGTGAAACTAATTATTACGTAACAATTAAATCATCTTTTATTATTTTATTCTTTTCGTTAAAAGTCCTTATAGGGGTATATGCGAGACCGACACATGCCGATACATTATATAAGAATAAAGTACATCTGAATTACGTAACTGCATAAAAGGTGTGGTGCATGCGAAAATGCTGTTACAAAAGGTAACTTTGTTTCAATCTATCGTCGTGGCCGCGATTTGCGGAATTTGTAAATTTTATTTCGTAATAAATTATTCCATTCCGTTGCAATGCACTGTTTCGGTTGATGTAAATTTTCAAATTCCCTTCGTTTGCATACCTTGCCCAGATGTTCAAAGAAGCGAGTGTACTGAATTGTGGAAGACGACGATATTTACGTGGCGGAAAAAATTCACGTATTATATAAATTTATAATCTAACTGGTCCCGATGGTTTCAAATAGGTATTACTATCACGAGGCATGAAAAGAATACAGAAATAAAAATCCGTTGACGGACAGGAGGAGAGAATATAATGGTTTACGTTGAAATCGACTACAATGGTACATTAACGTTATTTAAGGTAGAACGAGCAGTGCCAGTTACTTGAATTCAATAACGGAATAAATTAAAAAGCGTGTATAACATACTACCGGTATAAAATTCATTTTCCAATAAGCAAAGCTGCTGCTCGCACTGCGGAAGCGGCAGTAACGCATTTCTATTCGAAAAAAATTCACGTCTACAATGGGTTGCATACTCTCTGGATTTAAATACGATAAAAAAAATTGTCGGAAAGAATTTTCTGAAACAGTGTATGGAAATGACAGAGAATTTGATAATGCACATTGGGCTAGATGGTGCATTTGCGACGGAATAAAATAATTTATCGTGAAATAAAACTACAAATCACCGTTTATGTTTCCAGGTTGGGTTCGCGAAACGATGGTCCTCGTCTTTATGCAATTAGACGATTGCAGTGTTCCGGTACGTATACTTTTCCCTAATATTTGCGCGTCGAGAACGTTACGGTAGTAAAAATTATTCGTACAAAATGTACGAAAATATTTCAAACCGATACAAAATATTTGACCGTAAACGCGATAGTTCAACTACGAAGAAGTATGACCCTCTTCGTACAAATGAAAACCACAAACTTACTCACAAACAAGATACGCATAACGTACAACCGATGAAACACATACATTTTAATATTTTTCTGGTAATACGCGTCTAATGATATATACGTACCAATAATCGTAAAAATATTAATAAGAGATATCGATAACAGAAACACCGGCGCAAGTAGAAACAACGAGTAACGAACAGACACGTCCGTAAATCGTAGCGAACCGCAGCGGTACCGAAAAAATGTTCAGGATTAATTGTCTCGGAAACGAAGCCTCGTAGAAAAATTGTCTATCTCGCGTTATCGATTCGTCGTTTGACGAAGAATCGCTCCCCGCCCTGACGAAGCGAAAAATTCCATCCACCGTGGCAACGTTACCGAAAACTCGTTGACTCTTCGATACCTGTTCGCGCGCGTTGAACGAAGCAACCTCGTCCAAGAAAGGAAGGCAAAACTGTCGATGAATTAACAAGGCCTTCCGGTTTGTTGTCCTATCGGTTAGTCTGTTCTCACCGGGCTCGCGGGCAACACGACCCGCACACACTCAACAATCTAACAAGACCACTCAACGACACGCAACTTGTAACTCGAGTCTGCTAGGTGAAAAGGCAGCCAGCGCGTGCGAAACGACGAGACTTGGCTGTTGCCGTGGCACAAGCCTTGGAAGTTTCCCATTATAGTCTCCCTTAACTGGAGCTAGTTCCATACTTCGTTCCTACCTAGCCGTTCGCGTGTTCCTCGTCCCTCTAGCAGAGCCACCAGACCCGTAATTCATTATCTCTGTTCAACCGAGGCGCGCGCCGTTCGCCCGCTACTCTCTCTCTGTTGGTCTTTCACGCATCCCTGTTTTCCAAACTCCTTTCTCAAAGTGCCGCAGCGTCTATGGTGAACTATGAGCCCGAACTATTCCATCGTTACCGCTCTGGGTTAGTTAAACGTGCCCTTTCCCCCAGTTCGGGCGCAACCGACCACCTCCTTTTCCCCTCCTACCGCCTCGTCGATCGGATCTAAGTCCACAACATGCAAATTCAGGACGAATTTGCTCGATCTAACCAATCTTCGTTGTTCGACAAACTGCGCCAACCGGCGCAGGACACAGAACGACGCAGACGGGTGGGAATCCTGTCAGGATCAACTTGGAATTTTGGAGGGCCAGGGTGGGGAGAGAGCGCACCATCGGTGAATCAGGCGAATTCGATTAAATCGGATTCGTGTAAACAAGCCAGCCTGCGCAAGGGAAAGTTTGATGCCGGTAAGCGCGCGGTTGAGAAAGAGGGAGCGAACGTATCCAGAGCTGGAAGTTTCGGGTCAGAGATATGCCTGACTTCGATAAATTTGTGGCCGAACTTCGTCCTCTGGGTACATCTAATTAAGATTTTCGCTTAACGCGTACCCATGCGAGCAACGGTTCATGTGTTTGCCTAATTAGGAAATTAATTAGAAAGTTTCAGAAAGATTCGGAGTATTCGTTAGCGGGTAGTAGGGAACGAGAGAGAGAGAGAAAAAAAAAGGTCACCCGTCGCGAGATTGATTTTTATTTAACACCCCTGGGATTGAATTTTACTCGTTACAAAAAGTAACGACGCCGAACGTTATCTGTTTAATTAGTTTCGTTTGATAACTACCGCGGCGGGTACGAAAGATTCGGTGATCGATGCGGAAGACAGCGAGCAGGAATTATACATTCCCTTTATGCGATCATATCGGGCCGACGTTTTTAATTAACTTAAAGTTCCAGGCCGTGAATAAGGTTCGCAGGAACGGTATTAACGAGTTAACTAGAGGGAGGTCAGCGCGATAACGTGAATCGAGAAATAGGTTACAATTTTTATCCGGTTGCCTCGTGGAAGATATTTTTATCGTCGTAGAGGGTTACCATTGTTGAGTAATCGGATGAATATTTTAACGATGTTCAAATCGGTCCAATTAAACGGAAGGTGCTAATTTTCGGAGAAGCAACTTTTTAATCTTCTCGGTTGAAGACAACGCGACGAATTCGTTAGGTTTCTTTCAGGGTTATCGATTCTAAGTTTCTTTTTATGGGTGTAGTCTCGGTTAAAATAAGTTTCGTAAAGTTAAACGGGGGAAAGGATAAATTAATTTACGAGTACCGTTGGTTGTCCATTTCGATAATTGTTCACGAATATCGCGAGCAAAGGCATCGTTGATAATTACATAATTTTAAAGAGAAGTTCAGGTGAAATTGGCTCCTGTTGGCAGTTCTGCTGTTAATTTGCATTTTTCGGAGCAAGGAAGCTTTCCGGTGACTTATACGAGACGTGTAAGCGAACCAAAATAATTTGGGAAAGATTTTTGACAACCGAGTGGATCCGCGCGAAAAGGTTAACATGGCTCGGCTTACTTTATCTGGCAGTATCCAAGAGAGATCCTCAAATATACATGAGTAGACTTCGTATCGAATTTCCCTAGCGGACAGCAGAAGCGGTACCAGCGACGAAGGTCCGCATCAGGCGAATAAGAAGCCCCTTTGCAAACGTGTCTTGCAGGTGCACCTACGTTTGTTCCACCCAAACGTGTGCTCTGCAAAACTACGGTCGGCAAAAGGCAGGCAGAGGAGGTAGGAATGATCCGCGCTACGTGATACAGGTCTCCAGCGTGTCTTCGAATTCACACGGATATAAAAATCTCCTGAAATTCAAATTGCGCTGGCATCGTCGCTCGCGAGAAACGCGAATCCCTTGTGAATTATGTTTTCGTCGGCGAGAACGACGCTGCTTCAAATATGTGTGATTCAATAATTTAAACGCGTTGACATCAAAGGTTTCACGTGTTTGTTCCTATCGGTGTATAAACAGGATGATTTTCAGTGTAATGGAAATACCAAACGTGGTTTCGAAAAGATCGAAGTGTTTGCGAACCGAAGAACTTTAATGAATACAACGTCGATGATCGGGTACGTTTCGATCCGAAGAACGATACAATTATCGGTGAAATCTTTCGGAAATTACGCATCGAATAGTTTATCGTTAAACGTGTGTCGTACTCCGAAGGAAATCTCAATTCGTTAATTATTTTTACGCGTATCGGTATTCCTCGTTGCATTTTCCTCCGATTATTACGCAAGAAGAACGATTAATTATTTCCCAACGTAACAAGAATCTATATTAATTTCCTCGGTGCGTACGGTATTGACTTGGTAAATATTTTACGATTAAACAATTTAACGTTCGAACTGTACATTTGGTAATTTTATCGCGTATCGTGTAATCGATATTAACGATTTATCAAGGATGAATATCCGTTTGTTTTACCTTAATTCGTACACGTTCGTTTTCTTTCCGTGCAAAATTATCGCTCGTGTACACACTTTCCGCTGCGTTTCAAGTGCAAAGCCAAGAGGTCCTAAGTAAACCGTCGAAACGTTAAAATTTCATATCGAACTTCGTTCGTTCGTCGATAAATTGGACCGAAGTAGGCTCGAGTATTTCGAAAGGTTGCTGCACGGTGTAGTTCGTCAATTTTCACGCAAAACGATCATTCCTGGTCTTCGAGGGTCCGTTACCAATTAAAACCGATGAAAGACGGTACCTTCGACGAAACCATAATTTCCCGTTTCTCGTAATTCGTTCGTACTCGTTTGTACAGTTTCCGTCCAGATTTCGTAACAATTTCGCGCACTCGAGCTTCCCCGAAACGATCGAGATTTCCAAGATCCTCGGGGATTCGCAAAATCTCGAAGATTCTCAAACGCAATAGTCTGTCGGGTAAGGTCCCGAGACTTTCCGTGGAGTTTTGCCCCTTGACTCGAGATGTCTTGAGACGGTTTGCATCCCATCAATAGCGGACCCGTTGCATCGCTACGGGTCCTGTTGATACTTTTATTTTCATTTATCCCAGACAGGAATAAAACGTAATTCGTCGGTAGCGGGACGGTGTCTGAAATCGGGCACTTCGCGGTACAAACAGGGGATGAACCAGACACGGTTCGCGGTCGTCGATAATTCCGGTAGAGTCTTCGCATATCCCTCGGCTTGTAAAAACGATTTGCCATCTCTTTGCCGGCCTTTTCCGTCGTTTCCACCCCGGTGCGCTATTTCTTTCTCCCAATCCTCCGTTTCTGTTCAGCGTTCCGTAGGTCCCTATGGGAAGTTCGCGAACCTTCCCGTTCGCAAATCCCTTTCCGTGCCTCGGCGGAGCAAGAAATGCAACTCTCCTTAGGGAATTAATTGCGCCGTAAAACGTAGATTCAAATCTGTGCTTCAAAGGGGAAGGAAGGAGCGAAGGAACAAAGGGGGGAGAGGGGGAGGGGGATTGGGGAAGGTGACTGGGGGGGTATGGAGGTGAGGGGCAGCCTGGCAGAAGAACAGAAAGGAAGAAAGAAACGAAGAAAGAACTAGAGAGGGACGTTTCTTTTCTTCAGCCGTCCGAAAGGTTTTCCCAAGATGGTTCTCATCTCAGCTGCAATCAGTGTCGTAAATTGCTTGCAATCGCCCCTGCAATTAATTCCGGCTCATCCTCAGGGGATTTATTATTCTCAATAATACCGTAATATTCTTGGGTGGAGGGATAGCTTCGTCGTCTTCGCGACTGAGTCTTCTCACTGGGCCAACGTGATACCGTCCGACCGTTTCGGCCATTGTCGCGGGAAAAATGTGATTCAATATTTGGGATCGTTTCGAGGATTCATTAAATCTTCGTCAAAATGACGAAAATTGAGCCGTCGAGTCGAGTTTCTAGTAGACGACGCGACGTTTCGTATTCGAAAAGGGCTTTCGGAGTAAAATATTATTCACGGTGTACGTATCGGTGGAGCGGGATTATTATTACGGTGAACGTTGTAGTAATTGTGCATCCGTGTCGAACGATAATAATAACCGTACGTTTTTATTGCACCAAGATGGTGTACCTGAAAGAAATTAAATACCGAGTGAGAAAAAGAAAAGGATATGGAAAGGGAGAATAGGAAAGAAGCAAAATCGTTAACGGAAGAATAAATTTACATTAACGCGACAAATTTTGTTTAGGCGAGATACGTGAAAGAATGTATGCAAGGGTAAGCATAGATAGATGGAAAATTAATAGGAAAACGACAACGATCGATACGCCTGTAATTTAAATGGTAATATTGTTTTCGAACTTTTCGAGCTTACTTTACAATAAAGATTCAGATAGATATTTATTGTAAAGAGAACCTTTACGATAAATATTTTCTACTATAAACGTTCACGGTAACGTACATTCTATTCTGCGCGTTTCTCTCTATATTGCGCGATATCTTGGATCAATATTTTAATAGTTTCCGCAGAGTACAGAAAAATAAATCGAGAACAAAATACTGGAAAAGACTCAAGGATCGTTTCCTCGCACCGTAACTTCGTTCTTTCGCGCAATTTAGATTCGTCGCCGATATCCTTCTCAAACTCGTGATAAATCAGTATTTCGTAGTAACCCGAGGCAAAAGTCGATTCGAGACTGCTGCATAACGTGTATTACCCGGCTGAACGTTGTATAATCTCCTCGTCGGCCGTGTTGCCTCGTTAACAAATAATCAGGAACTGTTCGCGCGAAACTTCGTTTTCGCGCAATTTACAGTCGCAGTCCAAACACCGGTGCAGGACCTGAGTAATTTTCGACTGCGCGGAGATATCAAGATCCACGCAAACGATTCTCTTTCACTTCTCGTTTGCTGTTACCGTGACTCCTGACTTTTATACGTTCAAGGTAGTAGGAAGAATGGTCAAAAACCGGTGGCCAGGAGCGAAGTAAACGGTCAGGGAACGGAAAATAGAAAGGAAGGAGAACTGTGGACACTGTGTTTTCCTCGCAGGAAAGAGAACGAAGGAGAAACTTGAAATACGAAGTGGCCGCGGTAGGTTGCGAGAGGTAGGGGTTGGCAGGGGGCGGACGAAACGGGGGTGGGATGGAGGGTTTCACGGGGGGAGACTCGTTCAAACTTTTGCATCAGGGAATTCTTTCTGGGTTCGCCCCGGAATATCTGTGATAAAGTTATAAACTTTTCGGAAGGACTTGCCACCAGCATCGGCTAAATAACTGTTTGCTTTTCCCTCTACGTGACACCTAACGACCTAACTAAATTTTCTCTTACTTACCGAGAAAGGCGTGACTCCTCGGACAATTAATTTCCCCGTTGGTGTAAGGGGAAGGAGGGTTGGCGGCGAGGAGGGGGCCAAAATCGTGGCCGGGATCCGGCTGGCCGAGAACGAAAATCATTCGCGAATTCGTTGCCCGCCAGCCCCGAAAAGAGAAACTCGCCGGGGCTAGAACGTGTGTGGATCGTTTCACCGCAGAATGCTTCCGGTCGCGTTTTATTTAATTTTATTTCATTTCTATGACAGCGCGCCGAGCTCGTCGGTAGTTTTAACAAATTGAATTTAATCAATGGTTTATTTACTTTAATCACGCGACAGAGGCGGGCGGGCTAGCCCCCTCCCCCCAGCCCGTGCTGGGTGCCCCACGTGTGCCGCGTTACATGCAATCGCGGATTGGAATTTTATCTTCACTTTGGGAGAACGGAACGTACCCGGATGTACCGATACGCGATTCAATTCGCGGCATCTATTTGAACGTATAAACGATAGAATAAATTATATCGAACGGAAGTATTTAAAACTCGTTACAGATCGCGCGCGGGCGCGCTAATCGGGCCGGGAAATTTCTAGCGGGCATATTGAAAAATTTATAATAGCCGCGACCGAATGTTACGTTAATCGATAAATTGATGCAACTAACTGTAAAATTTTCCATTTTCGCGCGTCACATTGTCGATCGCGATCGTGAAAATCTTGATGAACGATTTTGCCCTCGATGGTGCTCCGAAACGATATTCCATTTCGTACGATGTTAAAATCGATTGGACGAAATCTTAAATTGTATTTACAATTTCGAATAGTTCAAAGTATTCGAATGTTCTAACGGTCGCTTTAAGAGTAATAACATTTTCTTAATAATTACACCGTGGAACCGAGACGTAATTAAATACGGTTACGTAATATAGAAATAAATATTGTACAAAATTATATTACTGGCACGTTTAAAACGCTCGAGTGACTATTTTTCGTCAACTCTGAAAGTGTTCAAAAATGTTTTGGATATAATTCGTCAAACGTTATTCGGCTCGCTAGATTTACAAAACGGATATCCATAGGAATGATAAATTTATATTTTCACTATTATTTTGATCGAATTATTTTCAAATTTTCCATCGAACCGACGCTCAAAAGTGGAGTATTCCCTGTGTAGGCCGTCGAGACTTATAGTTTGAGGCATGGTTCGTTAAAAAAACATCTATCGACCAGGGTCTCTTTTCGTTTGATGTATCTAGCTCCGTCTTCATGTTTTATGAGAACGTTTCACCCAATACCTTACAGTTACACTTACCCCGTCCTTTCCCCTTCTAATACCGAGTTATTCGTTAGCTCGCTTAAACATTTGTCAGTGTCTCGTAATAGATCGTGTAACGGGGTGTCCTTAATTCCATTTATCGCTAACACGAGTCGAAAATGCATACGTTTGTGAATTCGAATCAACGTTCGCGAGGAGAAACATCGATCGAGTTCACTCGCAAAGTCGGTAGACACGTGAATCTCAATTTGTTTGTTTGTTCCTACGGACACGCAATCCCTATACGCGTTCAACGGTATTTACATAAGGCACCGAGTAGGTATATACCCGAATAGTATTTGATTTGGTTTTAGAACAGAGTAAGTGGCGTAAATGGAACGAAATTAAATTAGAAAAAATAAAATTCTTTCCGTGGTCATTTGCGGCTACAGGGTAAACACTGGATTTCTACGGTTCGCTGCACGAAGACATCGAATTAAAGTTGCCCGCGTAAAAATGGTAATTTTTTTACCACGATAAAATGAATCGTTGCGTATCCTTTTGATAAAATTTTTCAACGTATCGGTACGTGGCGAAGATCGTTTTTATACGTTTTGAAAATATCCAGGGGGAAGAAATCGTAAACTATTCAGCGTGTAACGCGCGACAATATTTCCCCTTGGACGTTATTTTTTATTTTATCCTAAGTGTAGAGCGTTACCAAGCGTCGTGTTACGAGCCCACCAGGTACGGAGGGCAATAAAATTCTGTACGAGGCGTCGAGAAAAGTTCTGATTAGGTCGCGGTGCCTACCTAAAGTGCTATAAAAGGCTCATTTTTATGCCAGAATTTCAGTTGCCTCTGACTGCTCGAGAAGGCACAGTTTGCCTCCACACGCATAAAGTATAAACATATAAGGTATATGGTCCGAAATCTACTTAAGATCCATTTTCGAGAATTACATACCTCCTTGTAGAATAATTTTCCTTAAGTTATCGTGTGTCGTATTTGAAGTCTACCTGCAAGGATTACTCAATGTTCATCAGGCCCAAGGACTTTCTTTGCGTATACTGAGTTTTATTTGAGATCTACCATCAAGAATTAGACCCACATAGACACGTGAGATCTAGTAACTTTCTTTCTTTTTGAAAACTTGAGTTAGAATCGACGTCTGTTCGCAATAACCGCATCCACAGGTCCATGAGATATATGGATCATCAGAACGTATCTTGAGTTATGCTTAAGGTCTATCCCCAAGGATAGTATCTGTGCCCATGAGGTACGGAAACTTTCGTTCGAATCTCGAGTTCTACCCGAGGTCTAGATCCTAGAACTGTACCCGGACTCACGGAGTTTAGGGATATTTCTTGTGCATTTTGAATTGCAATCGAAGTCTATTCTCAAGGGTCGTATCCAGACACACGAGGTCCATAGCATTCAAAGGACCGAAAGATGATAGAAAAAGTCTGGTTAATGTTTCATCAGATTTCCTGTTTCTCTCGTGTAATGATTCAGCAGTAATAATTACAAGATGGTAGAAAAATTTGCTCCTGGCTATCTTTCCAAAGCGAAGATAGAGAAAATATAATCGATATTTACTCGTCTCCTGTTTATAACGCAACTCGAGTATCATTACCGTAGGCCACTGTTGAAAGGACTCGATCCCACGAGAACGTAAATTGTTTGCCACCGAAGGTACTTAGAATATTTAAAAACTTCAGCCAATTCCTCTTGTTCGTTTCTGTTTGTTGCAGAACTGGCGGTTATAGCGTTACCAGGGAATGTGGAACGTTGGTATTAGGCCGTAAGCCTTGAAACTGGGTTGTGTCACGAAAGCTCCATCAACACGGCATGGCTAATTAATCAAGCCTTTTTGACCGTCCTCCCGTTGAATCATAGTCCCCGGCTTTCGCTCTCTTTCATTGTACACCATTACGCTCGACGCGTAGCCGCGCAAATTATTTAATATTATTCACGATTAATACGCTTAGATATTACCGTACCGCGTTATTCTTTCACTTCAACTTGGTTTTCGTAGCGCGAATCAAGGATTACCTCGTTCCAATGCCTCCGGCAAACAAATTTCGCAAGGTTTGGCTTGGTACACTCCGCCGTCGTCGTTAACTCGACGCCACGACTCTTAATTGGTTCTAATTAAGCGGACGTATAAACAGGCCGCCGGTAGGTGCCTTTTCGTCTAACGAATGATTGTATGTCCATAATATTTTCGCCGCAACTGTTACCGATACAATTTCTACACGACCGAGGATTTGATGCGGAATATCAATATCGTAACACACCGGTTGTACATTTGTATTTCGACCCAAACACACTGCTTGTTTAATTGTATTTGTAACCAAAATGAGATATTATATTTGTACGAAGTAATGGAGTAAATTATATTCCAATTCGTTACGTTCCACCGTGGATTACCCACATCGACGTACGGCTAATTCGATTCGCGCGTGACGTCATGTATACTTCATTGTAATTCAAGTTTTACCGCTGTTACAAATTTATCTGTAATTTCAACTGTTTTTATTTGTCTCTTTATAATATTATTTCCCCGTTTTTTAATTTACTCTTTTGAAAGCATTCGTTTTTATCGTCGTTGGTAAAACTTCTCGTACATTATAAATATTTAGGTTATTCGGCTAAAATCGTTAATTAATTTTCTCAAATCAATGAATTCGATTATTTTCGTGAATGTGACATAGTTCCATTTGATCGAATGTTTTCAATTTTCGAAATTAGTGGTAGATATAAATGTGTGGGCGTTTCAACAACTTATGGAATTGAAAAATAAAAGAAATATTTTTTGATAAATATACTTGTATGCGCCGTTCGATTAATATCATTTAACTTCCGTCCATATTTTCTTTTACTTTGATACAGCATGGCAGTAAGTCATAAACTGGTGAGGCTGATGAAACGCATTCCAAAATGTGACCAAGACGACATACCGTGGGATCAATATATCCAATATATTGCAGCAGGCGCCGAATTGTGGAATTGTGGCGTTTAAATTTTTTATTTATCACCTAATGAATATTTTTTATAGTTTCTCGCACGTTCTGAAACGTATAGTTCGTTAAATATAAAAAGAAAATTTGTCGTTTATTCGTTTATCGTTGGGAGTTAAATTACGTTAAATATGTTGCTCAGATTTGTAACACATAGCAGAACGAAGAACAAATACTCGATGCAATAATTACAAAGTTTCGAAAACACCAACGAATGTATTTACTTTAGAAAATTTTTTCAAATATTTCAACCGACTCTAACAAATACATACGATACATGACTTGACTCGAAATGGTACATTAGATCGAAATATGAATTATTTATTTACTTTAGAAGTAAACAATAGGAATAGGAAGTGAATTTTATTTCATAACGATATTGCAATTGCGAGAATGAAAATTATCAACTGTACACCGTGTTCAAATGTTTCACATCGCTACGAACATCATTAATACGGTTAAATGAAACTTGCCCAGAAGTCCAGAGTAAAAAATACCAGGATTCGTAACGTTCGTTTATATTCGTCGCTTTTAATTCATCGAAATAACCGGTAGCGCGACTACAATAATTGCGATACAATTGGAGTAAAATCGTTATTTCCCTGAAAATAGTTCCCATTTGACAATTAAGCAATTCCGGTAACATCTTCCCTCTAATAGAATAACTTATTTAAGTAATGACACTTAGGTCTGCCGCGACGGCATGGTTTGGTTAGCAGTCGTCGCTCGCGACAACGTGCCTGGAATCAGAATTTGCAATCGTCAGGCTCAAGAAGCTGAAAGGGTTTCAAACATCGTACATCTTATGGGTGGCGTTACTTTGCGCCAATGGTTTAACGTTCCTATCGATTTTCTCGGAACGAACGCATTAACGGCGAACCGCGAATGCCTAGTCTCAAAGGAGCAATGTGGCTACCCTGCAGTGCTAATGCAGACCCCTCGATTGTCCCCTTCCTCTTGGCAGGTTGGTTGTCTGGTTGCCTGCTTTCATCTCCCTCGCGGATCTTTCTGTTCGCCTTAGCCTCTCGCACTTCATCGAGGCCTCACGGCTCCTAAATTTCCTACACTTTAGTAATAATATATTTGTCCCTCGGGTGTCGCTGAAAAGCCTCGCCCCCCTAAGACCTTGAGCACGACCATTATCTTATATATAGCCAAGTTTCCTTCCTGGCCACTTTCAGACAACCCGACCTATCGTGTATTTTCGGACACTGCCCCTGTGGACTTCACGTGTCTACGCCTTGAAGATTCCACATCCGGGAATGGATTTCCTTCGCACGCCTTTGTGTCTACGGTGTGACCACGATGAACTTTCACGCGCAAGGGTGCGATTTAGGTGAAAGTGTTACCGAGTTCGAGACCGAACTAACGACAAGGTACGCATAAAACGTTTCGTAAAAATTGGATCGAACATTCTTAGGAACTTCCAACATTTGTTAAATCTAGTTTCAGAGATCTACAATGTCTTAAAAATTCTTGAGAGTTTCAGCAATCGCCAACGTCTTGTGAGTTTCAGTTACTTCTGTAACTCCTGAGAGTTTCAAGAATCTTGAATCTCTTGAAGATCCTTGGGAGTTTTTTTTTTTAAATATTCAACGTCTTGACAATACCCCTGTAGGCCACGCGTGTCAACCCCTTGAAGATTCTACATACGAGAATAGAGTCCCCCGACAGGTCTTTGCATCTACGGTGTGACTATGATGAACCTTAGACACAAGAGCACATTTTAACACGTCTTCGGTCAAGAGGTGAAACTCAAAGAGTCTCGAGAAGTTTTGCAAACTAGTGTCATTGAAAATCTTGCAAATTGTTGGGAGTCTTGGACATCTTCAATGCTTTAACAATACCCCTGTGGCCCTCGTGTGTATACACCAAAGAAGGTTCTACATCCGTGAATGGACTCTCTTGACACGCCTCTGCGTCTACGGTGTGACTATGATGAATCTTACACGCAAGGGAATGGAGAAAGTGAAAGTGTTACCGAGATTGAGAAGGAAATAACGATAGGGTAGATTTTAACACATCTTAAGTCAAGGGGCGAAATTCAAGGAGCCTCGAGAAGTTTTGCAAACTAGTATGATTGAAAGTCTTACGAATTCTCGGGAGTTTGGGAAATCTTCAATGTTTTGGAAGTCTTAAACGTCTTGGAATTGTTAAAGATCGTAGTATACCAGACGGTGCACGAAATATGTGAATATAAACAATTCAAAAAATATATATATAATAACATACAACGTGTTCGTCTGTCGAAAAAATATTTCAAACAAAAGTTATTCAATATTTCAATGGTAATAAATAATTGTAACGGTACAAATTTCCAACAGATTATTCATTCGATAAAAAATGAGATCACCTTGACTGTTTTAAAAAGCATTATACACACTTGCCTTAAATTCGACCTTTTGTTCGTGGTACATGTTGTAATATAATAACAATAATGCCAATATTACAATAAATTCTGAAGAAGATAAGAATATTTTCTGGCAAAACATCTGTGAGAAAAATCTAGTGTTAGGTAATTTCATTCAAAATTGAAAAATTTCTAACAGATTCAAATTTGAATCTTCTCAAGTACGAAGTAATGTTTAGCAGACAGTGTCATAACTGACATATCAGCTTTCAAAATGTTTTGTGCTGATTAGGTTCTCAATATCACGAAGCACATAGTACTGCATGTGACTTACGAGCACGCTATGCGGGTATATTGCAGCAACCTGGATCTGAGAGTTGCAACTCAGTTAACGTTACTCGTTGCATGTGTCATGTCGTACACCTATGATACGCCAATCTCTATTAAGACATTAGAGTTCGTGTACATGTATTCACGTATTTCAAATAACTAATTGCAAAGTACTTAAACACATATCTATGACGCAATAGATCGAATTTAAAAAGGTCGAAGCAAACTGTTCATTCAATACCTGTCCAAAAGTCAAAATAATGAAGTCATTTTTAACGAAACATTGACTTTATTTTATTTACGAGAAATTTTTTTCCACACTTTACTATTTTAAATTCGTTTTTCTCAATGTTGGATATTTTTCAATCTTTTCAAAATTTCAATATTTTTCGAAATACTAATCACGTTTCTCTTATGTATTGAATTTCAATTACAAGTCGTGTCCTCAAAACACGATTGAATAGAATTGTTATCAAATATTATTCAAAGACTGTTTTGTCGAAACACTGGTTCGTGACTGAGGCGTATCCATGATACTATTCGATTTCGAGGACGTCGACAACGGAATATAAATAACGTTCGACAGTTCAGGTAATAAGAATCCGATAGAAATTCGCTAAATCGGCCATTGACGAAAATGTCGTACCAATAAATATAGTTCGGATAAATGGAATTCTATTGTATGAAATCGAAACGACTAATTCTTTAACAATTTCGACCAGATACCTCTTAAAAGTGTAGTTGTGTTTCAAACATCTATATCATAAAGCCAGATTTCGAGAACTCGCATCCATAAAGAAGAGAAACGAGGACAATGATCTCGATAGTAAATACTGGGGTCTTGATTAATCAGTTTTGATTAAACACTTCTGACGAGTGAAACATTCAGAGGGGACTGGATACATTGAATCTCACGGACGAAACTCTATCGTTGTGTTATCTACTTTATCACTTAGGACAGCAAATCACTCACGAGAATTGTGACACTAATGAATCTTCAAAGTTATAAGGGTAATGACTGATGATAACTGTCAGTACGCCTGCTCAATACGGTAGAATCAATTCCAATTTTGTTAATAAAAGTTTACTTAGCGAATTGTAATCTTAGCCTTCGGTAAATATTTTAATCACCGGTTCATATTCAACCAATACAAATCATTTTCCGTTACTTTGATTCCAAGAAATTTTCAATCGATATTAACTTAAAATATATTCAATACTTGGTGAATGCTCTTGGACATTGCAGAATTCTAAAGCAAACAAGTGTCGATGTAAGAATTAAATTTTTACACGCAGTAATTCTTTATTCCTCTTAAATTTTATGACAATTTTTACTATAGCAAAAATAACATAAATACGATTTCATTCTGTTCGAAAGTGGCGTCACCTCTTGTCCTCTAGTGTCGTTTTGCTTATATGTATATATGACAGATGACTCTGCGTGTGGCCTATGCGGACTCTTTCTTCTTGCATTGATGTCTTCCTGCCTGTACCATTTCCTTCGGAGCAAAAACTTACGCTAATAAAATGTTCTTTTTCTAAACTTGTAAATTAAGTTCTACGCATTTCTTTCTATCTTCAATTCCAAGTTTCGTGCAACACATTCTGCACTTTTCAAACGTCACTCGTCTATCACTTTTATCCCAAAAACTAATTTCTACTCTTTGCTACAATACATAAATAATTAATCGAATAAATAATAATTCTCGTTTATCTCGATTTATAATTTAACCATTTATCGATCGTGGTGTATCGTTTTGATCTTATTTATTAAGTACTATTATCAGTCATGATTCCGTATACAGAACGAATATTTATTCGTTACATTCCTCGTTCGTTCGCCCGGAAGGTACCAACGTGTAATAAATGATTTGGGAAACTCGCAGTAATCTGCTTACACTCCGTTTCCTTTTTCAAAGCCAACTCAAGTGACACAGTTTATCATAAATCAGGCAAATTCGTGCGAACGCAGAACTTCTATTTGAACTCATCCCTCGTTAGGGCGTATTCAATAGATCTAAGAAGACTGGTAGGAGAGCAGAAATAGCATTAGCCGGGTTGCTCGAGAATGATCCATATTAATTGCTCTCAGCGTCTTACGTAATATCAATATAATTAAACGTCATCAGCAGCTATTCTGCTTCCTATCAGTTGAGAAGACATACGTGCAGCATCTCGAATCAATTATCGCGGACAGTAAGTAATTTCGTTACCACTAACGCGAATTCTACTTGCATTTATTAACGGTCTCATTTTCACATTTATAATAGTAATCGACGAAAAGAATACCGAGAATCTTCTTTCTCTATTAAATAGCTCGATATACAAAATAGTTCAGAACCGTAGGTCGTGAGTAAAAATAAATAAAAACGTTTGAAACATCGTCGATTAATTGATCCGGTAATATGCAATTTTCTGTCAGGTTTTTTCGGTGATTATGCATACTGTAAAATCATTGATGTTTCGACCATTGAGAGCAACAATAATTTTGAGATTCATTGTAGTGTTCGTTGTATACGTGATCTTGGAGTTGTTACATTTTACTTGCAAATTTTTTTTCGTAATTGTTAGTCCCGGAGATAATTTAAGATGGCTCGATGCACGGATTTATCGAGTTGCTGTGATTCGCGCGTCAGCTCACTAGACTGTGCCTGATCGCCTTTTGTTGCGCCCCCAATCGCATTAACCCCTTTATAAAATGGAGTCTTAAGTGTTTTCTATTTAAAGCAAAACTGAATACATTCAATACGATATTAAATTAATCGGGAGATTATTAAATTACGATTAAGGAAGCGCAATTAAACAGACTTCAAGTGCAGTGATTACAAAGTTGCATTTTATGCATAATTAAGCAACCGAGAGTTTGATAGTTCGACCGAATACCTTAGATTTTTAGTTTAAAGAACTTTGAACACTTATTACAATAATTAGTTTATCAGTCCTTTCAAAACTGTCTCGAATTTCGAACGAAAAAGTGTGTACATCGAAAATTTCTAAAATTATAAAGAAAAATCTTAACGTAATTATAAAATTACTACAAGGCGAAGAAGCAAAAATAACTCAAGATCACAGGCTGTATATGCCCGTGGAATGTGTTCGATATTAAAAATAGCCTGAATTTCATCGCTAACAAGATAAATCGCAAATAAAACGAGAGTGGATACGCACGTGTAGAACTATGCGAAGATCAAAACACGTATGTAGAAAGGAGCTTCAAAGGAAGTCATAATTAACGAAGATACACGTGTAGGAATCACTTTTGCTAAACGTATAAGATAAAAGAATAAATATAAAAGAGCACTTTTCGCCGAAGAAATACAATTTCCTTTAAATCGACCAAATTACAAATTTTATTATTCAATGAAAGGAATCGTAAGTCGTGTTGTTAAGTTTATGGATTAAAAATTATATAAATGTAGAATTAATTGGCCAAGCGAGTAGAAACGTCGGACGTACTGATTATCTGTGTAAAGGAGTTCCCTTTTCGGAACGATGACGGTACACTCGTGTATAAAGCAGCTCTAAAGGATCCTTTTCATCTCAAAAATATTCCAAAATGCAATGGTAATGGTCAGTAAGATTCCCGGATCTAAATATAATACAGACCGTTTGGGGGCAATTAGCACGGAAGGTTTATCAAGGTGGCAGACAGTTTCACTGAATAAACGAGCAAAAAGCAGTAGCTGAAAAGGGTCGGCGAGACATTTCCAGGCAATTTATTACAAAAATTATACAAATCGTTACCCAAACGAATGTTGGAAGTGGTAAAACGGAAAGGAAAAAAGACAAGTTATTAAACACGTGACGAATTGGTAGTTCTCCGGTAACAGTTTGTTTTTTCGTGTCAATCTTTATTATACCTGTCCTGTTGCGTCGTCGAACCTATTTTTTATGTAAACAAATCAAATTTCTGGACAACGCTATAAACAACTGTGTTCAATCTAACTCGGATATAAATCTCTGTCGTACAGGACTATTATGACAATTTTTTGTATATTGTATTACTTTTGAAAAATTCTATAAATATAGAGGTGTTCCATTATTTCGTCACAGAATGTATCGTGGAATCCTCTCACGGAAAATATAACCAAGCAGACGTGTGTCTTGAAGAATTCATTAGCGTCACCGAAAAATTGGGTCGTTGTTAATAAACTTACGAAACATGGAGAGATCTCGTCTCTCTAGACTCCTGTGGGATCATTCGGTTGATTAAAATATTTACTAAAATATAAATGGTGCCAACTCGTATAGATATTCTCAAACGATGATAATAATAATAACACACGCAACTATGTATCAGTATCCAGACGTGTTGAAGTATGCATCTAAAGAAATAGTCGCCATTTTTTAGAACTTTCTTCAAACATTTCAAGTTATTACTACTTCGATCTTTGAAACACATCGGAATCATTTTGTGTTTTTTAAACGAAGTATACTTTTCTTACAGCCCCGGAAATGAATAAAAATATACACAATTTCAACGAACTGATTGCGGTCTTGAAACAATCGAAGAAAAGTTATCGAAATTCTCCAATCGTTTCTCTACCTTTCGAAAAAAAAGAAAAAAAAATGACCTCGTTTCGAGTTTAAAAACTCGAAGAGAACATTTCTTCCCTCGTACCATCAGATTCTCGACGAAGAACGATGAAACGTCTTACGTTTTTCTCGTACTTCCTCCGTGTTTAACAATTACTTCAAACGGCATATATTTATGGACGCTCTGCATAATCTCACAAAGAAGCTCGCAAAATAAAAGCCTAAGTGTCTCGAGAACAATTTTCCGGGTCAACGTTTACCGAGATTCCTTCGCTTGCTTTTCCGAGCTCTGGGATTCGGTTAATTCTTGACCCGTGTTTCCGAAACACCCCGTGTTTGTGGAACAATTTTTCCAACGAACGCCTCGACCCTCCGAGGAAATACCAAAATGTGCTCCGCTCGGGGGTTCGCGTTTTGAAATATGCCAAGAAACGGGCGACGTCGATTTATTTGCAAACCCATAGGGGACTCGGTGCTTATAAGCACCTAGCCCCTCGAACACCTTCAGACGAGAAAAAAGAATACTCGACAAAGTTAAGCGAGTCCCGAATTTTTTTCTTTTTTTTTTTTTGACTTCGTAGTATAACGCTCCTCGAGGGAGCCGTGGTAATTAGCGGGAAAAGCAATTACGGGCATTTAATTAAAGTAAGTCGTCGCCGCCCCCCCCCCCTTACCACCCCCTTCGTTCATCCCTCTGCATCGCAGTCGACAGAGGTCGCACCCTTGGAGTCCACTACCGAAATTTCAGCATTTTTTTGGTAAACGATATCTTGAGACACGAGGTTCGTGCCAGGTTTTAATTATGCGTCTGCGGGTCTTTCTTTGTTTTTCTTCCCTCTATCCTTCTCGTTTTTCCTTCTTTCTTTCTTTCTTTCCGCTTCTCTTTTCTTTCTTTTTTTTTCTTCTTTTTTCAAGGTGTACCGAAGTTGGGGACGAAAGAGTAATGCGACGCCTGCACTTCAGTCCGAATTCACTCCGAAAATCGCACGAATACGTCGCGCTGAAAATCGTTCCGCCTGAAATGAATTCCGTGCGGTTTGTGTTGGCCCCTTCGTCGCGCAAAAGGAGAAACTTTAATAACTGTCGCGTAGCCAGACGAAAGTGAACAATTAAAAAGGTGTTAATTGACGGGCTTGAAAACGGATTGAAACGATCGCGTCAAAAGAACGCCGTGGTTTTGTTGTACGTTTCGACTGAAATTTCGTTGAATTTCGCGTATCTTGTTACATCATTACTGCACGGATTACAGTAATCCCTGATTATAACCGTGATTTCAAGTCGCTTTAAACCGTGGTTTTTTTTTGTATTTTCTATCGATATATCGAGGTACGTCTTATTCAAGTTGGAGTTAGAGAAGGGTGAAAGAACGTTTAGGATAACGCACCGCGTTTGTATTGTATTTAATAGCGAGAAAAAAAATTCACGAAAGATTGTATGGAAAATATATGCTTCTGAGCATCGAGGACATTTTTCAGGTTTGGTGGTCGTAACTTACACTAACTTCACAGCTTTTCTCGAATGTTTACGATCAATTTGCAATCGAACCAGTTCTACCGTTGATTCGAGATCTCAGCTGTCCAGAACTCTGTCGAAATTGGCTTCGGTAGACGATATCTGTTGATTTTCGACTCGGTATACCGTACAGCTTTTTGACTCGTCTGTGTTTCGTGGCGATACTCGTGACGTGACCGCTTAGGTCAGTATCCGAGATCTACGCAGTGATCTACGGGCTATACCAAGACACCTACTGTATCTCTTTTGATCGGAGAGTAGCTGTGCGGGTTAAGGGACAATGATTGAATCGTAGAACTGAGACTAAGCTGACACTGAACTGACTACCGTAGCTGTCTACTAATGGCTTTTATCCGTTCAAAGGAGAATCGTCAACGGGGTATCGAGACATACTGTCAACATTAGGACGCAACACGGGCGATTTCGTAGCTTCTGTAAGAGGTCGACGAACAGAGACTATACACAAGAACATCGTAACACGTACTCTCAGAAAATTAAACTGTCTCAAAAGTTTAAACGAGACGACACGTGTATGTTTTTTCTTCTAAAGTACACTATTCTCTTACTTGTTTACACAGAAGAGTCAATATTTGTATAACGTCTTAATTTCTATTTGGTCAAGTGTCATTTGTGTTATTCCAATTTCAAGTTGCAATGGCAATAAATTGAGTAACTGTTCGTATTTGTAATTACTCTACAGATTAAAACGACCTAGATGTATATTAAACAGGAAAGTTAACAAATAGGGTAACAATTCCAATTTCTAGATAAATTATAATTACCTACTATTTCTCATATAGCTTCTAATAACTATAATTTTAAATTTATTAATAAGACATCACCCTCCAACATTTTTCAAAGTCATTGAAAACGGCAAGATTGTTACCAATGTGCATAGTTATTTGTGTTAAAAAAATGGAGATTTCCTTGCTCTACAAAGAATTTTAATACGAAAGCAATTACAATAGTTACAGCATCGATCTATCCAGAAGTGCATTACCGAATTAATAACATTTAGAAAACTAGACAATCGTTATAAAGTTTTTATGGCTATGGACGCTTTAGACATACGTTTACACAATTTTTATTGAAACAGGTAACTGCACGTGTGATTGTGAAATGGGTCACGTGGCAAGGGAGAACACTTCCACAGATTGGCACATACCTCGAAGTACCGCTTTAAGCCAAAAGAGAATCGTTAAGAGAACTCCGTCTGCTAGACAAAAGACGCTATTTAGCAACGTCACACCCGTGGAGCACAAACGTCTCTCTATCTCGCGAAAAATCGTTCGTTCGCTCGTACCCTTTCTTTCGTTTACACAGTAACACGAATAAGTGGGAATGTGGCATTAGGTCACACTCCTTGGTGTCCGACTGAAATCTATGAGCACCATTACCCGTAAAAATTCAAAAACAGAGATTTCATCTATAACGAGTACATACAAACGCATCATCGCGATTTGGAATAGTTAATTTCACCAATGGAAATATTTTAACGATATTTAAAATATTAACAAAACGAACAACGAATAATTGACAATAATATCGTACAATGTTGACGATTATGCGATCAGTAATGAATAAGAGATCCGTGATTGATGTATACGAATGCGTTAGCTCGATTTACAATAATTAATTTTACCAATGATAATATTTTAGCAATATTCTAGAATATTAATGAAACGAACAACGAATAATGTTGACGATTATGCGATCAGTAATGAATAACGTATCGGTAACAATAGGTTCGAATACGATCGGGCTTCGTTCCGTCGTGTTAATGATTTTTCAATAAACAATCATTCCGAAGGTATAACTGCAATACTTCAATTTTGTAACTGATGCATAGTGTTGCGATTAAAGCAGAAAATTACAAATTTTCATAAGTTGTCTCGTATCTTGAATGCACAAACATCAATGTATTGACATCAAGAAACAAGCCTTGTAATTTTATTTAAATTACTTGCAAGACGTTTGTAAGGTGCACGCGAAATTTCCATGCAAAAATATGTGTCGTGTATAGATAGGATAAAAAAGATTAATCTTGGTAAAAATTGCACGATGTAGTTGGTCAGACGTGTTAGTCAGACATTGTCAAGTCTGAGAGTAAGCAAAAATTACTCGACACTGTTCACATTCTACTTCCTCGTGGTACGATATTCCCTTTAAACCGAAACCGTTCTTCCTTTCCCCTCAGAGTGACCCGTTAGATAGAGCGATCTCGTTAATCTAATTAAACTGAAGATTTTCAGCCAATCAAGAGACCGTCAACCTTTACAAGCTGAAAACCTTTGGAAATTAATTAATATGGGTGTTGCACTCTATCAGCATGCTCAACTCTGAGCATCTTATAGCGAATTGTACTTTGGACATTAAATCGATTAATTGCATTTCTACTGAACCCCAGGCTAATTGCATTTGAATCGTTAATACGACTAGTTCCACGTTTCTTTATAAATCGAGAATCTGGATGCACTTTAATCGATAATCTTGAGTTAATTGGACCGCTAATAAACAGGAATGGGAATGAATAAATCAGTTAGGAGTAAATCCTAGTTAGAGCGGAATGGCAAAGAATTTACATTGAGCTGTTCGAACAATTAGGAGAATCAAATCGCAGAAAATATTCCACGATATTTTTAGAAATAATAAAATAATAAAATAAATACAATTAAATACGATAATTGAAACAGAATTTTTAGAGAGTGGATAATCTACGATCGTTGTGTTGTTCTGTATATATCTACGTAGATATACATTATTTATGAAATATTAATTTACTCGTATTATTGGAAACTCGAGAAACATTGTAGATATTTACATTTTATTCTCACCTTTTAATCGGAGTGATACAACTGCGGTAACATTAAACATTTTTGAAACTTTTAATTGCCGTTCACTGATAACGTCAGCTCGAGAGGGGAATAAATATTTGCCGTTTAATTTTTCCAAAGTAAACTCGAGAAATTTATTGGAGCTCTTTAGCCGCGTTAATGTTCAAAGTCACAATAAATCGTCATTTAGCGACCGAGATACAAACGTGCAAACACCAGCATAATAGAGTATTATGATAATTACGAATGTTATTCATGTTGTTAAGCTTGCGTTGAGCCTTCTCTTTGTTTCCGGACTAAACGTTTCGGACAAAAAGCGATCGGTGTCACGCATTGTGTAAATATGATCGTATGTAAAATCAATGCGATAAGTAACAGAAATTTTAATAAATTTGGCACACCTCATTGTGCATATAAGATTCGATTATGGTGAAAGTGGTGTACAACGGAATTAAAATAATTGAATAAGCGTATATATCTTATTTGTTTTAATTTTGAAATAATAGAGATTTATAGACTCGTATGAAATCGACAAACAGAAAAGACCTCAAATATTTGTGTTAACATCTCTCAGATTAATACGAATGGAGTTTGAAAAAAATGTATGCAAAATAGAATAACGCGTTACAATAACATTTATACCTCTCTATCCTGTCACGTTCCCGTTAAAATATTTCAACAAATACGATGTAGATGTATGCATTTGATAGAATGCATCACTTTGATTTACACAGAATATCATATATTCTTTAAAAGTACGATGTTAAAATGTTTTTTTTTCTGAATAAATCACTCACCGATTTCCACAATATATATTAATATGCCATATCTTATAAAATCTGAACTTAAAATTCAAGAGGTAACCAGCTATTTGCAAATCCACCATATACATATTTTAAAAATTTCACAACTTATAAATATTAAATTCTTCGACTAATTACGAATATATTCGAGGCTAAAACTGTTAACACGAACCCGATAAACGAATCATATTATCTACAATTTCTCATCTATTTCAATTCTTTTCCATTGCACAATAATCTGTTAATATTAAAGACAATGCGACGATAGAATTGTGACGTTTGTTGACCACTTTTTAAAATTTAAAATCTTCATTAATTTTCAAATGGTGGACAATGGTATGGTAGACCCTAAAAAACAGCACGCCATGAAAGGACTTGAACGAGAGAATTGTAGACCCATTTATTCAAATTACGAACATGTGCAATGTCACAACATCGTAGTCCCGTCTCGTGCAGTAGGCTCGAGTAGATACAAAATTCATAAAACCGCTCCGTTCGCCCTAGACTACATACAGACTTCCAAGAATGCCTCAGAGGGAGAAATTACAATTCTTTGCTTGACTGAATAATTTACAAACATTCGCAAAGAAAGTTTAGCACTCGAGATATCTCTTTGCCAGTTCCAGATATTTTCACTCGCAGACATTTGTTCGCTCGTAAAAAAAACAGTGACTTCGTAGATGTGTCACCTGATGGTCCTAGAAGGACTCGGATCTAATCATTGGGAATATCGTTCTCTTTTATCGGAAAGTCTCGTTTAATGACGTTGAAAATGAACTCAGAAATGTCTCTCACTCGAATGAAAATATAGCGGACTTTTGATCATAGTACCTTATCATTTCCAATCTTTGGTACATTAAACGACTATTGTGCAAACTTATCGTAATTGAAATCGAACATTCGTGCTGGTTGACATTTATATTTAGATTGTCGTTAAAATATCATTATATTTCACCATTTGGTCGTACATTTTTCAAACAAAATGGTGGTCAGCAGCAGGTGAACATTTAATATTCACCGGAAGGTTCGACATTTTTGATCAACGGGATTAATTACCGTAATTAATAAACGTGTAACCGAATCGGTCCGTGAATAAACAAATCGAAGAATCACCGAAGGTCGTTGAACCGCGCAATCATCGAGGTTTCCAAATGGTAACGTATCATCACATCGGTGACAAGTTCAGCGGTGAGCGCCAGTATGTCCTCGTGCTCATAACACTAACGGAGAAGTGGGAGGCTGAGGGAAAACGGAGTATATAACACTCCAATTAAGCTGAGGCATCAGTCTACAATGTCTAGAGGACCGAGCTTGACAATGAAGCCCTCGTGATGCCAGACACTGTAACGAGTTGTAACGTTATAATGCCGAATACCGTATGCGGGTTCTTCTAACATTTTCCTCGTTTTCCCATGAATTTGTCTTTGATCTTCTTAGGTCCGACGAGAAATTAACAGATGTCTTCCGCAAACATGGCTAATTACGGAATGATAATTTCGTTTTAAAGCTCTGTTTACCGAGGTAGAAATAAGAAGGTAGAAATCGATACGCTAGGCACGAGTAACACCCTTTGCTACGACGAAGTAAAATCTAACTGTAAAAGAGAGTTTTTCGCACTCGAATGATTATAAAAGAAGATTCGGATCGTTGCCTACCACTGTAGAACTCGACACGATGTTGGACATATTTCTGTTATTCGTCGAATGTATCTAAATTGTGGAGAATATTATAAACGTAAGTTACCGAATGCAAATTATTACGAGAAATTTAATTTTTGTGTTTTTGTAAGAAATTAATTATGGGAAAAATTGCTCGTGCAATTGTAATTGTGCAATTGTAAAAAATAATACGTGTAACAAGTCTTCTTACAATGAGAAATAAAGATTTGCATGAAAAGGTTAAATAAAAATATCACGTAAAGAATAAAAATGAAAATATCGATGGAAATAATTTCTGAGAGAAATCGTTCTTGAGGTGTTCTTAAAAGTCAAATTTATTTACTATGTTGAATATGAAATCAACGACGAAGTGTTGCGGTAAGTCGTGGAATCTGAACTGTGATAAAATGTATGCAGTCTGTCTAGTATATGTATGTATCTACTACGTATACATATTTTCTAGATATGTATGTATTTAGATATTAAACAACGTTTTCGTTCCTTCCATTTTTCTTTTCGTAATAGGATACAATTACTGTCTAACTTTCCTTAACTTTAGAAACTCAAAAATTGCGTATCGAATGCATTCTAAAGATAAAAAATGATCAGTTCTGAAGGAAATGCGAGTTGTACAGGGCTAAACATTTTAGTCAGCCTTTCTAATTCGGTAACGATCATTCTTCTTCGTAGAAAACATTGCATTTATACAATTCACCGTATTCGATAACCTCATTGACTATTTACTCAATAAATTCAACTAACAGAAGCACGATTAAAAAACAGCCGTACCAATTGCAAAAATGATCCGTGGAAAACAAATCCGATTCCTCGTATTTTCACACGAATATCGTTATCTCCCGAAATTCACCGTAGAAGATTTTAAAAATATTCAGTTCCCTTACTTTGAAGCACCATTCCACGGAAAGTTCGCGTCTCCCTTTTCTCTACAAAGGAAGAAAAATCCGCCGAAATTGTCAAAGAGATATACGTGAGCGGTCTGTTCGGTGTTCATCAGGTATCCTTACGTACTGGAAGAAAATTTTCGAGGAGCCAAGGAGACAAAGTGTTTTTAGCGACTCGTTTCGAGGATTAACGCTCCTCCAACTAGGATGGCTTCGCTCCGACGAAATTCATCCAAGGACTCTCAACGCAAACTCCGAAGTAGGGACTGCTTATCCTTCGTTGGTCCTTTCTTCGTTTACTTTTTTTGTATCCGAAATTTAATTCTTTACGATCCTTTCCCGCGTCGTAGCGTACCAAAAATTATTCAGAATCTCTCTGGTATACAAATAAGGTCATCATGTGGGATCGTACACAGGATTTGAATTTCAGATTAACGTCGATCGATTTCTTGAGCTTGTCCGTTTGTTTGCAACTCATTCGTGAATATATTTATCAATCAGAGCACGAAGAGGCTCTAAAACGGAATATTCGATGACAATAGCACGTTGGAACACTTGTTAGTATCTGTGTAGCAACGGTAGAAATTAGTTGCACGACCAGAATATTCTCCTTCCTTGAACCCGTATTTAAATTTCACTGTCCCCGGTCTCTTCTTTCGAGAGCAGAGATGCTGAAAATGATAATATTAACAAATGACTTCTAATTGCGAAATGTGTTGTATCCTCGACTCGTTTTAACACGGACGACTTCACTGGATTCTAAAACATTAAATTCAAAGTAATTTCAACGAAGGTAACTGAAACTCGTTCTTACGTTACCAAGAACAACAAAACCGCGCACTTCGATCCCATTGTTTAACCGATAAACGATATTTATCGTAAAATGTACAATGATACTATTTTTAGCGTTCGATAATTGGAAACAATTCGACACACTTCGAGTATCATTTATTTTTAATTCACTCTTGACACGGGTGTTAAAAATAACCGGAAAATTCACCGGTGAATAACGTTACGGAAACCTCGGGATGTTTATACCGTCTGACAATCTAAAGTGATTTGATGGTATCTGAGATCCGCTTTATAGCACTTCGTTTACTCATACGTCTAATAAAATTTTACAACTCCCGGCCCAAGTACATATCGTTACTCGCCAGAAGGTGATCAGAAATTCCGCGAGCGTTTGTTTGTCGAAGGAAACTTCTTGCGCGAATCCCCATCTCGGGGAAGAAATTTTTCAGAACTACCGGTACTTCCGACCATCCTGCGTTGTATTTCAACGCGTGCCCATACTCGCGGACGGCGCACACATTCTCCGCCATTTTCTACGGAGTCTCACGACGTTCGCGACTTCGTCGCAGATAAGTTTGATTGTCGGTAGTTGCAATTTGCGTACTGCGTCAGGGACAGAACCACTGGCGTGAAAATGCATCCCGATGCGGGCAACTTCACGGTGAAACTTTTTATTCCGCCGAAGAAAATCGACTTTCCTCGTTCTTTCGGGACGCAACATTTCCACGACGGTTTAGCTCCTTTCACCGATCTGAATAACGTAAAACAATGTCGGAGCGGAGTCGCGCGACGAAACTCACCGAGTTCTCGATGATTCGTACAATTTCACTATTTTTTTATAAACGCACGACGCCGAAGATATACCAGGCGGATTGGAAATTGTGAACCTTGGATTGTCATTGTTACCGATTGGATTCCTATTTCAAAAACTGTAATGACGAATGATTTCTATTACCTCGGGTTTCTAAAAGAAATTAAGAGAATCTAGTGTATGGAACGATTGTAAACGTATAAATTGAATTTAAGGAAAAGATAATAATATCTGAAGGGATACGAAATCAAACTTAAGACAAAGCAAAAAGGAAATGCATAAATTGAATTGTATACGAACCCTGTATGTATTGAAACATGCGAAGAACGTTAGTCAAAAGTTATGTAAGAAACGTTATTTTTAATAAGTTAAGTAAAAATAATACTTAGATTTCTAATGTATTAATAGCTATGTTAAAAACTACGAGAAACCACTCCTTCTTTAGATATATTTACTCAAAAATTTTGACGATTTATTGCTCTGTATAAAAATATTAATGTTTTAAATGGTACAGAATGTGGAAAATAAATATTTCAAAAATTTTTGTTCCACTTCCCTGGATGTGAGATTACAAATGGGAATATCTGCACAATATTATTTTTAGCGATTCTATTAATAGAGAAACTATCTTCCAGCTGTCACGAACACTTGGGAAATATGCGGTTTGACTACATACAGGCAAACGACTTTACGCGTGAATATTAAACATCGAAATTTGGAGAATTACTTGGAATGTCAAATTTACGTATTAAACTTCCGTGTCTTACATCTCCACCTGCTTTCACTAAACTGGTTGGCGCATAGTTTTAAAATATACGGACCCGTCTTACATGAAATCCATACATTAACTGCGTACTTGTAACACGTAAAGTGGTTGTAATAGGTACAGGATAAATTTTCAAATTAAGTCGTTTGACGTGAGTACTGTAAGTTAGTTACAGTCGTAACTCTTTTTATAGTTGAAACAATTTTGGAGCAAGAGGAACAGTGTTAGAAAATATGTAATAAACCGTGAAATCCTTATAATGTGTTTATTTTATATTTAATCTAGTTACTTACTATTACGAAAATTGTAGAAAAAGTTGATTCTATTATTTTAAATGAATCTGTGATAAATGAATTTCATATGTATGCCAGAAAAATATCACGTTACCAGCTTTCGATATCCAATTACTTTATCTGCATATTTTAAAACAACTGACACGCAATACCGAAACCATTAATAGAATCACATACTGTAACATGGATATCGTTTGCAACAATTCTCCACTTAATAGAGAAAACCGCATTCGAAGAGTTTATTACAGTTGTTTCAATTTTACACGAATAAAGGTCCACTTTAAGAGAGGAAAAAAAGTAATTTTCTACGACGAAGCGAAACGTATATACGTACTCTCTTCAGGTATCTCCGAGAGATCCCTCACCCTTTTAAATTTCCAATTAGAAATTAAAAGTACATTAAGCCATACCCCCGACAAACAAGAAATGGAAATACAAATTGCACTCGCTACGTTCATCATAATTTCATTATGTAGATACCGAGTGTTTGAAAAAATTCTTATGCGTGCAGTCTCAGTGCATCGTGTACCTTTTATAAACATCCGAGAGTTTTAATGCGACTTATCGAATTTTTCTCCACCGTTGCGAGAGAAATTCGCGATACAGCAGCCCCGATGTTGGTATCTCTCTCTCGCGCGCGCGCGCTTAAATCATAAAAAGTAACGTCGTTGCACAATATGTTCCGTTAACAAGGATCGGGCATATACACACCGGGAATTAAATTCAGGATCGCGTTAAAAAGGAGCGAAGTAGGGCGGGAACTGGCGAAGAATTCACGGTGAAGGACAGTTCTTCGCGAAGTTGTTTCTTCAAGTTTCCTTTAAAGACCGCGCGGAAAAGGAAACAAAAGTACGGTATTTACAAAGAATCTTAACGACTCCGTAATTAGTGTAGCTACCACCGAGAACTTAACAGCTTGCGTAGCCTTAATGCCCGTGTCACTCGAAACGCTCTCCATAATGCCTTCTAATATATCCTGCTAAGAAAATGGTCGAGGAGGGTGCGAAAGGGTGAGAAAAAAAAAAAGGAAAAAATTGGTCCCAGCGACAGTGGCTGCAGTATCTGAATCGAAACTAGGAACGAGGGTCCTTCTCGACAATTGCCAGCTAGAACGGATTACTTCTAATCTCTGACATTAGCTCACCCCCTTGCATCTACCGTGCTATGCACGTTTCTATGGACATATATCTCAATTTACTTTCCGTTCTTTTTTGCGGACGCTCGCTCGTGAATACCGGAATATAAAGAATGGCGGGCATAAATCTTGGCAGCACCTGTAGACGGAAATTCTTTGAAAGTTGCTAATTGGAAAATCGTATCAAGATAAGGGTTGAATTTTTCCACGTTGCGAAGCAACGAACACTGTTTCACGTCGATTAAAGGATTAATGAATTTTCAGATGAATCGAACGTGTAAATTAACCTTGTAACTTATCGATTACTCATCGGATCTGAATGTAAATTTTCGAAGAGATTTAAAACGAAATAACAAGACATTTTTAGCGAGATATTTAATTAGATTTTATGAGACGAATTCAATTATTCTTTCGGATTGTAATAACGATAATTTATTACGGAATAAATTTTGTATACTTTTGAGAAGTAATGAATGGTAAAATTTTCGGGAAAGTTGTTACTCGAATTTAAAAGGTAATGTCTGTGCGTGAGTACATTAGAATTGTTGGGAATTGGTTAAAATCGAATGATACGGATTTCGTCGAGAATGTATGGTTTCGAATAGAGACGAGTGACACTCTGAACAATTCATTGTGAAACGTAGATACTACGGGTTGGCCCAGTATCGCGACGATAAGCATCGATTACCAACTCGAATCCCATGTGCTCGTGTAATCGACAGTAGAGTTTAGTTGTACATGAGCCGAAAACGTGTATCGTTCTCGTCGACTACAGTTCTCGCACTTGGGTAAGTTATCCTTGTTCGATTTATGTTCCTCCTTTACAAACATTGTAGATTACCAAATTTTATGAATATAAATGTTTCTCTTTCTGTATGTACGTGGTACTTAATTGATTTCAAAGTTGAGAATACAGTTATACCATGTTTACATAAATCTAAGTTGCTTTTGGTCTTTTTATACCGTGCACTTTATAAAATACATTCTTAATATGTAATCTTACATGTATATTTTCTAAATCACACTGTCGAACTTTTTTAATTAGGCACCACTTAAGTATAATTTGAGATGAAAATTATAATTGTACTCGAAGAAATGTATTCAAAAAAATAATGAAACTCTCTGAAAGAGCTTTAATTTGATAAAAATCGAACTCTGGTTCAAACTTTTGAGCAAGTGTATTTTGAGCAATTACATTGCTCATATAATGTAAAATATATTATATCGCTCATATATATTTTATATGTAAATTTTTCTACAGCTATTAAATTGTTGTTTCTGTTTATAATTAAATAAATATAAAATAAATGAGAACGTTAACAATACATTAGCTGCTAAATCTATGCTATTTCAGCTAACAACTTATAATCCGTTGAAAATTGACTCGACGAATGTCAACTTTCTTAAGACCTTGTTGCATTCTAAAGTATTAACCAAAGTTTCAAAGCATGTAGGTGTCGGAAGAGGTTGATGGGCGTGGGTCTTATGCACGAGGTCGGAGGAAGATACATAGCCCCAGTATTAAATGGAGGAGTGTAAGCTGTTTATTGTAGCAAAATGTGACGAAAGCCCGGGTAACGCAAGGGAAGTGGATAAAATGCATGATGAACACGAAGCTTTTCGTGATAGTTTTTTCGTGGATAGAAATTACATCGCGACGTTTTTAAGTTTCAAACACGTATCTTTTCAATTACATCTGGAAGTAAATATAGCGCGATACATATAATTTATATTATTTAAAATAGTTTAGGAAAGAATCGAAATACATAGAACACTGTTACCAAAGTGTTTTTAATAATACTTGAATTTTTGAAAACAATTTTCAGGAGAATTTTTATTATTTATTTGTTTAGAAAATATATCATATGCAACGTGTGCCTACAATTCTGTGAATTATTCGCAACTTCTTACACTTGATTGAAACAATGGTAAAATAAATAGGTTTCGTTTCAGTTCTTATTCTCAAAGAAATTACTGTGCTTTCGATCTCGAAGTATCTCAGTGAGAGTGAAAATGAGACCAAAATAGAATGTAAATCTACCATCGAAAATAAAACTACTTTTCGTTCCACATTGGCACGTCAAGGGCCTGGGGCGGAGGCCACGTTTATTGCACTTGGAGGCAATGGGCTGTGTGACGTAAGCAAGAATTGTTCAATTATGCAATCACGATTTTAATTACAGACGTATCGCTTTCCTTTGTACTTTTCCTATCTTATATTCAATACGGTAGGAGATTCTAAAAATTATTTTGTTTGTCAAATTATCCAAAAAAAAAATAAAGAAAATAAATAATTAATTTATCGGTGAACTTTATTTTTATATTGAATTTATAATATCATTTTTCAATTCTTCTATTTTAAATTCAAATCAGTCCTAGTTATAATTGGCCAATTACCAGACGACATTGAAGAAATATGAGTCTGAGTAATGTTTTTGACATTGAACCGTGTCTATTGCAAGTCCCTTTCACTCTGAATCGACAGATCTGCGAGAAAGGTTTATTTTGCCACAAATTTTGTAGTTCGTACTGCTTTGACTCTAGCATAAATTTTGGAGGAAGAAGGTGAGAGCGAAATCTCTCGCTACTTTTTTATGTATTCTGTATTTATATAACAAAACCACATACAGAGATACCACGCCATGAATACCTTATTGTACATGTTACGTAGAACGTATGGAACTTTCTGTAGGTGGTCGATTTGCATAACTCGCTGAAACGAAGATTCTTATACGTTGGGCATCATATTCGTCTTAGAATACATTAACGCTACCATGACGGAACATACTGAACGATTTAATGACAGATTTTACTATTTTACTATTTTATACGGCTATTAGACTAACCGTTCGTTTTACAGGTATACAGAAGGGTTAAGAATTATGTTACGAAGTTCTCGGGAGTACTTCAAACAACACCGCGTAACGTGATTGAACAAATTTACGTGGATGTTGACTATGGAAACAATTGAACGTAAAATCTGAGTTAGCTGGAGAGTACGAAACCCATGAAAATTGTGTCGACTTTCTTAATTCAAGAATCTTTCTTTGAAAAAATCTGGAATGAGAAACATTCGTAGATGATAAATAACGCTACATTGTGTAAAAAGAAAAAAATGTGAGAAATACGTTAAAACATACTTTTGCTAAAAAGTAAGTGCTAAAATCTAGAAATTTTACATTGAGAATTAATTTATATCATTTAATAAATATCAATTTACTAAATGTACTACAATATATATTCTTCAATCAATAAGCACACTGTTAGTAAAATTAAAAAGTTTGTAGAATCGAATCTTGAATATCAACGTTTTCGTTCGCGTTATATCTACCTCGACAAAGTGTTTGAATTGCCGGGGCAATCGTGACACATGTAAATGACATTTCCAGATATCGGAGTGAGTACGTCATTATTGGTGAGATTGATCGCTTTGTACACAATTGTTCAATTCATAGGGCGTGTCAATCAATTACAATCCGTAGGAAGAAATCGGAAATATACCTTTTACTCGACATTGCTAACAATAATATTTATTCTATGTACACAGAGAATATTAAATATTTATCTAAATCACAGCAGACGACAAGTTGTGCTACGATCGTGCAACGACCGTCGTACAGAATTTCTCAACGGTAAATAATTCATCATAAATGAAAAGAAAGAAAGAAAAAAAAAACGAAGATTGTAAATTGTGTTATTTTTTGACACTAAGTTGCTCAATTAACGAAGTGAAATGACTTTCTGGCCATGAATCTTCGCCACGTCGAACGAAAAAAACACGATTTTCTGAACACGATGAATTTCGGAACATCTCTCGAGCATCTTCGCAACGTAGGCCCTTGCGTCAGTAGAAAAGTTTGGGTAACTTTGTATCTTTCTAGTGAAAGGAGACACCGTGGGGCGCCGCTGTATAAAAACCGTCGAGTCTTTCGTTTAAGTCACATTTCGATTCTACTCCTCACACCACGTGCACACCATGAGGGCCTTCGTAGTAAGTAGTAGTTATATCATCTGAATAATTCATAGAAACAAGCATTCGTAAACTCATTCCTACAGTGTTATTGTACAATATTAATACTTTACACAGATCACTGAATCGAAAACATCATCCGGCAATATTAATTCATTAACAGTATTTACAATCGATTATTTACAATACCAATATTTTACACATAGCACTAAGAAAATATTACCCGGAAATATTAATTTACAATACTCACCAATCGATTGTTCAGTGACGCGTACCAGCTAGATTGCAATTACCTAATACTTTACCCAAAAAGCGATACACGTCAACATCCGAGCACCGTATTATGCACTCTCGCTCAATCTAAAAGAATAATCGTTCAATATTGTAATTAACAAACGGAATCGTATTGTATCGGTCGTTTATTAGTCACTCGGTAATCTCGCTCAACGATTTAATTTCCTTTTCAGGTTTCTTTACTTTTGGTTGGATTGATCGCCGCCGGTGCGAACGCATCGGGAAAGAAACTCTGGAAGCGTGGAGCTATTCTTGGAGGTCAAAGCGGTGGATCTTCTATAGATTATCTTCCGCCTAGTCCTTCACTTCCGAACCGCTTATCAGTGGTACCAGCTTCGACTTATGGTGTCCCAGCCTCTGTTCCAGCACCGACTTACACTGCCCCAGTCTCTGTTCCCGTATCGACTTATGTCCCAGCTCCTGTCCCTGTACCGACTTACACTGTCCCAGCTCCTGTCCCTGTACCGACTTACACTGTCCCAGCTCCTGTCCCGGCACCGACTTACACTGTCCCAGCTCCTGTACCTGTATCGACTTACGGTGTCCCAGCTCCAGTTCCCGCATCGACATACGGTGTCCCAGCACCCATTTCCGTTCCATCTTCCATCGGTTCCGTCTCAGGTTCGGTCTCGTCTTTAGGTTCTGGTCCAGCGTTGAGCACGTCTTTCGGCGTACCTGCTCCGACTTACGGTGTACCCAGTTCCGTGCCAGCTGTCAGCTACAAGGTTCCTTATCGTCAATCACTGCCGGCTACAACTTACGGAGTTCCGAACCTCGTTTCGCAGCCTCTTTACGCTAGTCCCGCAGCAGTTTCGTCGCTGTCTCTGTCCGCGGTACAACCAGTTTCGGTCGGTAGCAGTTACAGCGGTGGAGTTTCACTTGGATCCGCAGGTGTGCACGGCGGCTCTTACGTGGCACCAAACACCGTTGTTGAAACCGTACCGTCCGAAGTTTCACTGAGTTCGGCCAGCTTCCCGAGTAAGTCTTACGGAGTTCCTTCGAGCGTTGTCCCTGAGAGTGGACTCTCCGTTGGACTTGCGCTGAGTGGCTCCAGTCTACCCAGCAAATCTTACGGAGTTCCTGCCACGGTCAGCCATGGTGTTGGATTAGCTTCGAACATCGCACTTGGATCAGCATCTCTTCCAAGCACCTCCTACGGTCTACCAAATACCGTCGAAGTGGGACAAGGTGACGGGTACTCGTATCCAGTTCCATCGAAGAAATTGTTGATTTAAATTTAGTATCGTTTCGTAGAACGTAAAATAATCTGTAGCGTGAATATGAAAATGATACGCCTCGCGGAGTTTTCACAACTATCGTCCCAAAGTTATGGCATAATTTCTACCTCGTTTACGAGTCGTGTTCAATTGACGTCGCGTACCGTGAACCGCGAAATGGCCAATAGTAACTATTGAAACGTGAATCGTAAAGAAATAGAACAGATGGTATACACAGACATAGATAGACGAAAGTACGTATAAATTTACAGAATGACACAATCTCGTAGGTTGGAAAATCATTTGTATCGGTGACACGGAGAATAGGAACACCGGTGTTAATTTTGGCATTGTTTCTTGTTACGCGAAATGGCATTTTATATCTATTACCAAGTTTTATACACTCTGAACTATCGTTTTTGTATGTTGGAATAAAAAAAAAAATGTCAAAATTTCAATTACTCTTCACTGTATCCCCATTAATGTTAAGTTTTACTACAAGTTCAAATCTCTGAACAGAGTAACGAAAGTGTCACTTTTACGTAATACATTACCGTGCTTCCTTCTCTAATATTATACTTTTCGTATAATTAGTCATTAACGTGAAAGCGTTTATTCTTACCAACGAAAATTGATGTAACAATTTTCATTATCTTTGGACTTCTACATATTATATAAATGAATCGTAATCAAACAATATTTTTATTGTACTTCAATCTGAAACATTAAAAATATACAATGCTCGAAAATAAAATTAAGTGTTAAAAAGCATCAATGTACACATTGTCGTTAACTTTCTTCTGTAGCTGTAAAACTTAAAATTTTGATGCGTTGCGACACTCGTTGCGAAACGCAATCATACATATTTAACATACTACACGCTTTAATATCGTTGAAACGTTTCCACCTCGATCGAGGTAACACCGATTATAAAATGTTCGTCTAAAAACAGATCGACCCATGGAAAAGGACTAAAATATTACGGTGGAAATGCCTGAGAATGAAAACACGTTTATTCGGATCACCAATGAGTGAGAATTTTACCCGACAACCGAGTATGTACTGAAATAAAAGATCGTATCGTTATATCTTCCAGGTGTCTTGTTATTGGTGTCGAAGGAACGTCTACGGTATCGGTTACGAGTGTCAATCCAGTTTGGACTAACCAGCTTGCCACGCAAGATACGAGAGGTTACACGCTATTTCGGGTCACCCCGTGTTCTCCGTCTCTATTTCTCGTAGCCACCCTTCGTTCCCAACTAGAAATCCAGGAGGTTGTGTACTTTTTCTGTTACCTGCCGCCATCTTCGTAATGGTATCTGTAGTCGTAGAAAACGTACGTGGCACGCTCGCGCTTCGTGGTCCGCAAGTGAGGTTACCCTACCATCCTTACGCGTGCACGCACACGAGTTCGCTTGTGTGCCCACGAAACCCCCAAGTCAAAAGGCTCCACGCGCGCAAATACGCTCGTCCGTGTGCACTTCTGTCTGCTTTTTGCCGGAAAACTGGCAGTCACGCACTATTTTACGACTTTCGCCGGGCCTCTGAATTAATCCAAGCTTTTCCGGCTACGAGGACGACCCTTTATGCACTCCTCCCAGAAATGAAGTACGTTCCTTGTTCGTAGCCCTAGGGTTACGGTGTCGTTAAGCTGCCGTCCTTGATATCACTTCGTGCCCTAGCGAAAGAGCTTTCCGTGCGCTTCAAACGAAGAAACTGCAAGATTAGACCGATGCAACAGGAAGTCTGGGAACCCGCGTAGCAACTGGAAATGAAAATACGAGAATTATCCGGTCCCGCTCGATACGAGGCTTCTTCTTTTACCGAATGGCGTAAAACACGGTCACATAACCTCCAAAGTATCGCTGGAAGCTATGGAACGTTGAATGGAGATGTTGACGCGATAATATTATATTCTATGAAGTAACTCGTGGTAAAATTCCCTCAATTTTATGATCCTTTTATTTCTGTTTTAGTCCATTTTGATGCATATGTAGGATCAGGGAATAAAATAACTGTTATCTATACGTGTTGTAGGGAGTGGTAGCCATGGTGGTGTGAGTCAAGTTTTTGAATGTATTGATTTGCGCGCACAGATGAAATCCAAAAGAACTTTTAGAGTATATTATAAGTTTTCTTTCAATTTCGATTAATTATAATAAGACTTCGTATAAATATTCTTTGAATTCCAACTAATTATAATATACTGTTCAATATTCTTTTGGAATTTATTATGTGCAACGAATAAAACCTTAATTGTGCATGACTAAAAAAATTATAAAATCTTTTGTTTCTTAAAGTGAGGAAATAGATGTCCTACATCGATACGTCTTCCTTCTAGAGTTATGTAAATAATAATAGCGTATGTTGTGATATATATGGACACGCAATAAATCAAGTCGTCCAGTTGAAATATTACGTAGAATCTTCCGTTTAAATATTCACCTCGGACGATGTTACCTTTTACTTCGTCAAGAAATAAACATTACAGATTTAATCAGATTTTTAACTGAAAATACTTTGAACAGATGGACATAAAAATTACATCGTACTAACATTAAAATTAGAAATAAACTTTCATACTTTTCGCGGCGTTATTGCAACAATATTCGTAAATGGAATATTAAAGAAGTTTTCCAAGTCGATATAACGCAAACAAGGGTCATTGTTGTTACTTGTTATTGCTTTACTTTGCAACAGTAATTGGAAGTTGTTAACTTTTCCACTTTCGAGCTCCATTTGGTTATTAGACGCGTAAAAAACTTTGGAAATGTAATTTACCAATTTATTGCACAATAGGATGAACTTTAATACACGTGTTACGCTGCACCCTGAGTGAACCGGGTTTCTGTCATGTTCATCTCGTGCAACCAGACGTGAGTAGATTAAAGATGATTATTAGCGCGGCTGAGTAAACACGCTGCTAACAATAGATGCACGTTGATTACGCGGATAGTTGCAACGGTGTTATTTTATTACCGAAACGGAAGAAACATTGGCAACTTGAAATGCTTGTAGCGTAGTAGCTAATTGTAAACATTTATCTAACGTGAAGGATTTATGGACAGTGTAAATGTATTCGCAAGGCCCTTGCTTAATTACGCGGATTCCAAAGCATCATTAGCACCCTCAGTATTTAAGCTACACCCGAGAAAGCGAAAGTTTCTGCCGTGGTCTGAATTGCACGAATTCACGCGTGTAGATTATCGCACAAAGTGCGCCAGGTGCAGTTAGAATTAATTACTACGCACTTTTCCGTATGTAAATAGGAAATACATATGTATATATACATATATAACACGTGTATTTCGAAAAGATACACTTTATTGGAGAGCTGGAGAGAGAACTGGATGGTATTCATATAGAGTGATCAGTATTTTTGAAGAAGGTTACTTTACTATTCATGAGAATTTAGTATCACAGAGACTAGTGAATTACTACGATAAAAATGCATTTTTTGAAAGGCATCACTCAGGTGCATTCATTATAACTCCTCGCAGTAATTTGAAAGGATTAACATCAAATTGGAACACACCTACAGTGAGTAAGTTTAATATTTGAACACTGTGACAGCTTTGACTAATCTGCTTTCTGTTTTAGTTAATTATAACAGGAATAAATTCCATTTTCTTCTTTTCATATTTTTTAAATTGTGATCTAATTTTGACAAAACTTAAATCGTATTTGCTAGACGCGCAAATGTCCAATATTTAAATGAAGAAATATCGAAACGATCGATGATAGTACGATAGATTTATCGTGTTTCGTTTCTCAAAATGTGGTCTTTGGCAAAGCTTAAACGCGCGTCTTTCTGTTTGTCTCGTTAATGTAGAGTTTTTTGCGAGCAACTCGTCGACGGTATCCATTACCCTTGATTGCACGCCGAATTGTCTGAGGATGTACTTCTTTCCCCGTTTCTTCAAACAACTCACTGGTCAAACTTCGAGCCCCCAACTTGAGGATCAGTTTTCACTTTTCTCTGGATCACGCATTTGTTTCGAGAACGAAGTACTTCCGTGGAATACGATCGACATGGCTTTTATCTTTATACCGTAACATTCGCTACCAAACTTTTCCTCAATCTGAAATAATTAGTATTAATAATTCTTCGATTAAAATAATAATATCCGTTACACATTGTGGCCAAATTGAGCGGTAAAATAACAAATCAACGATCTAAACTTTTCGTACATTTTTTCAATGACTAGAATGAAAGAGAAATTTTGTACAAAAATAAAATAGTGGAAGAACATATTACAAGATACATTTTTTAATCCTACAATAATTATTTTACGTGTTCTGTAGCCGATTATTTTTTAGTTACAATCAATTTTCAGAGTACAGAGAGCGCCAACGGAGCTGTGACCCGTCCTACGAGAGGAATTTTCATATTCGGCTTGTTGCATAATATCAAGCAAGTATAGCAACCGAGTTGATGCGTGTCAGGTTAGAGTTCTGCAGGCGCCTTCGTTCGTATAATAAAATTGCTTACGATTAAGAAACAAAGGATTATTGAACGTGTATGTATATGAATATTTATAATTCTTTTGGCATATGGAATCGATTCTGGAGAAATGTCCCATATTTTTGTTACACTCTGTATGTATCACTTCTAGCACTGCGAGTAATCTAGCAGAACGAAATTGAATAATTATTAGGAAAGCAGACACAATCCAGGCAACAGTTTGTGCATCGTGTTGATGACACGAAATGAAAACGCTTTGTCTGAGATTAATAATCACATCGTTGAAATACGCTGACCGTCCGCCGTTAAGTTACACTGCTGCGAATATTATAAGGTCAAACAACCGGGACGGTAGATGGTATGCATCTAAATTTTTGCTTGGACTTTATATCGGCAGTTAACGCGGATGATATACGCGCATAACGCTTGTCCAGAGGCGCCCATCAGCTTTTTGTAAGCGACCACTGGCTTAAGCTTCAGCTGTTAGCTATTCGGGCAAGTTTTATGTTGACCCACGAACTCGTGATTTACGATCATTATATCGCTGCGTCGCTAAACGCAACATTCTCTACTCGCATTTGTACAAGTTAGCAGTGAAATTTTATCTTTAAGTTATCCTGCTCCCCAGTAGTCGAACCTCGTGAAAAAATTGAGCTACGTACGATATCTCATTCATCGTTGCTTTTATAACAAAAACGTGTACGACGAAACTCGTTGAGAATTAAATTTGAAAATTTTGTTCTATAGAAATTTCCGATAGGATTAATCGTAATCGAAATATCGACCTGTCTGTTTCTGCTTTCAATATATTTTGTATTCAAAAGGAGTTCGAATTAATTGCTTAGTTTCAGTAACTCGTATGATATAATAAATTATCAGATTTTACCGATTCGAAGCTGGAAAACGAAGGAAAAAGTATTGTACACGAGGAGTTCGAAAATAGTATTAACATTTTCAAGTGATATTTTCTGGCCAACTTTCTGTGCCTTTTTAATCATTATATTAAAAATATTAAACATAAAAAATGAAAAATGTGTAATTTTAGGTGTCGATAAGTTGTCAACACTGTAAGGCATATTGATACAAACCATGTTTATATTACTTCTTTTAACCTTAAGAAGAATATTTGTTTCTAAAGTTTGACTACCTATTTCAGTTACACTCTGTACAAAACGTACGAGGAACAAAGTAACTCATGATTAACATAGGTGTCCTAATTAACTGCCTTTGAATTTTATATTAAAATTAAACATTCGAATAATTATGTCCGTCGCTGTTGCTATTCGACGAAGCAGCGTGGTTTTATTGCAAATACGCCACACATGTTGCGTACGTCATATGGAATTTCTGTCGAGGACAGGACCATAAATGGGAACGTGTTGTTTTAATTAATCGTATTTTAAACTCGTCGAGTTGTTTAAGAAACTTCATATTTTTGAACGCGTGAATTACTATAATTTTGAGGTCCCTAGGTCAATGATATATTGATATTGGTTTGTAAACCTTGATAAATGGAGCAAGTAAACAAGCTTTGATTCTCCTATAGTTCAAAATTTTATTGAACCGATAACAACTTCGTTTCGTTTAAATTCGATCGAAAAACGATTTAACATAGATAACTTAATTTTTTTCTAAATCAAATTTATTCGATTCTACGTCAATAATACTCACAAAATATTCAAACTTCCTATCTCTCAATTTATTCATATGACAAAAACTCATTACTGATAAGGACGAAATCGAGGAATGAAACTTATTGGACTAGAATTCCCAGTAACGACTATCTCCTTTCTGTTTCCAGTTTTAATCATTAATTACACAAGTATTACTGATTATTAAAATTTATTCTGTAGAATATCTTACCTTCAATTTTAATATTATTATCGGTTTTAATCATCCGATACACGAATATTAATAATTCCCTAAAATTCCCTAGAATATCGTATTTTTAATTTTAATGTTATTTTCGGTAATACGTTCGAAAGATGTATTTACCTGTGAAACACGGGCATAAATGTGTACACGTTTTACGCATACCGTTCTCAAATCGAGATTAAAATCTGACAGATTAGTTGACATTATGATTGAGTAAGCATGCGTATCAAAGGTGTCAAACGGAGGAAATCCATTGTCTGCCTCGTAATAATTTCCCGTATTGCGGAAACGAGTTAATATATTGGCAGGTGACTCGTCTTTCGATCTCATCTCCGGCCCAAAAGCAAATTACTCGACCAAAGCGAGGAAATAGCGAGGGTTGCGTTGAGGGGTCCTTCGTGTCCATGGCATGCGATGTCATATCACGTTATTGAGAGCTACTTGTCATTCCCTGCTTTGGCGTCACAGGATGTCCGTGTGGATCATTCAATTAATTCCACCTTTACTCACATAAATACCGACCATAACCGTACGAAAGTTCTGCGTGTCTAGCATTGTCAGTTATCACACGGTCCTGATCTTATGAATATACAGGATAAGGCATTGGAAAGTGATTACCCAAATTATCACCGATGTCTAGAAAACAATGAAGTATTCTTTTCTGAGGACGTTAAACAACTTGATATACAAATTACAAAAAATCTTCCTGTAAACGTGGTCACAATTCATTATAACTTTTTCACTTATCTGCGTTTTTTAATAGGCTCCAACGTATACGATTGTATTATAAATTTTAAATGTATATTGTTAAAATCTTTGTATAAAGGATTTTCACGACGAATGTATTTATAAACTATTCTCAATTTTATACGTCACTCGTTTCTGTTGTCTTTGAAGTGGTAACTGTGTGTTTGTCGCATAAAGGGGTGAATCAGTATGTTCTGTGTGTGGCGAAAGCGGGTCTGGCAGTTATTTAGCAGTTAGTCTTTAGTTAGTCTCCGGATGGTCTTTAGTGAGTTCGTATTGTTAGTTCTGTTCGAGTATCCAACAATGTTTGCGAGGTATTTGAAGTGGTACACATAGCAAATGAAAGAGAATAGCTGTACTATCTAGATTTACATACCTACCTCTATTAATATCATCATCATTATATTTAATTACGTCTTAATACGATCATAATTATTTTTAACGATTATTTCTTACGTATTATGAAATTACATAAAATTGAAAAATAACCTCATTGATGTCTTGATGTTATTTCTTTCTAATAAAAAATTATTCGTCAGTAATGAATTAAATTCACTTATAGAAAATTTATTCGATTGAATCTTTGGTCAAATAATTATACGAATAAAAATGTATTGGGATAACTTTCCTAAAAAACTCTTTTTTTTTATAGCATAATATACTGGTAAACCTTTTACTTAATTTTAACCAGTTTCTTTTTTATTTATTCTCCTGTGATATATATCAGTATTTTATATACATGTATAAAAATTCTACGGGCAAATCGGACCAGACGAACTATGGTTAATTTAGTACCTCGATATACAATACTTGTATAAATTATTTAAGAGTATCCTCGCAATAAAATGGCAATCAAATCGAACATTTAACCTAACTAAATATTCCGTTGAATTTTTAATTGGAATACAAATATTTTATTTTGTACCAGTCATCAATATATTAATTAAATATCAGCGGGTGAGAAAAAAAATGTATATTGTCCATAGCATCCATATTGGAAATATTCATTGAATATAGAAATCACTTGGTAGTTTATCAACGTTCAGCAATCAAAAACTGAACAAATATTTTACCTCCTTCTATAACAAGTTCGTATTTAACATTAAAAGTGTATTTAGTAGCCACATGTAATTTTACTTAAGTTAGTACTTCTACAATACCCTTTTCAAGAGTTAAATAAATTTCTGTAATGATAAAAATTCAGTAATTCATTTTTGCCCGGATAAATTAATAATATTTACCTCTGTACGTTTGCTTGTTACCGATCTGTTATTTAACAGTTTTTGTTGCAGCTGTATTTACCAGAAACTCGTTTAAAAGTTAAAGCATGTTGGTTAATATATTATATTTATTAATTTATATAGACTTAATGTATCACAGTAATGCTGTCCGATATTATATGAAAAATATTACTAATTCATTGATTTACGATAGAATAATTATTTTTAAATAAATGAAACGTAACTATATTTTAAAACGCTACTGTCACATTACCGCAATATTTAAAAAAATATAGAACGTCAAATATCATTTTATACAATTTTATTTTAATTCTGAATAATTTTCGGATGTGATATTTTTCGAAAATTTACTATTCCATCAACGGTATCAGTGTTGCGTGATGTTCATCCCTGACGTGCAATCTGAACGAAAAAAAAAAAAAAACCAACGAATTTCTTTCGACGTTTTCATCACTGGATGCAATTTAATTTCATTTAAACGTAATAGCGCGCAAACAATATGTGAACCATTTTAGCGACCAGGTGTTACAGATTATTGCTCTAGTGAGTCGTAAGCCTTAGACTATTTGTGTTAGGCGTTCATTTATAAATGCCACGACTCTACCAAAGAACCCGATTGCGATGCTCGTAGATAGTCATCGATACTAACTCTCCTTCAACCCAGTGTAATGCGTTCTGGGTGTGTGCACGTCACGAACATCGCTACTTGAAATCAACTTACCGCTCTATCTGTTCAGCAGCCTCGTTAAATTCAAACAATCGCATTTCTTTTACCTGCGCACGAAGTTATACAAACGAGAATATAACCCCCGTCTTTATTCGACGTTTCATAAGTTCCTTCGTGCGTTTTTTGTTTATGTATCGGGTCCTTTTTATCGTATACGACCGTGCACGAGAGAATTGGAAATGGGTTATTTCCACGATATTTTTATTTCGTCTGGAAACTTTAGAACTAGCAAATATTTTTTTGCGTTAGTAAATCTACAGAATACCTATGGATACAATTACCGAAACAATATTACAATTACTTTAACAATATCGCTTACGATTATTCTCGTTGAGTTTTTTTTTCAGAAAGAAGATTATACAAAATCTTCTTGTTTCATAATATAAATCAACGTCGCGTTAACTTCTTGGTTAGGCATTATTAGTTTATCTTATTGAAAATTTTCGTTACTTTAACGAATGCAAGCAGGTCGTGGATCTTATCGTTTTCTTATTTTCGACGGTTTTGCATATTTTATTGACAACCGGAACATTTCGAAAATATTCAAAAAGTATTGAAACTGTCACAAGTACAAAGGAATACATATTTCAATAAAAATACATATTCACCAAAAATAATATTTCATTCCGGTTTTCACTTTAGAAAAGCCGCTTTTTCGCATTCTTTTTCATCGTCGATATATTGCATTTGTTGTTTTAGCTTTCCTTACAAATAAAAATCTAAAAGTGACGTATCTGATAAACTCCAATTTTCGTTTTTGATTTGTTACATCGCGTGCGCCTTTCGTTCATTGCAGTTCTATTTCGTCACACGTATTCGAAGTAGTGCATGCAAGCGTTACAAAACGTTAATTTGTAAGATGATTTTCTTTTCGCTAGACTACTCCCGATACTATCTAGAAATATTTAAAAATCGATATCACGTTTATTTCCGTTTGAATCGTTCGTACCGAAACTTCGCAACGTGGTTTATAACGTACTGCAACGCAACGTACGATTGCAACGCGTTGCAGAATTTTCCTAAACGGTTTCCTAAATCGGTACCCAATTTTAATATCTTTCTTTCACGGAAACGACTCTACTATTTCGCAAACAGCGTAATCTACTCTCGTCGAATCCAAGAAAAAGAACACGGGGGATAGAGGCGAACGATCGAGAAAGAGAGACGTAACGAGATAGAGGCGAAGAAAGAGAGGACGAAGTGCACGGCTGTTGCATCCTGGCGTAGGAGTGCATCAACAGGATCTCGCTGGACCAAGTAGCTCCACCGCCGGTGGTGGGGAGGAACGGGTCTGTGGTGGGGAGTGCCGATCGCTCGGGTGGGAGAATGGAACGAAGAGAAGACGAGTGGAGCTCCCTCTGGCGAAGATCTCGTGTCAGTCGAGCCGTGTGCCGCGTCGCGGTCGTGTTGTGTTAAAGTGCCGTGTTTCGCGTATCGCATCGAGCACGAATGACGCTTTGTTTGCTGTGATTACGAGCGATGTGAGTTCAGTGAAGTCGAATCGAAGAGGTTGTCGTTGGCCGGCATGTTCACGAGGCAGTGAGAGAAAGACCACGCGCGATAAAAGTACGCAAAACCAGGTTCGTCGTTTCGGCCGGACCGCGTGCTCCCTACCGTGTTGGTCTTTGCTCTTTTGGGGGGTTTTCAAGGTTACGCTTTCATTGCCGGCACGAACGATCCGGACCGTTGCTTCTGTCCGCGGTTCTGCTTGTTTTTTCTGTCACTCGCGCGTGCAACTCGCGAGTCCCCAGCGATTGAAAAAACGCGGGCAAGACGGACTCTGACGTTGCGATGACCATTCGCGTGTGAACCCGCTGACGGAAATTTTCGGTGAGTTTGTGTTCGATCGGTTGTAAATTATCCGCTCGATTTACCGGTAACAGTGAATTTCGTCGTTCCATCTCGGCGGGTCTCTCGAAACGGAGCAGATGATATTTAACATCGACGATAACAGCGTCCAAACGGAGCTGCTCGTAGTCGTGCGACAGGAATCCTCAAGGTCACGAAGGAAAAAGCACAACAACGTATAAGAATCATAATAACGACAGAGGTAGCAAAGCGTGCGAACGGTCGTGGGTAACCCAAGGACGAGGAAAATTTTCAAGCACGACGGAAAGAGACCGGCGAAACGGTTTACGAAGAACGGGACCCGTTTTCCATCGGCGCGGCGTGTCGATTGCCGAACAACGCGTATCATTGACAAGACTCGCAAATCGCGATCGCGACCGCTCGTTGTCTCTTTGTGCGGACTCGGTACATTGACCCTGAGCCTTTAAAAGTTTGTTTCACCGCTCGTGAAAGCCAAGGACAACGACAGAGTGTTCGCGGATAAAAGAAAGAAAAGAAAAAAAAGATTAATTTCTCGTCGCATTCGCGGATAATCGCGAGCACGCTGCCCGGTTTGAAACTAGTCGCGGGTTTTAATTCGCGACCGACCGGGCCTCGCGATATAGTGGTCTCGCGTACGTTTATCGAGACACGTGTATGAGCAGTAGTTTCGATCGCATTTGGAATGATTGGCCTCCCGCATCGGTCTCTCCTCGTTCCTCCCTCGCAGTGCTTCGTGAAATAGATCGAGACAGGGACACGGAGTACGATTAACCGCGTTCTTGTTTTAATTCCTACCTGCACATCGCGTTCCAGTGAACCAAGCGCTGGGGCTCGGAAACGTTCAAGGGAGATCGTATCGACACATTGGACCAGTTCGACCGTCCTCGCCTCGTAATGAGCTAGAGCACCGTCGAAGATCGAACGTGACCAGTGCAGCACCCCTCCAATCGTCTATCGGTATTCTCCAAGGAGCCGTTAATCGAGCTGCCGGCCGTTAAAAGAAAAAAACCAATCGAACGCGGAATCGTCTCGCCCCGTGAGAGATCATTCGGTACGCTCGATCGAGTGGCGTGGAATCGATATATGTGACTTTTCTTTTATCGTCGTTGTCGCGTTAACGGACGTCGATTCGAAGATGTCGCGGCGTTCAGTTTCGGAAGGTAGCGCGTAAACGGGGGGGTACGAAGACCGTGAGAGGCCGATACGGAGATCAACGGGGGGACACGAGAACGTAAGGAAAGGGTGGCGGGCGGGTACGTTCCAAAGTATTCGCGCTCACTAAAAGCGAGAGACATGACGATGGCCAGCAACATTGTCGTCGAGTGGCTGCGTTCGCTTCACCTCGGCCAATACTCCGAGTCGTTCATCGACAATGGCTACGATGACCTTGAGATCTGCAAGCAGATCGGTGATCCCGATCTCGACGCGATCGGGGTCTTCAACCAGACTCATCGTGCCCGTTTACTCCAATCGGTGAAAACACTCCGAGAGGAAGGCGCGGCGAGCGTTTACTTTACCCTGGAGGAGAGTAACGACTGTCTCTGCGACAATGTCAGCTCCAAGTCCTCGAGGACATCCTCCGAGAGACCACCCAGTGATAAAGAGGCGCAGAGGGCCTCGCCAACCGCCAGCTCCTCCAGCGGTGGTCAAGAATTAACCAAGTTCGCGGACGAATACGAGGAGGGAAAGGCGGAGCTCGTCAGAATCCCGAGGATGCAGCTCAGGATGTTGCTGCAGGAGAGGCTCAGACACGACGGCATCAGGTTGGCCTGTCAACCGTACACAACACCGGTAAGTCGGCCCTGTCTTTGTTTATTCGTCATTTTACTCGCTGGATGTACGTCCCCGGTACGTTTAAGAGGAACCGGTCATTTATCTTCCTAAGTAAGACACCGCGAAAAATATTTATAAGGAGAAGATTGCGCGAGAGGGGCCGCGAGACGAACGAGGAAAAATTTGCGGACGTTTATTACACTTCGAAGTATCGCGCGGTGTCTCGTTATTTCGATGGAAGCAACAGTCCTCGGTGAACAGGGATACACGATCTCTCGTGTATCCATCGAATCGTCCATTTTTTATCATTCACGCGTCATTATCTTTTATCGTACGCGCTCACGGACGAAACGATAGAAACGAGTTACCCAGCCGCGTACACTTAATTATACCGCGATTTTGAAACGTGTACGTTTATTAGTTTCTAATGAATTATTTACATCGTTGCACGCGCGAAACCGCGAGAACTGTACCGACCGAGATTTATGAATGCGATTGATATATTAACGATCAAGAGTATAACTAAGGGGAACGAAAGTTAAGAAACAAGTTTATACGTGTACGTTTTCTTGGTTGCCGCGAGATTTTTTCACGCGGTCTATTCGTTGATTGATTTCCAATGAATTATTTACATTATTGCACATACGAAATCGTAGAATTATACCGGAAGATTTATGATCGTGATTAGTGTACTAATGTTGAAAAGTATGATTATCTTAAGATAGTTCGAGGCACATAAATTATTGCTCGTAAATAGGATGAAGAATTTAACCCCAGATTGCTAATTTGTAGTCTCGTCGGTGAAATTACTTTTCAAGACCAAAATTTAATTGATCAAAGTTATGAATGGGATACGATTAGCAGGGGAAATTTGAGATCGCTTCGCTTTAATTTCAAATGTGGGGCAACTTCAAAGAGAAAGAAAAATCTTTGTTGAAACACTTAGCACCAAAAGTTGTATTATATAACCATTTTCGTGGGGTTATTATTGAACAGTAATTTTTACATTAACATTGATTTCGTAACGTAGATGTTTCGTAACGTAACTGCATGTATATTAGAAGCCAATTAACGATGTACATTTTATCGAACGCATTATTTTTCCATGTATTATTTTTATTGTAGTATTTATTGTTGAGTGCTCGCAGATATATTTATTATTAGGGATACGAATCGAATTGTCAGATTGTGGAATAACTCTCCGAGGTAAAGGTACTTCAGAACTGAAGATAATGCAGAAAACTTGTAAGCCTCGCGAGACACGCCCCGAGAACGCAGGTAATCCTGTGATTCATTATTTCGTTACATTAACCACCGCTCAAGATAAGACAAATCGTTCTGCGAAATCGCGTATTTTATGTGCATCTTATCAAACAGCGTAATATAATTAACGAGTATTTCATTAAGAAGCAACGTTTTTGGACAAGGAAAGTATATACCATAGCCCAACTACGTTCCAAAGCATTCGTCTTATTTCACGATTCAACCACGTTTCTACTTAACGTGGTTAAAGCTAAATGTTCAACAACTTTGTCCATACTTTCGGTTCAAGGACCGATAAATACTTGATAATTAATCGTGTCGAACGGTTAACATTTTTTACTAAAAATATTTAGGACTCAATATTAGTCACAACGATGGATAAAAGCAATCGAATTATATTTGAAAAAATTCTACTATTTCTATAAATTATTAAATCTTCTTGAATTTGAAACGAATAATTTTTACTCCGTTCGAATTTTTTCCATTTAAATTCGCTTTTGTCGTTACGTTGTCACCATACATTTTGGGAAAATCCTTTTAATAAATTATCGTTTGTCATTTCTCCAATGAAGTGATACGTCCACAGACAGAGAAGTAGGTATTATATTTTTATTTTCATGCAAGTGTCCCAAAACGTCATGAAGAGTAACAACTTTCAAATAGTTCTTTTACCGAACTTTTACTCCTAATTGACATTTACATTGAACTGCACTCCAAAATGAACAGCCTGCTAATAACTAGCACGTTGGTATTTTTCTGATACACGTTTGCATATTAGATTTGTCCTTCAAAATTCATTCGTTCTCGTAATTTTTTGCATTCAATTTTTACATTTCACAACGTGGAGAACATCCTTAATCGGAAAACTGTACAAGTGTTATAATTTTATTTGAGAGTAATGTTATTTACGTAGGTCATTAAGTTTAAAATTGTTAAATATGTACAGAAATCTGTATCAATTTATTCGATACAAGTCACAAGGTAAGTAAATTTATTGGTAATAAGAGCAATTTATACTTGTATAAAATTATTTATTGATTCGACGTCTCGTCCATATTTGTTGTCCCTTTTCATATGGACGAAACGTGGAATCAATGATTCATTTTATTGAAAAATTAATTACTCAAACTGCCAATATATTGGTTTTCGTTTCTACGTACATTTACTGTAAAGTAAAGCAAAGGAATGATAACATCGTAGTTTATTTTAGTTCATTTAAATTTTTAATTTCATGCAAATAGTTGTAAATTTCAAGTCTAATTTTACAGTAGCTATTGCTCCATGTATTATGTATTTATTACAATTTGTTTATTACATGCATATAGGAGCGAAATATTTTCTTAGATTTCCTATTATCTATCTCGTGATAAAAGAATAGTAACGAGTAAAACTTTTCTATCGTTACATTTCAAAAATTAAACAATCTCGTAATTGATACAAACGGATGGATGATTGTACCATATTTTCGTAGAGTAATAATTAAAAACCGTATATCAAAAATTTCACACGAAAAATGTTGGCTGTTTGTTATTTGTTGAGTTTAAAACGTAATTCATGTACGAAGAATACACATTAACCTTTACCATTTTGTACACATAACGTATAATTAATTGCAACATTTATAAAACCGTTTCTGTATTCAACTCTTTGTGCAATTTCTATGGAGGGCTAGCCTTTATTCTCAGATTTTTCGTTATAAATGAAATTAAATACGTAGTACGCTCTTAAACGTGCTATTGACGTATACCTTATTACGAGTGCGGTGTGTTTATTATTATTAAATAATTAATTTTATATATTTATTTCAGTAATGCGAATACCGTGAAAATTGATTTTTCTGCAATTTCTCTAACCAAGACTTCTTATCGTGAATATTGATAATTTTTTATCGTTCTTCAATAATAATATTTTGATGACTACTTTTAGAATTTTTGGTATCGTATTATTGGAAAATGTAATCCGACGCTCGATATATTCTTTCTATATGTTCGATCGAACAGTTACAGCATAAAAAATTTTAAATTTCGATATTTTTTCTAGCCTTACGCTATGCATATCTAGAGATCTACTAAAATGATCTTTTTGTAGAGTTTATTCACTCACGTAACTTTGCATAATTAACTCTTAATTCACTTTACGCGGCATCCTTATGAAAGCGGAAGGACGCAAAAACAGCCACGTTTCCTACCTTTCATAATTTCCGTTAGAAGTAGTGTCATTCAGACAATATAGCGATCTTTAGTTTTTAATTATACCATTATGGTTCGATTGTAATAAAAGTTCTAAATTAATTCTGGCCATGAAACTTTTATTGTATCAATTCGAAAGTATCCGTTTCACAAGGACAGTTTTCAAAAAATAATAAATATTCTTTTAAGCAAAAAATATATGTTCCAACAATTTAAAACAATAAAAGTTAATTGTTTCCTTTGAACTCTGTGAAAACACAAATGGTATTAAATAAATGAATTCAGTTTAAACGAAAGTAGAAATTATGATCGTAGTGCATCTGCTAGAATTAAAAATGTTGCACCTTGACTAATTAAATATTAGAAAACGTAAACGTTCTGAGATTTGTTAATACGGTATTGTAATCAATATAATATATAGGAAAAGTGCTGACGCCAACATAATAGGGCGAATTTACATTTCATGGAGGGACAGAAAGGGGCGTTCACTGCGTTAATTACAAGCACGAAAAAGTTTAAAAAGACCGATAGTTTATTGTTCGATGTGTCCCACGCAATTGTTACTATATTTGCAGAGTGGAATGAATTGCTAAGTGAATCTAATTTGACATTATTTTGATTTTAACTATCCTTGCGTATTACTTTCATCATATTTCATCAGTTTTACCGAGTGTTGTTAAAAATTCATTAATATTGTTTACAATCGTATAAAATGACCGTATATTGTATTATAATATAATATACTATGTTTACAATTATACTATGATCGTACAATTTGACCATAACATATAAAACAATTTTACCTCGTTCTACAAATTAGAGATATGGCACACTGGATTAAATTAATCCATCAAGTACCAAATTCAAAATATTACGTGGTATTTAAATAAATTTTAATACCGGCAAACAATTTTTTCCCGAATGTTCTATAAATAGAACACTGGGTATATAATGGATTAAAATCGCAAAACATATTTTCTTGTTACGTTACATGTAAAATATTTTCCCTCGTTTTGGAAATTGGTGATACGACACGCGCATTACACTGCGTGCATTACATTCAGTCGAAAATATTTTTTCAGATTCTGTGACAATTTTCTATTCAATTCTCTTTTGCACCTACAATATCATAATAGTGTATCGCATATAATATGGATACAATTGTTCAAGAAAATACCTCAAAAGTTACTTCTAATTCTAAATTTAATACTAAAAATGTTATCTAAATTTAAACACTTACCTATCGAACAAACTCAAGCCCTGTTCGTAGAGGTCTAATGTGGAAACATATCGGTGACTTCGATTTCGTCGTAGAAAACCAATCCATGTCGATAAAAATACCTCAAAAGTTACCTCCAATTCTAAATTTAATGCTAAAAATGTGTTCTGAATTGAAACACTTACCTATCGAAGAAATTCATCGGCCTGTTCGTAGAGGGCTAATGCAGAAACACGTCGGTGACTCGGTGTAGAGTCCACGCGTTGAATGAATCCCGAATTAAGTGAAATGCGAATTAGAGCCTGGTTATTGTCACTCGTGCGTCACCGTACAGCCACGCGTCGTTGTACTTCCGACATGAATGCGGAGCCTGGTCGCTTCGTCGACTTCGAAACAACTGCAAAATTCAGTGTCGTCGCTAATGATTCACGCAACGTCGGGGCAACGTCTTTCCCGTATCTGCGTGCGTTAATTAGCGGGCGGTGAGCTGAATGCAGATGGATAGATAGACGACTTATATATCGGGAAGCCTGGGTGGTTTTATCGCGAGGGATAAGTCCTCCGCCGTTATTTACATTCGTGCTGCGACATTATGACCCCGCGTTTACGTCGAGGCTCTTATTTCATCGGTTTATAGTCACGGTGCTTAGCTTATTGGCGAAGGTGGCGCTTATACAAATCGCGGCGGGCGTCGAATTTGAATGATAAAAGGCCAGCTCTCGCGGAAACTGTAAATTACGCGGGAATTACGATTGGACCGGGATCGGGAAATTTACGAGTACGTGTGGTATATTTTGTGCCCGGGGCCTCTGTCCGTCTCCCTCGCTCCCGTTACGATTAGTTTCTAAATTTTAATTCAATCGCGTCACGTAGGATTAAACACCGTTATACCGAAGATTAATGTCGAACTTATTGAAGCTCGTTCGAAGAATTCGAACATTTCACGGCGCCCGGATTTTACGATCGGGGAGCTATGAGAAACAGTATTTAACGCTTGACTGTTAATGAAATTGCCAACTCGTATAACTCACCGAGCTTCTGATGCTGTAACTGATCGATAAACCAGTTGGCGAAAGTGCAAATTAAAACGCGGGAAAGTCTAGGAATTAGCGGGTTAAGGGTGATTACCTGCAGACTCGCGTTATCATCGGGTGGAGCTGGTTTATAATAGGGGCACGAAAGGAGATGAAAAGATCTTTCATAAATTGAACAGGCTTTAAAATAGTTGGTCCGGATTAGTGTAATTAAATTTTTCAAAGTTTAATAATAACCGACTCCTTTGAAACTATCGATAATTGCTCGCAAATGAAGGTACGAATTTTATTAAACGCTTCGGAAACTACTCGTTTACTTGTTGGTATTTCGTTCCGGATAACTGATAGGCATTTCGGTGATTTTTATATCTGGGAAGACATTTTAGCAATCGAGCAGTCATTTCGATAAACAACGTTTCCACGATTAATCAAACGGCACAAAGATTTCGAAAAGTTTAACAAACCGTAGTACCAAAGAAATAAACATTCTCTGTCCTCGACATAGTTTAGTTCATCGCTCGAATTCCCTTGTGCTGTCATCTAATATGATATACAAACTGTCTTAACCCTATCGCGTCCACGTAATATATTATTTTTCTATCATCGAATGTCACTGGATGCTTCTGTATTTCCTCAGATCGTCTCGTTGTATTTTAAAGTTAAACGCAACGTTCCGTACATTCCGGACACACTTTGCCCAAAGACCTCGAATGTATATTCGAACGGAAGCACGCCTTAAGATTGAAAGAAAGAAGCGAAGAAAATACGAATTTTAACCGTAAAAGAATCCAAGGTACGAATTACACGACGTAATTCACAGCTGATAAAAGTACGACCCGGTAAAATGAAAACAAAATTCACCTGAGAAGCGAACGTTTTGGAAATATTCGACTATTCTTGGGAAACTTTTGGAATCGTCGCTAAAGCAAGCTTCGAGTGAATTGATCGTAAACGAAAATCACCGCAGGGAGTTATAAGATGGATTCTGTCCACTGGGATGATTTGTTAACGTGCAACACAAGTAATTCGGTGGAATTTAATAACGAACGATCATCGTTGACTCGCGTATAGTCGAACGTATTAAGAAACACCGGGCTGTATTAGTCTCTTTCTCCGTGGGCACGCATACTTGCACGCAAATGACCGGAGCGCAAGAAAAAGGTAATAAAAATGCCCGTTCTCTCTCAGAGCACGGTGGTCCGGTCGTCACTTGCTCCTTTTTACCCCTCCACGCGCGATACACGCGTTTTCGGGCGCGTGTGTGTGCGTGTAGGTAGCGCGCTCGTGCGCTCGTGCGCCCTCGGAGGATACCGGCTCGCGAATGCATCGACCTTCGTCAAAATGATAGTTACCACCTCCGGCCTGGACGCATACTTTCGTATTTATTGGTTCAATCCGGAAGGTCCGATTTGTACGGGTGCCTCGGTCGCGTATCTGGCCAATCAACATTCCAAGCATAGGGACCACGTAGCCAATTACGGTACCCGCGATACAATCAGCACCACTATGCGCCTATTTATTTGTTCAGCTGCTCGTTTATGGTGCAACGAGTAAACACGTCGTGAATATTGCATCGAGGTGCGCGAAACATTTAAAGAAAATTTAGCTTCGGAGAAGCGAGTAGGCGCGTACTAGGCTACGAACGTAGCGAGTTTGCGAAGAGGAGGTTGACCTTGGTCGATCGTCTAACTCGCTTCGGCGAGCTTTCGACAGAGTCTCGATTCTTCGAGAAATTCATGTCTATGTATTATTTAATACTTCGAGTACCGGGACCTTGAGCGATGTTTTACGTCGATGTTGTACGTACGAAATTGAAATTTAACACTGGAACTACCGAAGGTGAATTTATTACTATTTGTATCGGACAAGGTGGGTATCCTAGAAGTTAGACGGGGAAAAGGCGAATTAATTTACGAGTATCGTTGGTTGTCTATTTTGATAACTGTCCATGAATATTGTAGGCAAAGACATGGATAATTGAGCAATTTTAAAAAGATGTTCCAAACAAGTGAAATTGACCCTTTCGGTAGCTTTAGTGTTGAGTGCATTTTGATATTTCGGAACTGTTCTCGGAACGTTTTTACCATACATCGTATGGAGTTCGCTCATTCTCACACACTCGTAGCTGGTTGTGGTATAGAAAATGTAGTTTTGTATAGGTATACGTGTATGTGTGTGTTACGAGAAGTGAGCTAAGAAGTGCAAACGATGTGTGGATCCTGATCGCAGTGAGAAAACTGTAATCCGTGCAAAGAATGGAGCTTGTACGTGAAGGGTTCACACTTTGCACTTGAAGGTTCAGTTACTGCAGCTCGACGCGTTTTCAGCGGATTCTTTTATTACTGATAATTAATATCAAACCTACCGCCAATGGACGTATTCCTATTTTTACCGGACTATATCTGTCTTTGGAAATAAAAGGGGAAAAGACGAATTAATTTACGAATAGAATTAGTTTTCTATTTCAATAATGGACACTGAATATTTCAGGCCAAAGCACCGTTAATAATAGAGTAACTATAAAAAGAAATTTTAAACGAGTGAAATGACCCCTTTGGTAGTTTCAGCGTTAATAAATCATGGAACGAATTAATTAATAACCGATGTAACTGTATTATTTCAATGCGTAATATACCTTTACATCTATCAAGCGTAATTGTTGGTAGGTTTCACGATCTACTATTTTTCTTCGTTGTAAAATTTTCGCAGAAATTTCCGATCGTTTGCTAATGCATCGATCGATGCGGTGACATTGATAATCGTCAAAATGGTTTCGATAAGAACGATGGCCTGGTCTAGTCGCGGCACGGATTGATATCGCGACACAGGCTGGTTACATCTTGTAAGACTGGAAACTTGAAACCCATATCTCAGAACGTGACAGATTTACGATCGAGTCGATAGTTCCTTCGAGGCTTCGGGTTCTCCTCGATACATGCATCGACTTCGCACGGAGCGTGTTAACCCGTGAGGTGTTGTAAACGCGCGCAAGCTTTTCGTCGGTACACCGTGTACGTTGAACGCCCATAGGCGTTCACGAAGCACGTATTACGAACGCAACTAGGAGAGTCCCGCACGGGACGTACGCTGAGCATTCGGATCTCTGCTCCGAAACAGATAATATTGCCTATTCGTTTCAGTGTTTTGTTTACGAATCGATCGACCTTGGAGTACGCTATTTTCCATGTATTTAAGATTCCTTTGTCGATCAGAACACGGTAGTTTTGCGTAGCTCGTAGTTTACTTCTGTAATTCGCACTCGTGACGCGAGTATCGGATGATCGTGCAGCTGGATTCTCGCCTACAACCGTGATCACCGAATGATTAATCAAATGGGTTTCTGATATTTCAGAAGAGAGTAGTACAGCGGCCAAGTTCTTCGTATGGTACAACTGTACGCAGACCGGCGGTAATAGCGTTTAAATATTTGAACGAATGTTCAATCGATATCCCTTAGCCAACCCCGTCACAGCTCTTTCTGAACCGTTCGTTCTCTTCTCCTTTCCTTTCCGACTCGCTCTACCTTGCAGGCGGCTGGTCGAGCACGTTTCAATGAAATATCAAACGCGGCGAATGAGATTCTCTTATTCCAGAAGGAGAACGGGACGCTGAAGGAAGCGTGGAACGGCAAACATTATTCTTTATACGACGACAATACTGCGTAATTGATCGAAGATAGTTGTGTTTATCGACACTGTTAAACTATCGTTCTGGAGATGGTTTGCCTACGAGCGACGAACTCCAATCTTGATTACGAATACATCTTTGAGCAAACAGAATTGAAGTTAGCGAAGAGACGAACGTTTCTCTCGAGTTGGGTGATTTTGGTTTCACTTAAATTCGAAACCGTCGACTTTAATTGCATCGGGGAAAATGTATAACGAGGAAAGGACGAGTTTACATTGGAAGTTTAATTTATTGTGAGCGTAATAAGTTTGTACGAATATTGAAGCATCGCACACGCGAGGACAAGTTCTGGCGATTGTTGGGTCTAATAAAGTACGAAAAAATTGTAAGAAAAAAGTCAGAGATAGTAAGAAGTGGGAAGTGTACGGAGAAATATAGATTCCGCGTGGAAAAATGTAAAAAAAGTTTGGAAAGTGTAAAGAATGTTTAATTAATGAAATTGAGCACGGTGGAGCGAATTCTTAAGATCCGTAAAAGAAAGACTAGACAAGAGACGAAAAGAATGTTTGGGAAAGGAAAAAGTTCAGGAATATAGTAAGAGAAAAGAGATATCGAATAAATAACGCATTAGGTTCGAATAATATTAATCGTTATCCTATTTATTATACAACACTCGAAATTATGTTACATTTTTATTAGGTAACTGATTTACCTTGACTGGTCAACCTTTTTTATCGCGATTACTTTTCACTCTCTGCTTTGCATTGTTTTTCATCTATTTCCCTTCACAGTATATTCAGTACGTGGTTTAAGAAGGTAATCAGGAAAATCCTGAATATTTTATAGAACACGTTACAATACAATTGCATTTATTGTGCACGAGTAAGAAATTCTTGGTTCTCGCAATAAAAGCCATTAATAATCCTTCCGTCTTATCTCTGTTTTCGCTTTCCTTCTTTGGTAACTGTTTCTTTTCGCGTTTCAACGATAAGATTCCTCCTCTGTTGCTGATGTGTACACAGCTTCCAGCGTTCTTTTCTTCTTTTCCCTTTCTTTGTCTGAAAAATAGAAGCACATACTTTTCCGATATCTGTGAAAAGCCAAGATCAAGCAAATATTAATAAAGATGCATCGTTGAAAAGTATCACAATAAAGGATTGGCAAGGTTTCTTTCAATAAAATTTCATCGATGACTTACAAATCAAACGTTACTCACTATTTACTATTGGTTATTTGGATAAAAATACGTTCGACACTGCTTTCTATCAGATTCTGGTATATTGTTATTTAGATCGCAAGTAACAATGTTTCGTTTAAGAAAACTTTCATCTAGATAAATTTATTTTTTATCTAGATATAAATATGCTCCATACTGTTTACCATCAAATTTTTTACATCGTCAACTAGATAACGAATAAAGAGTATCAGTCTTTCATCTGAGTAAACTTTTATCTATCAAAAATGTATCCAGATAAAATTTACCCTCCATTTATTCGACAAATGCCCAGCTCCACTTGCCACCGCATTGATCCTAGACACTTTCCGTGTAGATTTGAATTGGGTTATTAAAACTGAGCTATTAAAAGTACTTTTCGCGTTGTCTTATTATTTGCAACACGTTCTGTACACTTTTCATTGTTATTCTCTCATTTTCATTCCGGTTCATGAGAACGAGACAAGCTTTGCGCGAGCCCCTGAAAAATGTTTAACATCTGTGCTGTCATTCTGCCGCGTTCCTATGGTAATCCAGCCGTGAAGAAGTGCATATACAAGGATTCTGTGGGCCAGTGTGAGACACAGGGAGAACGGAGATGAGGATAGGATTATGCTAGGTCGACCGTGTGTGTACACGTACACATAAGTGTAAATCGAGCATACGTTTGCCAAAGTAAAAGTCTCAACGAAGAACCCTCTTTGTTGCTCTCTCCTTTTTCAATCTCTCTTTTACCCTTCGTTTGTTCTTCCCCTTAGTGCGGTGGAGAATGTCCATCTTGACGATTCTATTTCCAACAAAGTCTTGTTTTCAGTCGAGCATCGTTTGGACCACTTGATCGACTGACTTAAACAAACAAGCAAGTATTTACCCGGCTCAAAACGAATCGAACATTAGTCCAACTGACACTTTCAAAGATTTGCCACAAAAGGTGTTTCGATTTTACTCAACATCGTGATTGTAACGTAGTCTAAGGACTGTGTTTTATCGGTAGACTTTCGAGACCCCCAATTTCTCTAGTATTTCTGAGACACACTTGCTTTTTTCACCTTTCCTATTCTATCTTTGTTCAATGTCACGTACGATGCATAATATGACCTCGAAATTGTATTACGCGTTGTATACAAAATTATATATATACAAGAACTATCTGTGATGGAAATTCAATCAGATTGTCGAGAAACATTATCCAAAGTATTTAGATATTTTATAAAACATCTGGTGTTTAAATTTTATATCGTTTTGATTTTTAACTGCGTGTAAAACCAAGTTACTATTATCAGAAAACGTTAATTTAGGCGTGAATAGGTCTATGAGTGAATTTTAAATTACAACCCATTCGCAAAAGTTTTGTCATCGGGGTAGAAAGTATTAACCAATTATTCTTCAATCTTCTACGTGCATAAAATCTTAAAGTGCGGTAATGAGCAATCAGAGAATTAATTTCCAAGGGGGTCCAATGCAAATCAGGGCATATTACGGTCGATAAAAATTCACTCCTGCAAATTTCGTACAAATCCTTGGCACACCAAACGTGGGTCTTTACAAGTCTTTCACAGTGCCACGGTATCGTAGCAAACGAAAATTACACAATTTATCGAACACGACCAAAAACCGACTTTTATCGAAATTATTGGAAAATATTGCGCTAAGCCTGACAGTTTTCTGGAAGGTGAAGATAATACAAATCCTGCGGAGTCTGAGAAACGAAGATAATAAAAATCCTTCCGTCCAAACGGTGTTGACATTGGATGATAAGCTGATTAATAGCAAGAAAGTTTTGTTCCGACGTCCGAAATTGAGAAACGCGTTTCCTGCAATCTATATGTTTATTGATTGTATTAGAGGTCTAAGTTGGCAATTTCAGGGAGTAACGGTCTACCGAAGTACAAAAGATCTACGAACATCTGTAAATTAGGAAATTATATATGTAGTACCGATCTTTCAATGAAATGTCTATGCATATCAATTAACAAAATATAAAAATTAACAAATACGTGCAACTTGGTACACAACTCGCAACGATTTCATATAATTAATCACTGGAACGTGGTGACCTCTGGTGAAAATAGAAAGTTCGTGTGTTTTATTTATTATCCACTGAGTTATTCAACTTCTGGATTAATTGTGTCTGGAGAAAATAAGCGTTCTGTAATTACGAAAATAAAATAAAAGAAATAGCAAGAAATTGGCTTTATGGTACGGATAGCTTAATTGGTTAGAGCAGTCGCCCGGCAAGCGAAAAATACGGATTCGAATCCCAATCCAGTAATCCGATTGGCCGATTCTTTTGTCCCCTGCAATGGTTGTTTTGTTGTGTTAGAGTTCGATAACTCGCGATTGTTTGGATCGTGTGTTCAGGTGTGTGTGTGTGTGTGTGTGTGTGTGGGTAAATCTGTGTTGTTTGTTTCAGTTGCGAGTGAGTTGTGAGTACCGAAACGCGAATGTGCTAACATTACGAATATTACTGTTTCTTGATGAGAGTTGTTCCGTGCTGGAGTGTTCTTAGTTGTTCTCGATCGTTTCAATGGAAAATCTCGATGGTTTAGCTTACCGACCGATACTTCCATCGATGGATCTATTGATCAGGGTGACCGATCTGGCAAATGCTCGTGATTTGCACGACAATTTACAAGGATTAGATTGCCGAGGCTACAGAGGAAAGGGTTGAAATTCGGTGACTCGATGCATACTAAGTCCTCACGTAGGTACTGTAACTTTGAATGGTAGCTAGTGGCACGTGGTGCGGCTCGGTTTATGAGTTAATTGTAGGCGTGCTAAACATGGCCCAGTTGGAGTAATAAACTACATTAGAATTAGGGTCGGAGCAATAGGGAACCGTGCGTGACTGCATTTTCACCAGTTTCTTATGTATATAGATACAGTCTTTTCTCAAAACTACCACCGAGTCATGTTTAGAAAAATGTACATTAAAAACCTTCCACATCTTCCCTTTGATTTAGCCAGTTTACGGTGAAACCATTTTTTTTTTTTTTTTTTGCCTTGGATTTTAGTTTAGTTGGACAACAAACAGACGATGTGTATTGAAAAGGATAAAATAAGTTGGTATTTTATTCGACCTAATTTTTTAGTTATAACGTGTTCTGTGTTCTGGCAACCTATATCTACTTATCTTTACAAGAGGTGCTCAAAATAGCCACATTGCATCTCCGTGTAAGCCTGTAAACGTTTTATCATAATATTCTTATTCTTTCGACACATCCAGGTGTTACTGAGGTTAACTGACAACATTATTTAATTTTCTAGCAGAGTATTTCAACATTATTAATGAACGTTCTGTGGGCAATGAAAAAAATTCTGAAGAAGGCATATTTTTGAATCGTTGAAATTGACAAGCACCTGGTGAGTTAATTATCCCAGTAAAGGTGTTAAATCGTGAATTAGGAATATGAAAGATACGATGGATGAGAAATTCGTTAATTGATATCAGCCTCACAAATTGGGGTTCTTGGACAGTTATACTTAGGTCCTGTCATGGATCTTATTACTGCTGTCACAGGCTAATCTTTAGAAATCCCAAAACCATATACTTGGGAAGATAGAAAACTCCCCCTTCCTGCCAGAAATAAAGGTCAGTGTGATACATCAAGAGACACCATATAGGGCTACCAGTCAGCCATAGCAAACTCGCTTCCACATCGTGAGAAATGATCAATGGATGATCTTTACCATTATAGAGAGCACATTCTGTAACAGTGCGAGAACGAAAAATGTCTTAATTGGACGTATTAAAACAAGAATGCTAACACGGTGGGATCGGCTACAACAAGATAACATCGCGATTCATAATTAGATACACTCAATGCCTATTGTAACTAAACAGTGCAGGGATTGCATAAACATACTCCAACTACGATAATGCAGTTTGATTGTGACTCTCTAACAGCAGATTCTGTTTCCTTTGCAGATTTCTCATGGTATCAAAAAACCATGATTGAGGTGATTATTTGTATACATTGTGAGATACAGTTACTGCACTTTTAGATTACAATTTAATACTTTTAAAAGGTCAAAACACAGGTTTTACGGGAAACAACAAATTGTTACAATTTTTAATAGAGAATATTTGCTGTTTCGATGTATTGTCTCTTCCTAATAATAACATTAGTTCTCTCAAAACTAACTGTAAGATTTTTAGAAGAAAAAATTTCGTTTGCATAGAATTGGTGTACCTGTACTGATTGCCTGTGCATTCAGATGGAAACTTGTTAGTGGGACTCACCTTGTCGAACAATGAAAATCATCTATACTCGAGAACTGGAAAGAATGCTTCTGAATGGTATTCAGAACTTTTGGAATATGTTCTTTCGTATTAATCGTTTCACAAGGTGACATCTTAATCTTATTATCACGAAAACGTATTTTATATGCGTAAAGACCGATGTAATCATTCAGGAACATTCTCTATAGCCCCATTCAGTATCTAAACACTGTGAATGTAAGGTCTTCTATAGACAAGACTAATTTCATTCAAACCATTCCTCCGGTGGGAGGAGTCTGTCGACGTTCTAGATAGCTCAATTGATCGAACTAGTTACCCATGTACGTAAATAAACGATCAGGATTTGATCTCCGGTCCCGCGATCTAACATTACTGACAATTATACTATCAAAGTATAAGGGAATAAATCTATCGTACACCAGAGAAATTGAATCAAGGTGTACGCAGACATTTTTCCCTCTCCGCTCATACATGCAACTGCAGTTAAGTAGAAGCATTACCGTGCACAGTATTCCCCTGTCGGGTCGGCGGGTTGGCACGCAACGCATGCAGCGCTATCTAGGCAACATTAAGGACTCGCCGGGTTGTATTACGGTTGCCGGGTAATAAACATGTTTAATTGCAACGCTAATGGTTAAGGCGGGGGTGCAGCGTGTCTCTTGCCCCTGCAACAGTCTAAACCCATTGCATCGGCTTTGCTTTCCGCCAGAATGCCATCGTTACCGTTGAAAGGAAAGCAGGAGGGACCATTGACAATCGATCGGGATGGAAAATACGATCAAATCGATCCCCGTGGCGCGTTCGTCTTCTAAAAGCTTTATCGCCGCGATATTTCGTCCGTGATCAGGGTTTATGGCCCGTCGAGTGTCTGTATTCATGTAACGTTACCGACACTAGAAGTTTCCTCTAGCTACCGCTATAATTGTCACTGGAGAAACTGCTTAACGGCGTGTTGACAACAAGAGGCATCGATGATCAACTTTCCATTCAGCGCTGGATTATCGATATCGTATAGAATCGTCGTATCGGGTTATTATAGCGACCACTCGTTCTTTTCAATGTTAACGTGGACCGTTTTGCACGAAGCAGTACGATTTCTCTCGTTATACAGAATTACGTTCCACTTTACAAATTGTTTGATATCACGTTTATTGAAATTTGATCGGTTATTCCGAGTCAAACTGACGACACTTTATCTTCAACGTACACTTTTTAGTACGATGGTTCGAGAAAGTTGTACCGAGAGGACGTTTTCTAATCAATTTTATTATTTAATATTATTTTAATTGCTCGATCCGGCTCTAACGTAACAATGTAAGAAATAGTGATGTATTGTTTAAAATTATTGCACGCCGCGGAAGTAATAACGTGCAAGTTTAATTCAATGTCATAGCTAGCTCGTAATAAATTATGTGGTACCTGTACCTCGCTAAGTTTAATTACTTTTCCATTTTGGTACAAATATGAATGAATGGCCATAGAAACACAAGCTTGCCAACAAACACGTGTTTGGAGCACATTTTCTTATTGTTACAGCTAGGTGGATTTACCTGTAACCTTGAGGTAACTTATTGTTCTAACCTCTAGAACGTTTCGATTCTTCTTCGTAATATTTTCCATAGTCTACCTTGTTCAGATTCGTAATTATTCTAAATTTATTTTCACACTCGTTACCATTAACTAACATCTATCGATCATCGAGTTCGATGGGCGTATAAATTGATATTCACCGTTCAAAGTATCGTGAAAAATCAACGAATCCAAAATGCATCGGACAATACATGCAACGATTCCATGCGAGTTCCTCCGGACAGGAATTCGTGTTAAGAATTATTCAATTATTCAACGAGTAAAGAATTTCGTAGGACACCGAGGGTTTATAACACAATGCTTTATAAACATTCTCGGGAGTGGCTCGATTAAATCCGTTTCAAAAGAATGCACAGTTGAGCACGTATTTCGCGAATGTTGAGAATTTTTTCACAACTCTAATCTCGGCTTACCTTTGTGCGACCGGGAGTCCCGCCTTCTTGTTCCGTACTCGGAGTCGCATTAAAAATGTCGGAGCTAATAAATAATTAAATCGCAACGCGCAGCGTGGAGTACTGCAAGGCGTTCTCGAAAGAACGGCGGTCTTAAGTGATTTCGCTTCGTAGTGGTTCGCTGTTATCAAACCCAGTATATCAGTAGCGTCACGCACTGAATGCCGATAAAATCGTCGGCGAGTCTGGCACCCTTATCAGCTGTAACCGATCGATCGGCGGAGAGGGTAGGCCACTCCAAAGCTCGGACCCGCCGTGAAACAAAAGAATAGTCTCGTTACCGAGGATTAAGCAAGACCGGCGAAGGTAAAAAGCTCCGTGAACTAATACCCAAAGAGGGGGAGACAGTGGAAACGTACGGCCTAGGATAGATTTCTTTTAAACAGGGATTCCTCGACTGGGGTATGATCAGCAGTCCAAGAGGCTTAACACGTGGAACTACCCAAGGGGGCCAATTTCACGTGTTTCGAACTCCTTTTTCAAATAATTTAACCATCGTCGGTGTCTTTATCTACGATATTCGTGGACAATAAAAATAGACAACTCACGGTGCCAATAGACTACTTCGAAGATACGTATGTGGTCTTCTTTTTAAAATTACTCGATCATAGATGTCTATGCTTACAATATTCGTGGACAATTATCGAAATGGACAACTAACGATACTTGTAAATTAATTTGCTCTTTCTCCGTGTAACTTCGAAGATACGTACGTGGTCCGATACGAATAGGAATACGTTCATCGTCGATAGTTCTAGCGTTAACGAAGGTTGACAGATGACCGTAGCGTACGATTTTACACGAATCGACTTGGGTATGATTGGGAATGGCTTCATCCGCGGATAGACTCGGTCGTTAAACTTGGAATAAATTATTTCATATAACCACACACCGTTTCGTTGCTTTTCATTTCAAATTCTGACGAATAAATAATGTTCATGGAACATACGCACTCTTCGCACGAGCACGTATGTGGAAGACAATTTGATTCGTTACATAACCAATGAATATTTATGCGTCCATCTCCATTGTTTGAACGAACTTTTATCGGAACGAAGTTTTATCCGGATAAACTTTTATCTGGATACAAATTTGTTTGCAAATATTTTTGCGAACATTTTTATTAAACAGATGGAAAGATATAGTATCACCAATGGATAGAAAAAAGTGGAAAAAGGGTCATTGAATAACTTCGAAGAATTGCTAACTCTTCTTCAGAATTAACGATCGAGAAATATTTAAAAAACAAAATATATGAAAGTTGTATCACCAATTGTTAATTGTGTATTTCTAATGTGAAAGTTATTAACAACTAAACGTATAGCAAAATATGTATTCAAAATATGCAAAATATGTGAGAAAATAATCGTGAAATAAGAAAATTTGAAGTACACGATAATATTGCTGTTACGTTGTAAATGTAACTAGAATACTGCAGCAAAATTTCTGTAATGTGTTCTGCTGTATGGGACGAAACGAGTGAAATTTCGACTCGTTCGAGACGTATCAAGATACATGTGACGATTGCATTTTCCACGTAGCGAGTTGGAGCACGGCGGTGTGAGAATAACAGTAAGTCGGGAATCTTTAATGCCATTCCGTTAACCGGTCATGAATTATTACTGTTTCCGGGTAGTTTCGTATGGGCTGCACAATATATCACGCCTCTTTAACTTCGTTTCGCGGCGAAGCTTCGAGCAAAGACTCAGCTGCTGCTGGATATCTCTCTTACCAAGCAAGATTTCCTCCGATTTGCGAACGAGGCAGATTTATTCCTGCCTAGCGGCCAAAAAAACGGCGCTGTGGAAATCGTTGAAACTGCACCGTCCGTCTATGCAACCTTCATCTTTCCAGCGACGAGAGGAAGACGTAGCAACGCCATTACTTGGCTTCCAGTGACCGAGATCTCTCAAGTTTCTGATTACATCCGTGACTTTTCTTGTTCATTTTGGAGTCCATTGCCTTTTTGTCCTTAATAGACGGAGGAAAATGTCTCTAACTTTTTTCAGATGAATTTAAAACGAATTCCCCCGAATGTGGAATATCGAGTGTCGGGAGGGCCGGGTGTCTCGAGTGTTCCCACGTAATGAGAAATTTTCAACGAAGTGAACGCCCACGAATTATTACGAAATTTCGTTTCGTTTAGGAGCGTACCTAATATGAGTAATTTTCACTATTGCCTGAACGTGGTTTGATTATATCTGTCGTCTATTATCGATCCTCCTTTAATAATCTCCTTCTGCGTCGTAAGGAGAGATTCTTCGCAAAGTTTTGTAGGGTTAGAAAATATGAAATAATGAAACTTATTTCATACTTTATGAAATAATATTGCAGGATAGGTGCGAATCGAAATTCATTTTCAGAATCAATTGTTCGATAGAGTTTACGATTCTAATTCATAGACAATTTTTATAAATACTTTACAATTTTCTAACCGGAATAGAAAATACTCACAATCGTAATATATCGAAGAAATATTTTTAATTTCAATATTAACTTTCAAGCGTTAATTTCGGATTGGTAAAGTAACAAAAGTCCAACGATTGTAAAAATACAGATTGTATCGTATAATGTATTTATCCCTAATATTTTTGATATTCTTAAGACAGATTTAAGACATTAACGAGCAACTTATAGATCCTTTGCCCACGGTTTACAATATCACGATCTTCGAACGACTTTGATTATGAAAATTAATATTGCCTAAACGTTACATTGCACCTGTTTAAACATTTACGTCTCTCAGAACTTTATATGTACTTACTGTTAGAGTAACTTCATACTTCCGTGAATTTTCCGAAGATTCCAACTCATTATACTTGCTCGAACATCCCGAATTCTCAGAGGCGTATTAAATTTAATCGGTAACGTGATTTTACCGGGACATTTTGAACATATTTATAAACTTGTACACCGTCTGCCGCGTTTTCGTCGGTCTGGTCGATCGATTCGTTTCCCCGTGATGTTCAACTCGTCCGATCGAAGCCAGAAATTAAGGTAACCGAACCTACGAGCTGTGTAACTTTTTCACGAGTGATTCAACGCTGACCGGACTTTATATGAAGTATATGTGTCGTGGTTTTTCTCTCTAACAAATATAGATACTTGCGGAAACTTTTGCGGTTTGACACTTATATCAAAGTTTACGAGTTTGGTACCGTGGAAAGGAACCCATAACACGCAGACACGGAATGCCAGTTGCGGAACTTTTGCCATGCCGTACACGTAGAAACTTCGTTTCGGGCCGGCCCATTCTTATAAACGAGCCTGTATACTCAAAGGCACAATTAATTCTCCCGAACAGCTGCCACAATTCGTGGGTCTCGAATTGACGCTGTCCATGTACGGCGCGCTTAATTTCAGCGATATGACGGCACGGCGAATAACCAATTAACGGGAAATGCTTCACAGGTCATTCCGTGGAAACAAGGGACACGCTGGGGAAAAATACGCGACGCCATCGAATGTGTCCTTTTCGTATTTATGTGTCACCCGACCTGAATACACGATACAGGATACGAACAGCTTTACGTAATTCCTTTTGCTCGGAAAAAGTGTTGCATCGATATCGTTCCACGATTGATTATTATTTTTCAACGCGCCGGTTTTAAAAATTACGCACCGTACTCGAACGTCGACCAAATCCCGAAGAAACCCCAAAGAAACTCGAGTCTCGGCCAATTCCGCGCGACACGTTATCACTTTCGTTCCGTGAATAAAAATTTCCACATTTTTCGGAATTATCGTTCGTGGAAATGCATAGCTCGTTCGAGGGAACAAAGGAAAGTTTTTTACTCGTCGGGAAAACATTCGCAATTGTTAGTAATTATTGATATATATCAACACGGGGGTTCAAAGGTTTATTAAGGTCGCCGAGTGTATTTACACTCTTATGAATTTATGAATTGTGTACCTCGTTAATTTGAAATTATAATCAAAATCGAAACGACCGTTGCTATATTCGAAATGTGGTTTCTGTAAAGCTTATCAGAAAGTACGTGATATTTCATCAAAAGATGGATTATGCGATATTAAATTTCAAATACAGGACTTGTAAATTACTAGGTATAATCGAAACTTAATTCATTAAGCGCCAAATTATTGTTTCCCTTTAAAATCGATCTTCGTCGTTCGTGTGAATCGCGCGCTGTTCGAATCGATTGTAATCCCGGTAAAAAATGTTTCGTGCGCGATGAGTTCGAGAAGAAGAAGAAGAAGAAGCGGTTCGGATGTGAAACGGTTGGCGAGAAAACCTGCAAAATAGGTACAAATAAACCAGATTTAATTTTCCGGTAGTAGGCTTTAATTGCATTAGCAGTCTTTAAAAAATGTTCCGGAACGGGTCAACTACGGTGCATTAAACACACTTTGCATAAGTGGTGCAGGTCCGTATGGCGGCAGGTGTTGATTGCGCTCACGGCGGAGGAACACGGAGGCCGATTTCGGGCGGTATTGTACCCGCGAGGAGACGGTAATGGCCCTTTAACCTGTAACCCCAAGTGATTACGGACTTAACTGATGTAAATTACAATAATTTGTGCCAAAGAAGTGCCGGTTCCTCTCCCTCGGACCGGCCCTCGGTGTTATCATTGGCTAACCTTTACCACGCATTTGTTACAGCTCTAATCGTTAGCTGAGTCGCTTCCGGCACGGTTCAAACGTTATCTGAATTTTTTATCTGTTTTGAAAGTTCGTGTACCGCCTCCGGCTGAAAATTCTCGAGGAAGTAACGTATCCCGGATTCCACGTCGGGCATTTCGCACACTGGATGTATTTATGTGTATCTAAAGTATCTACCCGCATGTCTGATAAAGGCGATCGAAGCCAATTTTAGGGAGCCCTTTGCTTCATATATAATGAACTGTACGTACGCTGAATCGTAGCGGGTCTAGAGTTCCTAGGGCGTTGGTAACCAAGTGGATGGTTGAGTCTATAGCGCGTCTCAGATTCCTCGCTGAGCAAGCGGGGTGTCATGGATTCCTAGATCGACCCTTAGCGACTCTGACAGCTACAATTGTGCCGTTAGTGTGTCATAGATGTATGCACGATTGACTACCGGGGTGTCGCGAGTAAGTACCCAACTAAATGGTCGAATCTACAGCGCGTGTCAAATTCCAGGTTGAATAAGTAGGGTGTCATGGATTCCTAGATTTACCCCTGGTGATTCTGACAACTCCAGTTGGGACATTAGGGTGTCATGGATAGGTATACGTAGGTAATTGGACCTCTGGTGGGTCCAGAGTCTCTAGTTGGACCAGTCGGACGTTTTGGATTCCTAGTTGAATCCCTAGTGACTTTGCACTCTTCGGTTGGATCACTAGCACGATACGGGACGTTATTGGGACCATTAGATTCTTTATATTTTCAAGTTGGGCTATCAAAGTGTCACGAGCAGGCATCCAGCTCTCTAGTCGAATCTTTGGTGAAACTGGAATCATTAGTTTAATCACTAGAGTCTCATAGGTAATCAACTCGGTAAGTAGACCCGTAGTTGGTCTAAGATCAGCCAGACCTCTAATTGATCCTAAGTATCTAGCTGAACCTCTGGTACGATTAGAGTCCCTATATGTATTATAATGGCGCGCGTTATTGAAAGCATAAAGCATGTTTGGTCTAATCCAAAATGTATACCAGCGGATATTGGTAGTATGGAAGTTTGTGGAAAGTGACGAAAATTTCGAACATTTTTCGTAGAGTACACTTAGGACTTCATTAATTTCGAATTATAAGTAGAAAAACTACAATGGTGTACAATTTCAATTAAAAACTGTTTTAAAAATGTTAGATTGCATACTCAGTCCAGTATATACAGATTCATATATCGTTCTTAGCGTAGGTACAATTTATGTTTGTATCGTTATATTTAAACCAGATTTTCGACTTCAACTGAATCTGGTAATTAGATCCAGTAGAGATTTTAGAACTCTATAAAGATACTTGGGCTAGGCAGTTTTCTTAAATTATACATTTCCAAGATTCTACTGCAGAAGAATCCGAAATATATAAGAAAACCGAATTAGAACTCCCGTTTAAAATAAACACTATCTCTTACTTGTATCAGTAACGATTCACGGTTCTACTTTCGTTGGTTCCGTCTACTCGTCCAGGTGACTCTGTATATTTTATCGAACGGCTCAATAGCTCAGTTCACTTCTTACTCTTTGACCGATGAATCGCGCGAATGGTATGCGGATGGAAATGATATTATCGCGGTAAAGCGTTCTGCGAACGATAACTTCTAACTCGATGGTTCGTAAATAGCGCGGCCACGTTGCGTATTTTAAGAACAATGGCCTAATATATTGGCCACGTTTGCGTAAACACTTTTCTACGTTTCCGGAGGGTACTAAGCATGCTCGATATCGGTGTATCGCGTATGCACCGTAATAAATCGCGTTTTACAACTACTGTGTACGTCACGGTCGCTCGGAACGGTGTACCAATACGTGAAAAATGTTAAACAGTTTGTTGCGTTTCTCCTAATGGCCCTTGGCGCGAAGCAACCGTTTAGCTGCCTGTGTACACAGACAGGATTTATATTTCTATTTCACTTTGCTGCCATGCATGCGATTACACTCGCGTTGTATAACCCCGTATCTTTGCTCGTCGGTTCGATCGCTGCTTCAGCAATTGTTTCTCCGTTCGATCGCATTGAGAGGAACTTATCTGATGCACAGATTCTCGCAGCGAGATAAATCTGTCTTTTTGTTACGGAGACCGGGCAAAGTATTGGATGCTTTTCTATCGTGCGTGTAGAAAATAGAATACCAACGCGCAATTACTTTGTCATGTCCTTTAATTTATCTATATATACCATCTAATCGGTAAAATGGTATCTCGAAAGTTTTATTCAATCAGGCGGAAACTACGTACTTGTTTCGACATTTTTCAATTAGATGTATAATAGTTCCTTTGTGATTGGAGAAGCCAGACGAGATACAATTTTTCGTCTTTAGCGCGATAATTGATATTCGAACGAATTCGACAATGATGAATATCGTGAATTCGCTTTATCGATCGCCATATTTGAGCAGTGAAAATTGCGATCTTTATATCTGCTGGAAAATATAACTAGTGTCGAGAATCGTTTCTGGCCATGCTATTGATATTACCTGTGTGGGAAAATCCCATGGGTTAGAGTGTGGACAGAATTTTCCGGTAGACCTAATAAATTAACTGTTTTGTACTCGGCATGTGGTCTGGCCGAGATTGGCATGTTAAAATTTCACAAGTGTCCAGGCTCGCGAGTCGTGACACGCGCGTTAAATCACAAAAAAATTGACGCAAATATTTGATAATCCTGCTGATTTTAACGTTCCCTTGTAAAAAAAAAGTCTCTTTAAAGCTCTCTTTATTTCCCGACTTATTTGCAACGCATTCAATCTTAATAAAAAGGTACTTAAATTCATTGTTCGATAGATATTGCGATAGATAAAATAATATTTCTTGTAACTCGCAAACTGATACTTTCTAGATTTATTAGGTGAAATACATAGTGGAGAAAATTTATATTACACATTGTTCCTTTAAATTCAATTTAATTCCTGAAATAATGCTTTGTAAATATTAGAATAACAATTTTGAGTCGCGAGAAATATCTCTGTAATATCTTAATTACTTAAAATACAATATACGCAGTATTCTTTTCATCAATAATTGGTAAATTGCGTGGCAAATTTAAAAATAATCAATAAAGTAGATTCTCTATTAGAATTCTCGAATATACCTTTCAATTCGAAACGTTCGAGCATAAAACCTCTCTTGAATAACTTGAAAAACTTAGGTTCTACGTAGGAATATCGAAAGATCCACTTTCTGCTCTTCAGTGTGTATTCAATAACAGAAAGATCTACGAAAGAAAATTAAAAACAAAAATAAATGTAGAATTTCCTACGTATTTCCATTTCGGTGAATTAAAATCTATATATATAAAAAATATTCTTTTGTTTGCAATAACTTGCAAGCGAGCTATGTTCGTTACCAGTCATCTCGCGAATCAGTAGCCTATAAAAAAAGCACAGAATTCTAGGCCATAAATCGTCTATCTTACGTTCGGTTTTTCCAACGCTTTTCACGTCAATACCTTTTGTATGATTCTGAACCTCCGCGAGGGACCAGGCGGAATATGACATCACGTTTGATACGTGGCACGTAGATCGTACACAGCCCCTGGAAGCAAAGTTCCCCAACGGCATGTATCAAGGGGTGAGTCTTGGACGGTTATGTAAAGGGGAAAGTCTCGGCGTTTCCCTTGTCACGCGATAACAAATGAAAAATTCGTTGGAAAGAGGGTGCCTCAAAGTGGTCCATTGCAATCTCGAAGTCGTGAACGGGGATAATATTCCTTAAACTTGTCGACGTATCTACTGCTATGCAGCTGGCCGGACGTATGGTCTACGATTATTTATATTCTCGATAGAAGTCAGAATTTTCAATTTAGAAGAGAAATACACAGCGAAAAGGGATGCTATCGTCGGATAAGAATTTGTTCTACGAGCATAAGTCGGAAGTGTGGAGTGATATTTTTTGGTGCTTACCTTCCTTTTCGAGAAAATTGAATTTTGGAAATTTCTCGAGTGACTTGGACTAATTCTCGACTCAATCTGATTATAGATTGTTGCATTAGCTCGGTTTTATATTGGTTCGTAGCGATATATTTTCATTAGACATTTATGGCGGTAGTGCAATGAATTTTCAAATTTGATTCTCTTGAAAACGAAGCTACAGATGGGCAATTTTTGCTGCGTATTTTTTACTTATTTTTATGCGCGAAAGCACCCTATACTGCTTTGCATCACCCTCCTTTTATACAGGGAGAACCAGATAAAGTGTTCCAAGTAATTTTCTTGAAAAGTATTAGAGATAATAATAAAATTACTTTTCAGTGTTTTACGGTTTGGTTGAATCTTTTAGGTAATATATGAAGCAATAACCCCGAGGGGTAGAGACCTCCCCAATTTTTTTAAATAGGATGTAGACGTTTTAGAGCTCTTTTAACGATAAATAAACAAGTATAGCTTATATTGGATAAAAATTTCAAATTTTAATTTAGGTTTCTTAAAGTGTATAATAATGTGTTAGTTTATATAATACTTACAAATATAAAAGTAATTGATTTGTGCAAAATTAGAATGAACAATTTCTTAAATTAAATTGTCGGGTAATAAAATGTTTGCTGTGACGGTAGAATAAAACGTGAAAAATACATTTTCATTGTACAGTACTTGATGATGGAACGAGAGAGAAGTAAATAAAGTGAAAAAAGTTTTAATAAGAGTAATTCTTTAAAAGAGGTAATATCTATTTTAGAATAACAGACGCCAATTTATCATGAAATAACATAGGATGTGACAAAAACCGTTAAATGTAATATTAAATGTAAAATATTTAAAGGAGTAGTTGTAAGATTTCGAAAATTCTCTTATTATCAGCTGGATATTTTACATAGTCAGGAAAATATGACGAAAAATTCACCGGCATGGTTAAAAGGGTGGACCAGCTTTGTGGTCACATAGGTCACTGCTCCCACGACAAAAGAAGACATGTAAAGAATTCGTATCGCTTGTACATCGTTAAAGCAAATGGCGTTGTCAGATGTTATACGTTAAAAGAGCTTTTAGCGAATGGACCTCATTTTGAATCTGTAATCAAACGATATCTAATTTAAAACATGAAACAATAGTTTTTGGTGTTTCATTTTCATTATATAATTTTTCAATACATTTTCTCACGAAATTAAAAATTGTTCAAGAGCCAAACAAACCTGTAAAACTCGATATATCGTTACATGTAATCATTTAACAAAAATTTCACGTTATCCCTAGTTTCAGATACTCTTACAATCAAACTACAATAATTTACCACCTAGATGGATCATCAAGATTTAGACATATTACGAGATAGCTCTATTCTTTATCTTAATAAGTACGACAATTATGAAAACGACCTTCCTATATTTCGATAGATCGTCAGCCACTCGAAGACAACGCGTCTCGAAACGATATCGCATCGCGGATTCGATACGAGCTGTCCACTGAACTTTGCACGCCATGCATGAGATGCAACAGACCATGGGGGTAATTAAGGTGCACGGTAGATATAAATTATAGAGGAAAAGGGCAGTAAGGTCCCGCAGACCGTTTATTAATTTGTAATTGCGAGAGTTCCGCGTGTAGCTTGCCGAAAATTACAGGTCTGTTGGGACTCATTGCTACTACGAAGATTTAGTACTAACTAGACAGCTTCTTCCGGCCAAGTTGCTTGCATATAGCCGGCCGGAGCAGGGTTAATATCAATACACCGAACTGGCCCGTCAATGCTTTCGCACGCTATGTTGCGAGAGCCTTTGTGCTACCTGTCGATCTCGTTCCCATGTCGTTACCGCACCGTGCTACATCATCGGAGCCGATTAACCGGAGCATTCGAACGTGACGACTTTTATGTTTCCTGATCGCCACGCTAACCGAGGATGGAGCAATGAAACAGGCCCAAGTTATTGTGCAAGATGGCCCGTCGTGACTCGACACGGATAACTGGCCAGGTCCCCTTTCGGTTGGTGGAACTCGAACAATTTAGAAAAATTAACAGCCACGCGTCGAAGGTAGTTCCGTGCACGAGTTCCGCAGCTGTCCCAGACCACCCGTTTTAAGACAATTTCATCTGTCGGTTTCTAGCGAAAATTCGAGCATCTGAAAATGGGAATAATATCTCGATCAAAATTGAGGATAGCTTTCAGAACTCTGTGACCATAGGTACACTTAACATTTTGGAGGATGTTGTATTTATTTAAATCGTTTTCTCGTGATGTAATGCAATCTTTTGTAATACTAACTGTGGTCTCGTACGACAAAAGTGGAAATGCAATTGTTATTCAAATTTTAGACAGCTTTCAAAATCGTGCACATAGGTAGTCTACGTAACTTGATATTTCGAGGAGTGTTGTGCAATATGCACTTATGCAAACCTTTTTCTCACGACGCGATCGCAGTCTTCTGTACCACTATTTGCAATTTCAAAAATTAAGTCGAAAAAAGAGAAGGTTAACAGCTAATTGCATTTATGCTCATAATTGGAGTACCAGACACCAGAATGCACTTTCAATTTAATATCGCGCAAGTAACTATACACTGGCCTCCTGCAGTGATTAGAAATTCGACTGAATTTTAATTTATCCACTAGAATGGGTGAATCCAGTTGTTTTAAAACTTTGGACGAGTTTGATTAATACAAACACGATTACATTTATTAATTTTCTGCACATGTTACTCTACTCTCTTTTCATCTGACGAACGAACGAAGAAAATTATTTCTAAATAAATATTTATCAATTAATTTTGATCAACTGTAGATTATTTTCTGAACATAATTTTCATGTTAATTAATCCAAAATATAACAATACAAGTATAATTTAACTCTTATCAAACATTTAGACATTGGGCCCTCTTTAGTATAAAATTGTGATTCATTATTTTGTATAATTCGAAAGTAAATGAACGATAATTCTCTGTTGAGGAGAACCGAGAAGATGAATCGAAATGATCGATAAAAGTGAAACTACGCTTGCATTGCTACAAACATTTTGGATTAATTTTCTACTACAACAAGCTTTATACGTCGTTAATTTCACACTAATTAGCTTCGCTTCCTGGCAACGAAACATTTTTGCTGATGCCAAAAGTATGTCCGTACGCGTGTTTCATGTATCTTGCGCAGTAATGAAGATGCAAATGTCGATGCACATTTCGGTTGCAAACCAATATTAATGATCGGTTCAAGTTCTGCCATTAGTCGAGATTCAAGTTACTTTGTTAATATACAACAAGCAACGTAAACTGAAATACATACTAGAAGTAGGGTAGTGAAACAGTCGGTGTGCATTTCGCATGCGAACGGTTTCCTTAACATCGTTTATTATTATATTATCCGAGAAACAAAATCGAAAGAAACCATTGGATTATTAGTACGACGATACATTTTTCATTTTCAACAGAACGAAATAATATTTTTACACTTTCAAAAGGCCTTAAAAAATTGTCGAAAATTTATAACACAATTTCAGTTACTTCTAATTAACGTTATTGGTGTTCGTTAACGACGGAATAACGAGTATAATTGTTTCGAAAACGAACGCAACGCACGTTACATGGATTCGATTTTTCTTTCACGTCCATCACCGATACTGACAATAAATTTTATCTTTCGTACACCTCGTACCACATAATCCAGCGATGTCAAGTTTGTTGAATGCGATGACGACAGAAATTCTTCGTTGCAACCCCCGTCCATCGGTTACAGGGCTGTTTCTCTTGATTGCCACACACGACACGCGGGCCGACTATCGGCGTTGGTACCGCATCACTAGACAGTGTATTTTGTGGCACATTCTACAGTAGAACCGGTACAATGTCACTGTCAGGAAAATTGAGTACCTTCAGCCTGTCAAGTGTCCGTCGATAAAATGCGGTGCAATTATTCGATTAGCGAGTACGTAGATCGTACGTTGTCGGTCGATCGCCCTTGATGTTCAATTCCTCGAATGCAATGAGGGATTTCTGGTGCCAGCCGGTGCATGCTTTTCAAATTAACTTGTCCGTGGTTTGTAAACGTTTCCCGGTCGATGAACGTAACCTCTCCACGACTCCGGACGATATTGCGCGTCCAACTTAAAAACCTATGGAGAAATGTCCTATGCATTTTTCAAAGTCTGTTCCATGTAACTCCTGATGAACCGGCATACATTATGGGACGAAATTTATGTGCATGAAAAATTTGAAGCACGCCACCACGGTTGTCCCATACCGGACTTCGGAGCAATTTGCCGTGTTCTAATATATGGATTTTATGCTACCGTTGCCGAAACGGCGACAGAAATGTAATATAAGGAATAAAATAAACGGCACGGTACGAGACATTATTAAAGTGCAGCGATAAAAATCTTTATACCTATTCCAGGAATCGATTTCTTTTCGGGGGAAGTTTCGGAATTGTGCTCGTTCCTCCAACGATTTACGGAGAATCTGACGCGTTCGGGAACACATTTTCTTTCTTTTTCTATAATATTTAAAATTGAACCCTTCGCTGGAGTCATTAACGATTACGTACACATTAATGGTGGTAACGTTGGATACTTTCGAAGAATTTAATTATATTTTTAGAATCGTTCGTTACAGAGGTATTTTAATACGTATCTCTCAGCCGGTGTTGAACTTGTGAAAAGGTTCTGTAAAAAATGGTTAAATCTTGTGAAATTAGAGGGGAAACAAAAAATTTCACCGTCAAAGCTAAAAACACGGTGCTATACATTACGTGGTTTGAGATTTATCACGCGCAACATACTTCTTAAAATGATAAATGAGAATATACGTGTAAAATGTGCTTTTCTTAATCTCGTATAACAAACGGAAGCAATTTAAAACGTAAGAGAATACGCAATTCAAACCGTTTCTCATTATTTTATTCCATTGTGAGGGGTACAAAGAGTCTGAACATTATTTTGTCGCGACGGAACCTGCAACTTAAAAATTACATTGTTGGCTTGTCGACAAAGCTCCAACGTTGGTGCAGCAGAACCTCGATAATTGCAGGAAAACGAGGCTGAAAACTCCTGCAATAATCGAGGTTCGTACAATAAAGGTAACCAATCCAATGAGAAGGAACTCCACTTCTCTTGCACGGTATGTCTCGACTACCTATGGTCACCGCTTCCAGATATTTCTCTCCCAGACTTTACTCGTTGCTAAGTGATCGTCCCTTCCACTTGTCAACGCAATGCAACGAACGAGACTCTCGCGCAATAATCGAGGTTCCACTGTTCCGGGAAAATGACATCGCCCACTTTAGCGAGCGCTTCTTTTAATCTCGCAGATAAACTTTTATACGAATGCACTTTTATCCGGATAAACATTTATTGCCTCGAACTTTTATTCGCGTGAACTTCATCCTAGACACACTTTTCCTAGATGCAAAGTATCTTATTGTAAATAAATTCGCCTCTTGTACACTTATATACATATCTTCACTTTTCCACATTTTATTTTTCTGTCTCGTACTGTCACGATTACGCGTCACGAAGACCCAACGTGAAACAACTAAAAGTAAGTTTTCCATTCGAGACAACAAGGATCGTGTACAACGAACAAATAATAATTATCCGAATTGTTTAAGCGTATGGAACAACTTTATCCAGATAATTGTCCAGACAAAGGTTGATTCCAAGTTATTTGAATAATGTTCAACTCGGCACCCGATAATGCAGTGAAATCGAGAATTATAATGAAATATCGGTATAATTTCCCATGGGATGGTGCCGTTAATATCGTTTCTCGTCTCGACCGCATTTTCGCCCTTTCATTAACGGTGACGCCTCAACGAAAATGTCAGTGACTTCTCCACCCACTACTTACCGCATCTCTGTCTTCCACGACGTCCTGAAGTTTTACCATTCGCGCCCTTGATTTCGTTACGAACATTCCCCTCGCATTATGACGCCATAACCGCAGCTTACCCGTTTTAACGAGTTGAAGAAGTCGTCTATCGGGGCGTTTCTTAAGCCACGTACACACTTTGCCCGATTTGTTTTATATTTCATCGAGGAAGAACCGTCCTTGCTCATAGTCGTTTGTTTTTCACCAATTTTACACCCCCTTTTTAACAATTTTTCCAAACCGACGAATACACAATATTTAATAACAATATGCGTACGAATGTATCGTATTTCTCTATTATCAGAAAACGATTATTCTTTTCGTAGTCCTGTGTTTCCGTGTTTATTAATCCAAAAGGTAATAAAAATATTTCTAAAGTGCATTTAGAATTCTGGTGAAAATTCAATCGACGTTAACGAAAATAATGAAGATAATTTACACATTTCAGAAATGCGAGAATAATTTTAAAACGTTTCCTGTTACGTTTGTGGACTATTTTAAAAGTTTTTCATTTACTTATCATAAAATAACACGGCTAACAGTCCGAAGCGCGAAACAAACGCACTGCACAGGATTAAATGTATAGCTATGCAGTGTAAATGATACGAATGACAAGATGCAAAATACCTGGAGGAATATATACAGTGTGTAAAAAGGTCACGGTGTGTAAACGATACGAATGATAAAATGCAAAATACCTGCAGACATATATACAGTATGTAAAATTATAATCATTATACATACTACATACGTTCGAAATTATGAATGCCGGACCTCTCTTCTCCAAGCTTCTTTTATTTCTGATTTTTTGCGTGGCAAGTAATCGTGATATATCTGACGTACGCGAATGAATTCAAAAATACGAAGTTATGAATTATAACAAATGGTATTGAACGCAGAATTTTATACGAAAGTAAAAAATATTTATACTTTTTCAAAAGATTCAAATTTACGGCTGATAAAACTACCTCGCATAATTGAAATAGTTACAGAATCCTTTCAGCGAATACATTATTTATAGAAGTTTCGTATTTTAATTTTTGAAAGTGCATTTCTTGTGTTACAACTTCGTAAGTTCCACACGGATTTAAATACGCTTAACATGTATAATCCGAACAAGCATTGTTCATTTACTTAATATAAGAATCCCGATTTTCAATTTGATTTAATTCAAAACTAAGAGTAGTTACGGTCGATAGTGAAATAACATTAGCCGCCCGAGGAGATAAAATATGTAAAATTTTGAAAAGTCGTCTCTCAAATAGGACGTGACTCAAAATAATGAAACAAATTTTGTGAACATTCAACTGTTTATCAAAAGTTAAATGGTTGTTCTCTCTGCTTAAAAGTGAGGGTAAAACAATGAAAGAAAAAAATATGAAAAGAGTTACGACTACAAATGAAGTTACAAAAAGATAACAGAAATTTATGCGATACGCTCGATTTTATTTCTACGGAAGAATCATTTTCTTTCTGAAAAACGTTGTAAACAAAATTCCAATTTAAAAAACTATGTTTTTTTTTTATTCCAAGTCTACACGCGGCTTCGCGGTATTCAATTGCCGTGTTTTTATTTGTCGAGTTTCAATAAATCCGCACGAATGGAAGTATCATCGAAGAAGAGCTAACAGTCAGATACTATTGCAAGAATCGATATCATTTCAACCTGACGTTATTCTCGATAATATTACCTGTACGTGTTCACGTTATAAACGTGCTCGTAATGCACGCAGCTGGATATGCAATTACGTCTGAAAACTTTTCGGGTCACGCATCATTTCATACGTCTAACTAAAACTTTTGCGCGAAAACAGTTTGCTCGGTGTTAAATGTTGTGTCTGAACGTTGTCTGAATTTTCACGAAACACATAGACCGTTAGGAAAGTTTCGTCGTAGAATTACACCCATTATAATTTTTCAAAGAATTTTCCACGATACTTTACCCATTTTTTCACGAACGCCGCGACGCGTGTATTATTTCTTGAAAGAATCGGCTCGCCTTCGTCTGCAAAACGGCATCTTCTAATTGATTCTTGATGCACGGAAATAATTCAAAGTCAGAAGGGACAAGGTCTGGTCTGTAGAGCGGATACTGAATTTTTTAGACCGCGTTTGCTTCGCCATTGTTAGGGTTCCTCGTCTTCAAACAGCCCCAGCTGCCTGCACGGCTTCTTTGGAGCATCATAGCAATACAGTCGCGTTTTCTCACCGTTTATCGTAGAATTCATCAGCTTTAATCATCCGTGTACAAAGTTTTCGATATATTCCCACCTCGTTTAACTTTCGAACAACTTGTCGGTTCTCTTTGCTCCGTTCGATACACGCGAGAAGTGTACATTTTTTAAATACAGTTAGTCGCAAAAAAAATTGAACGTCAAACCGGTGTATTAATTCTTCGTACTCTCGAGTTGCCTGTACGTCATACGGGGAGTTTGTTCGATTAAATTTTGAACGTAAGCCGCGTTTTCCAAAGTGACCGTTTACGCTACCCGTCAGAAAGGTAAATCGTTTTTTAAATTGAAATCGCCATTTCGGGAGCCTGTGCGCTATCGTTTACTAGTACCTGAGTTCGAGGAAACGTCATGGGATATGCGTAATAATTCTTTGTGACGTTTTTCAGTTGATAATTCTCGTTTGAAATTGTAAAATACCAACACTCGATAATTACGTCTCGACGTGGATGACATTTCGTCGATAAACCTGTGCAAGTATTAAAAACTTTGAAAAAATATTTCAACGTGTCTTGCAAGCTAATATTAATATTCGCGAGAAATTTTGCTAACAATATTTTCTCTAACCGTCGAAAAAAACGCGAATATTTTTACTTATCTTCGATTTCTGACGACATCATTGTTTCGTGTTAGATTCTTTTCATTTCCTCGCGTTTTATTGCAGACACACTTGAACGAAATGTTGTTTAGTCAGGACTTTGGCGAGTTGAAAGCAGGATACGTCGTTTCAGGATCGCGCGAGTGATCTTTGAGATGCGATTTAAAGAAAACAAAGTTGTTCGATTCAACGATCAAGTGCTTAGGGGTCGGACATCGGAGCAGCACAGGTGCGGAAGAGCAGCTTGCCCGATTTGTTGGTGCAGCGGACAGATGGTACGGCTATGCAGCCGGCTCATCAAAGTCCTTTTTATGTGCATTGCTGTCTAAGCTTCTCAAGAAAGAAAGAAGGGGTTGTAGACGAAAGAGTTGGGACAAAAATGAGATATTTATTTCCACGTTTTTGCTACTCAACTTTTGTAGACTTTATCATTATCTTAATTACCTGAACGATGAAAGGAGGTCTATCGTTAAGATACATTCGTAGTACGTTCCGTAGATACTTGCAGTGCAAGTATGTACAAATCATCAACAGACCGCTCAACCAATTTTAGTTGGAATTGTACTTTTTCCAGTCTATGTAGTCATTGCTACGAAGCAGAGGAATGTAGGGCACACGAAGAGCAACTTGAGTGGAAGAGCATTGTACATTGTAACAAGCGCACACATAGATGGACACGCGCTGGTTGTTAGTTGTATACTCATCCACTGCTGCCTCACTCTATGAACATTCTTATGTCTCGTTATTGGATTGTTGTCTGTTTCAAGAACACATCGTGTTTTTAATTTTACGAAAATATGTACACTGCCGGTGATATTCTTCAGAGTTAGGAACACGAAGGGCTTTGTACTTCACGTTACTTCGCACTTTCATCCTTCTTCTAATTACACTTTTAGCTCTTACTTTCGAAATATTCGTAACATTTCCAATAGATACCTTTGGGTCATCCTCGGTGATACAAAATTATCCAAAATTGTTTCAAAACGGTTGAATTTCTTCTTTATATTTCGTCACGAAATTTTTCTCATTGAACGCGCTTATTTTATCGTAAAATACAATGTTTAAGGCAGTTCTTCGTCTTCAGAAACTTTGGAAAGTTGTCTGTTTGAAATTAGAAGCAGCGCGTAAAATAGCGTATGTTTCCAACTTCGTGACTTCTGTCAGTTCGTAATTTTTTTGAGGGACGATTTTCGTGTAAATTATAAACCGAGGAGACCTTTAACGTCGAGAAAAGTGCTCGCGTAAGAAAAATAATTAACAAAAAAAGAAAAACGATCTTCAACGTCTTGACTCTACGGAGAGCATCTTCAAAAAACATTTTTTATCGAGTGTAACTTTCTTTTCCAATTTAATTTCTGTGTTTCTTATCTAATTTAATTTCTGTGCAATTTCACGCGTTGTCGTACACGTTGTAACACAATGCCACAAGGACCCCATACGTCACACAGTCACGTGATATATTGTTCGTCCCGTCTACCTTCCATGATGAACACCAAAACTGTCGTCGCCTTTCGTGTATGAGCATCACAGTGAAGCTCATTTTTACGAGAGATTAATATCGTTTTTCATTCGAATGATAGAATAAGCATAATAAATGTAATCATTCGTACAGATTTTCTATTCCTTAATATTTTCTATTCGTGTGTTCAAGAACTTGTTCAACACCAATATATAATACATAATACAGACACGTGTTCATTAAAGGAAATTTTTTTATTAAAAGCAAGAGAAATAACTAACATCAACATACGTACACACGTTTTTATATTCAAGAAACCAAAAAATTTATCGGATAAATTTATCCTAATAATTTATTCTATACGACAAGCACAGAGCTATAAGAATAGATAACATTTAATCGAAATTATACTGAAACGAAACTCTCGCTTCAAAGAACGATTTTCATTTATTTCATTTTCTCTCTGTCAAAATTGATTTGTGCGGTTGATTAATTTCGACGTCGACCGAATATTTTTTTCTACGTTTCTCGGGTACTATATCAACCTTTCGTAAGCCATTTATTAACTCTAAGAAATAAAAAGTAGAGAAAATCGATATTATATCGTTTCCTAAAATTTAGCTAAAATCGAGAAATTTTAAATCATAGTGATCTTTCGAGAAGTTTTTGTATCGATCTCTTTTTCTGATTATCTATGTACGGGCTGACTTTCGATATTTCTATTTAACATTTCACTATTCTCTAAACAACAGACGGAACCGTGTTGTTCGCGAAACACGGTCTTAACGATCGATACCGTGTTCGTGTTTTCGTATTTGTCGATATGTGTTTAACGTAATAACACGAAATTGAAGTTCCGCGCGTAACCTCCTTCGAATTTTCTTGAAATTGCATCGGGGCGATTAGCAACTGCAGTTACCAGCTGGCAGGTGGAAGACTGTTTCGGGGGCCGCACGTGCGTAAATAGCCACAACAAGCCGCATCTCATCCTGGTCCTCGAAAACACCTGAGCCGTGAACTGCGAGACCGGGGGCATTAGTCACGCTTAAAAGGAACGCCATAGCCTCGGTTGCAACCAAGTAATCTGTGATCTTCCTTTGTCTCGAGGTGCTCTTTGTTCTTAGCAAAGAGACGTAATCAATGTCGTTGACCAGTGACGATAGAATTGCTCTGATGCGTGATGACTTCATACAGGGTGGTCCATAGAATTCGAACTACTCCGATAACTTTGTAATTAGTAGTTTCTTACAGTCTATAACACTGTACAACGGACAGGTTAGAGAAGGGTCGGGTTTTTAAAATACAAAATCTGATAAATAATGAAACAGACTGAATAAATGGCTTGGAAAGAATTGTACAATTATTCGATTTGCAGAGCGTACAAAATATTTCAAGTAACTTTTACAGAAATTTTAGAATCTTACCTTTCTAAAAAGAAGAAGTGGACAAGAATGGATGAAAAAATGGATGAATCATTACTAAGCAGAATATTATGAAATTATAAATTGAATTATTATAAATAATAAAAAATGTTCCATATTGTGGAATATAGAATTCGGAGAAGCGTACGTATTTTAATTTTCTAAGGGGGATTACTAAAAAGAACGAAGTATTATATTAAAATTTGTACTTTATTAAGTTTACTGAAAATTTCTTCTTTGAATTGATCGGATATTTAAGTTCTACATCGTCAACTGGTTGAATTGGAATAGAACACCCTGTACTCACGCGTAAGATGAAAGCAATATTTTCTGCCACTTATTCTTCCTATTACACGTGATAAGACTGCACAGTTGGAAGTTGTAATTCACTCGTTAGAGAGAATACTACATTTAATAGGCTTCCGTTGTGAATAATTCTACTTCTTATTTTTAAACTTTCAAGAATGTTTCGACATCTCATTTCCTGAAAGAATTATATTTTCTTACATCAATAATGCTAAATTCTTGGTTCTGAAAATTCTTAAACATCTTCATTTTTTGGGATAAACCCACTTTATTTGTAAAGAGATTATAAGAAAGAGTCGTACGAAACGTTGCGAAGATATAAAGTACACGTTTTTAGTTCAACGGAGAAGCGGATATTAATATACATTTTTAATCAAGCAGTTTCTAAAATTTAAAAGGAAATACAAAAAAAGAGAAGGAGCCCGATGAATGAGGAACGAGACAATGAAACGGCGCGTGAAAGAAGCACGCTTCTTGTTCGCATATGTAGGTTATAAAATGTATAGAAGGAATTCACTACGACACAGACCTAAAAGAGAAATTAAGTTTGTTAGTGGAAAACTCGCGAGTGGTATGAGAAAGCAAACTTACACGGAGAAGAGCGAAGTATTGGAAAAATGATGTTAAAGGACGGTCAACGAGCCTATTCAAACACCCGGAGTTATCGACATTTCCTGAGAAACAAATTTCTGTACAATTTCAATCTCCCAGTTCAGGTACTTCACAAGTACCAAGAGTTCAAGTTTTGAAAAATCTGAAAAAGAAAGAATTTTACACACCACGAATTCATTCTCCATATTTCTGCTTCAGTTCGTGATATTTTCTTTTCTGACGTGTTTACAAACCGTATAGTTTTCACGTTGAAGTCAATGGTGTAAAGCAAATGTTAACTACTGCTGAGCCGAGTAACAATATTGCAAGTTAAACTTTCTATTTTCGTTTCAATGGTATTCCTATCTCATCCTCGGGTTGGTTTGTACGAAATACTAGTTGATTCCCTGAACTTTACTCTGAAAAACATTTGTTAGAAAAACATGGAGCGTTGTCGAGAAATTTGAGAAAGGAAATAAAGTTTACGGCAGCGCGCGCTGCGAACTGCCGAGCAGCTGCCGCGCACTTCCACTACAAATTACACGACTATTTATTAGGATCAGCTCAGTTTCGTGTATGCATCCAAACTTAATGCATTTGTTGATCAGAGAGTCGCACAAGTCCTTCGATAACGCAGAACATTACAAAACGAATAATATGTAAAGAATGGAAAATTCCATTTTAATCTTCATATTTAATAATATTATATAAAATTACAAAATAAATGATACACCAATTATACAAAATTCAAACCCCCTCTTAATATTGAATAATGGAGCTCCTTTGATTTCACAGCGATCATTATTCATCGTGGACGTAACAAATGCATTTGGTTCTGCAAATGGCAGGCACTCGAGAAAAAATATCATTCGAATAAGATTCTCACCAATGTCGAATAAAAAATAGCACATTTACTGGCACTGATATTTATACGTCGTGTCTATAGTAATAATAACATTTTGTATGTTTAAAAGAAAACGTCAACCTTTTCTTTGGATCTTTCAACGAAATACGTACTTGTATAAATTAGTGCAAATTTAAAGAAGAATGAATGGAAGAAAGAGAGTAGGTCCAATTAAGGAAGAGAAGTAGTCTCTAACTTAAAATTTTAGTTTCACGTTCATTAATACTATGCTTAATGAAGGGGACTCAAATTCTGATGGTCGAAACGTTTAAAATTTAATTAGGTGTAATAAACTGTGATAATTGTGTCTAATTATTTTTCTTCTTTAATTCGGTATTATTTTACGTTCGACTAGCAATCTATTACGAAATAACAAATTAATAAGAAAAATCTATCAAAAAAATTTGCGTAAAGTTCGCTGCGAAATTTTTAGAAGATTTACATACGATGTTTTCTTACGAGAACATTTAACGAACGTGCAAGTTCAGTTACTTATTGTTCGGTTTGAGTACTTATTAATTCCTGGACGTATAAATAACTAAGAAACGGAGAAGTACGAGTACAGCACGAGACATTATTAGACGATACCGTAAATATCAGTCCGAATCTACGCTTTAATCTGGTCGTCCAAGTCATCGTGTTCGTAATAGACCTTTTATCGAAAGGAAAATCAAGATGGATGCTCGGATAAGTGCTCGGACATTAGCAGCAAAGCTAAATGAAGAACGTGGGCTCACAGTGCAATCAAAAAACGTGCGAAAAATATTGCAACGAGAGGGCTACAATTAGCGAATAGCTGGAAGAAAGCCATTACATTAATGCGCCAAATAGAAGGAAAGAACCTCAGTCTGTAAACAGCTACATTTCGAGGGAAATTGAGCGGAACAATGTCATTTTTCCTCGTGAAAAGAAGTTCAACTTCTATGAAAGTGATGGTAGAACGAGTGTACGATGAATACCGGATGAAAAATTGACATTTACCATTTCGAACATTTAAAATCAATTATAATCCGCGCTAACGAGTTTCCGATACCTTTGATTTTATTGTCGTTTATTAATGGCATAGTGGACGAAATAGATGCTTCAACATTTTAAAGAAACGTTTAACGCGAAAGGCATCGATATGGTGATTGGGGGGGATTTTAAATTCCATCGAAACAAGGACCCTCGCCATAAAGTAAGGATTATTAAGGAATTTCTGTTTTATTGCTGCAGAAACTTTCTACGAACACTTCGGTTGCCATCGAACCTATACCCCAAGGAAAATCTATAAGACAAATTGAGTCGTAGAAATTTAAAATCACCCATAAATTCGAAAGAACGACGAGTAAAATATCTCCAATAAAGCACGACGATATATTGACATTGAGAAAAGTTTTGAACCGCATAACCGAACAAATTTTACCCTTACATAGTGTATTGTAATCGTCCTCGTTACCGTTGATCTATCTACTGGTGTATTCTTATAATACAATGGCTACCTTCTCCGAATAAGTGAACAACAGATCCGGTTTACGTTCAATTATCCGGCTAGTAGTCTATTCAACGGGGTATTAACCTCGATAAAATATATTCCACAATTTTACGCACCAAATGCTAAAATATACCGATGACGTGAAAATTATCCGATTCTCTGTTTCTCTCTGAATATTTTGACACCCGTATACGATCGATGAATAATATTTTTTTCATTTCAACTGGGAATTATATTCAGACGCGGCACAAAAGTGTCTTTCATTTTTTTTTTTTTTTTTTTGTACATTCACCGAATTGAAAACTATCGTGGCGCATCGGAACGTATACGTTGATCACCGTAGTTCCCTACGCGCGTAGCATAACTCTTCGTCGTTCGACTCGGAGGCTATCTCGGTGCCACCTAACAACGTTAACGAGAATTCTACGTACGGAAGCAGTACGACTTGCGTTTATCTGCTGTGTTAGCTTGTATTATTTGTCAAGTGGGCGTAGAACTTTTTTCGCTTCGTTCTCTTTTGCTAGCCCCTGATGCAAAGGAGGATTGCGTGCCACAAGGATAGTTAGAGGGCAAAGTGGTTTTGCTCATGAAGCTAGAAAATGAGGGCGAGCGAGAGAAGGGCGAAGATACGTGTACAAGGAGCATGCAGACATGCAGGAGACCTCTCGTGTGGCTTGGAGACCAGGCCGGATCACACTAATTAAATCATACTCAGTGCTATCGTACTGGTAGTCTTCTATACGGCATATGGGCCTGGCCTTCCTATGCTCCTATTTTTCCCGTTTAAACCACTTCGTTCTTTTTCAGCTCTTCCCGCTTTATTTTCAATTCAGTTGTTCACTCGTACAGCTACCCACATCTGTTTACTTAGCTACTATTCCAGGTATTCTACGTGGCTAACCCTTCTATTGTGTTCGGAAGAACTTGCGCCAGTTGCGTTCGAGTCGTACATACCCGGTGAAGAAATACGGTAGAACGTGCAATGATCGAGGTTGCGCATGCAATAATTAAGGTAACCAATTCAATGAAAAGGAGCGCCGCTTGATTTACACAGTATACGTCCATTGTCTATGATCCCTACTACCGGCTGTGTCCCTCTTCGACTTCATTCTTTGCTAAGTGACCATCCCTTCCACTTGTTAACGGGGTGCAACGAACGAGACTCTCGCGCAACAATCGAGGTTCTACTGTACGCATATATTTCTGGAAGTTCTACTGACAACGTAACGATTTATGGTTCGTAATGTACACGAATATGATAATTAAATTGAAAATATATAAGAATAATCTATCCTGTAATAATTCTTTGCAAGTTGTGAAACTTTATAAAGCGACGTGTTATACTTCGATATATGCTAACAACGTATTCTTTTTTTCAACAATGAAACAATGCTAGGGGTAAAAACAACCCCTGGAAGAAATCGCGAGTATCGTCGCGAATATCTACGAAATTGTACAAGTTATCGAAAAAGAGTTCAATTCAAAGTTTCACGATTTCGAATACCCTACGATATCGCGAAAAAAGAACGATTCCTTTAAAATTTCCCAGTAAATTGTCCACTGTCGTTTTTCTCGAACTTGTCTCTCTCGTCAGCGTTTACGTAAAACGAATGCACCCATTGATAAAATTGTTTCCCTCCCCGATTCGTTCAACTAGCGGCAAAATTTACTTTTAATAATTCAACCGACACTTTCGAAAAACTGATCAAAGTAGCTCGCGGCAACGTCGCGGACAGAGTAAATAACCCCGCGAAACACGGAAATTAAAGTCTTCATTGACGGATCGCGTCTGCGCCGCCGCGCGTGTATTCGTTCTCATGACTTTTTCAATTAAAACATCGCTAGCGGTTAAATAAGCCGAGCAGCGGGCTCTTATGTACCTCGCGCGCTCTCCCTTCTGGCCGAGATTCTGCCTGAATCAACTAACCCAAATTAATTAGTTTTAATAATTCATGAATCGCATTCAAATGATACGTTTCCCTCTTCCTCGCCCGGTTTGTGTAACTAAACGCGGCGCACCACCCATGAAACTACTACATTTTTTCTGTTGATTGACTATTCATTTCGTCCCGGCTTTTCCCATCCCGCTACCCCGTCTGTTACTCACCCCCCGTGCTCTGCCGAGCTACGCTCGTCTCTGTCTCCGTTTCCGGCTCCTAAAGTACACGTGACGCTGAGTTGACGCGGCCCTCTAATGGAACATGGAGTCACCGGTAGAACTCTCTCGCGCAGCGCCACCGAAAAAAATAATCTCTTGAAAATTCTGGCCTGGCGCGGTGTACCGCGCGAAAATTACGCGGCCAACGAAGCGTGCCGAACACACTCCGCGCTCGTATTTCCATTCAATGTCCGAGCTCCAATTACGGGGGGCGCAATTGCACGCGCCAATTCGTGCTGCCAAAAGAACATTTTTCCTCCTTTTCGTTCTAACGGCCACCGCCTCCCTCCCACCCGATACCTTGCCCTGTTTCTGCACTTTCGAATTGTATTCAAAGGCCATTTTCCAAGATCATTTCCCGTCGAGCTACCGAATTCCGTATAATTAATCGTCGAGTGGATTTTCGCGAAACAGCAATTTTTTTTTTCCCCAAAAACTTTTCTGACCGCGACCCACTGTGAGAATCGCGGGCTACGTCGCGACCCGGTATAGATGTATTCACGACGAGGTAAATACGACGAAACACAATAATCGAGTAGAAATTTCATTCGCGTTAAATCGAGTCGAGGTTTTCGAGCGCGAGGGTTTTTGCCCGCCTCGGGTAAATTTCAAAGGACAGTTTATAATAAAATGGTGAAAAATGAGATCGAAGAAAAAAAAGAATGTCGAATTTCTCAGAATTGTTCCCTTTTTCGTATTTTATCTTTTATTATGTGCACTGTATCGGTAGAAATTATGGTTTAGCTTTGACCCGTAGAAGGCCAGAGTATTCGTGTTTCTTTCTGTGAATAAACTACTTATTGCTCTTAATACCATCGGTATTCCACATGGGTATCGAATATTATTTTATCAATATTTAATAATGCAACGCTGACAGATAATTCGTAACGAACGGGAGAAAAATGTGAAGAGTAAAAATTTTACGTAATACGGTGGATGTGCTTGCCCGTTCATGATTTGATTCCACTCCAGAGTATGCGAGAACAATGGTACCGCAGGTATCTGGTGTACTGTTTAGCCCATTTCTTTTGTTCCCTTTCTTTGTTCCGAATCGTGCCAGTGCTGAAATTTATAGTCAGTCTTCCTACTTAATTACGAAACTTCTTTTTTAATCTCGATACAAAGTGTCGACAAACTTTCACACTTGACGTATAAATGAATTAATTGCGAATTTCGACGAAGAAAATTCTACCAGAATCTCTTTCGAAAATTTCCTCCAGAGGAATTATTTTCTAAAAAAATCGTTTCGTTACTCGTAACCTCGAGAACGCTTCTACACATTTTCTGACGTTCGTTCCGAGATTATCCTCCGCGTCTTACACGCGTCACAACAGGTTTCACCGTTTCTTTATCCGAACGATTCCAGATATCTTCGCGTCTCACTAACAGGCCGAAGTTGGTTTTTTTCATTCGAGTCTCGGTTGAAGTTTGTATGCTTAGGACTCGCTACTGGACCTTTATTTTTGTAATTAACCTCACGGGACACCAAGCAAAACTCATTACGTTTCGAAACATGTCAAACATTCTCGTCTCGGACGCGCACGCGAGCTAAACTTTGTTTATTTTAATGTTTAGCCGTACCTTCGTTGGAATTTCACTTTCGCCTTGTGTTTTTTCTTTTTTTTTTTCCTTTATTCCTGTTTCGGTGACATTCTTATTCCGTTCTCGCAACGGCGATTCGTTAAAAATAGGGAAATACGAGTTTCTGTCGAATCCAAAAATACCACGCCGCCTATGCCCACGAATCTGTCGCGTCATATCGGTGTGTACGTGACTCACGTACGCGCAGACAGGAATACCGAGATGCCACGGTGCGCGCCACGGATTCGGTGGCTTGTTTAAACGTCTGCTGTCAGCGATGTGCATACGGAATCTGTAGCAAAGAGAAAGGCACTGGGTGAAAAGAGAAAGCCATCTTGAGCAGTGACCGGGGAGAGAAGAGCGAAAAGTGCTCCCTGCACGAAGTATTTCTGCATTCCTTTCTGAATTTTTTTCGGAAGACGAGAATCGGCCGAACTTCGTGAAAGTGTCTCGGGCTCTTCCGTGGAACCGAGATCGAATCTTCAGACTCGATAATAATATCTAGAAATACTCCGATGGAAATAGAAATACACGTAACCTGAATTTTATACTGCAACGGGAATGAAATAATATATTCGATCCGCAGGAAGTTGAAATTTCTATTTCAATGGAAATAGAAATGTATGTAACCTTTTCGGACCCGATATTTATACTCGAACGAGAATAGAAATGTTTTAACCTAGGATTCGTACCTCAATGAAAATAAGAATATATTTAACTCCTACGGACTTGGAATTCATATCGTGATTTTTCGGTTATGCGACAATTTCTTTCGAACGGCTTTTTTCTTTATCAAATCATAAATGTCAAAGTTTGGATCGTACAAGCATAATTGAAATTTGTAGGCAATAGTTTGGTTAATTACACGTAATTTCAACAGCAGAATGATTAATGTCCCATCATAATGTCGCTCGAGTACACATGGTTAAAACAATATCAGTCAAAATTGAACGGTACGGTTGGAAACTGGTCGTTCACTGTATTCTCGCTACCCTGGATTAATGATTACTATCTATTTCGATCGTTATGCAATTTTTCGATCCGTAGAGTGGCCAATAATATTGTCAGATATTGCGGTGGAATCGAGCAGTATACTTATAACGGTGTTTGATCTTTTGATTCGGATCAAAACAATTCAAATGCCTACAAAGATTGTACTTAAAGAATAGAATATGCGATACTTGTGACTTGTATTATTTCAAGCAAACGAGCATTGATATTAATCGTTAATTTAATAACATTGTTCGTTCGAAGTTCGCGCCAAATTTATTTTCCGAAGGAAGAATTTATATTATTCGAAACATCTGCAAGGAATGTTTACACCTTGAAACACCTGTTTAACAGAGCCGGTCACTTTTTGTTGTAAACTGCAGTACAATTTATATGTTGGAAACATTAGGCTACCTAGGTTTATGACCTAGGTTTTATTATCCCCACAAGGCGCAGGTTCTAGGCCGTTTGCCAGTCTGCTGTTGCCCTCTCTCAAGGCATACACTGGTCAACGCTCCCGAGAAAGCAACAGAATAATAAAGGTGGTCGATACCAGCGTTATTTAAAACTATGTATTTCAATGTTTTTATCCTAGATTGAGCCCTCTCCATTAACAAGATACGTTGTAAACGAGAGAAAGTTCACTAACATTAATCTATCACAGGTAAAACATGTAATATAGAATCCTTGCTAAACTCTTTAAGCTTTGCTGGCATACATACTAAAGAATGTAAGAATGTAGAATGTAAGGAGAATTCTAGAATTTATAAAATGTAACAAAAATGAAACACGAAGAATATTAAATTGTTAATTACGGTTAAAAATAAAAATTGAAAATTGTCGAATATTAAATAGGTAATGTACTCAGTGATCTCATTCTCGAAAGAAAAAGACTCATGCTCGTGAATAATACTTGCCTATCGTAGTGGTAGGTACGGTTAGTAACACGTTAAAGATATTTAACAGAATAAGATAAATTGTCGACAAAAAAAAAAGAAATTGTAGGTGTTGAACAGAATTATTTAAATTAATTATTGAACAGGAATACATGATTCTAGATATCTACATTAATTTTGTACGAGTTTTTAACGATCAGTCGTTCTGTAGGTCGTTAGGTTTCTACCCCTATATTTCACCTTAAGGTTAATAGTACAAAATTTGTCATGAAAAGTGATTCGAAAGAACGAAATTACTAAACTTTTACGAAACCCGCTCGAACAAAAATAAATGTGTATATTAACTTCGCTCCAGCCATACGGTGTACAAAAGAACGAAATCCGTAAACGAAAGACAATCAACATCTGTCAAATAGTGAATCTCTGTCGATCGATCAGTCAGACAGGTTCTCGATATCTTTACAGATCGGTTTATTCACGGCTATGTGTGTACACTCCTGTCAATATAATGAAAACAGACAACAAGAAGTGTTACCTTTTGATCCCCCTTCATCGTTATTAGTTTTTTGGCGAAGATAAGTACAATTTCGACAAATTTTCAGACGTACAATTTCGATTTTCTCGTATTCGAAATTGAATTCAGAGACCGTATTATTTGTAGAGTGTCCTGATAAATATACGTGCATGGTAAATTAAACAAAGAATAGTCGTGAGTTCTCTATGTAAACGTAACAAATAAGCATAAGAGTACGAGTTACGTATTCACCTACTTTTCTGGAGCAATCCAGGCACCGTACACCTGAAAATACCAATCGAATTGTAACGCAGTAGTAGTTTATTAATAATTTCACCTTCCAAGTCCACAGTATAGACTCGGTACATTACATATACATTTCACCCTATATTTACATCTCCTTACTGTATACATAACCACACACCCGGCTTATCCTATCTTACTTCCTACGCAACAGCTTATCCTACTCTTCTGAAGTAGCCTATCTTTGGCTTGATACGATTTTCTGCTTATTTTTTGCTTTAAATGGATTTCTAAAGGTCGATATGTTTTTCAATCCCTTTGTGTTTGTAATTAAACTCAGAGATATTATTTATGAAATTGAATAGATACCTACGCATGGTATACATATTTATTAAAAGGCAGAGATTACGTAAAATACAAATGAATGATTTTCATCGAGCAGACTGTTAATTTCCTAGATGCGATCAGTTTGAAATATTCAATTCAAATGGAGAAATTCATCAAATTATTAAATTCTATCGCATTGTTCAGTCTATTTCAAAGAAATATCACACTATATCTGGATCTTTCCCTTCCTGTTTTCGTTACTAGATTAAATATTTCCAAACATCAGCTTTATTTCACGAATAGAGTGAATCGAGTAAAATTATATTTCGGTCTGATCGAAATTGCGGATGAATTTTTCATTCTCCAAAAATGAACAAACATTTTGCAGTAATCTCTACACTTCCCTTTGTTAAAATACACTCGTGTTAAGTAACCGCTAAGCATTTATTCAAATATTCTTCGAGAAATTTGTACCATAAATTAAAAGTAAAAATAAATTCGCAATAAAACCACGATAGGCTCCAACAATAGTTAGAAAACTATAAACAGAGAACAATACAATTGCTTCTACAATCCATTATGGAAACAATTCTGTTTAACCACCGATCGACGAATCGTCTATTCGTGAATCCTTAAGTCTTGCGATATCGGCCGTGAAATTACGTAGAATGTTTAAAAATACAATAAATGCTTGTCGGTCGGCCGGCACGAGTTTACCTTTGTTGTCGAACGTTTGCTTCAGCGTTCGTTATCGAGCAACGCTTCGCTCTTGAAACATTTTCAGCGGTGTCTGTTACGATGCAATTATAAACTTATCGCGAACTACTTAACGTAGCTTCTGTCAGATGTAATAGCGGTGAAAAACACGAACGAGGGGGAACTAAATGGGAAACTGATGCAAAAGTCGAGCCAAACGACGATACTCGAACTCGAGTGAAGATTCGTCGTTGAAGTTGAATCAATGGGAATTAAATTTCGTTCGAGCAATCCTCTCGCGAGTTTCTCGTTGCTTTTACTCGCTCGCAACGGAATGCGCCACGGTATTTCAAGACGCAATATTGTTTCTTCGTTTAATTGTCTCCCCGATGGCGATGGTCGATTTAAGAAGGGAATTCGCCCGGCGACGATTTACCTTTGTCGCTCAGTGACGAAAACGTCCGTAACAGACGCGGTATCCGGGCTAACTCGCGCCTTGAATTCCACCTGCAGCCGTTCTTGCTCCGAGAACACGCGGATCAAGTGCATTGGCGGTGATTCGTGGTTTAATTGGTCACCGGGTTCTCGTTGTGCCTTGGAACGCTTCCTCGGGGCAGTCGGAGCTCGTTTCGGCGTGATCGCTTCTTTTGTTCTTTTCTCTTCTCTTTTATCTCGGCTCTTCCTCCCTTCCAATATCGTGGTTTTTCTTCGTGGCTTTTTTTCTTTTTTTTTTTTTTTTTGTTGTATTTTTCAGCCTCGGTTGTCCGTGAGAGTGCCGCTACGCGTGCTAGCGGACTGGCTCAGATTGTTGCGGATAAAATGTTTGAACGGATATTTACGCGTTTGTTGAACGAATTACCACTATGCACGGTTATAAGAACAAAGGTTCATTCGTCGCGCGACGTTTCATCTACGATTGTTAAATCCTTTGGAATAAAAATCTCGAAGGAGATTACAGTTTACGTTTCATGAATTATAATTTATCATTCGTAGAATAGCGGACTGGCTCGGATTGTTGCGGGTGAGGTGCTTGAACGTATATTTACGCGTTTGTTGAACCAATTAGCACTCTGCACGGTTATGAGAACAAAGGTTCATTCGTCGCGCGACGTTTCATCTACGATCGTTAAACCCTTTGAAGTAAAAATCTTGATAAGAGATTACGGTTTACGATTTATGAATTATAATTTATAATTTGTAGAATAAATTAGTATTTTGTAAGTAGAAATGATTTATGTATCGCGCGACGTTTCGACTAGGATTGTTAACCCCCTTTCGAGGAAAGTGAGTAAAAAAAAAGAGGTAATTTGTAGTACAATGATAATTAAACGGAAGTACTGGAAATAATGAAGGAAGTTTCCGTTTAATTAATTGTCGTTTAATTATTCACTTTGTACCGCATCTCGTGACTCGGTTAAATTGTAATTGTAAATTATAAATTGTCCTTGTACTTTTCAAGCGGATGAACCGCCATTGTTTGATCAGGAATTCTTTATTCGACTACTACGATTCTTTGACAAACATATGTGAATGTATAAATTGTACTAAACACGAAGTTGATTTCTTTCGCTTTCAGTTTTTTAATGGGAATTTTTAACTAAATTAATGTTTTACGTGGTTGTAAGAACAAAGACTTATTTCTCGTGCATAGTACAACGATAAATAATGTTCGTTTATTGTTTACAGTATTTCCACTTAATCATTCATCGATGTACTGCAAATAATCTTCGTTTTAAAGTTTATACTCGGTAGGGGCCAACTACCATAATCGAAACCTTGCATCATAAATAAGACTTTGCTCTCACAACCATATAAAGTAGTAATTTATTCAACGAATTCCTATCAAGAACTTAAAACGAACAGAATCACCTTCGTGTTTTATACACTTCAGGGGTTTACGTTTTTAAAATCATAATGCTTCGGCATGACTGGCAAAAATTGTACCATTGATTGCATAATATAGAGTATTCTTATCGCGCCTCTTATTATTTCCTCTATACTCGTGCAATAATTTAAACGAATAGCATTATTCATCCACCTGAATGGATACAACAAATTCGTTCACACCCTCGTGGAAATATTTCTCGTAACTGCGTTGCTCGAATAATTAACACGCTATCACTTTTATCTCGGTCAATATTAGTATTGGGAAAATATCGTCTGCGCTTGTTTACTATATAAAATATTTAATCTCTATTACCGAATGAAACACAACCTAGCCTTTTTCATCGATTTGGTAAAATTTGTTCGTTCCGTTCGAACCGGATGAAATTCGAACGTGAGGGGTCTCGAGTGACCCCTGTAAGTCGTACCAGGGCTCAATTACCAGCTCGTAAGAATATTTGCATTTCCTCCTGGAACGCTCCCCGCGTGCGCACGTTTCACCGTTGCATTATCGGTCAGCTAAGGTTACCGTTTCCTATGAATCAGTTAACGAAAATACAGTGACAATATTCCGTGATAGACGACGTCGTACGAGGGGTGCACGCTCGATTCATTGCGGCAATAGTCACGCATCGTGGCGAGGTGTCACGCCACGTTTTGCTTTGAACTATGGTCTCGTTCCTTTCTGCCACGGATGAGTCGTTACCATGATTCCCCCTCGTTCGCGTTCAACCTAGTTTCCCTGCAACCACGGAGAACCCTCGGTTCTCGATGGCACTCCCGACTCCGCTTCGAATAAATCACCACCAGTCTAAAAAATCTCACTTACGATCTCGCTCCGATGCAAAGAATTGCTCGCCTCCCCCTTACCCTGTACTCGTCCCTTTATCTTTTCCCTTTCGCTCCAGATTGTATTTCGCCGGTTCGCCGAGGTGGAAAGATAAGGTGTTAATGTTACAGACCGTTGGAACTTGGAGTGTAACACGAATGCTTTATCTTTAGAACCGTGCCACGAAATGATAATTGTGCGAGCCTTTGTTCGGAATTTCTTTGAAAATTAGTCGAAGAATTGGGTTACGTTGCAAAGCAACGGTTTGCCGAACCTCGCCCTTTCACCGCACCGTACTCAATGTATATATTGTTTCTACCATTCTCTGTCCGTTGTGAACTATATTTTCAAGAATTTGCATTCTATTACGGCACGGTAATTGAGGTTGGATCACACGTACGTATTCTGGTTACATTTTATCTTGTAATGATAAACTGTGCACGAGATGTGCGCAAGGTGTTTAATATTAACGATAAAAAAAATTCGAATAGTGATTCGAATCCGAGCTTGTAAAGTCGCGCATTTATTTCAGTTATATAATTATCCAGCGTATTAGTAGCGACAGTAACTTGTTTTACGGATGAAAGAATTAACAAAGTGTTTTATCAATATGGAAATTGATCCTCGCGATGTAAGGACACGATCGTGTTAGTTGATAATTGTATTCGTAGATGATGTCATAAACTGGAATTTTGGAATAATCGTAGCTCGTAGTTTCTTGGAACTAATAAGAAATTCTTGAATTTTTCGTTCGCTTCGCGTTCATTTCCAAGAATTGAAATCAATCTCGGAAGTAAAAATTTAAAAAATCTCCTGCATACAGAAATACAGGCATTATATTGCAGATAATCCGGTAAACTTTGGAATATTCGTATTCGTTTGACGAAAGGCGATTAAAAATGGGTTGCGCAACTATTTATAGGGGGCTTCCTTGAGCAGAAATGAAACGAATACGTTGAATAAAATTTTTCGATACGAGCTTTAGTTTGCCTGGAAATCGACTTTGAACATTTATCCGAGCATGCATACCATTGAGTACTCTAGAGAGAAAGATCAGTCCTCTATTAAAGGAAATGGAGCATCACGATTAAGGGTAATGTGAACAGTGTTGCGTAATTTTTTTCCAATACGAAAATTTGTACGCAATTCCTTTCAGGTTTTATTTTCCTTTCTCTGTATAATAAAACTTGGTTAACGCGTCTGTCTATTGCTCACGATTTCTACTTGTGTTTGTGTTCGTGGCCATTTACGTCGGTACCGTTTGCTTTCCGTGTGTATTACAATCCTCTAATTAGTAAGAATCACTTAAAACAGATAATATCGTACCATCGTTAATCTTTACACACACCAATGCAAATAGAGCTAATGAATAATAGATGCGTTGTTCAAATTGAATTAAATGGCACGTGTGCTCTATGAATTTTCAAAATTGATTTTCTCCGCAACGAAGGCTCGTATGAAAAAGTGAATTGCAAATTTTGTATTTATTTTTGCATAAAGTATCACCTTGGATCCTGTTCTATCACGAATTATATCTCGTTCACCTTGTACGAAACAACGAAGGAAGAATAACACGACAAATCTCATTTGTCAATGGTCGTAGGATTTGAAAAATTCAATAGTTACTTAGCAATGATTTAATTAGCATTTATTGAAACGATTCAGCTTCGTTAAGCGATTATTAAACATTGAGTTGTTTAGTACGCCGAAACAATACACCTCTGGCAATCAATTTTGTCACGGTTAGTCAATCAGTATGCGAATTAAACAGGTTGAAAATACACATTTACATGACAATTGAGTTACAAGAGCTGTCGACTCTGTGTACTGTTAAGATAAACAGTTTCAATTGATGTACTCGTGACTGTTTACTAGAAATAAATTTTATCAACTTGGAATATATGTTTACGGAGGACTGGATTTTTGTATCAGATCGGATAATTTGTTTACAAACCATTTATTGAATTCGATCGATTTTTAGCCGAACAAAAAGGTTAATATACATCGAGCATTTTTAGCATTTACATACTACTCTAATCGAATCTGTCTGGATTCGTTTTAGTATCAGTTACAATATAACCTGTATAAAGAAAAAAAAAACAAGTTAACCTTTAAAATTCTAAAAGTATTGATCGAGAAAGAAGTTTTTCCTGCGTCGTATTTCTTGTTTAAAATCGTATAAATTATTTCAGTAAAATTGTTCGTATCTTCGATAATTGAATAAGTTATTCGGACGTTCTGTTTTAAGTAGGCCAGCTTGTATAATTGATTAACACATCGAGCGTTAATCAAACCGATTTTATAAAACTTCTGCTGGATACCGCACTACCATATTTCATAATTCATACTGTTAACTCGATACCTTTATTTCGAGTAATTCGGCCGAAAGTCAAATTTCAACTTCAAACTTCCGACGAATACCAGACTTTCAAACGCCCTTTGAATTTTCATATAGACATACCTTAATTTCTTCAACGATACTGACACGTACGTGTACGCATAGTTTTTAAGTTATTTCATATATCGTAACACGGAGTATCAGCTAAAATTGTGCATAAATATTCGTAATTAAGTTTCTAGACGATATATCACGGTAACTTCGTCGACGGATGGCATATGCCAATACCAGTTTGAATTTGTCTTCATTTGAAGCAAAATATTTCATGTTCGAAGTGGTTAAAAAACGATGCCATAGTAACCGAAATATTAGTGTCATACATATATGCATGACGTGTGGCAGATAACGTGTCAAATAAAGTAGTGCCATCGAGGAAAGTCGATTTGTTTTTATACTCAGCAAGCCGACATTAATTCTTTACCAATCTGATACATGTTTAACCAAACGGACATGAGTTTTATTGGTATTAAACTAGTACAAAACCTTTACAATAACCCGTTACAAATAACCAAAACTGTAAAAATATTTGTAAAAATTTGTAACCGTATTGTTACCAAAACAATAATATGATTAAATATAACGCGATAAGAAAATACAAACGAGAAGAAATAACCAAAGAATGTATTAAAGTATAATCGATACATACCATTTTCTATATTGATTCAATATCGACAAAGCTCGCGTCTATTACCATTATCTAATACCTTCGACGAAAGAAAGATACTTCGAGGCGAATATATAAATTGCCGAGAAAAGCTCGATAGACAAAAATAAAAGTACAAACATTCGAATATACCGTTCTGGATAGTCTAAATGAAATCCTCGAGTTTGTCCTTGTCGCTACTAATTATACCCAACGGATCGGATCGTTTTGTTCTTTTTCAAGGAAATGTACTAATTGCTGAAACAGGGTTTCGAGCGGTGGTTCGATTCATCGGATGCACACACCGTTTTGCACTCGACACCGGCAGAAAGGAAGTTCTAGATTGGACCGTGTTACGTCGCGAACGTAAGCGTTTCTTCGCTTCCGTAAATGGGGAACCGTGGTTCTGGTGGGGGACGAGTCGACGACGATATCTGGTTTTGCGCGCGTATATACGCGGCGGGTCGTCGCCATTGTCCTTTTTCTTCTCCAGGCAGCCCGTCGTTTTTCACTCGTTTTAGAGTCTTCTGCTCGACTCGTTTCTCATGCTCGCCATGGCCAGGCCGATCGCTACATGGGCTAATTCGGCCCCTTTCTTCCAGTATACCTACTCGTATTCCCGATCTACTTGGCCAGCGAAAGGGGAGAGCCGGACTTAAGCCCGTTAAATGGAATTAATAAGCTTTACTATGCATGCACCAGCCCGTGAAATACGATACCGGCTGGTGGGCTCGTTAGGACGACCACGGAAAGGCTTTGTGCCTTCAAGGCTAACTCGCTCTCTCGCTTCCACCGAAACTGCGCCTTCTGTCCCCTGCACCACCCTCGATATAAATTCTGCGCAAAATTCTTGGCCTGTTTTGTTGATGTAACAGGGAATGAAAATGTTACGCGCAAAGTTCACTCGATTGTACTTTAGTTAGCTTGGTTTTCGAAAAGTTATTTTTGGAAGTTCGATTTCGTAAGGATGTGTTTCCGATAACAGAATCTTTTAACAGTGGAACTACCGATGGTGAACGTATTACTATTTGTACCAGAATATGTATTTAGTTTGATCATCGTCTATGAATATTATAGGCAAAGAAATTGTTAATAATTGAATAATTTTAAAAAGAAGTTCGAAACAGGTAAAATTGATTCCTTTAGTAGTACTAGTGTTAAGGATAATCGATGAAGGTTTTTGTGGTATATTTTTACAATTATCTCGTAGAGTATTAATCTACTCTAACCTGATGTACACTGTACTGTACGTGAATACAAGACACAAAAGAAGTGCAATGCTTCTGTTCGATTTATGAACAATTTTCCCCGTGTACGATAAGCAACAAATTGTTTCGAAGAACGAATATTATCTACTCGCTCTGTATATCGGGGCTAAAAGTGAGGGTGATAACGAGAGCGAATGAGAAATAGCTCGAACAAGCAAGCTGCAATTAACTCGCTGCGAGCAGTTGCAGAAAATTGAGGGAGTTAACTTTGCGACAACTTCTCAGGCAACATCGTGCGCACGCGCCGCGTCGCACGGCTCGAAGTTGCACATTACAGGGTGTCCCGAATATCACCGGTCGATTTGAATTTCGCGCTACTTTTGAAACGTTGAACCGATTAATCTGAAACTCGACACGTATCATCTAGATAGATGGGAAATTAATCGTGGAAAAGTACACGATAAAATAGCGCGTGTAAATTATTCAAGCGTGTTACGAAAAATCGCGATCTTTAACGCTAACGATTCGGGGGAAAAATTAAATCGACCGGTGACGATTCGGACACCCTCTAACAGGTGTCAATAAGTTTGCTCGATAAGTTTCGTCGTTCGATAATAAATGAAACTATCATGTTCGTCGTTTCACTCTTCTAAAAATGGTACCACTGTTCGATGAACGTGTGTAAAGTTCCACACAGATCTGTCGGCTCGTTCGTACATTTACACTTGTTCAAAGTCGAAGCGTCACGATATTTTTTTTTTACATTGAAAAAAACGACAAAACTTACCGAACAACCTATTCCTCCGATGACCACGGTTCCCGACGCACAAAACCGGCAACAGTTTCAACCGGATTGCCCCGTGCAGAATGTTAAACTAATCGTAAGCATAATTGATACGAGAAAGTACCTGTGGCCGGTCGAGAAGCGAAAACAATTGGGTCACCCTCGAACGACTCGCATTACCGAGGGATTACGATCCACGACCGGATGACTTTTAATTCTAACCAGCTTAGGAACTTTTCTCATTCCATACAGCCGCGAAAGCTGCGCACCGGTTTTCGCCCAGCCAGTTTCATTCGCTATGCAACCGACGTATTTCAGTTATCCAGGTAGGCAGAGCGGGAAGGGGTGGGCGGGCGGGTTAGGGGGAGTAAGGTTCCCGCATTGGTGGCGTCGATTGGACCAACCGAATTTTCGTCTTTCAAGCAGCCGCGAACTTCATCGGCCGCGAATTTCACGCGAACCGAGGGAAAAGCAAAGAAAGTTGGTCCGCGATACAGAGTCACGTCGCGATCCCACCTCGGTGAAAGATGAATCGTTTTCTGGGGGGGTAGGCGAGGATGGTCGGGGAGGTTTCTTGCGCGTCGCCTCGTCGAGGTCTGCGATTCTCTTTTCTCGCTTTCTGGCTTTCTTGTCCCCCGTATTTCTCGTCGGATAACCCGGCCCGCTTCTTTAAAATCGGCGTGGCTGAATTTCGAAACTTTTTCCACGATTCGTGCCGCCCGCCCGTTCGAAGGAAAATAAAAACGGAAATGTATGAAAATTGGATAAAGTCAGCCGTCCCGCGGATGGATGCACGAAACTGTCTCCTAAACTAGAACCGGAAGAACCCGTCCCCCGTGTGTATTTGGTCGCGTGCGTACAATCGTGGGAGGGACAGAAGGGGGGGAATTTTATTCCGCCTTCGAATTTTAACCCTCTGATTTGGCTATTGCGGTCGAAATTTACTCAACCCTAGAAGGGATTCGTATTTATTTATTCCTTCGCTCCGAAATCGCGATAGATTTATTTTTATTCTTGCTGCAAAATCCGTGTACAATTTTGTACATAAAGCGGGACGTTACGATAAAGATATTAAACGCGTATCGTAAATTCAAGTATTTACAATATATTGTTGGTTGTACCAGATGATTTCGAAGAAGAAGATTCGTCGATTACTCGATTTAAACGAAAGAATCGATAAGTAATTTATCGTAATTAATGGATATGCGGGTTGCTGGAAGATACGAGGAATTAATTTTTATCGCACGGGGCGCTTCGTTCGATGTGCACGGTAATTCTTTGCAAAGGTTATATTTTCGTTCTTATACGAAATGAATTAAAATAAGGTACGTTAAAACGATAAGTCGGGATCCTTGGAATATTTTATATTCATCAACGGATCTTACTTTGTCCCGTTGGTGCGAAATAATTCAAATATCCAACATCATGTATATGCAGATTGATCGCAACCTCGCGAGATTAGCTAGAATTAAAGGCTCGCCGAAGTTCTCGTATAATAAAATTACCAGAACGTTTGTCATTGGACGGAGTTCCCCGGTGCTCCTGCTCCCCTCTCTGGAGTTAAATAATTCGATAAAATTGCTCATCGTATTTTCACCGTCGTCGTTTGGTAAATAAAAAAAATACAAGCCAACGGTAACTCGAGCGCAACGAGTAAAGAAGAATCGTGAATCGTCTCGCTCAACGATAAATCCTTGCTCGATGAATGAAAAATCGATCGGAAATTAACCAGAGAAACGAACGTTTCGCGAAGATATTCCCGAAATAAATTCATTTAAAACATCGTTCCGTTTATGTATCTCAACCGCCATCGTATTATACAGAAGGAAGAAATTTTATACCGATCATAAACTGGAAGCGTTTCGCAAACGACGGCGATAACAAAGGAAGCACTCGCGGCCGAGTCTTCTTTTCCATCTTCGGCTCGTCTCTGAAGCACACGCGGAACTTTACGGAGCAAACAATTGCGTAAATATCGCGCTAGATGTGCTCGCGTTCGTTGCGTAAACCAACCCCCAAACCCCCCGTTCGGGCGTGTGCACACCGAAACATTTATCCGTTTCGCGGACGCAAGGACTCTTTAATCTGATAGATTAAAGTTTCTTTGGGGAGGTTTTGGGGAGGGGTGGTGTTGGTAGCGCGAAGTCACGCGGAAGGCAGCCGCGAGTGAAAGATGAGAGGGAACAGCGACGTTGCAAAAATATCACTGGCGACTCAGCCGTGCTCGTCTTCCACCGGCGCTATCGATTTCACCCTCTTGCACGCTCTCGCGTTTTACATATCCCCGCGCGGAGAACCTCGTGTTTTTCTCGCCCTTCGGAGAATTATTTCTTTCACTCGGTACGGGAACGCTGCGGTTGAGATTCGCGGCGTGCTCGCAAAACGGTTACAGGGAAATTCAAAATTTATGTCCCGTTTCTGGATACCCCTCCCTCCCCTCCCACCTCCCCCTGGCCCCCCCGGCGAGGTTCTTGCGTCCCCGGTCGTCGACGGGACTTACAACGGTGTTTGCCTACCCGCCGCGATTCTTGATCGCGGAAGAATGTCGAGTTGGCACGGGGATATCGCACGATAGTGCCAACTCACGTCGAATGGGTTTATACAGCTTATTTATACTGATCTCATGCGACCCTTATTTGGTGTGCCACGCGAGTGTTGGATGTACGTTGAATACAGGATGCAATCGAGTACGTTGCTTGTGCCGAATATGCGCTCCTGTGTCCTGTTTGTCGTGCACAACGCTCGAGAGGGGGGGAGAAAAAGTTTTTCTTGCCGCGCGCGCCAACTTAATATAGGGCGACTTTTAACCTTTTCACCGCTGAATCGACAATAACCGCGATCGCATTTTTAACGAAAGTCACCGCGCGGAGATCTGTTCAGTTTCTCTTCTTCTTTCTTTGTCACGAGTACGGACGACTGTGAGTTTCTTCTTTAACTTTTGTAAGAAACGTGCGTTAAGGAGTTAATTAATTAGTGGTGAGTATCAGTGCCTACGTAGATTCGTTCTAATTCGTATTCAGATCGCAGAACGGGTTTAAGCTTCTTAAGCCAAGTACGAAATACAATCTTCATAAATAATTATTACGCATATATTTACGTAATAATTAATATGAAAATTTATTTCCGGAGCCTTGCAGTGCCTCATATTGGTGCTTCCAATAATGTTGGTGTGTACCATGTATCGTAGGGTTAAGCATCATTATCGAGATAATTTATGTGGCAAATTAATTAGCTATGCATCGATTCAACTATGTCTAGGCTCCACGATGGACTTTACGGATCATTACTTCTGTTTGCGCTTCCATTATTATTTTGATAATATTACGACCGTTATCTATTTAATAAATATTGGTATCAGATTAGTTGAAACTCGTTCCACAAGTTTCGAAACTATAATTTTCCAATATCGTTCGTAAAACTTAGAACGCAGTTTGTAAACATAATGCATTTCTACGTCTGTGCAGTGCATCGTATCGCGCTCTGTGATAATCGAAGCTCGAATGAACGATTCCAAAATGTACCATCCGAAGAAAAAAACTCTCCGGTAATTCGTCTCACCCGCTTGATCCGGTATACTCGCGTCAGCAACGCGAGCTTACCGTCCTCGTACATTAACCTACTGTAACGAACCACGATAACGACAAATGAACTTCGTCTCGTCGTGTAAATCCAGCTCGAGCAGCCAGGCTGGTTCACGGAGTTTCGGAACGGACCATCGCGGACCCAACGATAACGAATTCGAAGTTAGGAAACTCGGTGCGCGAAGTCGGCTCGCGAGAGTCCACGATGCTTTTATAACTCGACGCAATGGCGGTGGATGTAAAAAGCAGCGCGCGACGGGTGTTAAATTATTTCGTTTCAAGTTTTTCCCGCGAAAGATTCATACGAGCGCGGGGCCACGTTGCTCGATAACTTTACGATTCGGCCTGGCGCTCTCTTGGTCACTTTTGCGGAGGAAAAAAAAACACGATTTTCGTATCGTAACTTTCGTTCAACGTGGTTCGTTTGCAACTAACGTGAAATTATCGCGGGAAAAGGTGTTTCAATCCCCCTCCGCGCCGCGCCTGTTACGAATAATTAATCCCCAACGTATCCGCGCGGTGAAAATTTACATTTTGTCGGGATAAACGTTCTCGCTGGAACATCTAACGCGCACGTTAAGGCACGTAATCGCGTTATGCTTGTTGGAATACAAAAGTAATGGAATCACCAATTACGTGTCCTCCTACGTGGCGGTGTTGTTCGGGCACGGTCGATCAATAGTGGAGGGAACATCAAAAGCAGCTACGAATTGGCTACGTAAATCTCACCAAGTTCTCAAGGTTCCGCGCCCGAAGTTGAATCAATGCGCTTAGACGGTGTACGCTGGGACGGGGGGTGGAGTGGGCTGAGGGGGGGGGGGGGGGGCAAGCAAATAAATTTCTGAGAAGTTGACAAGCGTCGGCCGTTCGCGGCCGTGCCACCGAGGGAAGAGAAAACCGGTACCCGATTATTCGAATATGCAAAATAACCAGATGCGGGGCCCCGAGTTATTGTTATTGGCGCGTTGATGTAATGGCGAGTCCTTTAACTTTGCTCACCGTGCCTCGTTAATGACTCGAACGGACACCGTAACACGCGTATCGAATACGGAGTCGCGTATCTTGGCAACAGTTGCTCAACCGAGCGATTAGATTGATGAGATTTCGAGCGGTACTCGTTTCGAGGTACGCTTGTGGTACAGTGCGCTATGAAGAATTAACAATCCCGCGGATACGTACCGAGTACCGTGGAGAAACCGCGTTCTTCTGTATTGCGAGGAGCTGTAAAGAACGACCAGCGATGCTCACAATGCGAGAGAAATCCGTCTTTTCGTTCATAAATTGCGCCCGGTGGTGTCGTTACTCGTTGGCTCACGCGATACGAAATCTTGAGCAACCTCTGACGAAACGATCGTTTTTGAAAATCGTGATCGGTAAGTCCGGACTCCGTTTAGTTGAATTTTTTTTTTCGAGTTTTCGATTCGTTATTTACGGTAGAGTTTCTCGAATTGTCTTTGAAAACGAAAATTAACGGGACCTCGTTAAAAGTCCGGGTTTTCACCTCGATAAATGTTTTGGATTCGTTTCAACGTTTACGAGCGATGGAAAGATAAATTTTGAATTTCTTAGTCGTTTCCAATATTACAATTATAGTTGATGCGACAATAATTATAATTGCCGAGGTAAAATAAGTTCGTGGTATTCCGAAGCCCTCGGAATCAAATTATAAATATTGTATGAATTGTTCTTAAATTTGCAAATATTTGACTCTACTTTCGTTAAAAATACTATATGGAATAAATCCAAACCCAGGTGAAATTAAGATATATCGTGGATGTCCAAGAATACGAAATAAATGTCGGGATAAAACTCGATGTAATTCGCCAGAAATGGCAGAGAATAATGTATTCTAATTTCGTGTTGATACAGGTAATAATAATAATAATAATAATAAAGTAACTGTAATTACGGCAGATTATGAAACCAAAGGTGCTTGATCATAATTTAAAGTGGTATTTTTTACACTGAAAATTATTATAAATCGTCGTCGGGTAGCTTTGATATTTAAACATACAAAATCTTGATTAAATTGCGTAACCTTCCAACGATTAATTGTTTAGACCCGTGATGCTCGAATTGTCCGTTAAACTACGTTTCTGATTCTAACCCGTGCTAATTAGGACTACGCAAATTAATCGCGGTGAAGTATGTGTTAGGATTGGATGGAAGATGGATGAGTGAAACACCCTCGTATCTCGTGTTGCTATATTTACAAGAATTTGCAGACGTAGTCGTGACTAATCTGACTCATAAGGATGCTGAGAACTTGTGGGTTTGGCTGCAGCTGTTATCTCGTGACGAACTGTAATTTACTCGGAGATTGACTGAGATTGATTAACGTTTTCTTCTATATTTCATCTTTATGCACTTTACCGAATAAAATAGTAAGACGCGTCGCTAAATTTTGATGAATGTGTTCATAACTGTACCCAGATCGTAACGGAGAAACACGAGGACAAGGATACTTAACGTTACACAAGTATTTCGATGTATTGAAATATTTTTGAATAAAGTTATGGTAGAATGTAACGACACGATTCTCGAATCGATCTATAGCAATATTTCGTTAATAAAATCCATAATTTGAACGGTGTAAATTAAGAAACAAATAAAAGTAAATGTATCGAACGAGAAATTATCAAATCGAAATAGATATTGTAAAATTTATCCGGATACAAACGGAAGAAAATGTTCAAATCCTGTCGAGAAACTCGTGGACCGTTTATGTTATACCAATATAATATATTTCAACGGTAGGTTCTAAATACAAAGCAGGTTACGACAAGAGTTCCAAGACTGACAGTAATTGACGCTAAGTGCTGAATACCAAATAGCCGAGCACTGACTTCTAGCAACTCGACAGCAAGTATGATCTGGACTAACAATAAGACCGTGATTGATTGTGAGATATGTTCGAACCAATACCAAACCGAGAGTGAAGTTATCGGTTGGATCTTTTGGTAACTCCGAACCAACATAAATTTATTATTGTCATTCAACAGGGAGAATTTGTCACGAATTGCAAACAACGAAAACAGAAATCGATATTTGCAATTTTTTACCCGGTCCAAACTATTACAGAAGCAAACAGTCATTAAAAATACTACCACCACTTTCCTGAATGGAAAAACGATCAATTTTGAAAACAGGTTTGAAATTGGAACTCTGTCCGAGATAAATTGCAACACAACGCGGTTTAAATTCATCCATTGAGGTAGGAAAAAGAGTAACGAAACAAAGGAAAAACGAAAAGGAAGAATTTGTTACAAAAGCGCCTTTAACAGAGAATCATAAAGGACGACGTCGGTTAGAATTTACTACTGAATTTAAAAGTAGCAATTTCATGTGCGCGGGAACATCTGGTTCAAGATTATACAAGGTGGTGTAGTAACTCTGCCCACCTGATATATCTCTGCTATTTTAAGCAATAGAAAGAAATTGAAGTTACACGGTTCTATGACACCGAGGGACGTATAACGAAATAAAAATAATTTCCTTACGAGCATTAGCGCGAAGATTTCAAACTCGACTTCATTTTTTCACAGAATACCACTTTCGTTGCATTTAAAACACGGGAACAATTTTAATCATTACTAGCTACAGAAGAAAAATTATTTCAAATTATTCGATTCTATGTTATATTTTTTACGATAGAATTCCATAAAATGATGAATACTTGGGACAAATATCGAGATCTCCTAAACGATAGTTCTTTAACGCGTATTTATGTTTATGGTGTATACACGTGCGCGTTATATATTCCAAGGTAAAAAAAACATAATTTCAGATTAAGAGGTATGTGGTAGTTCGACTAAGTAGAACGTGGACAATGTCGAGCAATTTTTATTAGTCGCCTAAAACGTCCGACCCAACACGAGTAACAATTCCTCCCAGGTGTGATCTTTCTTTCCCCCTACAATACACAGTATTCCCATAGTGCATTTTATAATATATCTGTGGCAGATATACTTGGTTTGCGTTTTATTTCGAACCGGACGCGTTATCACTGTAATACGTATAATTCGTGTGCGATACACGCATATCTGTAATTTTATGCTTTATGCGATATTTGTGTCGCGTTTTACACAAATAAAGTACAAATAAATAGAGCAATAAATAAAACTTTACTCGTTAACCGGATAAAAATCTGGCCGACACCGGTCATTGCGGTCGCCCGCTCTTATTTATTTAACGACGTAATCTACGGGCGTACGATCTTGAACTAAAAAATCGAACTTTTTGTTTGTAACGTAACGTTCGAAGCGAACACGATTTATCGACGTTAAATCAGCTTTGAAAATCGCTTTGCCGTCGAATGGAATTTCCCCCGTCCCGTTCTATTAAACATTTTTCAACGCGTGAATTTTTCATTCGGTGGTGTATCGCTCCGATTCCCTTTACGCGTTACATTTTTTAGTCTCGTGTGTAAACGCACACCGCGTATCGGATGAATGGGATTCGTTGAAATGCCGGATAACCACGCGCACGTGCGTAGTCAGTCGAACCGTTCGACACTAATTACGCACTGACAACGCTCGCACAAATTTATACGAATTCTAATTAAAATTTCATTTCAACGTAGCGAAGTGTAATAACCGCGGATCCGTGTCGTCGTGGCATTTTTTTCAACCGGTGCAGGCTGCTGCCACAGTTGCCGGGCGAAAACTAATTAAGCTCTCGTTTAGTTGCAAACACGAGTCGCGTTTTAAACGATCGCTTGCCATCGACCTGTTCCCTCCGTACGCTAATTTCTCGCATTATCGAGCGATAAATCTTTATTACCAGAATTTTTTTCGAAACGTAGCGCCCTTCAATCGTGAACATCGCACTTCTGACGGGACTACTGAGCGAGTACACGCTTCACACTCTTCATTCGCGAGATAAATCGCCCTGTAAAAATTTCGCGTAACTCGAGAGTTACGTTTGCGTAGAAAATTTGACGATTCGAGATTTCATTTTTTTATTTTTCAATTGGAGAATTGACGATTTATTTTTATATTTATTACGCGCGATTTTCATGTGTAAAGCACTTTTTATCTGCGCGAAACAATGGTTTGGTTTATATTTGTATTTATCACGTGTGATTTTTATGCATAAAATAGTTTCCAATTGGGTGTTTAGAATACTTTTGTTTCAAAAGTTTTCAAAAGGCACTCCTCGGTAAAGAAGAAAAAAATGTATTAAATAATAGAAATAGATATTTTTGTTGTTCGCATTTTTTTAGATTACAAATTTTTTAAGTCGCCTCTTAGAGGTCACACTCCTCCATTTTAGGAAATACTGATGTAAACTTACGATTTAAAATTCATGAAAATTAAATTTTGTTTCATATGTTCAGTTATAGAAAAATAACTCTTCTCTTCTGTTCGAGTCGATAGTCGTCTGTCTTTTTCGTTATTAAATTTTATAATTAATTTCGCAACAACGCGCATGGCTTCATTATTTTTCTTTTTTTTATTTCTATGGAACTCGTGACATTTTTTTACACTTTTGATCACGTTAAAACGGAATCGTGCGATTTGAGTATCGTGTAAACCGAGAGTGGTGTGTACTATCAAATCGAGCTTTTGTTAACACGATATGACTTCATAAATGTGCTGTCGTTGAAAGCTAAACGTATAAGGATTTTCGTGTTGTAAAATCGTGTATAATATAACATTCGTATTATAAAAATCTCCGTCAAGAAAACTTTCATTTCATACTTTCGACTTACAATTTTATTTAATTTCAACGGTGAAATATTTTCTACAGTTATAAATGGTAAATGACTTTCTATATTAAATCACTGAACTATAATTTCCTGTGTCTCCTTTCTTTCTATTCTTCTTATTATTATTATTAAACAACTACTGTTACTAAATCTTACCTATAAATATTCAGTAAATGTTACTTCGTTACGTTACCTTAAACAAATCGAGTAAATTAACGAAAAAAAGGTATTACTATCTGGGTTATTCCGCGAGTGCGTTATTATCTTGTCATTGCCTGTCTTACCCTCGTTATTGTTTCACTTTCATCATTTATCATTGTTGCTATTTAATGCTTTCAAGAGACATACCACCATGCCAACAGATCAATTTATCTAATTAATTGCCGTGTTCTCGTCGGCCAGATATAATCTTCTAGACACACGAGTCGGTAAAATTCGTTCGATGAAAAAAAACGATGCAGAAAAATGAATGCAATGGTTTATTATGTAGCTTGGAAGAATGTTACATCGTCGGAATTTTAGAGTACAAGCGTGTCGATTAATCGAGGCGATTGTGTGTCGCGTTTCAGTTTTATCGTGCTCGAGATACATTCGCACTGTGGTACACCGCGGTCGATATTTGTAAGGGATTGCACTGTATTTCATGGACAATGGCCGTGTGGCAGTGGTGAATTAGACGGTCACGTCGTTATCAGTGTGTTTCTGCAGCACTTTGTGCGTTCACTACCTGTGGATGCTGTGCCAGTATCAGGAGACTTTAAAAGAACTGTAATAATACACGAAGAAAACACGACGTTTGGTTAATCGAATCGACGAACCTTTATTTATAAATAATTTTAGGGAAGTAAATGTTCTGGAACCGTTCCAAAAAGAAAAATCAATTGAATCAAACCACGTATATCCCGTCGTGTGTAAAGTTTGGAATTTAACTCGAATAATTATTGTATACGTTTCTTTCGCCCAGATTAAACTAATAGGCGTATTATAATATAATACTATATTTTCTAAATAATATTAAATGAATCGATAAACCTCTAACGCGTTTAAAAACAGAAAATTGGAAATAAAATATTTTTGGGAGCAGTTTTTGAAAAATTATCAATTTCAAAATAAAAGAAAAAATTACTCTTTAATGTATATGTTTCGCGAAGTAAAATTTGCTGGTTTTTTCCAAAAAGAGAGCTTCACGGGAGAAACTCTTGCTGCAGTATACACCGTGACCAGTAAAGAAAAAACGCAACGCTCGGTAGAACATTGAAAACCTTCACATAATGCCTCATTTAACCTTTACTACGTAGTTTCGAGACCTTTCTCGAGCACGAGGCGTTGTTTCGTGCCTTTTGCAAAAAGAAAGAGATCTTTGAAGGTAGTTTATTCTACTTACCTTATTACTTTCCTTTCCTGGTTCATCCTTGTCGGTTTACAGCTACGTGAACCTGGCAATGTAACAAAATTTACAGCTCGGCTAATGCAGTCTGTCCACATCTACGTTGTTCTCCTTCAACTGAAACTATTCTGAGACGCTTCACTCAGTTTTGAACACAGTTTAGTGGAAACATGCCTCTGAGCCCCGAAGAAGTTACAAGAGCAGTTATGTTGACTGAAGATGGACGCAGTATACACTACGTTACGTCGCAACGTAGCTTCAAGAAGCCGGTGAATACCAAACATGATCATACTTGAATGAATTTAATTTAGTTACCAGGTAGGAGTCCATAATACGCGAATGTTGAAATACTTGTACTACCGCTCCTTTTATCGTGAAAGAATACAATTTTCAACGAAATAAATGTAATAAAAAATTCTCTATAAAGATTGAACGGTATTCCAAACTTTCAAGCGGTAATATAATAATTAAATAACGAATTTAGTTACACGAACGTTTTTTATATTTTATCCTTTTTTATTGTATCTTTATGAATCTATTACCGATGAAATGGCGAGATTTTTTCGATAAAAATGAGTCCAAACACGATCTGATTCGGATTATTTTTACGCATAATTAAAAAGAATAAGATCGTGTTTGGACTTATTTTCATTGAGAAAACCTCACCAATTCACTGGTAACACTGTCTTGAAGATATAATGACGAATATACAAATTTATATTTCTAGTTGGAAATAAAATTCCTTTATATTGAATGAAACTCCTTTGTTTAAACGATTCTGTCTATATTATGTACACAGATACTTGGAAGCTTTTAATTGGTAGATTCTGCATCACCAATAGGAGCTTTTCGCCTTCCTGGCACCTGTGATAATATGGATAGAATCGTTTTAACCAACTGTACACTGGTCTCTGAACAACTTGCCCATACTAAGATAGATGCGTTGAAGTGATCAATCAACTTGTGCATCCAACTGCATTCTACCAGTCAGAAGTCTAAGCGTGCATATGTAGTCATAGTATGGACAAGTTTTTTTTTTAACCAAGTACATTCCTACAATGATAGATATATTTTATAAGAATCATTTACATTATTCTCAAGCCTGATGTCGCAAGGATATTGGTTTGACCTTACGACGTCCTTTTACGAGTGAGTAAATGTAAGTGCGTAACATCTCCTTTTCCGAAGAGTATGAAGATGTACAGGAAGTGAACTAAAGAAGTTCCAATTGTTTTCTACCATTTACAATATAGTTACACACCGTAACCGTGAATGAAACAAAGTTAAAGTGATTTCTTGTAAAATAAAATGTTGTTAAAGTGATTACTTACGAAGCAGAATGTCCCTCGTGAAGTTTACTATGCCTGACGAGGAAAGGATCCAGTCTGTCCTCTTCAAATTTCAACGTTTTTTGGCAGGACAGTAGAATGTTGTTCCTAAAAAGTGTCTGCGTTTGCATACACGAGTAGAAGAAAGCTGGAGAATTTGTACCTACCAATTAGGCGACTTCGGGTCGCTCCTCTAGGAAGCCCTCTCAGAAACAGAAGACCACAGGGTATCGAAATATTAACCCTTTGAGTCTTGCCAAAAGCTCCAAGTCGTAAAGCTGGATACTAAACGCCGAAAAATGCAATCTATTGCCTAGAGATACATATCTATTGTCTTCAAAGGATCTGGGTCTGTTGAGCGGATTTCTGAGGACATAAATTTCCGTTGCAGCTGCTCAAAAGCAATTTCGTCCAGGAATTGCACAGATATAATGAGCCCTCGGGGTTAATTAACTGTAGCCAAAATAACGTCCACAAAGGGAAATGTATAGACAAAGGACACGAATAGCGGTTGTAGAAGTAGCGAATGGGCAAAAAAGAAAAAAAAAAAGAAAAAAGGAGAACGGAACACACACGATCCCGAGCTGCAGCATCGGAGGTTGTATGGGATGTCGAATCATCGCGTCACTGCTATGTGTTTTAATTTGACGTCACTCAGCACGTCAGTACCATCTGGTGTTGCGAGGCTTCTCGTCGCCTCTCGTCGCGTCTAGGCCGCGCCAGTCACCGGGATTTAATATCAAACCACCCCGAATCTCACCCTCTCGCTCGCGTGGACCCTTCTCGCCTCCCTATTTCTGTCTCCGCGGGGCAGACCGTTGGATTTTCCGCCGGTGCACACGAATGCTGCACCGATGTACCCTCCGATAAGCTGGATATGCATAATCGAACCACAGAAAGGAAAAGTGACGTTTATGAAAACCCGATGACGATACTTTCACCGGCGATCTCTCTGTTTTTCTCTCGCCCTTTGGTCTCTGCGCAGCGTGTCAGTGAATTCCAGGTTCGGATAGACGGTTAGGTTACGAGAACGGATGCAACACGGGTGTTCTGTTGCAATTGTGACCGTAGCGTAGAATACTGGCTTCGAACCAAAGTTCTAGGGCATACTAGTATGCAGTGACGACTGGGTCTGAGAACTTTCATCGTGTTCCTACAGAGATGGATGCATACCCAGTTGTACAAAGTGGGCAATTTTAGTGTATTGCGTTCTCATATGTATACGTATTCTTATGAATAAGATGTTCGTAAGATTTCTAGCTTTTTGGTGATTAGTAGGGAACTTGTGTCGAATTTATTCGTGAAATGATCATTTGTTGAATAGTGAAAATAATCATGGAACAGAAGTGTATTATTCACAGCATTCGTTTCTCACGCTCTTAGAATTCATCTGATAGACATGGGACTTGATTGAAATTAAATCTGGTGATATAGCTGACTGATCTTGTCCCCTCCTTATAAACTCTCCTACTACGTTTCTCTCCGATTTCATTCCATTTCTTTCTTTCGATTGCCTTGGCTTGCACTTTGATCCTTTGTATACTTTCTAAAGGTTTATGGAGCAAAATTAATACAATTTTAATCATTTATAATCAATAAATTACTAACAATACTTTGCTTTAAATCATTCATAGGACATCGGAACAGATTACGGAAATTGAACAAAAATCAGACTAGTCTTTTTTCAAATCTAAATAGTACTATAAGTTTTTTCTAATTTCCATATACCGACGTAAAATGAACAAAATTTATCATTTGAATTATTTTACTAAAACAGTGTATATGTACATTGGAAGGGTTCGACAGCCTTGCGCGTGCTCTCGAATCACAATTCGTTTTCCACCGTTTATTTTGTAAAATATTACCAACCAGTAATCGTAACAATTTGTTCCGCGTGATGTTGGGTAACGTAAATCGTAACGAAGCTTTCGTTGAAAAATCGAAACGCCATTGTTCATTTAGCAACAAGTTGCGCGGAAGCTTTTAATAACTCGGTTAATTCGAAAATATTCCATCGAGATTGAGACACAACTCCGCGAGAATTTAAAGAAGGCATTTGCGCCGTTAGCTCGCGCACGCGCGCGAATATACCGAGCCAACAGGAAAGTATACTAGTGGTACGTGACCCAGGCTGGCCGATTTATCGAAGTCACGTGCGGGAATCATTCTTCTGGCGAGATCATGGTCGTCGAACGCATTCGATGCTCACGGAACATTTGTAGGGTGGTTTGTATTTTAGGATGGTTGGATGTGATCGCGTTGCCTGATAAGCTTTAAACTGCGAAATTTATCGTCGAGTGGGAACTGCGGTTCCAAGGCTGGGTTTTGTGTTATAAGTAGCCAATTGTACGAATTGGCTCTACCTGATCATTGAAGGGTACTTTTCAGAAGTGCACTTTACGACAACGTTTTTTCGTAAGACACTTTCCCTCTGGATAGTTCTTGTTCTACTTTAAACACTTTAAAGGCACGTGTTGCATTGCGGTAGTAAATTTATAACTTCCAGATTTGATTAATAAGAGCTTGTAGCTATACTTTCACCTTCTACCGCAACGTATACCTAGTTTCACTTCTGTACAATATTTCCTTTTTCTTTTAAAGGAATATTTCATTTCTTTTTTTATAGAATCTTGGTGCACCAAGGACACGTTGTTGTTATTATTATAATTTTACGAATACAATCGTCGTTATTGATTCTAATGCGACTACGATAATTTAACACCGTTACATATATAAATCCAACGAACGTAGTATTGTCGCTTGGTCACAATTTCTGTTTCTCAGAGTGTCGCTCAGTTATCCTTGCAACTGTCGCTCACTCGGATAATCGAAATCAGGGTTTCAACGAAACCGAAAGTATTCGTCGCGCGACATAATAACCAAAATTATACAACATCGTAGTAAACTACAATCGATTGAAAAAGGCGTTAAATGCTCACCGAGTATACCGAAGGTATAGTAACGTTAATCAACCCGGTCACAGTCCCCGTTTGTAACCTCGAATGGCGCTCGAATGTGCAAAAACAATTTATCAATTGTTGCGGCAATAAATATTCTATACATTATCTCTGCAATATAGCCACGTTTCGTAGCTTCAAAGAAGCTTCCAGTTGAATCGTACAGGACGATATTTGTCGAAGTTAAAAACTCTCCGAGCCAATCGTCAGAGGAGTACGAGCGTGTTCACAATAGGCATAGAGCGGTAGAAAGTGGTAGGAGGGAATCTGAAAAATATGAAGTTCCAGCTTGGAATCAACACATAAATCAAACAAACATAGCCGCACGGAACGTCAGTAGCTCGCTTGAAGTTCTTTTATCAACCGCCGTTACTCATATATCAGATAGCAGTGGACGCTTTCAACCGTGTCGACTCCTACTAGGTTCTGGTTTCGCAGTAAAACTTTTTAGCGGGATGCATTGTATCTGTACCGGGTCCGACGAAATTGAAAGCTGACGTATCGTTTCGCGTTGACAACGTGGTCCGCGTAACTACGTACGTTGTCTTTGATGTTTCTAGCCAATGGTGAACGCCACGTCTTCGAACAACGCGGTAACGTTACGTTGGATCGTAAGGATCGTCTCGTAAAATCAGCCTTGTCCGTTCTTTGGAAATTCGAATTTTTCGTTTATAGCTCGTTGCTACGGGGACCAGTAATTGGACAACAATTTGTTCACTTCGGTATGTTTTCACAGATCGAAGCTTTTGATCAGTTTACGAGCTGCAGGGCCAACAGTAGCTGTGTACACTGGCTTCGAAAAATTTGTTCGTGTCCATAGGTGCACCATCGTCAATCAGTTTACACGTCCAATTGCAGTCTATCGACCTGAAACGCTACGTGTTTGCAGTACCGTGGACAAGTATTTTGGAAGTCATTGTACCCGAGGGTACCCGTTAGCCTAGAGCATTTTCTTGAAACCGATAGAACTCCCTGAGCAATTGAATAGAGTGTTTTTTTTTCTCTCTTTCGATGGAGATAAACTTTTAATACATTCGGTCCCTGCATTGACTCTTTCGGTGACCATGACCGTGTCGGTAGTAGGTAAAATGATTTTTCTGGGTGTATAGTTTTTTTATTGCTGTGGAACTTTGCTCGCTATTAACGAAGGTATCCGTGACCCTGAAAGTTTCGTATCTCTTGCAGTTATTCTTTTGCGATTCGTTGAATGCAAGTGTGCCAAAGCGCAGTGATCAGGACTGCAGTCATCGTCCTGAACCGATCGCTTCGGTATCGACCAATCCGCATGTTTCGTTCCAACGACACGATCATCGCCGAATCCACTGACCATAAGCTGGAATTCTTATCATTCGCGAACCAGTTTATACAAAAACCGAAAGTTGCACTTAAACCTCTAACAAGATACTCGCTCTTGCAATCTAACCCGAATTATCAAGATCGTGTAACTCCTCACGCTGAACTCAATTTAAATAACCTGTTTCCTGCGAGTAGTAATAACACTGGGATGCACTTGTTTCGCGTCTTTTCGAATCAGGTGCACCGTATTAAGATATTCGCTACCGTGTCATTCGTAAGAGGACCATAGGATTAAAACAGGTCAGAATGTATTGCAATGGTCACCTATTAACGAACGAAAAGTTATATTCGACCGGGGAATTAAAAATCGGAGAGTATGTGCGTTGACCAATGGAGAATATTGTTTCAATCGTGTCTGTAATCTGGTAAAGAAAAACGAGGAACGTCTACGTCAATGCTAGTCCATCGGAATTGGACGAATGTTTATCGTTCGTAGGGACACAATAAGAATCGTACTTTCGCAATATTAAACTCCCCTTAGTGTAACTTCGGCAATACCGATTTAATTTGTTTCGCCTCGTTTATTTGAACAATTTCCCCCTTAGATTTCCAAAATTCAATTCTCGGATCACGTTGCTCGAAAGCAACTTGGAAAATCGTGATTTGTTTTCCCCTGAAAATGAAAGTTTCCAATTTCCATTTTATTAACACCTTCGCGCGCAATTCATTTTATAGATCTAACTTCGGTCGCTGGTAGTGAGTTGCCAATATTAACTACGAGCCAAGTTCCCGACGATCAATTTCTTTTCAACTCGTATTTACGAGTACCCCCCATCCTCCGCGTTAACTTCAAATATTAGGCTCCAAGTGTCGAAACAAACTTTCTTTTTTTTTCTCCCGCGCACCGCCTAATGTACGCGGCGATTTTATGAAATCCTTATTGGGTTATTAAAAAAGTTGCCAAAAAAAAATGGCAGTGAACGTTTTAATTTGGTGGCAGGAGAACAGGGCGAAACTTATCTCTCCGCGATCCGCGCGAGTGCATCGCGCCGGTACGATACGTTCGCATCGAACATAGTTCAGCTGGGCGTGATGCAAATGGTACTGGAGGTTTTTCCGGTGGTTACGCGTCGCTAAAAAAAATAGAAGAAAAACGAAATACCACCCTACTCCCCCTCTCCTCTAGCGTATTCACCCTCTTATGAACAGCGGGCCGTAAAATGTGGGTGGCAAACGCACAGGCCGTAACGAATGAAGTGCGCCGCTGTAAAAATGTGGTTTTATAGAAGCAACTCCACATAATGTTTAAGTAACCTGGACGACGCACCGTCCGCGCGGAAGACGGCTCGCCGGGGCTGAAAGAGGAGGACGCGCCGGACGAAAAAGAGAGGAGAACCTCGTGTGGGTGCGCCCGTAAAAAGGAACATCGTGCATGCGCCTGCACATCGTAATATCTGCCTCTTAAGCGTCTATACACTCGGTCGAGTTCGTTTTCTTCTCTGGTACCGACGTCTCCCCCTTGGCTTCTTCCCTCTGTCCTTCTTGCCTCTTTCTTTCCGCTTTCTCCTTTTTCGTCGCGTCTTGACTCTATAAACCGGCCATAAACCCTTGACGACAGCCTGGAATTTCTTGGCGTCACGATTTTACTGAACTCTATTGATCACCATCCCTCACGAGCAACGGCTACGACGAGCCGCGGATATATTCCTGATACAGAGGAACGGCGATCGTACAACCACCCCGCGTCGCCATTTTTCACCGTGTAACGTGTCGGATGTTTCACCGGATTCTACGCAATTTCGTGGCCGTTTCTCCCGTGGTTCGTACCACCCTACGAATCTAGAGATTAAGTTCTTTTGGTATCGAACGATCCGCCACGGAGTTCAATTTTCGTTGAACGTGTTGCGAATAGGCGTGAAACGAATTTCGGAGAGTGGAGATACACAGTTCTATCGATGATGTCCATTTTAACGGAGTTTATTTCATTTCGTTATGTATCAGTTGATAATTGTACACGTTACAATTGTTTCATTATTCATCTGCCAGAGTATAATTCTTTCTTTTCATTTTTTAAAAATTGAATACTTTGATACAGTTGATCTTTTTCGCAAAATTTACATTTTACTTTTCGTTCTTCCACCTTAATTTACATTTTTCTACAAATTCTAATTTTATTCAATTCCGACCGTTAAGACCGGAGAAATTCAACCCTACGTGTAACTGGGAAATTCGGGTAGTGTGTAACAAGGACATTTATATTTTCTATAAATATTAATAGTCTTTGTATGAAAATTATCAGGAATACTCGTTCAAAGCATTTACTTTTAGCATATGTATGAAAAATTTGCATTAGAGATTCCATATTGTTAGAAAAAATTCCCGAATGTCAGTTGCTTTTACCCCCCGAAAGGTAGATGTTTCTCCATAATTCATTATTGATTAGGCCTCGTTTAATTTAGTCAAGGTTTTTAAGAAACGCATCTTTATACGATTTTCCGATTTTCTGTACGAATACACGTACCGTAAATACATAATAAATAATCACTGCTTCTCTGGAATGCGGTGATAATTTCTGAACGTGTGTTTTCTCGTTCTTTTCTTTCCAGTCATTGTTCCCATCGTGCGAGATTGTCGTATAAAATTCACTTTTCATCAGATGGAACGATTTGCCTCGAAAGTGGATTTTATATGACTCTTTGAAGTAACAAAGCGGTTATCTTCGTACGCTTAAGCTTCTGAACGTCACTCGACTCATGCAAAGCCCACTTATCCATTTTTTTTCTTTTTTTTTTTTGTTACTTTGATAATCTTTGTCAAGTGACGAACGACCGAGCAGAATGACTAACGCGAGAATATCTCTCGTGCAATTTGACCTGGATTATTTTCAACGATCTCTTTCAAAATTTCATTGCTTGCAATTTCTCCTCCGCTCAATTTAAAATTACATATCACCAGCCTTGAATTTTCAATTCCTATATTAAACACGGTTTACGTTGACATAATCTCAAAATTTTGAAGTACTATTGTATTTCCAATCAAAAATTAATCTCTCTTAAAAACTAATTGAAAAACGTAGAAAACACGTTTTCCCCTTTTATACGTCCCTTATATGGTATTGCAATATTTAAATTTCAGGAAAAATGTAATTTCAAAACCATGACAAATTTTGTTTTCCAGGTTTTCATAAAAATTATCAGTAGAGTGATTTTGTATGAAAAATGTAATTTCATAAACATCGCAAGTTTTCTTTGATAAGTTCCAAATTTATAAAAATTACAAAGAGATTAGTTTTGTGTTCTAATGATTAGATTTAAAAATTTGGATCTCTAGAAGAGACTTCTAAATTATTAAAAAATGCTACCTAGTTTTTCGCATATATAATATTTCGATTTTCAACATTTCAGAAGCCATGACTCTTTATGTATGTACATACGTAATAACATACTTTGAAGAACGCGTCTGTAGATGTTTTACAAGCGTTGCAACGTGAATTAAATATACGGTAGCCATGAAGACCTCAGCACCTGAAAAATCGCTTTATTGTCGGCTATATCATAAACTGGGATTTTTGTATAGCCGTGCAGCAGATGCACCTGAGCTTTGCACGCTCAAGCAACACAAAAACGTCGAAAACAAGCATACATACTTGTAAGATGATACCGATATTTATTCGTTGTTATCAAAATATATTAAGGTTGATACAATTCTCGAGTTGTAACTTTATAAAACATAAAATGTCTAAATAAAGAAGTAGGCTAGACGATTATTTTATTATTATAATATTCACTTTTGAAGTATACTTAAAGAAATATTATAATTTAGTCAGTCGTAAAGTAGACTAACAAGTTAGTTAGTTTGTTTTCTGGTATATATTTCCAAATTAACGAAACACATTTTTGAAATATTTCAGTTGCTGTCGAAGCTCATGCTACTTGACCCAGCTCGCAAACTATTAATTTATCGGTCCAGCGGCAACATATACCGATAAAGGTTCGACTAATGTCATTAATCGCGACTATGTGCCACAACAATATGTAATAATAGAAATTAACTCATTCGAGCATACATTATTGATAATAATCGGGAAGAAAATTAGAATTCTATTAGAAGAATTTGATCACTGTTGAGCGAACTGCATTTACGTTTCAAACGCAAACGATATGATTCATAGCAATTCGTTAGAGATTTAGTTTAATTATCACACGAGCGCATTAATTAACTTTGCCTGTTTCACACGCAGAAAATGACCATTGACGTAATTCTCTTGAATTCTCACCACATTATTTTGCTCCATTTGTAATATATGTACTCCATGTGCAGTATACCACTTATGAACCGTTATGAACGAGAATAATGGTATGTAATGATGATATAATAAGGTTTATGAATAATCTGTTGCTTCGTAGACCTAACTGGATTTAGATGAAATAGTACTTGAAAATTATTTACGTAACGGTGACACAAGTTTGATCTATCGTTTCAATTAGCAGGAAACGTTATACAAGGGTTTCCATGCATTTGGGCGTGGCTGTACTCTCGAAATAGTTGAAAATGAAGAAGCATGTTATATCGATATAAAAATAAGAATGTTCGATAAAAGAACAACGTATTACTTTTTTGTTAACGGAGAGGGCCCAAACTATTGTTTAAATTATGCTTGCGTCTCTATGTTCCTCTGTTACTATTATCTGTGTGTACACATTTGTGCAGTTGCAAGATGCACTTGCAGTTTTTCTTCTACCGAAACCGATATTTTTCAGTACTAGTCGATACAGTGTTCTATCTACTACGAAAAAGTACCACTTGTGCAGAAAGTCAGCAGTTTAAAAGATATTTTAACTTTAAATTCGTAAAGCACTATTTCCGTCTCTGAACACGCCCTTACTTACCTACACACACATACACACATTTTCGAAACTAGTCTTTCTACAAAAGTACCTCATACTTTTCTATGTGAAATGAAAAATCTAAATCGTTTGTTTTGCAAAAAGGTTCCATTGAAACAAAAAAATACAGTAACATTTTGCAACCTCACATATATGTATAAGTGTTAAATAATAACATAGGTTATTATTAACGTTATTATATAACGATTGTTTCCAATCGTTTCAATTCAATAACTCGATCAAGTTGAGTAGTCCCAAATCAAATTGACATCTTGTACAGTGTACTTTGTTAATCTTAGACAATAAACTTTGTACAGATTTTTAACGAGTGGAGAACCATGTTCCACGAAGTATTTTAATGTATGTGCAGTAAACGCTTCAACGATAACCTTATAGCAAATTTGATCAGTTATGTTTCAACCAGCGCAGCGTCAACTTCGTTTCAAACTCTGGTCGTAGTTACCGCCACGGTCTTCAATAAACCAAGCACTCCATAATACAGTCTCTTCGTCTTTCATCGCGATGTAACTCGCCCATTTCAACTTGGCTCGGTTGCATTAAATTGTAATAGAGATAGTGTTGTACCACAAGGGTCGAAGAGATAGTGTTGTACTTCAACTACACTTCGCTGTCCAACGATGCAATATTTTGACAAGCAACTTCGTTGTAACGCGCATTTAATGCTCAATGTTGTTAAAAATGATCCAATGTTTCGGTAACAAAAAGAATACAAAATATTCTTTGTGTTTCCAACGGTCTTTGTTAAACCGCTTAATTAGTAGCCACGCTTTAACTAAGTAAGCCGCTTAAGAGCAGGTGGTACAAATGCTTCTTAAACCGCAGCTACGACGTCACGCTTAACATCGTAATGTGAATTTATATTTAAACAGTCTTTATGTAAATTCGGCTTCCGTTAGAAAGCACTCGTTAGTCCGGTTTATTGCTACCCGTGAATTGTAATACTTGACACGTATATTGGTGCGAGGGTACGTAAAAAGTTACTGGAACTTTTAATTAATTTTCGAAGTGTCGATCAAATACATCGAATTTTTGCACTGCGAGTGAATCGTTTTAACGATGAGATAGGAATATGTTTTTATTCCACTCCAACTGAATTATTTTAAAAGATAATTCTATTACAGTTCACACACATTAAAATTGTATTTTAAGTATCTCTAGTGAGAAGAAATATGTAAATTTCTTCAAAACAGAAACAGTAGTTCGTAAAAAATTTATAACACGTTGGTCAGAATGTCGCATAAAAAGGTGTACGCTTTAGAACAGAAACTAAATTCCTTTTGAGTAATATACTTCGTCAAAAGAAATTGTTAATTAATTGTCATAACTTTCAAATTGCTTTTACAATCTTTATTACCTTTAATCTTGCTTTAGCAAAGCGGAATGTTGGAACACCATTATATAGAAAATTTACGTTTCATTACTTTCGCTTAATATTTCCATAGAATTACTCACAGGCTCTCTATTTGTTAATAAAGGTTGGTTTAACAAAACGTGAAGTATAAACCTGAATAGGAGTGTCAAGTCCCTAATTAGTCTTGAATTATAATAGAACGACAAATTTTAAAACGTATTTTGTACAATGCAGAGACAACCTCGTTCGGACTATTTTTAATGGCATGTCATACAAATAACTTCTGAAAAAAATTAGTAATTAATTATTTTATAGTATTAAAATATTTTATTTCTTTCAAAAAAAATGTTCAAATTTCTTTGCCTTACTTTCTTCGTAAAATGTGCGAAAAGCAACAGAAAGGATTTCGAATTCTTCCACGCAACCATCTCGCGCACAGTTATTAGCCTTACTTGAACCACATTTCTACATAATTTAAAATATCATCAAATTTACAAATTACCCTACTTTCCTTTTAAGATTCACGAAAAGCAAGAGAATAGGCCCCGAATTTTTCCACGTAAACTTATTAGCCTCCCTTGAACTACATTTTCACAAAATTTAAAATACCTTGGAATTTTCAAATTACCCTACTTCCCTCGTAAAATTCTTGAAAAGCAAACGAATAGGTCCCGAATCTTTCCGCGCAAAATTATTAGCCCCCTGTAAACCACATTTCCACAGAATGTAAAACATCTTCAAATTTCCAAATTACCCTACTTCTCTCGTAAAGTTCACGAAAAGCAAGTGAACAGGTCCCGAATGTTTCCACGCGTAGTTACTAGCAGCGTTTCGACAAGCTGCGTTTCCACGAACTTTAAAATATCATGGAATCTCCGATGTTACTTCGCTTCCCTCGTAAGATGTACAAGGAACGTTGCGAAAGGTCCCAAATTCTTCCGCGCAGCCAGTTCGCGCATCACCGGCCGCGTAAAAGTCTCATCGCGGCGTGGTAGGGGCCCCTCCTATCTCAGTGCTCGTCGCGTATCTGCGGTGGCACGAACTCGTTCGAACGGACCGTGTTTCTCGTAGGGTATACTCCAAGTCGGGACCCGTCACCTAAATAACTCGAAAGGCTAACAGAATTCATTGTTACCTTCATACTGGACGCGACCACGTTTCGAATCTCACTTTCCCCATTCAGTGATGCGTTCGCGATACGGATACTGCTCGAACAATGCCCACTGAAGGATTTTGTTGCGATTACGGGTTTCGAGCATTCCAGCTCAGTTCCGGTTCCTGAATCGGCCTACTCACGATCCGCGGCAGGCATTGTTTGCGGCCAGAGCATCGCTCCGCGAATAATTACGCATTCGACAAGAATGTGAGAGAACGACGCGATTGCTCGGCCAGTGTTCTCGTTGCGGCCGGATTACCTGCACGCAGATCTCGTGCGTTTGCTATCGTTTCGTCCAAAATCGGCCGACTGACCGCACTGACGCACCGACGATCCTAATTTCGTCGAATAATTCGCGCCTATGACCGCGCGCAGCTGCGGCGCTAGACGTCAGGCGCAATTTTCATCGTTCTAATAATTTATGCGCGAATCTAATTGCGGCGAATGATTAAACGCGAGCACCAGTTTCGATGCACCAGGGAGCATTGGGAGGTCGATAACGTATCGAGGAAGACGAAAGCTTTGAATACTTGAAATAGAAAGCACCGCCCGAACTATTTTATCGGAATATTCGGTCAGTCTGACTTTGTTACGAATCAAAGCTTTCTATTTATGTAACAATCGAAACTCTGAGTAGAAAGGGGAAAACAATTTTCTTTTAAGATTGGCAAACACTTATTCGAGGGAAGTAGAGAAATGTAATTTTTGGGGGATTTTTATAAATTGAGTAACGGGAGCAAGATGCAAGGTTAAACTTTATTTACGATTATATAATATTCTATTCTTAAGGGACAAATGTTACATAAAGACTAAATAAATAAAACGTAGGTAAGAATTTTTTGGATTCGAGCAATGTAGGAAGTATATTTTTATACTTCAACGTTTGGATCTAGTTAACAAAAATGTATATAAAATTATCCGTATAGTTTCTGACGATAACCGTAATATATTTCAATGTACCTAATAAATAAGGAAATACAAGCGAAGGACAAATAGAGAAATAAGCTGGAAAACACGTCACTGTTGAACCTAGAACTACTATGTACATCTTATCTAAAAATATCAAATTAAAACGTGACTAAGGTAAGTATAATACATATAAGGGCATGTGTTGAAGTTGGTCTACACATAATTCGTCGGAAACCGGTTCCACGTAGAAAGCAATTCCGTATTGTAAAGTCAATGTTCACCAGTAATGTTCAGAAAACTATGTTCATTTTTATGGACACGTGCTATCCTTTGATCGTACAGTGCATTTTACCTTTATTTTCATCGTAAAATTATTTAATAAATTTTTTTAAGATTTTATCTCGTCACGAAATTAACTTACATCTTATTGTTCCTTCATAACGTTCGTAACTCGTAACGTAATACAATATTATAAAATTTTATAATATTGTATTTTCAATAAATTTAGTATTAATTATTGTAATTCTCTTAAAAGAATTATTTTCTAGTTCGGTAAATATTGCCACACTTGCAATTAATAACATTGCGCCGGTTCATTGTTTAATACTTCGCAAAAAATGTGTCGTGTATTCCGTTGAATGCAGTACACGAATAAGAGAAATGTGACAATCTTGTTAGGGTCTGCCAAAAGGAACAGGAAAGCAAACGAAACGAGCAAAAACATTTTAATAAATGTGGCTTCTAAAACCATTCGCTTCCAAATTACAAGACGTTGGATTTTTATTTATGAGGCCAATTAAAGAGTATGGTGTATAATAAACCACTTGATACGTCAGTAGATTTAAACAGCGAATTCCACACTGTTTTTGAAGCATAAGAAAAAGATTGAAAATATTTGAATGAACTAAATTTTAGCGGCTACTCGCCTGGTAACAACTTTTTGCATACTTTGCATATTATTGTACAAAAAGGTAACCATAATCGTAAAGAATGCGGGACTTGTAATAAATTGACTTCAACTATTCGTTGTGGTCTACCGAGCAGAACATATTTCTGTCGTAACGTTTTCGTACGATCCAAAAAGAAGAAGTCAGTTATGGTAACAAATTAGAATACTTTATGGGAGTACTTTATTTTCTATTCACGAGAGACTTTGTGATTTTTAATAATATCTTTATTTATCTACGTTTCGATCGTGGTGTTTGTTCCTTTTTAGGAATGTACAAATCTTAAAAGATAAAAATTGAAGTCGAATATCATTATATCTTAAACAACTTGAAAAATAACATTGTACGATGACATCTATGTGAAAAAAGTAACCAAGGTCAAGGAAAAAACTTCCAAAATAACTTACATTTTAAAATACTCGTGACTAATAACCAACGAGTATTTACTTTTTGAACGTTGCAGTCCCTCTTAGAATATTCAAAATTTTGAATCGCGGTTACTTATATATTTTTTGTTTCGAATTATTTATTCGGTGCTTACGAAGGCCGAGAACGTTAAAGAAATAAATATTCACGGACTACCGTGCCGAGTCTTTAAAAATACAAGTGTTTAAAAATATGATATTTCGTTTATAAATTCTCTCTAAATACTATACATTTATCGTTTGATAACTTCGAACGAAAGAAGGAAAGTTCGTATAATTATAATAATTTACTTCGTACGCGATTTCAAAATGCCTTATGTACAGTCCTGGGACAACAATTATTTACAATTGAGTTATTGAAAATTGCTTTTACGATATAGTTCACTGATATTACTTGTAAGAGAAATTCATGATTAAGCCATGAATTGCACTGTCCAATCGAAAGCGCCACGTTGAGAAACGATCGGTCACTTTACATGTTACGAGGCATACGTGTGTAGCGACACATGTTACTTACAGGCTACAGCGACATTCTGGTTCCTCGGCCAGTAATCGTGCGTATAATTACGCGTTTGCGAGGAATGCGAATAACCTGCAACTAGACCGTATATGCAGTCATAAATACCCCTCGTAATTCCGGACGTAACGCGTTACAGAAATCTGCAAATTAATTGTTACCTGTTCATTTATTTGCGACGCACGCGCGAAATGGATCCTCAACGTGCATTGCAGTACGTTCCACGAAATTACGAAATTCTCAAAGTTAGAGAAAGGGAGAAGGGAAGAGAGAGATTAATACTACGAAGAAAATTTCAGTCGCAAGCTTCTCTCGACAAATAATAAATTTACAATGAAAGACGTGCGTAATAACGATGATCCAGTTAAAGCGGTCTTCGTGCCTCTATAAATTTGAATTGCAATTTATTTCAACGAAAGATACTAGCGATTTATCAACGTATCCACTTTTCTTTGTACGTATTTAATCGTTTAAAAAAATCAAACTCCAGGTATTTTATGGACACATCAAGATTTCGTGTTTTCGAATTTATCGCCAGATTAATCTTGATTCCATTTTTTTACTGAAATTTTGTTTAATAATTATATTATTACTTATTGCTTGGAGTACAAGTTTTGTAACGATAGATTGCTCCAAGTAACATTACAAAGAAATTAGCCGAATGAATAAGTATTTGAAACATTGTATGACTATTTATATTCATACTAATTATACTCATACTCATTACCAATGAAATTGATAATTCTCTTTCCTTGCAACCGTTCGAATCGTCACGACAACTACAAGTACATTCACTGTCGATGTATTCCGAGACCTTAGGTTCGCCAATAAGAAAACGACCTCTCGGAAATATTAGTCCTTTTAGATCTAGTCCGCGAACCTATCTTTAGGCCTCGATGGGTCTCAGCGTCCATTATAGATGATTCCTTCATTAAAGTCGACGTCGATAATACAGCCAGAGGACCAGCGCATACCAATGGGGGATAGAGTCGTGATCGGGTCGAGAAATTTTTCTCGCGTCGATTACATGCACACGGCAGACAGCTAGACAACAGGTATTTTAATTTAGTCCACGGCACGGTCATTCGACGATTCAATTAAGGACAATAAACTCGCATCTCCTTCGTGTCCTCCTGGTGTCCTCCATTCTCACCCCGTAGAAAAAGGATCGGCCATTATCACGCGACTAACTGCACTTCAGAACTCGTTCAATTCGCACTGCAGCTCTTTTGTCCTTCAGGGAAACTGATTACCCTGACATTTTTATTGGAACGACTCGTGCTACAAGTTTAAAGTGAATTTTAGTCGAATCGAAAACAACGGTGAGCAACTTCGAAAACCAATTACATATTATTTCATCGTAGCTGTTCCACATCGACGTTTTCGTTCAAGCGCGTAACATATTATTTTATTATTTAATAACCATTCTGTCCTGTTATGTAACGTATTATTTAATTATTTAAGAATCATTCTAAATGAGTATTCTAGTATACAACTCATTATTTGATTATCCAAGAACAAACAGGAATAATCGGTACATTATTTCGTACGTTATACAACTGAATGCAAAAAATTCGATAATGATATAAACACAATGAGGAAAATAAAAGAAAACGTCTTTGGATCGTGTTTAGGGTTACCATCTCTGGATTATAGGAGAAGAGTATCCACGAGACACTTTGAAAGAAGACGATGATCCTGGTAATATATAATAAGTATTCAGTAGAGTAAACAAATTTCGGAAACACAATTTTGATTGGGGTTGATATAAAATTTTAATTGAATTCAAATTAAATCATAATAGGTAATTCTATACATTGCAAATACTTTTACTATAAACTCTCATCGAACAGGTTAATAATTATTAAAGTAGAATTATTAACGAGGGAAGGTCACTATTATTAAATACAATATAATTAAAGTTTCGAGCGAACCTGTAATATAAATATAAAATTTTAATTGAACAAATATTTTGCCTTCTTTTGAACTTCGATTAACAATTTTATCGTCTCTCGTACAATAATTGGAATATTGTAAAGAAACTTTCTTTTAAAATTTAATTTTATTGTTTCAAAAGTTATTTAATCGGAAGTTCGAATTATTTAAAGCTATCTAACATTTGGCCTTGTCGTGAGAAAAGTTAGAATCCGTTTTACCATCTCAATGAAGGGTTAGTAACTGTAATCGTGTTAGACATAAAATTCAAACTTTAGGGTAGGATTGTCCTTATCGTTGAATAAGTTGAATAAAACGTGGGTTCGGTTGTGTAATATTAAGTAAGGTGACGTTGCATAAATGCCTTGTATCATTTTCGTGTACCATGAATTTAAGAGGATCAACTTGAAAAGCGTGTATATTCGATCGTTTTAAATGTATCAATGAATGGTTTCGTATACTATATCGTGCATCGGTCTGATTACGACGAATACAATCTTGTAACAACATTAGAGGAGTCTTTGTACCGAACTGCGTGCTGTAGATTATAGTTCCCAAGTCGCAAGTAAAAGGAGTTAGAATCCGGATTGATAGCCATAACTTTATCGATTGCATGACAATAACCTCTGAAGGCTGTGACAGGCGAAGGAGATTGTATAAATCGTTTCAATAATACCAGGAACCGTATTAACCACTACTTTAACAACTGCTCCAAACAGATACCAGGCATATCTTTTTTACGATTATTAGCACTCCATCGTCCACGTTTAAAATTATTTGTATTCGTAATCCTATTGTAGCGATATATCCAATAATACCAACAACAGTATTAACCTTTACTCTAACAAATATCTGCTTAATATTATTTATCAACCATTCCAAACGGACACTAGATGCATGCTTTTTTATAATTATCAATACTCCATCGTTCGTATTTTAAATCGCTTGAATCCGTAATCCCATTTTAACGATATATCTCTTCTTCGTAAAAATCGAGTACAGAGTCGACGATATGTCGCTATTTAACCATATTTGTGTAAATACAATGAAATTGTAATGAGAATTATAGCGAGCGATTTATACACGATCATCGGTACATGTGAAATGGTCTAATGGTTAATTAATGTGTAAGTAACAGTTCGAAATTAATAATTCATTTCCATAAGCGCGAAACGATGAATGCAGCTTCTAGCCTTAATTGTTTTCCGCAGTCGTAGCCGGAAATATTTCGTAGTCTTTATTCGTGAGTTTCTTCGTGCCTGATTCGAACAATGGAAACTCGTTGAAGAGAGTTATAACTTCAATATTTGTGGCGTTCGTTTTTTTCCCGCTTCGTGTTCTCATTTTGAGAAATTGACGCGTTTCGTATACACGGTAAATTACTGTTTCACTTATGAATTTTTAATATATACCGGTGCGAAGCGAATCGTTAAAATTGCATTCTAATGTCGATGTTAGCTTTAAAAACTGAAACGAAATATCGTTATTTACAAGCGTACAGAAAATATAACGTGAAAATAGAACCAAATAAAATTACCAATAGATAAACAAAATGATACGACAAGAGGAGAAAATCTTTTTCTTCTCCTTTATTCAACAATTTATTTACTATAGTTCTACATTCTGCTACACGATCATACCCAAATCAATTCACTAATATTTAATTCCACTTTTAAACTACTCGAGCACGAACATTGCTCATTGTGAACACTATACGCATTCCATATATTCATATAACGTTCCTATATATACATTCCATATAGAAATTGGTATTAGGCGTTAACTTTTGCTAAAATCAACTGGACATTTATCGCTCATAAAACTTGATAACTCACAGTTTCATATTTATATTTAAAAACACCGATCGTCGATACAGTACCTCCATCGAGACGCGTGTACACAAGCAAGCCTTACATTTGGAGCACTCTCTGCAACAAGTAATGCTGGAAGCAACTTAATCGAGTACTCCTGTAAGAATATATACGATTAATGTATCTTTTCTCGGTTCTTGATCGTACTCTTGGGAAGTGTTCTATCGTTCATCGTAAAGTTCCATGACTTACAAACACTGATAAAAATTCTCATTTATTTCAGGTAAGTTCTAATAGCCTCGGCTGTCTGTTCGCCTATCCAATCTTCGAAAACCGCGGTGAGTAAAGATATGATCATTTTTCAAAGTAAGATATTGCCGGCGAAGTTCACGAACTTGTTCGTCGGATTCAGTGTTTCTGACGCTTACGAGAAATTCGCGTGTACGTTATCGAGCTTCCATTCTAATCGTCAGCACCCTCTCTTTCTCTCTCTCTCTCTCTCTCTCTCTCTCTCTCTCTCTTTCTCTCTTTCGATGCACGAAGAGCGGTTTAGAGCGGCCGTTTTTCAAGGAAACAACCGTGAACGTGAAATTGAAGTCAACCGCGATAGAAGTTTCATATTTTATCGTTCGTAGGCTCACGTGCTCGTGGAACTCCCGTCGCGGTTCTGCTTCCTTAACGATCGAAACCTTATCGGACATTGATCAGCCTGGCGCAGGCCTAATTAATATTCATGACTTACTCGCAAAGGACACTGCGGTTAATGTATATTTAATTGGAAAGCAGCCCGTGAGATCAGTCAAGGTTTTACTCGCGGTACGTCGAAGATTCATCGATCCCGTTCGAGATTTATCATTGCATTTCGGTTATGCATATCGCGTGCACTTTCGTAGAAACACTTTATTGTACTTCGAAAGTATCGATTGGAATCTGCCCGGCACAATTACCATTGCATCGCGACGAGGCTGCCTATTAGTATGCGAAACCGTGGTCGCAAAATGTGCCATTTATAATGCACGTTTCATAAATATCGCGGATGATTGTATGCCGGATTTTTGAGCAGAACGTACGGGACAATTTACAATTTTCGAAAAACAAACGGGAGACATCCAGGACACCTCGAAAATGTACGAATAAACCTCGAACTTTTAATGTTCGGATACCATCGTACAAATATTGTTATTCGAGTATCGTTACGTATTCAAATATTATTACTCAAGTACAATTATTTGTATACACTCGTTCGAATGAGAAAGTATTTATAGATTGGCATCGTTTAAATAATTCCAATACTGGCGATACACGAAGATTCTTAAAAGATGATCGACAATCTGCATGCGTACAAATATGTATAAACACAGTTGTATATAAACGCAAATAGAACGACTCGTTTCCATACATGTCTTACATTCGTAGGACAGAGTGTAGCGTATGGTTGTTTATTTTGGCTGCTTCTCTTTATCGGAATAAAAGCAACCGAGAAAAGGCTTGTCGATATAAAAAGTAAAGCAAGGACACAATATCAGAGACCTTACAACAATATAGTTACTATACGTTCGTTTTCTATTTATAATTTCGCGTATTGTTTTTGTTCAATTTACAGTCAGAACGTCCAAAGCAAACATCTTGTCCAAAATCGTGATTGTGTCCTCGAGATAGAAATTATTACATAATATTCTGAACAAAATTTACACGTGACACAAATATAAAACTTGTATATGAATGTCCGTGCACTATTCGAACAAAAGAAACCCAAACAGATTTATTCGCAACGTTTAAATTTGTATTCGTTCATTCGAATCTATTTCATTCAACAATTCCAATTCCAATTTTCATTCACTTTCATAGCAACGGCGCGCATTCTTTGTCTCTCGTTTGTTCTTTGAAACTTGTACTCGAATAAAAAAAAAAGAAAAAGAGAAAAAGTCCCCCTCTCCGTAGCATTTCTATCGTTAACGACGAAGTGGGCCGAGCCTTAGTGGTCATTCTCACGTACCGGTACGCACGGGTAAATATAGTCGGCTGTTTTTGTTTTCATTGCTCGCGACGTTCGCGCAGGGCCTCCACCGAGTGTTTACTTTTACACTCGTCGGGTTATTCGTCTGCTCGGTGTTTAGGCCCCGACGCCACCAATGGGTTAAAATTGGCCACTGCGGGTCGCACGCGCGAACAAACGTATCGTCGTTCTCCTCTCAACACGTACGCGAACAGCCACGCCGAGATGCAACTTGTTCCGTATTTATAACAGTCCCGACACACGCCAGGGAATAAAGATGTCCACGAGCCACCGATGTAATCGTTCCGGGTGCGAGTAAAATTTGTTACACTCGAACACAATGTCGCGAAAGAAGCGTGACTCGCCGCGGCCGACGATTACCCCAAATAAAGGCCAGCATTCCCCAAGTTATTGCTTCTCTAATGCCTTCGTACACGGGGGCGGATCGTTCCCTATCCTTTTAATTTCTGCGAGCATTTACGAGCCGCGACCACTCTCCAAGAAGCATGGCAAGCGTCTAAGCGAAATCGCTGGTAAGCGGTTATTCGATACGCTCGATTTCAAACGTTACACGATGGAACGAAGGTGTAGCATAGACGACGGCTGCACCATTATATACAACGATTATTGCCCCATCGTTCGTGCACTTTCACCGGCGTCATTACGGAGTAACGTTAAATGGGAATTGATCGTATCTTTGCCAAGTGTGCGGGATTTTTCTATGCAGAATCGGAGATTAATTTGTGGCTGGATACATTATAGTTCGATCGGGTTCGATACCGTACGTTTTATAATACTCGTATATGAAAATTGTTAACCGGCGCATGGAAAAATATCATTCGTAATTTCTTTAGAAATTTATACGCGATCGATATCGGACGATAATTGAGGCGAGAAGAGCGGGTTCTTTTTTACGCGGGGTAAAAAATTGAAACAGTTTGTTCAGTATTGTGAATTGATGGTGTACAGTTACAGTGACAGTGTTGGATCGAGAAACACCAATTCGAAGTACGTTTGTCTACGCGAACTTGAACTTGGATTTTGTTTCATTGCCGTGAACGAAGTCGTCGTAGTATACAAATCTTGGTAATTTTATTTTGTATCGTAACGAATACAACTTACAAATTTTAAATATCCAAGTTAGAGACAGTATTGACGTTATTGTAAAGCACGATCGTTTCCAACCAAAAATCAATCCGATCTCTTCCGATGAATAGATCGAAAATTAAGAGGAATGATTATCGGAGAGCATTATTATTGGCTACACACCGCTAGAATTCTATTACATCTCCCCTAAGGGTACAATTTTGCTTCCGATAAATTAAACAATAATCGTTGCAAATTTTGAATCTCCGATATAAACGAATTTCACAATAATAAATTAACGTTCTATGCAGCTTTCGTTGGCAGACTCGCACGATTCCTATTGTTAAATATTTCGTAAACTACCGTATATCCAATGATCAATCGAATTGACGATACAAACGACCGAACCCAGATCCGATCTCATCGTTTTTGGGTTCTTCGTCTACCTGTGAGGTTTCATTGAAATCGATGCGCAACACCCCATACGGTCCCCCTTATAAGTATTCTGTCAAAATTTCACAAGAAACTAGCAAATGAGAAGACAGTAAGCCGTTGGGTCGATGAAGCGAACGAGAAAGGGAGTGGTAAGCTGTAACGAGGACAGCAAATCGCGTTAAGGCTCTCAGACTTCTTGGAAAGCGATGAGCTGTCGAAAAAGCGTGATTGGTCCCGTTCTCAAAGAATATTCGCTGGGCGTATCTCGCGAGCAGAATCAGTTCTCATTGTATTGTCGACAACACATGCTGCACGCACACTTGGCGGTCCACTTTTAATTTGTGCACCATGCATCAATGTCAGCTTCTCGGCTATTCGCTCCAGCTGCTGCCTTTGCGTCCAGTGGACACTTCTTCAGACTCTTGCCAGTCTGGGTGGACCAGCCAGTTTGTCTGCATGCCATCCTAATAACGGGATCCACCAGGGCTAAGGAAGCGTTTCTCGATCCATCAATGGCTGTTGCATTCTCCTTTAAGGCCGTGCTCTTACGGATCTTTGACACGATTGCCATTAATATCTTATCTCGGTTAGATTTTGGAATAGACAGTCGTAGACGCAAGGTTCTTTTTTTTCGAATTTTTCTGTCCTTTACGATTACCATTGTTTTGTTAGGTTTTAGAATAGACAGTCGCGGACACAAGGTTCTTTTTCTTGTCGAATTTTTCTGTCCTTTATAGTTACCGTTGTTTCGTTAGGTTTTAGAATAGACAGTCGCGGACGCAAGGTTCTTTTCGTCGGATTTTTCTCTCCCTTATAGTTACCGTCGTTTTCTTATTCACTTATGATCGAATACGAGAATCTAAATTTAGCGTTCGAAGATTATTTTTCGAAAATTCAATTCCGTAGACCTCCATGAATGGAATATCGATTAGACTCGGCCAGCAACGAGATTGCATTGGAAGAAAAATACTATTGCTTCAGGATGAGACTTTGACACTTCGACGTGAGATTAATTTCAATTAAAAGGGAATTAAAATTTTATCGCGGCCATGACCGAGGATTGATGTATTCGATCACTTGGTATGAAATTTGCATTAACCTCGGTGAATAATTGAAACGGAGAATTGAAACAGTAATTGAAACGTGACATATTCTTTTACACAACAATGATGAAATATGGTCTTGCCCGCGATGGATTGCGAGGCAAATTTCAAATTAAGGGTGTGTAAAATAAGGAGCATTGAATAAATCACATCTTGGTAACGTCAACAAAGGTAACGAGCACGGAACATCAATTGTGTATCCTCAATTAGGATCTGACATTTACTAAGGGGCGCGTTTGAAAATTACTTAATCGGTGATCACAACGAAGCCTAATGTCTGGCCAATAATTACTACCTTGCCTAATCGAGGCTGTGCGCCGAGTCACGTTACCATATGCATGCAATATTGGGATATTCGAGGATGGCCGTGGAAGGAGGAATATCAGAATCGGGTATTTAATCAATTATGGCAATATGATATACGGTTAACTACTATAAAAGTTCCGTGCACTGGTACGAATTACACCTTGCGAATAGATAACACAAACGGTTGAAAAAAATCGTGTCTGAACTAAAATGTGTATTCGTGCAGGTATTCCGATCGAGCTGATTTAGTAAGTTTACTCTTTCACGGGTGATTGGATGAATCCTTAGGTCACTTTTCTTGGTGGTAGGTCCTACGCAACATGGTGGTGTCAGGGTTCAGGTAGGGGACCAGTAGGTGCCGTAAATCTGATGGATCACTGTTTAAAGTGTAATTATTATTGGCCAGAAAAAGTATCGAGAACTGATAAACAGATACAAGACACAAACATTTTTCATAGATAGTTATAACTCTCCGATTCGAGGACCTGGCACTGTAATTATTATTAAGAATTCCACAAGTAACAAAATTGTTCAAACATGCTTTTATATAATATCACGTTTACTCGCGTATTATTAGCACAGAGTGTACAACACTGGTACACATTTTATTCTCTAGACGAACGATTATCGGAATAAGTTACCTACGCACTGAATAAAAACGGTACGTGTATTTTGAAACGAATGGAATATTCGGGCAAAATTTGTACACGAAGCGTTCATTCTGCAAAAAAGAAACTTTTCGAAACCACCCTGTACATTTCCCCACGCGTTGTCGATCACGGGTATTGTTCATTCGCGAGTGTGAAAAATCCGCGGCGTAACGCGGGAATTGTGTTATTTGAATTCTGGAAGAACGAACTCGAGAGGAGTAATCGTTGCGCGGAAAGACAACCATAACGAAGAATGACGAGAAGGTTGCCGGTCAAGGAATGCATCGGGAGCACGTGGTCGACGGTCCACGCTGGGAATAATTCAATGGCACCGCAACTGGTTTTTGTTGGCTCTTACGTGCTTAAATAATGGGAAATGAAACGTCAATGTGGCCCGAGAGAGTCCGTCAAATGCACCATTCCGCGCACCGCTCGAACAGGCTTTCTCCCCGCCAATCCCTTTCGTCTTCTCCCTTCTTTCTTGACCTCGGATCTCCGTCCTTCTTGGCCACGCGCGACTCCTCTATTCTCTTTCTCTCATTTTCGCTAGTTCCCTCAAGAAGCCGGCTATTTACTGGCCGCCGACGCGGGTGGCACTGTGGTTTTCGTATTACAAGAACCGCAAGCGAACCGTACCAACGTCCACTTTCTATTCCGCGTGACTATATTCTCGGAACTCGTGATGAGAATCCTTGATATCCTTTCGAGAAGATCGATTAGCTGAAAATGAAGAGGTAGCTACACGTGGCGCGGGTGCTCCCGTTGCTCGATTATTCATTTCACCGCCAAGAAACGAAATCGTTCGTCGGGTTCGCGAAAATGCGTTTCCCCCGTGCACGCGTCTCATTTATTATGATTTATCGTACAACCCGCGTAATAATAATTTAGAAACGTTGCTGGGTATAACACGCAGCCCCGGGAGCGTTTAACACGCTCACCTTGAATAACTTGTAAATTACACGTTGCTTGAAAAAATATTTCATATCAAAGGTTTCCATGGTCTCCCGAGAGATGTGTAAAGTGTGTATTGGTTGTTTTTTTCTTTTTCGTAAGATGAAGGCGTTTGGAAGATTCCAAGATCGACTTTCGTTCTATTTGTCGAAGTCGAGAATAGCGATGTTAATATTTTTCGTGACAAAATTGGAAGGAATTAACTTCGTCGATTCTGATTGCAATAGGTCACGAGACGAAGTATCTCGAGAATTTACAAATTCTGATAAACGAAACAAAATGTCTCTTCGATTGTTCACGAAACGAATCGTATAACATTCGGTTAAAAGAAGAAGTTGAATTTTGAATCTCCGATGTACGTACATCCGCAAAACAGTAGTTGTATGTTGTGTAATATCTCCTTGGAAACCTTTTCCGAAATACATAATCGAAAAGTTATTATTCAAAACGAATGTCTCACACTTTACAAATAACGTGTATACAGAGCAAATATTATCATACACGGTGACATTGTTCAAAACTGGAATACTTTAACCATTGTTTGATATCCTTCCTAGCGAAAAAATAATATCTTAACAATCGATCGAAATTAATTCCATTTCCACCATTGCGTACCTTCCCTGAAATCAGTTTCCTTGGTTCCGTAATATCGTCGTAAAAAACAATTTCTAGCGTGTTCTCCTCGCCAAGAATCTTTCAGCCCGGGTTTAAAATATCGTTTCTATCTTTCTTCGTAACAGTTATTTACAACATCTTCACGGAACGCTTAATGTTTCTCACAAAGGACATCAAAATGAGGTGTTACCACTACCCACCTCGAGTAAAGGCATCAACCTCAAAGCTGCTCTCTGAAAATAAAACAACGATCAGCCGTTTGAATTTAACTGAGGCAACACAATGGCCCGCAATCTTTATTGCCTTTCATCTTTGTACAGTATAAAATATCCGCCTCACAATGGCAAGCCATCTAGCGGTCCGGTGCTGCGTGAAATGCGAACCTAAACGACTGGCTATTCGTGGACTGGCGCGTCCTATCGTTTCCTGAATTTTCCACCGGGTCCATTTCGGTGCCTCTGACGCTCTCATCGCCTGCTTAATCTCCCCCCTATTCCAATCTGGGGCCATTTCTTTTCCATTCCTTCCGTCTCGATACACGAACATTTTCTTCCGCGTGATTGTAACATCATAATGGACGGTCGGTTCGACTTCGCCCCTCGATTCACTCGGGGCTCGCTTGTTCGTGTCGCGTAACGATGATCTTTTCGTTGGTGGTGGAGCATTATTATTGTACGTATTGTCTGGACGTTTCTTTTTGCACGAGCTCCGCGAGAAGTGAAAAGGGAGAATCGATTCTAATTGTACACTCATTACAATCGATGCGCAATAGCACTTTGAACGACCTTCCCTGTTTCTTTTTCCTTTTTTTTATCTTACCGAAATATCACGAGGGAAATATTTTTTTGCGAGCAACGACCAATTGCCCTGAGCTAATTCTTGAAAAATTGTCATCGTTTCGCGTACTTCTTGCGCGGGGAATTTTGCGACGCAACGAGTAACGTAAGAGATCTGCGACGAAATGAATTCGTAACAATCCATGCTTTGAATTGAGAAGGTATGAATAATACTTTCAACAGTATCGAGCCATTTTTACCGTATTTGTTCAAGCAACCGGAATTACTCAGGAAGATGGTCTCGTAGCAAGTACCGGAGTAAATTAATTAACTGGCGCAGCTAGAATACTGATTAATTACTTCACGCTCACTTTCACAATGTTGTTCATTCTGTAACAGTCCCAGTTGGGTTCTGACGGCTGTTGTTGGCTAGCGCTACATCCGTAGGCTGGGTCATTAATCAACCGTCAAATCACATTGCGAGTAGCGATATACGCTTCATCTCCTAACTAGCGATATCCCCGCGAGTTTTGATACGCATAACAGTCCACGTAGAATGCCGTGTATAAGTATTTCCTTAACGGAAAACACGGCACGTAAAGTTAGCCGTGCGTTTCTCTTGCCTTGGATAAGATTAAATTGGGATATTGTCCTTGGTTCTGGTACCAACGACCGTTGGGCATTAATACCATTGTAACTTATCGACGTTACTTGTTAATTGTAAGCGGCTACGAGAATTATCGCCAAACATCCCCCCCAAGAGTTTCTTTCCATTGATTGCTCGAGTCATTGCACGTAAATTAACACGCGACGCGCGCTATTGCAAGTGTAAACAGTTTTCCGTACTCGTGCCAGCTAGCAGTGACGGGACTGAGACGTGTTTCTACGTCATCGATATATTTACATTCGAAATTGATACTTGTACGAAATCATCCTAAACGATGCCTTCCAACGACTCGAAACTTGGTATTTATACCTGTCCGGTATATAAATTTCGATACCTGTTTAATTGCATTGGCAATTCATATCAGAAATGGAAACAAAGTAGGCAGTGACGTTCTGCAATCAGTTCAGACGTTAAAAGTAATTGGTCATCCTTTTGGGCTAGAATCTGACGAATCGTTTACAACGTGGTGCGTTTTAAGGCAACCGAGAGGTAGCGAAACGGATCGATTTTAATTGCAATATTTATCGTAAATAAGAAAAGATAAGTTGTCCGACATTCTCAACAGGTAGTTATAAATTGGGTACGAAATCGTCTGATGAAGAAGAGATTAATCGTAGAAGTGTATGTAAAATGTAAAGTGATGTATGAAAGTACGAAAACACACATGCACGAGGTTCACTGACTGCATTTCCGTCGTAGTGAAACGTTTTGCACGACGATGCAATCCTCAATGAAGAGACCACAGCGATGAAACGTTTAATCGCTTTGGTGCCTAGCCTTTGGTTATTTCGCGTTGCCTGCAATTACGATTAATTTTGCACAGTTAATCGGATTATGGACCATATTGGTTACATGCAGTTATGTGGCGTACTGTGTATACTAGTTGGAAAATTGAATCGCGATGATGATTATTGATTAGACTTTCCTTAGTTTGCTTTGGGAATAAAGGGCGCAATTATAGATTCAATCTAACATATCGGTTCATCTCATAAGTAGGATCGTTTTCGAAGTTAATTTTAAGCGTAAACAATTAATATTCGAAGTTGCTTTTAATCATAGTTGTACCGACCATCACTTTCTACGATATCTGTTAAGTAACTTTTTCTACTATTTCTCGAAAAGATTATTCTATTTTTAATCGTAAAATTAATTCGGTATTGATTTTACCAGTAAAGAATATTCACAACGATGGGAATAAACGACAGTGGGTACAAGTTGGGAAGAACATAGCGAGTACGATGTTAGTTTCCAATTTTACCCTGTAACGTTGTCCAGTATTGCATTAGTCGTATGTACTCGAACGTTATTATAACGAAAGATTGCTTCGTACTTGTTAACTCCTACAGAGTTCGTGAATCGATTTAGTAAACAATATTTCAAGTACGATAATTTCGAGTTCAATATTTCACGGTATATCCACAGTGTCGATATACAGTTTCGATAGTGAAAAATTCGTATAGTTCAAAGAGTTCAACATTCTCAGTACACTAGCCCCTCGATAAAATATTTTTAGGTACGCGCGCAACATTTTAAGGAGGGACGGTAGTGAACTTGTTCCCGGAATTGACCTTTCGTATCCCGAGCTGAGACCCAACCACTTGCGCACCGTCTGACGAGAAGAGTGAACAAAATACACAAAGAGTCCAGGCGCTAAGTCGTTGAGCTTCAAAGCGACGCCGCGCGCGAATCGGTGTGAGAACACTAATGCAAACTATAAACTTTTATATTTATCGTTGTATCTTCGCAAGAGTGTTATCAACGGATTGCTGAGATTCTCCCGATGAAAATGAGACCAAATTTGACCATATTCGGACTATCTTTACTTACACTTTATACGAATCACGTGTAAACAACTTTCAATTACTCGTAATTGAAAATAGTCCAAATATGGTCGTGTTTGGTCTCATTTTTACCGAGAGAGTCTCGCCAATCCATTGCTAATACGACTGCGAAAATACAATGAAAAATATAAAAGTTTTCAGTACGTTTTACAGAGGGGCAAACGTGGTGTTTTATCGAGGGGTAATTTGATGTAATTCGCAATTATGTGCAATTTTTAAAGATACCGCATTCTTGATACTAAAGAAGCTCAGTCTAGGCAATTCTTAAATATAGAATCACCTAAAATCAATATTGGTATGATTGACAAGTAAACTCTTCTCAACCTTGTCATTGGGGGGTCATTTGGAGTTACACATTTGACGATTATCTGCGAGTATCATTATTATGGGTTTGTAATATGTCAATAGCTATTGTAAACAAGGTAGTAGAACGATCTTAATCTTCATACCTTTTCTCTGCTGGTGCAGTCTAATTCCAATTTACATGTTCAAAATGAATTGCACATCTCACGATTCACTGTACACTCGATAATATATTTTTTCAACGAAGTCGTAGCGAATTACGATACAGATTTTTCACCTTGCGTTATTCACTATCATTTGTATTTAGAATTGTTGCACACAGAATCCATTTTTCATCACCGGTAACAATCCAATCAAGAAATGGGTGTATTGCCAGTCTCGCAATGAAGCACAAATGTTCATACGTTGAATAGAGTTCGCCATTGACAGTTCATGCGGAACCAATTTCTCAACTCCCGATACTTTTTCCAATCTTTGCTAAGTGTTGATGCATCGCTACTGACAAGAGTCATCTTTTTCCTCCGTTTTCTATGGCTGCGCGTAGTTCTACTTCGATCACAATCTTTAACGATTCGTAGACTTTGAAGTAGAAACTAGAGACTATGTTGTTCGATGCTTTTGGAAGACGACTGCTAGGACGATTTTATCGGTCGAGCAAATACGGTAATAACGATAGAGGACTGCTCGTCCAATAAACCTGATTGTATTGACTTTTAGCAACTCCACAGCAAGGATGCCATCTAACAAACCTTACAGTTTAAACTTTGATCAAGTGGACAGGAAAGATGACTTTTTTTTTGGCATACTTTTTCAAGGGATCGTAATGTTCAGCGAAGCGTAATGCGACCTTAGGTCCTAGTTACTGTATAATTAAGATTTTTTCGCGAGTAAAAACCGAGAACAATAATTCTTAACGTTTCTTAAAGACGACTGCTAGGGTGCAGTTATGCAAATACGGTGATTACGATAAAGGCTAGTCATCCAACAGACCCGCTGGTTATAATGATGAGACGAATCTTGAGAAATCGGTATCTTGCAACGAATGTACCTACCAATGAGGTTCACCGATCTCGAGCAGTTTAAGCGACCTGCATCTATTCAATGCAACCTGTCCAAGTGTACAGATACACGTATGGACGTACACGTAGATGCAGCTATAGCGAGCCGTAATTACGTCGCGGCAGTGTGTAATTCGTGCATACTCCCCCACGTCTCGTTCCTGCCACTTTTTCTTTTACACGCGTAATTGCCTTTACGCTCCTATAATTGGCCCAGCAAGCCGATAGAACGAACATTCTTGTAATCACAATGGTGCCGTCGCAAAAGGCTGAGTCTTGGCTGGAGACACTTTCATTAAGAAACAAGCGGATCTTCTCTCTCATGGTTGCTGTCCTCTCCACATAAGGGGAGTACGGTCGTTTCCTGTCGCTTCTTTTCTACAAAAAAAGAAGTAATGCAGTTTACGCTGCACCGACGCCAATGGAAATATATTAGGTAAACTTTGTAATCGTCCTTTCGTATCAACATTTCTAAGTCTCTTGTGATCGTAATGCGTGAATTATTTACGGTTTATTATTTACGGATACTCTTCAGTGTCAATGAAATTAATTTTTGTACACCAATTTTCTCTCGTTAATTTCTTCATCGTTAATATTATTTTTAATTTACTTAAAGAAATGTGTGTATACATCGCGAGCTAAAATTTATGGTACCAATGTGGTTAGAGAGATTCTATAGCTCAAAATGAGACAAAAATATAGGACAGTGAAATTGCATTGGAATTTTTCGTTTCACGAAAAATAGTACGAATGCCACTACGTCATTAATTGGAACAAATTGATTTTGAAATACATTTCCAAAACGAAGTGTCGAATGCAATTTTATTATACTTTATTTTCCTCTTATTTTGAGCCATACAATATCCGTCGTCCTATTTGTACCACGAAGTTTGATCGACGATATATATGTTCAATGGTTTATCAAAGCACCCCGCCTTCTATTGACTTCTCGAAGTTGAAGAAGTATGCGAAAGCTGATATTGGATTTTGGATACATGCTACGTAATATTTGGTTTCAGCGAAGTTGTAGTAAATAATAATAAAATTCATATATTTTCGATTTCTCGTTCAGTTTTATCACTTTGATAAATTGAGATTGTAATGAGTTACATAGTATTATTTAGATGTTCATTTTTCAATCCGTTTCCGAGTAAACTTGCGAAAGAGGAGCACCGTCTAAAATATTTGAATCACAATTAGAAAATCTTTAATTTATTTCAAGCTTTATATTCGTAAACTTATTGAAGGAAGTTTAGGAATACTCGGTGAACACGTGAAAGGGTAAAGATCGTCCAGCTTTAGTTGAAAGTCACCTACGATGAACGTTTTCTTGCGCATTCGAGGAAAGGCCATCCTAAATGACCGCTGGGTTAGGGTCACGTGGATCAAGCTGGGATGAAACACGTGGATGGGGAGCGTCTGCCAAGTCCAACTAGTGCCTTCTAGGCAAGTGGTCTTCGTCTGTAAATGGCTATCTCTGTACAGAAGCCTGTGTAAGTATACATTGCCCTGTAGCCCAAATGTTTGCGCGCACGTGTATGCTTAGACAGCTAAAATAGGCATAGATACGAATGTTAATGTTTGGAGGTGCTACAACACAGACTACTTCGACAGAATAAACTTGTTCTACTTGACTCGCGACAACGCGCGAAGTTACGTGTTGTACAGGAAATCGGTCAAAGAGACCGGAACATACTCGTACAAGGTTGATCGACAAGTAAAATACAGCAAAAAATAACACTTGCACACTGGTTTTACGCTGGTTCCGCTTCAAAGGATCGTTGAGTTGCAATGTTTAATTTCATTATATTATTACTCCGTAAGAATCGTGTGAAAATTTGCACGAGTGAAACGTTTTTACTTCAGGAAATAAGAATACGAATAAAATTAGTGTGCAGAGTGAATCGTCTAAACGAGAGAATTAAACTACGATTACGTAAAAAAACACACATCAATGATCCCAAAATCTTGAGAAAGAGATGTCCACTCCTTTGAAAAAATTTATTTTTCGTTTCTCAAAGTAGCGGAGTATCTTTTTCTCGAGATTTTGGGATCGTTGATGTGATATTGTTTTTTCAATATAATCGTATTTTAATTTCTCGATGCAACTATAGAATACACGTACACGTACGTGCGTATACGAGTGTATACGATGTATCATACGCGTGCAAGAATATTAGGAACAGCTTTCGAGACATTTCAAATGAAAATGGTAAAGAAATGGTACAGAAAATGCTTGTTATGCGATGACGGAACGTCTGAACATCTCGAGCATCAGTTTGAGCGTTTGAAATCTCAAGTATCTCGTAAAGTACGTGTATATTCTACAAAGACCTACCGTTATTGCTTTCATGCGCAGAACGATGGGAAGAATCGATTCGTCGTAAGAAGAGTACACGGCTCTATTTAAATAAATAAAAACGGTCGTGTTTGCTCCTGCGAACGATTCAGCTTTGTTCGCGAAACAGTAACGCTTTCTACGATTCGTGTCTTGCATTACCATACGTAAGAGCATCGTATTATCGTTGACTTAGTTGCGTCTGAATAAACTGACGCAAGTGTCAAATCGCACACGAATCACTACGCGGCTCGGGTACAGAAAATGAAATACACCATTAGAGGACCACCTGCTTTCGGAGACGAACGCCGCTTCGAGGGAATTTGGCTCTCTATTATGTATAATAGGGATACTTCAGCGTCTCCTTCAGACGTTGTTTGCCGTCTACCTATCCGCCTGTTTCGACATACGGAACACCACCGTTTAAGATCGAGTCAACAAAAGAATCGACCTGTAGCGAAGTATTCGAAACGTTTCACATCGTGGAACAATGCTGTCGGTTACGTTTGCGAAGTTGGACGATATTGAATCGCGCCGATAAATAAGACGAAAAAATATTATTCATCGAGAGAAATACTAGATTGCACGATAACACAATAGTCTACTTCTCTCGCGCGCGTCTCTACCGCGGGCACTCTCTTTTCGCTATAATACGTACATGCTCTCGCAACAATACATATACGGTCTCTCTCTTAACGTTCTATGGCAAGTGACGCCACCCATATTTCTCTCACTCCGATTCTATTCACCCATACCGTATACAAAATACATAGACCATATCGCGCTACACTCGTTATGCGTTTATATAACATAAACTTAAAGCTAAAGTCGCTTGCACAATAATTCCGTACATACTCGCCACGTTCGTCCTTACGTACAAACATTCTTCACTTTTACATCTAAATACATCACGTTCTGTGATAAACAGTATCGCAACATTGTCTTTACTCGAAACACCGATATTAACGGACTCGAACGAAAAATAAGAAATAATACTTCAATGACGTTAATCAAGATAGGTTAACAATAGATATAAACGACTCGTGTGCTCGATCCCATTGCTACTTACATCGAATGGTGTCGAACTCTCGAGCATCCGAGTCGCTGGCCAAAGCAGGAAGAGTTCCCCTCGACAGGACAACTGGTGGGAGGTCCTCCGAGTCGATTCTTTGGTTGACTCGACCTTACGTGCACTCATACGACACTATCCTACCTGGAATACACACTTTCACTCACGGTGTACGACGTTTTATTGTGTACACTGTTTGCGTTTCGTATGCAAGCGAGGGGAACGTAAAGCATCGGTGATACGGGTCTTGCGTCATCCATCAGAACCTGATCAAGATTATCCTGTAACCTATCGCGTTGGTCTTCCGTTTTCTGTTTTCTCCTATCGAATTCACGTGTGATCGAATCTCTTCATAGCCCGCCGTCCCGATCCCTCGAACCGATGGGGAACATATTCGGTTATTTTTCACGCGATTTTTAATCGTTCTCGTACCGTTAGCAAGGAACTAATGGTTTGACCTGTCCAGAGGGAAAGAAAGGAAACGAACAATAGACACTCCAGGGAGAGGTAAAGAACCGTTTTCCAACAATGAACGCGCGCGACTCTCCTTGTTCACCCGAAGTATCAACCATTTTTTAATTGCGCGTGCGTTGTCTTATTCAAAAATTGTTTCGAGTTTATCCCTGTGGTCTATCAACGGAGAACAGAGGTTCAGGAATACGTTCTTTCGATGCTATGAATATTCCGGATTTCGTATTAAGGAACGAATTCTTCGCTGACACAGTGGAAAATAGGTGTAAGCTTCTCCCCTGTCTGAAGAGGGTAGAATACACCGCGAGCGAACGAGACAGAGCAACGGACCCTTATCAGGGGTAAAATTCGTTCAGCTATCCAGACTGTATTAAATCGACTCGTATAAATTTTATTTAATTTGAGAGAAAATGGAGTACCGTTCGATAAACTTACCAGATGCAGCTACCTCGGGTTTTCACGTATCCTCTGATCCACAGATTACTTTCTAATTGTATCGTTACACATTGTTCCGATTAATAGTATCGATAATCTGTTCAAACGTTATCTCGTATCCAGATTACACTCTTTGGAAAAGAAATTTAAATGTATTATATTAACCTCAATATTTGGAAACACTTTCATCGTAACGAGTTCCAAAGACATAGACAGAAATAAATACCGAAGAATTCTCGTCGTTAAATACGGAAACTTTTTTGAACGTCGCAACGATGGCTCGTCGTTCGCGAAGATGGTAGAAGATATACATTATTTTGTTGAATTTCGTGGCCCATGGGTCGTTTCGTTAATTTTAACGCGATTGTAATTCTTTTCTGTCACGTTTCACCACAAATTTCTCGAGCGTCCGCGGAATTGGCGGTAGCGTCGAATTACAACCGTGGCCAGGCGACCTAAACGCGACATGACTGCTCAAGCTGCAGAGAAAAGTCGGGAATTGGATTATCTATTCGAATCGAACAGCAATTTCCGCTGGATTACCTTTAGTCGGAATCCGGTGCATAGGTATGGGAATCGTGAAAGATGCATCGCTACCTCTTTGCGCGCATTGCGTTCATTGCGTCACGGCTATCAAGTCGATTAGAGTCGGACGTTCGACGTTTCTTTGTCCAAAATAGCTGATTCGTCCGACTCGATTTTACCCTCGGATTCCAGCCGTGTAGCATCGCAATGCACAGTCTCATGACGCCCCGCCGCATTGGTGGTAGTTTCTTTCTACCCTCTGACGATTCCCCTCCCCTCCGTCTCGCCACCCCCTCGAAATAGAATGTTTCGCACCAGCAGAGGAACCCCGACCGACCTTCCGGAAATCAATAGTTACGCGAAGGACGAGCCCACCAGGGGTACGCTCCCTTTGCTCTGTCAAATAACGCAGAAAAGTTCCCTGAACAATCGCGTGCCTTTCAAAGACCGAAATCATGAGCCACTTTTCTCGCTCGATCGAAATTCCACGTTACTCGCGATTGGACGAGAACGGAGCTCTTCCAACAGTGGCGAAACATTGTTTCCAAGGAATCGTTAGGTTTGCGTACACAACCGGATCATTGCTGGCAAAGAAACTCGTAAATTTCGGAACACGTTGCGAATAACAGCGATGTATATCTTACACGCGGAATGGACTACGAGAGTTGTTGTATTATTGGAACGGTTTAGATTTGAAAAATCTATAAGAGTTTTCGTGTCACTTTTATTTTCCATTCTTTTGTTTTATTTTTCTTTTGTCGTCTACGAGGACACAAACTTCGAGTAACATCGAGCTTCTTTGTGGTTCGACGATACGAATTTTTGTACCGAATGTTACGAATATTGAAATGTTTCGTTTGAATTCAAATCCTTGGGATTCAAGAGTTCCGAGGGTGTGTCCGAGCAGCGGCAAACACGTATTTAACACACGTTATGGCATGGTGGTACATCGATCTCTGTTTCGAGGGAAGCCGTAAAACTAAAAACAGACTAGAAACATGTATCTTACGCAGGTACCGGTCGAAGACATTGAAACTCTCACCGACACGACGATTCCTGAATCTTTGACTCTTCGTACGAGCGGAGCTGGTGGTGATTTTTTAAATCGTCGACCGTTTAAATTTTAAACAATCTCTCGCATCGGCATCGTAAAGCTCGCGGCACTGACAATTCCGTCTCCTCGTTGAAACGAAGATTGAACGATTTCACATTACGGGTGACATTCGAAATCATCATTGGATCAAGCGAGAGCAGTCTCTATCGTCTTTAACTTTCGAAGAGATTATACTTCGTTAAGAGATTAGTGCAGTGCCGCGTCTCCGTTTCGATCTTCTTTAGGATGGTACAATTAATGATGTTTAAACTTTTCTAACTGCCGTTGGAATTTTACGGTAGAGAAAATGCCGGGAGAACTTTAATTAAACTTCTTCGGAAGACGGAATACTTTGAATTAAAATGTGATAGCGCGTAAAAACTTGGTTAGGTAATTAAACGTTGAGACAAATTTGCGAAGGGATCGCCGTCTGTTCTGTCGATAACCTTAACAATGCTTAAGTGTCGTGGATGACCTCGTTCGAATGAATAATTTACAAGAATCTTCGTTTCACTTCGCGTTACAAGGAAAAGGGGGAAGCGAAGATGTATTATTCTCATTTCAGAAAAACCAGTTCCCCGGAGTGTTCGATATTTAAATGTCGAGAATTAACTGCAGCTGAAGACGATACTTTAAATCTTCTGTTCATTGGCAGCACTTTTTCTTAATTAACATTCGAGCTGAACTCGAAGATGCTGTGCAGAATGGGTATTACTATGTGAAATATCCTTCTTACTACAGGTTGTACCTGGACATTTAGGGAAACGATACGATTTGGAGTAACAAATTGCTCGAATACTACGGAATTCTTATTTTTCGAGTAACATTAACTGCGTTCTAGAACAAATTGGGTTCTAAGAAAGCATCGTTATATTCATTTCATATTCTCACATCGATTTTCTCTCATCTTTAACACACCTTTTTGTCTTCGTTTCCAATCTATCGAATTCAAGACGTTTATCGGAGTAACTTACAAATAATGTATTCATTTCGACAAGTGTCGAGTCAATACATGTTATAAATTTCATCAATTTTTTTCGTCAAGATATAATCAAATTATATCGAGAATCGTAACTCGTCCAGAAAGGACAGAAATACTGAATAAAATATAATTAAAAGGAAAAATTAACGTACTAATATCGATCGAATTTAAAATGTAAAAATTGACACCATTACACATTTACACTCCGCGCTTAAAAGCGGGAATACAGGTCGAATGTGTAAAAATTTTGATCAATTTTCGTAACAATAAATATTACATCTTCTTTCGTGAACGATACGTATCGTTATCCTCGAAATTAATCTATGTTTCACATTATTTTAATGTTTCCCATTTAATCGAACAAACGATTCTTGTTGAACGAAAAAACGCCTTGATGCAACGGGACGGTAAACGCGTTGGTACATCGCAAGGTGCATTCACGTAGTGCAAAGATCTTGCTGTTTGCATTTTCTTCTACTTTTGCCATACCGACCAGAAGAAACAGGCGACGTTAAACATGCATTCATCACAGATTCTCAGTCATTTGAATACAATGTCGACGGTCCATAAATTTTTCACCATAAATTAAAAGGCAGGTAGACGGAGCACCCACGCTCTCTCGGTTTTTCCATCGACTATATCGTCTTGGTTGTATTTTAGTGTACACTCGACAAATAATTGTCATCCGAGAAGGACTTTTCATTTTTCATCGTTTTTGCCGGTTCGTTATACTTTCGGTGCTTTCTTCGTAAAATCTATTCTTTTCTAACGTTACTACGATGCGTAATGTAAATTTCACATTACGAACAATAGAGTTAAATTTACCGCACCTTGTTTCTTTCCTTGAAGATTAAAGTACCTATTAAAAGTTGATTTTCTCAATACAGCTATTTTGTAACGCTCCTTATTTTTTCCCCTTATTGTTCAATCAAGTTACCCTTCCCTTCCGATACGCTGCAATTAAATGGCTATGATGCTACATCGATGCAAACGCACCTTCTTATAAGTTACATTGGGTACCAATAATCGATGGAATTTATTTTCTAATCGTTGTGAAATTTTACAATTAATCACGAAGGAATCTAAATTGATCCTTTGTTGTTCCAGTAATTGTAACTCTGTTTGCAATATTATACGATACGATAAAATTACAGGAGTTTAAAATGGAAACTGATCTCCATGAATTAAACTTGTCGGCAATTGTTTTTAAACTAAAAGAAACCATTTTCTTTCATAAAATACTTACGATCTATATTTTTGATAGTATTCTGTGATTTCAACTGTCCTTCAAAAATCGTTGTAAAACTTCTAAATGTTCGAATAAAACTTGAAAAATTTATTTCTAATATACTTTGTCACAAGAGGTAATCCCCTTATAGAAATGGATGAAGGAAATCTTGGATTGACTCTCTTCCCTGCATTTCAAAAAATTCCTATTTGTGTACCGGCGTACAAGCCTTCAAAAATTTTTGCATCAATGTCTCGTATATCGAAAGATAATGTAACGCATATGCAATTTCATTATACGGTAATCCCTCGCTAACTGATCAAGAGGTGTTCCAGGAATTGAGTGCTGTTATCTACCTCTGGCTCGCTCGTCCCTGACAAGGGGACCACATGAAGTGGTACTCACCGATTTTAATGAAACTTCGTACATAGATAGAGACTCGAAAAATATTCCATCCATGTTTGACTGTTTGCTCGAAAATTCGACGGTTTACGAAATATTAAGCAACACAGATTGCGTATTACCCTCTGGTTCCCCAAGTTATAAATTAATGCTCATCACGTTGCATTTCGTGTTTTTAGAAAAGATGAAGATATTTCTATTTTAATATTCTCATAACAATGAAAACCATTCAGAGTATGAGAGAACAGTTCGAAGTGTCTTTTATAAAAAAAGACTATTGAAACGACCAAATCTATAAAATATTCAACTATTGAAATCACCGAATAAAAACCATCGAGAACAAATGAGAATAGCCTTCGAAGTGTCTTCTTTGAAGAACAATTATACAAAATAAAACTAATGAATTTCACAAATTTCTATGATGCGTTCGTATTAAAATGACCAAATTTCGAACCGATTATTGGAGCGTCTTGTAATGCATCGTCCAGTTACAAATACACGGGGAGACTTTCAATGAAAACCACTGAGAGTAAGCGAGAACGATCGAAGTGTTGTAGACAACTGCGCGACAATTCGAAGAACAGTGCTGCGATACGCCGACGATTATTATTCATCAATTAATATACGGTTTTGAACAGTTCCCTATCGTGTGTCAAACTAGTGTTCTTCCGCTTGAGGACATCCCGTACAATATGCGTTTCTCCTTCTTGGGAAGCGTAAGTATAGACGCCCACGTATTGTGCCAGTCGAGGCGGCGAGGTGAGATTTTTCTCTCGTGTTCCTGACAAAAGGTTCATGATCCGAGATAGAGCGGTATAATGCGACGTTCGTATGGGTGGCCTGCAACAGGGGAAACGATGAGAGTTATGCCCAAGAGCATTGTCAAGTCCTGACATTTATAAACATTACAGTCTCATTTGAGCTTGATGTTTAAAGCAACGCCGTTTACAGCGGAATATTTCTCCAATTCTTGGCCCGTTTCAAAAGCGAGGGCGATTTCAGGCCAGTTTACTTTGAAAAATGAGTTGATCCACGTGGACCATTGGGGTCACGTGTTTCAATTGAAGTTTTCGGGAGGGACGAAAGCTAAAAGAACACTTAAATCTCGACCGGTTTGGGATAAACTTGGATTTCTATTGTGGATTACGATTCGTGTCAACAATTTGTACTTAACACGGATCATTGTACTCTACGTACTATCGCATTTGTGTTGTTCCGATATGTACTTTCTATGCACGACATTATGTTGGCATTATCATCTCGGTCTATCCCTGGCATTTTTGTCAGAAGGATGTTAATAAAAGTTTGAACAGGAATTTTGCATTATTTATCCAAAAAAATTAAATACCATGATTTAATCCTTAAATGAAAATACGAGCATCGTTCTTATTACCCGTATCTAGTTTGTCACTTTATCGATCTATTTGTCGTATATTTAATCGTGTATCACTCATACTACCGTACCGTTCTTCGTTCACTTTCACGATCGATAAAACAGAAATGCGAAATTTGATAGAAATTCATATTTGTACATTGAACGATGCTATTGAAGTCATTGATCAAAGTGAGAAATTTATTACTGAAAATTTGAAACATTTTTAATTGTGATTAAATCGATCACTTAGAATTTTCATTCGAGTGATTACTTTACGAAAAATATATTATTTTCCGTACAGAAGACCATGTCCTATGTATCTCGAGCCAAACAGTGAAAGAATATTTTCTCGATTCGAAGAGAAATATAAATAACCTACGGTAAATTGATATTCTGTCAGAATTTTTCTATATAACCAAATTCCGATATTGGTATATCGCATTCCACTTTTCCAAGTTATCGTTTACGAATGCTGCTCGAGTTTCATCGACCACTTTCGAATACAAACAAATTTCACGACAATCGCATAAATTTAACGTTAAGAACACGTGGCTGGATGAGAACTGTGTTGTTTTCGAGATCGTCATTAGAGATAAAGGAAAAGTACATATAGTACTTATAATAAAACGTCACTGATCCGATTTATCAGAACATAAATCCGTTCGAATATGTTATAAAACGACTAGGAATAAAACAATTTCAAATCTGGATATTCATTATACAAAAGAGTACATACTTAATACAAAAAAATGTATTGTGAAATAATAATTAATCGTTTTTAGATAGCACCAAATTTCGAGCACCCGTTAAAATAAACATCTGTCGAGTATTTCTATTTATTGCCTTGCCCATTATAATACATCTAATATTTTTCTCTCTTTCATTATTTTCATCATTATTTGAAATCCTATATTACTTTTATCTCTGTTTAACTATACCTGAATACGTGCCATCTCTACTACACTTTTAAACAACAGATACCAAAGTCTGAATTTCGAACAAAAATTTTAGGAAATTTCTGAACTTTGGCAAAAATTTTCACCGATTTCGAGACTTTGGTATCAGGAGAACATGATATGCGAGGAGGAAACCGTTCGCCTTTGCATATTTCTCAATATCTTGATGTTTATTTATCATAATTATTAACAACCATCGTAGGACCATAGTTTAAACAATTATTAACAATGTCCTAGTATAAATAATAGTTTAAAAGGCATCAATTCCTTGAAATATCCGTTTAAATCGTACAAATAAAATCGAAGAAACTGGTAAGTCACCTTCTCGAGGGTATAAATAGAACCACCGGCTGTCGAAAATTTCATTCGCCCGGGAGCCTCCGCGGCGGACGGAGCTCCTCCTCTGGGGGACCTAGACCCTCAGGGCCAGGGTGGCCCGCCGCGGAGAAGGGCGGAAACGCCGCGGACCCGCGGCGGACGCAGCTCCCCTTCTGGGAGATCTGGACCCTCCGGGTCAGGGTGGCCCGACGCGGAGAGGGGCGGTACCGCGGCGGATATGCGCCGACCAGCGCGAGGGAAGTTTTTGGGAGGGAAGGTCGATGTAACTTCAAAAAATTCCAATAAATTCATTAAGTAAAAAATAATTACACTACCTCTACTCCAAGAATTTTGCTAAAATTTTTCCGAGAATTCTCAGAAATGACGTCATTTTCGCGAAATCCCGAAAATTCCCAGAAATGACGTCATTTCCAAGAAGTGGCACGATAGGAATACCTCCTCGCACATCATGTTCTCCTGATACCAGTCTCGAAAACCGTGAAAAATTCCAGTTAAAGTTCAGAAAATCGTTTAAAATTCGCGCCTCGGGGAAATTCTCAGAAATGACGTCATTTCCAAGAAGTGGCACGATAGGAATACCTCCTCGCATATCATGTTCTCCTGATACCAAAGTCTGAATTTCGGACAAAAATTTTAGAAAATTTTGAACTTTGGCTAAAATTTTTCGCCAATTTCGGGACTTTGGTATCAGGAGAACATGATATCCGAGGAGGTATTCCTATCGTGCCACTTCTTGGAAATGACGTCATTTCTGAGAATTTCCCCGAGGCGCGAATTTTAAACGATTTTCTGAACTTTAACTGGAATTTTTCACGGTTTTCGAGACTGGTATCAGGAGAACATGATGTGCGAGGAGGTATTCCTATCGTGCCACTTCTTGGAAATGACGTCATTTCTGGGAATTTTCGGGATTTCGCGAAAATGACGTCATTTCTGAGAATTCTCGGAAAAATTTTAGCAAAATTCTTGGAGTAGAGGTAGTGTAATTATTTTTTACTTAATGAATTTATTGGAATTTTTTGAAGTTACATCGACCTTCCCTCCCAAAAACTTCCCTCGCGCTGGTCGGCGCATATCCGCCGCGGTACCGCCCCTCTCCGCGTCGGGCCACCCTGACCCGGAGGGTCCAGATCTCCCAGAAGGGGAGCTCCGTCCGCCCCGGGTCCTCCTCGAGCCCGCCGCGGGTCCGCGGCGTTTCCGCCCTTCTCCGCGTCGGGCCACCCTGGCCCTGAGGGTCGAGGTCCCCCAGAGGAGGAGCTCCGTCCGCCGCGGAGGCTCCCGGGCGAATGAAATTTTCGACAGCCGGTGGTTCTATTTATACCCTCGAGAAGGTGACTTACCAGTTTCTTCGATTTTATTTGTACGATTTAAACGGATATTTCAAGGAATTGATGCCTTTTAAGCTATTATTTATACTAGGACATTGTTAATAATTGTTTAAACTATGGTCCTACGATGGTTGTTAATAATTATGATAAATAAACATCAAGATATTGAGAAATATGCAAAGGCGAACGGTTTCCTCCTCTCATATCATGTTCTCCTGATACCAAAGTCTCGAAATCGGTGAAAATTTTTGCCAAAGTCCGAAATTCGTTCGAAATTCCCCCAAAATTTCAATTCGCAGAAATTCTTGGAAATTACGTCATTTCCAAGAATCCACGGAATAAGAATACCACCTCGCACATCATGTTCTCCTGATACCAAAGTGTCAAAATCGGCGAAAAGGTTTAGCAAAAGTTTCGAAATTCGTGAAAAATTCCTGCCCGACTAATGTTCCCAGAAATTCCTGGAAATGACGTCATTTCCAAGAATCGATGGAATCGTGCCACCTCCTCGTCTATCATGTTCTCCTGATACCAAAACTCGGAAAATCAGAAAATTTTTAAAATTTTTACCGGAATTCAGACATTGGTATCAGGAGAACATGATAACGAATGAGGTGGCACGATTTCGTCGATTCTTGGAAATGACGTCATTTCCGAGAATTTCCGCGAATTGAAATTTGTTGGGATTTTCGAATGAATTTACGAATTCGAATTTACGTATTCGATTTCGTGATTTTAGTATCAGGACAACATGATGGTCTAGAAGGTATTCCTTTTTCGCGGACTCTTAGAAATGGCGTCATTTAAGTGTAGATGAAGTGATACATAAGCAATACAGAAAAGGCAGAAGGAAAGTTGTAATTAAAAGACACAAGATATTTTCAATAAGTTTGGTTTATTTAATGATCATACATTTTTTTTCGGCATACAATGGTACTTCTACTTTTATCGTCATTCAAGTATCAAACAATCTTGGACGCCACAACAATTTTTCAATCTTACGATATAAAATTTATTCTTATATACTAATGACTAGTCTAAGTATATAGCCGATTAAGGATAGCTTATGCAATAAATTAACTTTACATTTGTTTCATTCTTATAATTCAAACGATAAAACTATTCTAAATTCGCAGCCAATTAGCTCGGTACTACCCGCGACACAAAAATTATTGTTCGTCGCGAGTAATACCGATTACCAGGTCTCACCACGTGGAGGTTGCTGCGAGTGGAGACCCGGAGAGAGATAGATGGAATCAAAGTTCCATCGATCTCCCTCGATACGCGGTACAAACGAAATTACTAAACCGAAGAGATCGAAGGAATCAAAGTTCCTTCGATCTCCTAGTTTAGTTCTGCCGAGCAATTATATTGTCGAGCAAAATGAGGCAAGATTGGGAAAGACGCGACGCGTACCGTGGAGTTGGTCCTACTAGGTCGATCCCGTTTCCCCGCGTTGGGCCCGATTGTCGAGTGAAATGCGCGACGCCTCCACTCCTCCTCAGGGGAGGAGTGCCCCGTTTCTCTCAACTCCGTGTCAGCACACGCAGACCGTGGACCCGACTGTTGAAGCTTTACGAAGAGAGGGTCTTATCCTGGAGGCTTCCACAGGGACCGGCATGGATACCTGCCCCTGTGTTCACTTCAAATCTCCCGAGAAGCGCACACACCGGAAGAGACGACGATCGACCTTTCGGACCATCTACACGGCCGGTCACTTGCTTATGCAACAAGCAGTGGTGACCGGACTGAGAAACGAGCAAACGAGCAAAAATAAACTAAAGATTGGATAATTGCTCGACAGAGTACAAATGTTCGTACATGGTGGTCTTAAAACTAACTTGGTCTAACCTCAAAATTAACGATTCCGCGGCGGATGCGATGAAGCAGTCCTCTTCGTTCTTCGTGTTTCGTTTCCTGATATACCTAGCTAAGGTAATCGAATTAAATTTGTAATAAATATTAAACAAGTCAAGATGTGATCAAAATATGTGGATTAATGGTTAAATACATTCATGCAGTAACAGAAAATAAACGAAGCAATGGCAAAAGGTAAACATGGAAAAACAGATACAAATTAAAATCGGAGAATAAATACAGATAAGTTGGAACAAGTAAAATAAATGAAGCCAACAAAAAAAATGAAAAAAAAAAGAATTAGAATGGTCGCCAGTACTGACCACTGCCTACCAGCGGTCAGCACCGGTTACCAAGAGGTCGACCGTTGTCCATGGTGGGTCCAGATACCTAAAATGAAGAGATCCGTCCACCTCGGAGGCTCCTGGGAGAATGAAATTTTGAACAATCGGCGGCTCCTTATATACCCACCGCAAGGTCACTTACCGTTACTTCGATTGTCTTTGTTCGATCTAATCGAATATTTCAAGAAATTGATGGCTTTTAAGCCATTATTCGTACTAGGATATTGTTAATAATTGTTTAAACGACGGTCAGACATCGATTACTAATAATTACAATATATAAATATGAAATAATTGTGAAATCTGTGAAGGCGAACGGTTTCGGCGAATGTTTCTTCATCTACTCGATTGTTATTAACATTTACGCATGTTCCGAATATTAATGTTACAATATACATTTTATTTAAGGAATATAAATCATTAATTAGCTTGCGGAAATTAATTTCGAACGAAAATCGAGACATATCGATACCAATCTTTTACTTCGAATCTCGAACGAAATTAATTTCTATAGATAAATTAATCATTTATAATGCATAAATGCGATTCACATTGTAACATTAATATTCCGGAACATGCATAAATGTTAATAACAATTGTTAATTATCAACAAATAGTCGGTTAGATGATTACAGACCTGTTTTTTTGTTCGCTTCATTTATTTTACTTGTTCCAACTTATCTGTATTATCTGTGTTTTCTGTATTATCTGGTCACACAGACGTTAATATGAACATTGGTATCTCTTTGAATGAACTACAAATACATATTCCTCTACGAATGATGTGGAGGGAGCTTGAACTTGGTCAGGTCGAACCGAGTTTTACGCAAAAAGAATCGAATATCACCAAGTTTCAATTTACCATAAACCACCAGACACTTGTATAGTATATACAAGTTACCGAGTGCACTTTCACTTTACTTGTTTCACATTTCCTTATTACAGTTAAATATACAGAGTGTTCCAGAACGAAACTTTGGCAGCATATCTAAATGGCCATTGTATTCGAGCTACGTAACTTTTAACGATAATTATTTATTCGAAACTATGTAAAATTGTTTACACAACTATTTACAGAAATTGTTCGAAATTACAATCTCGTGACTCTGTGCACGCAAATAGGCGTGCTTCCATTGACCGCATCCACTATCGGTAAGATCGGTACTAATGCTAATTTCTCGTATGTTTGCTATCAGTAGCTCGCGTGTACAAAGTTTTCGATTTAAATTCACCCTCGACGTGTGACTCTTATCGATATCGTAACATAAATACCGCAAAAACGAACAACTCGTCTCAACGAGCACGAAAATAATCTCGTAACCGAGCACCTATCAATATTCCTGTTCGTATCTCGAAAACGAAGACGAATCGATTCGTACTGTATATAACATTTTCTGTTCGGAATGAGTTCTCAAATATACCAACAAAGTTTGTTGGTTTTGTTCCGAAATGTCCTATATGTTGTTCGCACGCGGAGTTCTGTTTTGTCGAACGATCGGTTCTGTGAACTCTCCGGAAGTCAACATCCAGTTCGTCGAATGATTACGTTTATCTCGCGACCTAACCCAGGATCCGTGGAATAAAAGTGGACAGTTGTCCACGTTCGACTAAAATGTTCATCCATCTCTTCAATCTTATTATAATTTTAAATCCGTTACCTGTGTCTAACCATTCCTGAATACGTGTCGTCTGTGCTACAGTTTTCAAACTCGCAACACATGCATCGTTATACACGTGGTTTAAACACACGACTCGTTCTGTATCGGTCGATCGGTCGGTCGCCTGACAAAAATTCGTAAAATCGATATTCGAACAATCGACGTTCCACTGTGCGAATAAATAAGCGAGACGCGCTTAAAATTTCGGTAACGCGAACCGTTCGCTGGAATAATTTAAAAAAAAAAAAAAAAGAAACACGACAATCCCAACAACCGGCGATTCGACGAATCGTCGCAATACCTTCTGACCTGGTTCCAGAATACGTGGTATAAAAGTTGATGCTTATCCGCGGATGTTTTCCCGTGGATTCCATCAAATCAAAACAAATAACAAGGAACGTGTCGAGGAGTGGCCGGGTGAACGTCGCGCGACTTCCACGCGGACGATTCGCTTGTAGAAACATGTTTTGCGGATGTGGGCCCGTCCGTAAGATTTCAATAACCATTCCATAAATAGCCCGCGGGATTTCGAGGTCTTCCCTAAAACCTCCGTCGACTTAGCCTCCTTCCGCACGTACGTTTCCCCGCGTCCCATTTTGGCAGCGTGCCCATGTAAATGAAAACAAGTACTTTCCCCGCGTGTGCCGCTTTTATTGCCTCCTTGATGCATGCCTTTATAAGCGGAACGAACGGTTATTACTCGACCAACTAGATGTATACATGCACGCGTCGCGGCGTGTATTTATAACCGAATTCGTGTGTCGCGGACTCGCGTGCAATAACAACTTTATTTTATACGGGGTGTGCCGCGGTAACTCGATCGCTCCGGATCGTTTCTTCTTATTGATTGCGCGACGCGACCTTTCTTTACCCCCTCGCTGATTTACGACCCACCCTGCGATAGATCGAGCCACTTGACTTTTTTCCGCGTCTTAAGATTTGAATAATACGGGAACGAGATTTCCGGGTAAAACAGCGAGGAAGAAGAACTATCGTAAAGAGCAATGAAACGTAAAAGGGAACGAGGAATGGTGATATTTCGTGTAACGATTAATCCCTAACTGTTCACCGAGATTTTTATACCGTTAACAAGGAATCGATGGTTTCGCTTGTCTAAGAGGAAACAAAGAAAACAACAATAGACACTATCGGAGCGGTGAAAGATTTCGAATGAGATAATGTAGGAAAAGAGACAAAATTATAGGAAAATTGAAGACACCAAAGAATTGTAGTTTGTAGAATGATTCATTCGACAAGTATTGCGAAGTTTAAAAAGTTTACGCAATGGTAAACGCGAATACTCGAATACGCGGGGAATTTGATCGAGTTTTGTAGCAGTGAATAACCTACCTTGTTTTCTGAGGGGATGCATTATTGTCTCGATGACATATCTACGTTTTGGAGGTTTAGAAAAATTTCCGATTTAATAGAGAGATGTTTGTTGAGCCGAAAAACGCTCCGACACACCCGTGAGCCATGGGACTGCGAACGTGTTAATAAAGCGGTGTTCCCGGATATCTGTTAGTTGCATCAAACTGAATAACACGAAATTGTCTCTAATTTTCAGTTTTTTTCATCGGTCGTACTTTTGTCCCGATACCTTCAATGTGACCAATTTTTTTTGCAAAAAGCTTGCACACGGGCTTTCAAACACTTACGAAATTTTTGCACAGTCCTTAAAATCTGAATTAATGTCGCGTTAGGTTTGCGAGTGTAATTAATTGTAAAAATGTCTGCTCTTCCCCTGGTTGGACAAATAAAACTGTAAACTTAGTCCGGATGGATGGATACGATAGAATTCTGTGAAGAAATTTACGAGTCACTGTGTATGCATGACGCGACAGTCTGCGTGTTGAAGTCAGTAGAGTAGAACCTCGATTATTGCGTGAGAGTCTCGTTCGTTGCATTGCGTTGACAAGTGGAGCGGGGTTGTTACTTAGCAACGAGTGAAATTAGAGGGGAAAGTAACCGGTAGTAGGGACTATAGGTTGCTCCGACTCATTGGATTGGTTACCTTGACCATTGCAGGTACCTCGGAATTTTCAGGTTAGTTTTCCTGCAACAATCGAGGATCTGCTGTACGTCGAATGCAGCCTCCAACAGTTTTAAAACGGTTTTCGAAAGAGAAAATTTAAGATTTTCTTTAATTGCAGGTTCGTAGAATATTTAGGCACAGTCATTGAATCACGCCCAAGTCAACACCACGTTCTGTGTAACACAAAAATAACATACAATTTTTACAGTCAAAATAAGCGGTTATATATTTATTATATCGAAGAAATATTACTTCAACCAAACGAGCATCGATATTGATTATGTGAACCTTTGTCGCAATATTTCGATCATAAATCGTATTTGTTTAAATATTAGTCTCGATGCACTTACGCGGACACCGAATGAACTAATGACTTGTTTTTTCAATTGTCAAATGGACGTGGAAGAAGAGTATGCATCGGGTCGACTAATGGTATAAATCACGTCGGTGATCAAGTTACACGGTTCACCCTGTATATACTAACATTTTATAACGCGAGTGGGGTTGGACCGGATGTATATTCTGATTTCGGCCGGGCTGTACGTTACCCTGCTACTTTGCTATACCAGAAAGGACATGGGGAGAGTTAATGTTCGACGGTCCAAGAAAATTTTATTGGAAAACTCACGAAGCGTTTCAAAGTATGAAGATCTATCGTTCTCGGTAAATTTTCCTGTATTCCCGTGCCCTTTTCGGAACATTAGCTCCATAGCTTTTCTTTGTTTTCTGCCTCAATTTTTTGTCCTCTTCTACCTCGATTTATTTCGTAGACGATTTACATTTACAGAACATTTCTTAGAAAAGTTTTTTAAAGGCGTTTTCAGCAGTATATATGTATATATATATTAAAAGATACAAGTAAGGTAACCGAACATCGATATTAAATCAATTAATTACTGATATTGTTCACGTATTCATTTTGTGTGTTTTGAAGACTTTAAAATTAATGGTACAAGTGATCTATCGTTCAATTTATGATTAAGAAAAATATATGCAATTAAAATTGCAGAAAAATGTAACGATAGAAGCATTCTCTAGAGTCTGTGATATTCTTTAGATACGAGTCTTTGATTGAGATTGGTAACAGGTACCTATAACTTAGTTCCTAAAGAAGAAATATAAAAATTCAAAGAGTAATAAATACAGGGTTAGAAATTATTATGTACGTGTCGTTGCTTTCGAGTACATGCACTCGCTGGATTCCATAAGGTCGTAAACCTTCTTCGCAAATTATGCGGGACTCTGTCATGTGTGAAATTTCTACCCGACGAGCAATACCACGCAGATCCATTAAACGGAAGGCACGTATAAGAGCAATGACCCGTTCTTCTTTCCACCAATGCACATGCAGTCGCCTTGCTATCTGATAACTTTTAATATCCGTTAATGACAGCGACGCGTTACTAAAACAATTATCCAGTTGTGGCTCGTGTCGGTTTGAAAATGTCGCTTAGATGCAATTATCTTTCACTGTTCTCTGATCGTTCATGATATACAAGGTGGACCGTAGTTTACGATAGAAACGAAGTCAGGAAGATTTTGTAGCTCGAAATAAGACAAAAGACAAGAATAAACGAATTACGTAGGAGGTGTCGTTTTCGAGAGAAATTAATTTGAAAATCAATCTCATATGCGTGCACTTAACTTATCGCACGTTGCAAATTCCACTACGCAAGTATTGATAGTGTTCAAGCTGTTTGTTACTATTATTTTTTGATTATTAGTTTGAGGGAAATTCTGACACAAACGTTTCGTTGTTGCAATGGAAATTTTTTGGTCAACTATCTTCCACTTTTTACCAATACCATCTGTTGGAAATAGACTAGTCAAACAGAGAATAAATGTATGCGATCGACCAATACAGCACAGCTGTCCCTCTCTAGACTCTAGAATCTGGAATCTAGGAGATAACAACGTATCCTTACCAAAAGTTTTGGTAAAAAATAGACTCTGTCATCCAAGAAGGGTTAAAAATACTAGTTTCGGTTTCTTTGCACCGGTCACATTGATAAAAATTGTGTTATCTAACCCATTTTTACCGCTGTGAGCTAAATCTCGTTGTACGAAATACCTTGAGAATAAAACACACTAGTCACGCAAGATAAAATTAACGCGTTGCGTGTAGATTATTATGATACAGTATACGCAGCCCTAGGTCTTTGCGCAAGTGTCGGAAAAAATGTTAGTGGCCTCCTCCAAGGTGAAAAATTGTTTGGCAATTGAATAAAGATTGCTCGAAGGGTCGTTGGGAGTATAATGAAAGACTAGGTCAATGGGTTACTTTACCACAAAAGTTACGACAATCCGCTTATTTTTTTTTATATATACTTGGGTTTTTCAAGACTACAATGTGTAATTAGAATCGTAAATTAATTTTTTGCAATCTTATCTGCGTTCCTCGTACTCTAACATTTTCAAAATCATATTGTACATATATATTAACAAGTTGCAAATTAAATTCATCTAGAAATATACAAATATTAATTTATTTAAAATATAGAATATTAATTTTCTCAATACGTTATACATGTTCGATGAAATATATCTTTTCATTTTCATTGTTCATTGCTCGGTTGATTAGTTGGTATTAGATTAACACCACCTTAGCTTCTAAAGTCCCTAAAGTGAAACAGTACTCTCAGTTTCCAATACTCTTCAACGGTGTTTGATCGTCTGTAATTGGGTACTTCAATTTGTGCTGAGAATACTCTCAACTCGAAATTCAGTTAAACGTTTCAACATCCTAAAGTTGCTCGTTTCGTACTAGACATTACGAGACATTGAAATAGTTAAAAAAAGAGGAGTAATAGATAAAATTATTACGTTCGAATCGTCCCGTTTTTAGTAGAAAAATTAAAATTAGAGGCAGACTGGTGATCCAATAAAATTAGTTACATTGTCTAATATATAATTTCTTACAACTTGAACAAAAAGAAAATTGACGAGTGTAATTTTTATTTATTTTGTGGTCATCAGAAGTTACAAAAATAATTTATACATGGAACAAGATTGTCTATATTAGGCCACGCTGATAAATAATTCAAACTGGTACAATAATATCATTTATCGACAAGTGTCTTCGACTTCATTGTCTAATAAAAATTTAAGAAAATCTTAAAAATAGTCTACGTCAAGAGGCCTTTCTTTATTCATAAAAACAACATAAAACGGATAGAGTATTCGTCTAAAGATTGGAAATTAATCGTGGAAATTGTTAAAATTAATAATCGTTAATTTTCAACCTAAAAAAGAAAGCGATTGATATTTTATACGAATACCTATTAAACCTGAAGTAATGCCGCAACAATGTTTACATTATCGATTTTCTCTCGTTTCTATTTCACGAAGTAGCTCGATTTGACCTCCGCAAGACTCGTGTGAAAACATTAAGGGGAAGATACACACGTATCTTCGCTCAAGGAAAAGTGAAAAATAAGATATGTTTATCATCGAGCGATGTTACAAAATTGACCGCCGGTGGACAAAAAATCAGTCCACTCTGGCGCGCAGGTAGTCACGCAGGTAAGCTCGTCCTTACGGGCAGCTGGCTCGTGAATTAGGCCCCTTTCTTTCCATGTGTGCGGCACGTTGGGTCCTTCTGAAAACTCGGTTGGTTGTGCGCCGCGTCCGTGTGAATTCAAAGGACAGGTTTAACGGAACCAGTTTGAACCGCGTCAGTACGGTCTGCGCTTTCGGACTGTGAGCGTGTGTAGACTCTAACGGACGCCAATGGCGAACGCAAAAAGAAAAGCGAAGAAACGTAGCAATACTCCTGGCAGACCGCGAAAAAGAAAGTTTTTCGGTAATCAGTATACAGCGAAGAAGAAGGAAGCATCCGACTCGGACACATTGGCCGAAACAACGACCGGCGGTGACGTTATCAACGACTCTAGGCGAGGTTATCGTACCGTACACTTTGACACCGTATTTACGAAGCTCAGTGCGTTGCTTATCTGCAAATCGTGTAAAAGTGACGTGAAGTTCGATAATACCAGCGAAAACGGCGCGAACGTTAAAATTATCGTGCAGTGCGATTGTGGCTCGAAATTCATCGAATCTCCAACGATTAAATCGGACGATTGATCGACCGTGAGTCGATCCATCGATCGTAATATAGTTATTTTGTGCTTCGTTGGACCTATCGTGTAGTCTCTACGAGATGTGTCGCTCCATCGTTGAGAACGTACATCGTATACGTAAAAGCCGTTTTCAAACTAGTTACACGGAACACCACGGTGGATGAGCGCGGGAATAAAACTGCAGAAGCGAGAAAGCCACCTTTATCGCCCAGGCTGCTTCCGGAAATGGTACTCGTTATCGAGTCGTGTTATTGTAAGTCTCGTGAATACTAGAAAAATAAAGCCCGGAGCACGACCTACGGGAGGAAACACACGCGCGGACGAGTGGGCTGCAAATCATGCCAGAAGTGCTGGGAAAATGGAAGTCGGACGGGCGCTGTGATGGAAATATTTGCACGATCGGAGAAAGTCTACCGAGTGAAATGTGTAAACCACATGGACGCTGGACGCGTTCGGAGTTTTAGTATTCTTCTTTGCGACGAGTCCCCGCCGATGGCGACCTTTTTACGAAGGATGTGGAATGCGTGGGGACACGGTTGGAAAGAAGGTGGGGACGGGACCGAGAGCTACCAAGAAAGATGACGGGGACATCGGGCGGGGGTGGGAGGAACGAGCGAGAGAATTAATCGATAAATTAATAAGGGTCGCAGAATGTATCAGGATGTGTACACGAGAGACATTTGGTCAACTTTATATCGATAGATACTTCCACGAGGCTTTGTAGGGCAACTATTGTTCCAAAGGAAAGGACGACTGATCTATAACAGGTTAATCTGAGGTCGATCTAAGGTTTTACGAGTTCTCTCACGAACCTCTTCTTAACAACAAGGTACAAGAGACAATTCGTCCCGTATAGAAAGATTTATACGATTCGTTGAAGAAATATCTCAAAAGATACACGTAAAATAGAAACGATAGTCTCTTATTATGTTTATTTTGAAACGCGTGTGTATATTGCGAGTCAAATATTAAAGTTTCTTGTTATTTAATAGCGTCGAACCTTAATGGAGGATTTCAAATTGTTTTAAACGTTTCCACCGTGGTCGAAATCATTGCTGGGATAAGAGTAACTTGTAAAAAAAATGAAGCAATGAGATACAGATTGCGTTTAAGGTGTATATTTTAAACGTTTCAATTCTAAAGCTTCTGGTCTTTTCACAATGTAGATTTTATTATGTTTATATTTTACGTATTTGAGTTTTATAGTTATATATGTACTGAAAAAGAATGGAAGCTTTACATTCCAATAGTTTAAAATATATACTATAAGTATTGTTTCTATCTGATCAATTTACCACCTTTATTGGAATTATCAATAAACAATTTACCATAAACTTATTACCAACTTTCCAGTATATTTGAAGAGGTTAATTGTTTGTCGATAAAATAGGGTAGAATATTCGGTAACATCGTATAGATCGGAAAGACATTGTTGATCGAATAACTATTTTCTGTCGAAATCCAAGATAAGCATTGGTTTTGAAGTTAACTTAACCTGAAATTCTCGATCCAGTGGCATGTTTCTGCGCACCTACGTCGCGCAGCTGTCTTAACTGCATAGCGCGCAAGACCGAGAAGCGTGTCAAGAAGAAGGGGTAACGTGAACCGAGCCACTTTACATTCGATGTATCGAATCCGTGCTGCCAGGCGATACGATAGAACCTCGATTATCCGAACATAATACTATCTACATATTTTATAATACGAACGTTCGATCTTACAAACTTTCATCCTACGATTGCATTTTCGACAATAACATTCTTCAAAATAGTTTATAATCTAAATAGTTAACATTTATACACACAACGTTAACATTTATTTAAACCTAATATCTTGTAACTCAAAAACGAACGATCTTTTGAGCCACATTTATCGAGCTTTTTTATTTGCGTTCGTATTGTACAAACTACGGTAAAAGTTGGCTGTTGCTAAAAAAGATTTGTTCTCTTTCTAGCCTGTTTATCTTTATTGTGGCGATAGTTAACAGATCACTTACGCTTCTCTGCCTCGAAACATATCACTTTACCTCCATTTCACCCAGCTCAACTATTTATTTTCCGAAATAAAAACGTTTCATTCGTACTCCTCGTAGGTTGAAAAACGACACCCATAAAGCGTCATTACTGTTCTCTAAAATACCCATTGCTAGAGAACAACTGCGTCTTCTTGGAATCGGCCTCGCCCATAAATACAGTCAACATTGCAAGGACAAAAACACGGAAGAAACATAGCTTGGCCTACATTTGTACCTCGCGAAGCACACCACCAGAGGACCCAGCATATTTAGTGTATTGTCCTATTTTGTAAAGCCCCTGTCGTAGTACAATGTTATACGAAGAGAGAGAGAGAGAAATACAGGGTGTTCTATAACCGGTGGTGCGTACAGGCAAACTCTGACTCTTCGTGAAGAAGTAACTGAACAACGTGTAATAAAATAGAAATTTTTTTCTTTTTTTTTTTTTTAATTCACTTTGACCAATTGCATTCAACCGATGGATCGTATTGCAAGCTGTTGTCTGTTCGTACATTGTTACACGTTGTCACGTCGGAAAAGTAACTTGAAAGTACCATTTTTCGCGAGTATGTTCTTGCGTATGCAGTACATAAAATAAGGTAATAAGAAATGATGATTTTCGTAATCATATAATAACACGTAAATACAAACGCGAAGAAACACAATAGTGTATACCAAAGTGTGAGTGTATTACCGAAAAGAAAGTACATTGCCATCTACTTTTGTATCGTACTACTGGTTGTGGGATTTTCTGCACGAAGAGTATGAAAGACCGAAAGTGGATTGCAATCGTGCAACGCAGATGTAACAGCGTCATATCTCTCGATATTTCGAACGACCCCATCACCGTGGTGAAACTTTAAGCAAAATCATCGGACTGTCGCTGTTGGCATTCTTGTAACTGCAACCACATTCGACATCGAATATGTATTATATTTCTGTTTGATGACGTAACCTCCATTGTATCGTCCGTGAATGAACAACGCAGTATGAATTTGAACGAATACGTTAAATTGGTCGACGACACTCTCCATGAATTTTCCTAGCGAATGTACGAGTATGGTTAATAATGTCATAATCCAATTGCGATATCTTTATGGGAAGTAATTAAAGTTGGAGGAATGAAGCTAATAATACTTAATAACCGATTAAGTTTCCAATAATTTACTTTAGAAAGTAGGTATTATATCTCTCGTGGAATACTTTTATGTTAATTTAGGGGATTTGGAGCTTTAAATTTGAATTGCATTTTGCAAACAATGATTCAGACTTTGGTACGGTTAAGGACTTTTCGATTTCTTTTGACAAATGAAATTTGCATAGTACGATTTGTCATAATCTCGTGGGAATATCTTGTATATAAAAATAAAAGTATTCAGCGAGGTATATTTATAACGATCTTACGTTGACTTTTAAAGTGGGTCTGAACTTGGGCTTAGCCTATAATCATACTTCTGTTTGTGAAACACGTATGTGTAAAGTATTTTGATGCATTTAGGCTCCAAGTCTTGATGCACCTCTACACGCAAAATATTCGAACGATCGATGTAGATGAATTATTTACCTAGGTTATACAAAAATATAATTCTATGTTACAAGTGGAATAATAATTATCAAAATCGTACATTTTTAGCGAAATACAAAAATCAACCGGTATAATAAGCCAATTATGTAATATTAACCGAGTAAATATATTATTCTGTGTTTCTTATAAAAAGTTATACGCGATAGTGATAAATTAAAAGTCGTTCCACGATCGAATGATTAATTAAAGTTCAGCGACGAATAAAGTTAGCAGCATTTCATCGACTTCTATAGGATCTAAGCAGTTAAAGGCGCTTGGGAGCCTCTGACACTCGTAGAATTTGTTACCTCACATTTCACTTTTATGCCTTTCTATTATTGGTTCTGACAATGAGATGTCTACAATGCTGAACACTCACTTGTGGACACCGAATATATTTCTTGCTTTATGCTTGGATGTTAAAAATCTGAATAAAAGCTATCAACTACCTACACAACGTGATATTAAGAGTCGAAAACGAATCGCGAAGATATTTATGTATTATACAACCTTGAGAACTCTATAACTTTTCATACCAATTTTAAAGACCTGTTACGGCTACACGACAACGCGTATTAACAAGAATGTTTGAATTCAATTGATAAGATTCCTTTCTATCGTCTAGCTTCACTTGACACCGCGAGATGCAATATTCCAATATCGGTAATACGCATCGATATCTCGACTTATTTACACGTCGATATACTAGAATGTAGCTGTTCTCGTTAATACGTTTCCATCGGAATGATTTCATAACAAGCGAGTCAGGTGAACTAAGTGTTAAAAAATTTCAATTTGGCGCCACCGGAACCCCCTTCGTTCGCTGTTCAATTTTAATGACGCGGTCATGCAAAGGAAGTAGAAAATAGTTTCGCTGCAGCCCCGGAGAATTCAATTTGTCGTGTCTGAACTTCCAGCTGGCTCCTCCACCCTCGTCCCTTTTCTTTTTTCGCTATTTTCATTGAACTCGTTTTTAATATTGCCCTTCTCCGGCTCCATTTATACATATGTATGAAGAGATTTTAATGTTCTTCCGGCGTATGGGGGCGTCCACACGGCAAGCTGACATTATTGCACCCAACGCGTTTCGCTCTGCTGACGCAGCTCTTCCGAAGATCCCGCAAGAATTTTTACACGAACACATGTATATGGATCTCGTCTTCGGAGCGTACCGCTTTATTACACCATTGTAATAGGGATTTAGCAATGATCCTTTCGTTCTCTCTTCTCGAACAAACACCACGTCGTGTTAATTCGTTCAAACGTTACTCGGTCAGGATATGACGGTAAAGCCTTCAATTAATAGAAAGATCTCGAACAAGGGAATCTTCTAATAACGGAACAAATTTTCTAATCTTGATAATTCTTTCAGCGAAATAACACAAGTACCGGTAACAAGTTTCGTAAAAATTCTACGTTATCGTTAAAGATCGTTCAACTGTACGGAATAAAATTCCAGAATCTTCGGTATTTGAATGAATAGAGAGGCAGCGAATAAAATAATATACTTTCTGATTCAGATTATTCCTCGAATAAAATGATATAGTTATCAATGACAATTCTCGTAAGAATTATATTTCATCGTTTCGGCTGCATTAAATTCTTCTTACGCTTAAAATCGCGTAACCTCTGTTCTCACTGTGACGAAATTTAAAGATTCGCGAGAGAGATATTTCTACTGCTTGAAATCTTAATATACTTTGCTAAGCTCGCGGTAATCTCACCACTCTCCAATAACCTCATATTTTATTTCGGTCGTCGGTTCTCTGGTCCTTTGTTGCCATTATTCCCTTTGAACTTGTATGCTGACAGTTTCGCGCTAAATTGTACTAATCGAAAACGATTTTCAACCGTTATAAAAAAAAGATTTCTGTACGAGAAAGGACATTGCACCGTGTGAGCTCTGGATAAATAGATCCACTGATAGATATGTATAATATATAATATATATATATATACATATTTCGTGGAAGTTTACCGGTACTCCGAGTACAATTAAATTCTTTATAATTCATCGTCTTTTATCGGTTCCAGTCTACAAACACCGGGATCGATATAACGCGTTTCCGCGTGTCGAAAAATAATTAATCACGACGAAAAGTTCCGCGAAGTTTGCTCAGCGAAGCAAATCGTGGAGACCAAGAAACTCAACCGTAGAAAAGGTGCGCCAAAGGCATTGGCCTGCAGATGGTTAAGCGGTGTCACGGCCGAGTCGTGATTTATGTAGCGGTGTAAGTCGTTGAGCATTATGTAATTAGCAGTAAATCTGGTAATGCGCCGTACGGTGCTTGACTGCTGCAGTAGACTCTAATTTCTATGCTGCGAACCAATCGCATTAGTGCCACGCGGCTGTGCCTATGTTCACCATTTTGCCTCCTCTTACTCCGTTCATGCGCGGCAGATATTTAAGTCGTTAAACAACTACACGCGGCTACCCCTCCTCGCGAAGTTTCGTGATCTAGCTTCCCTTAAGGACACGTTGAATGCGCTGAATGGTAGGGATCGGTGCCAGACGTTACTTACTTAAATTGCTTGTAACATCGAAACAAGAATGTTTCGCGGAACACCCGATGCATTTACCGTGTAGCCGCAGATATATTGTGACAAATATTCCCTGGTTTGTACAAGCTTGGTGAGGACGAGAGCTACGATATCGACACAGGACGATTCTTCGCGGAAGAACGAATCGAAAGTGTGGAATAATGGTTTTTGCCACGAGCCTTTGTTTAGAAGAAACTCGGCTTTGAATATCGATTCGGCGCGCGCGCGGGATCGGGTGTACTCGGTTAACGTGTTCGTCCGTTCCTCGTTACTTTTGCCGATGTTGGTGTTTGTAAATATCGACGGTGCTGCGTTGACCGTCTTAACTGGTTCCGACTAGTTCGAAGATAGCAAGATCGATGGGAAACGGTTAATATGTACTATCGTCAATATTTACAGTACACCGAAACGACTAGAAATATTGAGTAACGGGCAGAGCCGTTCACCAAGTTATATTTTATCGCACGCGTGCCCGATGAATTTTCGAAATTGATTTCCTCGTAAACGAAGCCTCGCGCGAGAGTGTTTCGTGCCACATTTTCCGCTTTATTTTTCCACGCGAGCTTCGAAAAAAAAAACGTACAAACCAATATTACGTAACGGTTACGGTGGTAAGTTGCTAAGTAACGAATTAATACGAACATCCATCCAAGTGACATTCAATTTCTGGTATTACAGATAACAGATGGTTCCACACTCGCTGCAACTTCTCAATTCTAATCGGATTTCCTGAATGGAATTTAACGTAATAATTCAATTCGACTGGATATCAATGTAATACCAATGTAGACCTTTCGCGGTGGACATTTTTTCAACGAGTAAATTATTGTAACCACCGGTGTCACTTAAGAATCACGATACATTAACGATGCCGATGTTGAGGAACGTTAAAGTGTCTAGCCAACGTAACTGCCAAAAATTGAGAGTATCGTTACGCGCCAAGAAAAGGAAACAATCTTCTAACGTAACTATTAATTCTGAGTCGTTGGCATATAAGGGTTGTTTCTTTCGTCGTAAATTTTTACTGCAACGAGACAAGTGATATACGAATATTTTAAACCACAATGTTGCCCCGTCGTGCAACGTATAGTGATTTCGCGCGTGTACTCGCAGCTGTCAAGCGTCTTGGCACGTGACATCGAAATGCGCGCGAGAAGGAGAAGCGGTTGCGTGAACTTGGCCATTAGCCCCTTAGCTGGCAAGAATATGTACGGCCAAGTAAGCAGAATGAGAGTAAGAAACAGGATCTGTGCGATCAGTTTCAGAAAGTATTAGAGACACCTACGTGATAACTCGCCGGATAGTGCTGTATTTTTTTTTACAAAAACAACCGTACCTGATATTCAACATTTCGTTTATCCTCGTCGCTCCTGCAACTCGAACCCAACTGGTTCACGTTTGCGAGATGACTTATCGATCGAGCTATTGTTACATCCTTTCTAAACCTAATACTCAAAATAATTCGTCCATTTGATCCTTAGCGGTATCCATTATCTATCTGCCGAGTAATGAGTTGAATCTTGTTAAAATTTAATCGATCGTACCTCTGCACTTCCATAATTGAAAATATGGAAGTAAATATAAAGCAAATTGGTCCATTGACGACATAAAAATAATTTAAATCGAGGAACATTGTTACACAATTGTACCGTGTTAATCATCGAGCCTTAAATATCTTAACCTTGGATCGTCGCTTCGAGGTGCATCCCGACAGGTCTGTATTAAATTGTAAAGTGTTACTATACAATTAAATTCAGACTCGTTGCAATATCGCTCGAATGTAATGGAAGAGAGTCGAAGGTTAACGTATTTACGACTGGATAATTATCGTAGTCTTAATAAACGGTCTCGTTATTTGCTAAATAATCCACTTGGCGAACATTATGGAAGCCCGAAGAACGTCATTCGAATTCGTTGAATTCTTTAATACTTCAGTCCGCCGCTGGTCCACCGTGCAAAGAGAATACGAATGCATTCTACGGGCAATTTATCGTTATCTGGCTTCTTCTCTAACCCCATTCCTCGCTCCGCCGTTTTCTCTTGAATCACCTGCTCCTGCCGGAGCTCATTTCTCGTGCACGGACGATTTATTGGATTCTCATTCGTCGAACGTGGCTCCGCGAGAACGCTGTCTAATTCGAATCGCTTCCGACGCACGAATGGCCGCCACGATTAATCGCTTTCTTGAACAGGTGGATGTGGTCGTCGGGGCTACCAAAAGCTCTCCCTTTCTCCACTCGGTTGTCCCCGCTTTTGTTTCCTCTTTCGTGTCTCTTTCTTCTCCGCATTAAACCCGTTCCCGAATTTAATGGACGTGTTGGAACGATTTGATCGCGATCCTGAACGTAAAATGAGTCTCGGGCCTCTGTAAAAGTACGATTTAATTCTTGCAACGATCGATCGTTCTCTAATCTCGTGGCCAGTGACTCGAGCAACGCGAGGGTCAAAGGTGTCCACGTGTAATCGAGGAGGAAAAATTGATAACATTTTTAATCGATTGAGAAAGTAATGGGAGAATTTCTCTAAGCTGGAAAATTGTTTATCGAGAAACGATCACTTTTAATCATTCTTGTACATTGGGCACAAAATTCTGAATCCGTTTCAATCGTAAAAGTCGAGATCAACTTCTGGATCGTTCCTACGTGCTCCGCTCGATCGAAAGGATAAAAATTTTCGGAAGGAACCCCCATTTCTTCGACTTTCAATAAATTCACATAGACGATGAAACAAAAATTGATACTTATATTTACACTCGAGGTAAATTTAACAATATCAACGAACGTCCACCGATCCAGTTACACGTAATTCGTCCGCGAAAACCTCGACAAACGTTTCGTCATTCACTTGTACAAAGTAAATACGCATTGACACCGGCCGATGAATTAAACCCAAATGAATTCGTAAAAAGGAATACGGGTTTCGTTGAAAAATCAACGGGTCGATGTACTCGAACCTGCATAGGTGAGTACAAATGTCACGTGACATTTGTACAAATTACATTTCTTCGAATTACCGCGGTGCATCGTTTGCTCGTGTAACCAACCGGTGGCTTGCATTCGGCGCGATGTTTGAAGTTGCGTGTCACCGTTTCGGAGAGCGTAAACGCGAATGAAACCGTTTCTTCTGTATCGTTTAACGCGAACGACAGTGAACACCGAAAATTTTCCCACTCCCGTGGAAATAAACCAACGCGTGGAAATTCATGCACGATGAAAAGGTGTACTCGGGCGATACTATATGGGTTTACGATGAGGTTGAAAGCGCACAGTGGAGACACTAATACCGCGGCGCCTCTCTCTCTCTCCTTTTCCTTACTAATGATATAAGACTTAATTGGTGCGGCACTCAACACCGTCGAATTAACGGAGAACCCAGTGCCGTCATTAATATGATGCATTACCCAGGGCCTCGGCTGGCTCAGACTCCTCCACTCGACTTGACTCCACTTGGCTCCACTTCGCACGAGGCTGTGCATCAGTATTCAACTCGTTCTTTCTTCGATCCACGCGAGACACGGTTCCGCGGAAAGTTGTTTTCGGTGTCTCGAGTACAAATGACACAATCCCATCGGATAGAGATCTACCGGTGGGTGCATTCCTACGACGTTGCCAGCCACCCGATTTTCTTTTCTTCCCGTTCGATACCATTTGCGTTATAACACCAACGAAAATTATTGGATAACACAGCACACCAACCGAGGGCAGGTTCAACGAAACGTGTCCCGTTGTTCACTAATACTTTAACTAAGGGTAATTCAGCGGAACGAGACGATGTTGAATAATAGATCAACTAAGGGTAATTCAACGGAATGAACCATTGTTCAATAATACAGCGACCAAGGGTTCATAGGAGAGTCTTAATGAATAATTTTGTTAAATATAAATGTTTGATAGTCGGATGAATGTAGGAGCACTCGAGTCTATTCGATACATAGAAATGCACTTCCTGCTGTATAGCGTTACTTTCGTTTGTTTTCCAATTTTCTGACAACGGAGTACCAAATTTTCGGATTTTTATTCTTCTTCGAGTAAAGTAATGCAGGTATCGGTAAGAATTTTCGTAAAAATTGTACGTTATCGTTAAAGCTCGTTTAATTGTACGGAATAATATTATGTCTTCTCTATTTGGAGGAATGTTCTCGGAGTAGGTGGGTGTCTTTGGTTTCAATTGAGGATAATAAATAATTGTTTGCGATTTCATCTAACTCCTTAGAACTAATGTCGCTAGTGTCTAGCGTCGGTTGTTCGCGATAAGCATCTTTTATGTTTCCCCAGGTGATGTAGTATAATTGTTTTGTTTCGTCCCTTGCATACTGTAGCTGATATCGAGAGAAAATTACTTTTGCCCTAAAATAATACACTACGACTTCAAAGTTGGGCATTTAGATTCGAACAATTAAATCATGGGTTAGTAATTTTCTTCGAACATTTTTCATATGATTTTTATTATTAATGCTTCTTGTTTCACTACACACACACACACGTATATATATTTTCTAATTTATAAATTATGATACGTATGACCTACATTCGCGCAACAATTTTTTATTCGCTTCAGCTTGTACATTGATCTCTGAAATATTGATGTGCGTTTATAAATTATTCTATGAACGAATAAAAGAAAATATTGAATAAATATGGGTCGTACGTAATACGTATCATAGTTTACAGGATATAGAGTACATATTTAATTAAATTTAATTAAACACACGGTGCAGCTACCAGCTTTAATAACAAGAATTCTACAAAAGAATCTGAAGAAATTTAATAACACGCGGGTCAATTCATCGTTCGAATTTACATACAACTTCAAAGTCATATTATATCGTTTCAACGTACACCTAACATTTCCATTATTCTTTCGAAACTCAGTTCTAATAGACAGCGCTTTCAATTTAAAATTTGCATCGCAAATCAAACGCGAGAAATATAAGCAAGTACTGCGCGAACAATTTATTATTTACCTCGGTAATGTCCAAATTTAATTTTAGATCTAAATCAATTTTAGATCACAATAGTAATGGAGTTCTTCTGTATCAAAGGTGATACCATTGATCTGATCTCGATCGTCGTGGTGCTTGATTTTTCCACAAGGTTGATAACTACGAGCACCTGATTTTTTACTCCGTTGTACATTTTTCACGTTATTTCGTCGATCGTCGAGCAGAGTTTCTTCAGAAATCGGCCTCGATCGTGATAGATTGAAACACGACTTCGCTTTTATCGACTTTAATACAACTGTATTTGACTTGATTCGCGCTTGCATAGTCGATGGCCACCATTTCCCTGTAAATTCGCTCTTTATCGATTCCACGAAGGCCGTTGAGGTGCGTACGGTAGCTAGATTTGCGGTCTACCACGAGGACCGCAGTTCCATCACGATTTTTACCCTGACAATTGCCACACTTCGGGGTGTTTAACTATCCTTTAAAGTGGACCGATACGCAATTATTATCCGAATACTCCTACACCGAGCCCTGTTATAGTTTTCAGATATATGAGCTCATATTGAACAAAATATACTCTTTTACTTTTACGTACAGCATAAAGTAACGATTTCCAACTATAAAAATCGAATACAAGTATTGGGCGATAATTTCAGAAAATTTTTTCAGTAAAATTTACATAATTTCGTATACCTAATTCGTTGGTTTTTGGTCTTGGTAAATGTCATTTTATAGAAATTTATGATCAATTTAATAACGAAATGGAAACAAAGTCTCTGGCAAGAGTACAAGTTTTTATATAGAAACATTTTGCGTGACTGTCTGCTGTGAATGTAAACAATTTCACATGTGGACTATGTGAAACAATTTGGATAGTTTTTAATTTATATTACATCCATTAGATTTTTAAAATTGTAAAAGTAATGTACACAATAGCATTATGTTGTTTCGATTAAGTTCGTCCTGTTTCTGATAATGTACAGATAGGTCCATGTTTCTTATTTGTCGACAAATATTTCTCAGAACGAATGGGTAAGCTTAATCTCCGTGTGCCAAAGTGTGAAATAATTAAGTCTTAATAATAATTCTGCACGTGATACCGAGTGCGATAGTATCTGTGTAATACGAATACAATTACACGAAATTTGAAAAAGTCTGAATAAAATTTCTCGATCCTCGTCCATTTCGATAAATTTAAATTCCTATTTTTATCTGACCGAAGATCGTTAAGAATGTAGTTCAATTCCCAGAATTCACTGCTTTAAGAACTGGCTTCGCTGAAATCAACTCGCACCACCCTTTAAGCCGAGGATTCGAATAAAAAATTAATGAGATCGTGTACATCGAACTGTGTTATTTCCGTTCTTTAATGAGATCAGATACTAAAGTACATTTTTCAATAGTTTAGCCTACGGTTTATGACTGGTACAATAACGAAGAACTTCATTACGATGTTGATTAATAGAAAAAAGTTAATTGCTACACGATCTTCCCTACTCCGGTTCGAATTCAGCTCTTCGTGAAGGAATCACGATGAAGAATGGTTCCGATTGAGTTTCATTTATATAAGTCACCGGTGTGTATTGCATCTTCGATAATCGCAAATTTATACAACAATCGGATGAAATTGTAACGTTTGCATTTATGGAATTCGGTAACGGATATTTGCTTATCTCGTTCGGATGTCGAATTTTAAGTGGAAAGCGAACATTCTTTCGGCTCCAGATTCAATGTCTGTTATAATTACACGTCGCGAATTAAACTGGATGGGCGACGAAATTGCATCGTCGTTGAAACGCGCGCAACACTTTTACATTTGATGGAAGTGTAGCATAGTGAGCTTCCCAGTAATCGGCTTTAGAAGCGTGTAAAAACTCGATTAAACGACACCTACATTATTTGTTAATAATGTTCGGATGATGTTAGATATCGTTGCACCAGTGAACTCGCTCTTTTCACCGCGATGAACAACGATGGGAACTTTATCGTTGAAAACGTTATAAGAATCAAGCATGCTACGACGCGATTTATTTTACCAAACGCGTTCCGTCTGTGAATTCAATGTCTCTTTTTTCATGCATAAACGTACATACAATGTACACGTTCTGCTCAAAATAAGAATATGTTCTTTTTAAGGTACGATTGTATTCTATATGAAACCAGTTCTTCATTCGTGCTTTTGGCGGATGTATAGACAGAGTTTGAAAGAAAAACTGGTTATAATTAGTACATGACTGGCAATTTAATATCGAGCAGAGCAATAAATACAGAGACGATCGTGGTTAAAGATGACGGTAAAGTTTCATAGAAAAATTCGATCGTGGAACGATCATTATTATTAAACGTCTTTATTATATACCCTACAACTTGTACGCGCGATTAAAAATACATACCGGAAATAAAATACAACCACAATATCCTACGTAAGAAACAAGTTGAGGATACAAAAAATTCTGTTACAAAACCTAATCTCAAATTATATCGATTCGAGACACGAGGAAATTGGAAAGATTTCTAATGGAAAGCTTCCATGCTCATCTCTTGGTTATTATTATTTATTTTCTCGATTACCCGATAAACTTACCAACTTGTCTGAACATAGGGAAGCTTCCATGCTTTATTATCCCTCAATTATATTATTTAGTTTCTCGGTGGCACGTTAAACTTCTCAGCTCGTTTGAATACAATAAAGCTTCCATGCTTTATTATCTCTCAATTATATTATTTAGTTTCTTGATTACACGATAAACTTTTCGGCTTGTCCGAAGGTAGCGAAAGCTTCCGTGCTTTATTATCCCTCAATTACGTTATTTATTTTCTTGATTACTCGGTAAACTTTCAAGCTTGTCTGAATACAGGGTATTTCGCGTTGCAAGGTGGAATCTCTTCCGTCGTAAAACTGTAAATGCATATTGGAAAGACGAATTACTCCGAGGTCGTATTCATCGAAATGTTATCCCTTTATTTGCAATATCAGTCTGATGCACGACTACCGTCTATCGTTGATCAACCCCCAGGAGCGGGCGGCATTCATTCTCAGCTTCAGGAATCCTTGCAACATTCGCAAGCTCACCCTTGTCGGGATGAAGTCGGATGAATTTATACGAGTGCTCGCCGATTCTCTTCCACGTCTCTTATTCTCTTTTCGACGTGCCTCTATTTTCTTCTTCCGCTACGCCATTGCTATACCTCCCGATCCTGCATCTCGGCGACTTGAAGGATCGACCTGTCTTTTGGAATTCCAACTTCGTTCCAACACCGATACTTGTTTGTCCACTTGTTAGGAGAAATGGACATATCGTGTCGGTAGCTACTTACGATCCATGAAGTTTGCCGAGGTTGTCGAGCAGATCGCGAATGTTATAGAAATTGTGCGCCCGATGATCCCCGCGATGCAACATTTTCATTGCTTCTCGCAACAATCGTCGGTATTTGTACGAATCGTTCTCGTCCACTCGCCCGTAAACGATGCATAGGTGATCTTCTCCCGAGTATTATACTTCAAAGAGGGGAAAACCAGTTTTAAAAAGATCCCGAAGTTGATAAGTTCCAATCGATCCGTAGCAATGTAACAAAATTTTGAGCACGCTCTTGAAACGTTCTCGAAGATCGATATCGTTAAATTTTTAAGATTCTTATCGACACGTTTTACGAATAATTTTTTGTTATTTAATGTACCTGTATTACAAAAAATCGAATTACATTTAATATTGCAATAATAGTTTTCTAAATAGTCGAAATTAATATCACGTGACTGTTTCACAAAGTAGCATTCGGAATTAGGTAATTTGATTGCGTCGCATTCTGAAATTAATTTTGATTAAAAGTTTCGCGAGAGCATTTTTACGCTCTCACTTACGCACGGGTATATTCTAGTTACATTTTATATATTCATGTATGTACTGTCACGCATGCGTAATAAAGACGTATAATAATAATAATGATAATACAAAATTGATACTAATTTAATTTTTCATGCTTGACAAGAGTGAGTTCCACTATTTGCTTTAAAAAAAAAATAGAACCCCGTAACTGATTATCAATAATTAATTTAGAAAATAATAGGTACGATTAAATTTATTAAAAAGGATTGCAATATTTAGTAAACACGATGCACAAAGTTACCCAGTGATTATTTTAGCGAACAATTCCCAAACGTGTATTTACGTTTCTTCCATGACTTTAAACCAATGCTCGTTGTTTCAGAAAATCCTGCGTATTAACTTATAACAATGTAATACCACTTAACAGATTCACGTTGGATTTGAGAAGAAAATTATAGACTTGCGGCAATTGCTCTAAGGAATTAATTTCGGAGCAAACTCGACACCTTACTACTCCCAGAATAATAATGTTCTGGACGAAAACCATTTTATCATTAAATATATCAATGTAGGTTACGAAGGATTCTACAGAGTTACCAAAAAGGTCGGCTGTTAGCTAGAAACCGACGAAAGTTCTCGACGTGTTTAAATGAAACTCGAGCGCGAGAGTAGCCTTTTCACTGGAGAGTTACGCGTGCCCTAAAGCCACGTCAAGCACGCTCGGCTGGATATCAGATCGAAAGTTCGTGTCTCTCCTATTTTCCGCGAGAATTTTCGGCGTGGATCACGGCTGCGAAATCTTCCGAGATTTCTGCGAAGTTACGGAACTGGTCCTACCGAGCGGAAAATTCGACACGGTTGCTCGATCAAGCAGACCATCCGTAGACGATTAGGGAAAGCCCTGACAGATAAATTGAGGGTAATTAAGCTTAAGTCCTTTAAGGTTTAAGTTTAAATGAAATATCCGACAAAAAACGACTTCTCTAAAGCGCGCCTGCTAATTGAAAGTCTGAAACCTGCTTGTTCGAAGAGCGAGTGAAAACTTTTTCGATTACTGTTTCATTCTCGATGAAAGTATCGAAGAAACGAGAAACTGTTGGCGAACAGAACGTAAAGGAGAAAGATCGGAACGATGTTGCGTTCTCTATCGAAAGTTTACGATATAAAACGAAAAATGATAAAGTCCGATGGGGAGTGGATAGCGATCGAAAGATGAATCGAATACATTTGTACGCTACATTTGAAACGTTCCCTTTGATCGATACCGGTGTAACTCTTTCGGGAATGTTAAAAATCTACGGACTTTAGGAATGCACAGTGCAAAAGCGATTCAGGAATTTACTACGTATTCCTCGTACGTGGGATTCTTCCCTGCAATAAATTGAAAAAAAAAAAACATACAATAGGAAGGGAGGGAGATAGAGCTGTAAAATAAAAGATAGAGTGACGAAGGAACAGACGTGCGATCGTGATACGTTTCTGTAACACTAGATGGCGTTACCGTGGCTGCGCGACGTTGATGCGCAGTATCACCGTGCTACTGATCGCACGACAAAACGGCTTAACATTCCAAAGTGTATAATTTAAAAAGGATTGTCCCGTACGCAACGAGTCGCATAAATGTCAAATGGCGATGTTTTGTTAACATCTTCGCGACTTCTAAATATTAAAAAAGGGTTTCGATCTAAGGAAGAAACTGTTCTTTATTAAATACATATCAATCTTTATTTTCCATATTTCACTCAAACGATTGCATCGCATTACATATACTTCGTACATTGATATGTTAAATATTTGTAAAATATTATCGAATTGGAATCGTTCTTTTGGAATTCGTTCTCGAAACAAACCGATACGTGTTTAATTTTTAATATTTGATGTTCTCACTTAACCCAGTCGCTCGTTTACTTACGCGCGTGTATTTGCATACGGAGTCTCACCGATTCTCTTAAATGCATGTGCAAACTGAACAATTGCTGCGAAAGGCACCAACGATTCGTTTAGTAGCGACTATCGTTGCTCGATGAGATTGAAAATGCATCCAAGCGAAAGATTTCACGAGAAAACAGAGCGAGAATCAACGAAGTAAGAAACAACCGTACACCGGAGGCAGTCGAGTTGATGTTGCGGCAGAAATTAGGCGAGTTTATTACCAGAAAGGGAAGTTGTTTCGAGATAGTAGTAGCAGTGAGTTTCGTTATCGCAGATTTGTGCAACGAAGCAACACACGTTTTCTCTCTCCCTCCTCCCCTTCATTACCGCCATCTTTCACCTTTTCCCCGCGTTTTCGTTTCTCCGTCCGGTTGTTCTTGCCGCTGAAAGGCAAGAGATACTCCGAGACGAATAAAGCGAACAAGGAGCAAAATCCGCGTTGAGAAAACAGACGGGAGATCTCGAGGACGAAGTGGATGAAGGAGAAACTGGCTGAGAATAACACTGCAAGCAGCATGAACCATAAAACTATTAAAGACTCATTGCCGGTGCCTCGGAGCTCTACAAACTTTCCTTCTTCGTAAGAAACACTTAGTCGTTAGATTTGTCGGAAACGATCACTGGACCCAAATCGTCTTAAGGCAACGGTGCTAAAATTGTTTGGAGAGCTATCTTAAATAAAAAGAATTCGTACTATTTGCGCTGAGTAATCGTAACGTACGTTCTCAAAGTAGATGACACGTTGAAATGTTGATCTTTCCAGTTGATGCTCGGTACAAGGATCTCTTTCCACGAATAATTACTTTTTGGATAGCTTAGCAGAATACGAAAAATAATTTATCGATGGAAAGATTGAAATTAAAGTTAATTATGCACAATTAGATTTTAATACAAATACTTCGAAATATAATAGTGATTTTTGTAAGTCAACTCGAAACCTAGTTGAGCGTCTAAATTCTGGATAAATACAGTACTGTCCTTCAGGTTGTCGCATTACCCTGCGATTGTACCCTGAACAGATGTAGTAGGTAAAATTGTATCCTGCAACGTTCGAATTATAATAATTTATGTTTTTTTTTTGTGTTTCAGGTAAGTGGAACGACCTCTTGACACCCATGGGACTTTGGAATCTCATTTTTAATACTCTCGTGAGAAACTATCAAATATTAATTACTTTCTGTGAATACGCGAATTAAAGTTCGTAGTCTGAATCAGCATACTGCTGGATGTCTTTATCGAGCGTTCTTTCGACGCCCGAGTTATATATCAGTGATGGATTTCTTTGTCGAAATCCTCAAGAAGATTGTTCACAATTCATGCGCAGGAACGAGTCTCCTCGAGTGCATGTGAGATATTTATCAGCGAGATAGAATTTTTATTAAGGCTCGAAATCACTTACACGACAAAGCATTCAATTTCTAAGTTCGAATACAGGTCATCCAGGGAGAACGAAATATGAATGCATTTTACAAAATTTTCGATGCTTTTTTTATTCGTTTTTTTTTTTTACTTTTCAACGTAACAGAATACATTGTAATTATAACGGTAAATAGAAATTTATACTATATATTTCAACTGGAACGATTGTGTCCTTCAGGTAAGAGTAATCTTTATATATTCGTCCTCTCTTTTGTCGTTGCTCCAAATACGAAATTCTTTCTTTACAAACATTTACCATTTACGTAAGTTCTCCATTTTTAATTATTGTTAAAACTTTTACGAGTACTGTCCTGTTTTCATTAATTCGTATCTCGAATATTTTGATTTGAGTTTGTAACAATATTTCAACGACAATTTAACGTACCGTGATAGATCACAAAATAGAATTTAAATATCAGAGTCGCGGTGGAATCAATTGACCTCCCAAGGTCACCGAGCGGCTATCCCCGTCATACCGTTAGGCTACCCCGCCGTTCTCGTCTATTCGTTTTACCTCACCGTTATGTTTGAAAGACAGATAGGTGAGCTGGTATGGAATAAAACCAGCTGTGCCTGGCGTTATTCACAATTGAGGAAGTGACCTTGGGAGACCACTTAATTCTTCCCCGATTGCATACATTATTTATACATTACACGTCTGTGAAGGAATTTGGAAGCTTAATTAATTGCCAATTATTGTGCGAGTGTAAAAAATTTTTTCTTACGGTATACAGGAGTTCCGTTGTTGCTTTTACAGTTAAATGTTTTCGGTACCATTGTAATACGAAAGCCTTTAATTTAATACTAGCACTAAATCGAATAAAAAAACTTATCGTATACTTTAAAGTACTATTTCATAATTTTCATCTAATCGTCTATTGTATGATTTCTAAAAGAACCACGTTGGGAACAAAATTTACCGTGTGAGATCAATTTTCTTAAAAACGACATTTAGTACAAAAATTACGATTTCTACATTCTCGCCACACTCTTTTCTCTCTTGATTTACGTGCTTCTTAGGTAATCCACGTAATTACTCCGTTGTATTTTATTCTTCACTGTATTCGGGTTCGCGAGGTATTCTACTTTTCATCGTGTTCTATAACGTAACGTTACTTCCATTCTTACGAATGGATATTTCTTATCCCACGAATGGAATTTTTGAACCAAGCTCTCGGTTGAAGTTCAGTCGAAATCGCAGGGTAAATCGGGTAAACGATTTCACCGTGATTGTTAAATATTTAAAAATATTCACGCAGGAAGCAATTATCCGCCACGAAGTAACGCAAAGACTGCGTTTATCGACGATAATTATCACGGAGATTAGCTTCGGTGTAATGAATATTCCAACGGATTGGCACTCTGAGGACCGCAGAGACTGTCGAATCCCTGCGGGCGATGTAATCCGTGATCGATAATAATTATGCGAAACATTGTGCTCACCACGCTCGTCCCGGTCTATGCATGTAATCTTTGCCTCTTTCTCTATCATTCCAACCGCCATTTGAACAGGGAGTGTGGCTATAACAGTCGGGAGGGTTGAAAGGGAATTTCCACTCCTCCTTTTCGCAGAGGGTAAACTGGGTTAATTTCGCACACAACAAGACCTCGTCATCGAGTCTGCACGACGGAAACTGGTTGGGAAGCTGGGAAACGCGGAAGGAAGTGCACGATTGATTCTACTTTTTCTCTTTCGTACTTCTCGTTGCAATTGTTGCATCAATTGTCTTGCAATTCGCGGGAATAATTTAGTAGCTCGCGAGGGGAGTTTATGATACCGACGAGCGACATTTAAATAGAACTTTAATCGTCGACGTTAAATCCCGACATTAAATTGTAGAGATTACTGAGTATAAACAAACTGCGGGACAATAGAGGTTTCTAAAGCGGCCATTTGTATGAGAAATGACTTTCAACATTTACCGAGGAATTCGTATCGTTCTCGCCAGCCGTGTTCGATGATACAATGACGATAAGGATTTTTTACTCTTTTCTCTGTATCGAATTGCTTCGCTCATTTCGGTGATTCTGCGTAAGGAGTCTCTGGGAATTTTAGACGTTCAAATAAAAAAAAACTGAAAGAACAATGAATATATTTTATCAAGTTATACGTAACAGTACGATAGACTTAATAGTATTGTACAATTGAATTGTACAACCGATAGAAATTTCAGCAGGTATCGTTGTAATTATTTTTAACAATACGGATATCTTTTTTCTACGAGGTATTCAAATATTCAAATTTCAGATCGATGGCTCGATCAGTTTTCGAGATACGATTTTCTCGAACTTGAAAACTGTACTCGATCTCTCGATCTTATTTTGTAAATTCTTTACGGGTCGCAAATTTATTGGTAAAGTCTCACGAGTGTACGAGACAAAGAAAATAGAGGAAAAATGGTTTCATTTTGTTTTTCACGCGCGTAGAACGCAAAGACCTCTTTTAAATACCATCGGTTTCACCTGAGCGTATTATAATTGGCGCGCGAGTTCAACTGGAAGGACGAGTCGCGGATTCCTGGAATCGTTGGCTATAAATTCCAGGAACCGACCGCAACTGTCCATAGGCTCATCGTCCAACGTGGCGCTGTTCTCGGGTGGAGCTCCTTACGCGACTTTGCCCCCTTCCACATGCCGTGTTCCGTTTGTACGGGGTGTGCACACGTAACGCTGCATTAACTTGCGTTCCTGCGGTGCAGGACCTGTACTGCGCTAACGGAGAGAGTGGGGGGAGGGGGTAAGGTCCCTAAGCTCGGATGCTGACGCTAGACTGCACTGGTCTAGGAGGTGGCGGTTTATTAGGGACCACGGACATAACGGTTTATCGTACGATAAGTTAGACAACATGGTTGATACGACTGTTTGAACAATAATTACAGAATGCGCATACCAAAGGGACTAAATGCTAGAACTAAACAGATTGGGATCTTTCCGTAATTAGATGCTGCGTGCCAGACTGCCGATAACCTTGGGAAAGGACGTAGCGATCAACAATTCTGGACCTAAAATGTTTCGTATAGTTCTTTCGTTAAACTGAAACGTGCAATAGTGTTATCTTATCGAATTATAATGTTCAATATTGTCCTCTTACTAAACTTTTCTTTGGTTCCAAATAATCGAGACTGAAATCACACTGAACGTATACTTTAAGAGTTTATAATGATGATGTGATAAATGTAGTACAATTAAATTGAATTAAATAAGCGTGCGAGACGGAAATTTGTCTCCCAAATGTGTGACACAAGAATAAGTGAACGTTATAAAATAATATTGATAGAATTATATTTTAGGAGAGAATAAAGAAACATAAATTTTTTTCTTCGATTAAATAAATCGTTTCCCTTTTATAATTTGTCAAAATTCATCTTTGACATTTAGTCACTTTGATATTTCCGCTTTACGAAGTGGAGATCGTTGTAGAGATCGTTATATGATACTGTCCTGTTAGATGGCAATATTTCGTAGCTATAAAACCTGGCATACTGCACATTCGATAAACGACAGATTGGAACGTGTGTTGATCATTCAGTGTCCAGTTAGAGAGATTCACTCTATGATTTCACCTTTCAAATAGAAGCGTCAAAACGTAACGAAATACAGGACAGAGTATCAACGAATTTTGAACAGAGTCTTTAACGGTGATCTCAACTTCTCCTCGAAATACGTACAATTTCAATATCGTGAAAATAATTCGTCAACAGCGATTTGTTAAACAAGTACGTTATAAATATTTTCATCGTTGCGTTATTTTCTGTTCAAACAACGTCTCGATACTAAATTTCAAGTGTGGTTAAAGGAATTAAGTTGTCGATGTACAAGTATATAATAGTATTCGGAAACTTGATAGAACGCAAATTCAAGTGGATATAACGTGGAAAAATTCCACGTTCGGAAAAATTCGAGTGCTGGGTCTACTACTCTAAGAGCACGGAAACACACGTGCACATACACGATATGAGCTATTCCATTCGTTCTTTTTCTTGTTATCTAGGTCACGTGAAAAATTCGTAAACATTCGGCAGCGAGATCAATTACCACTCAATCACGTTTCATGCGAAACGTTTTGACGTAGAACGCAAACACGTCAGGATGTAAAATTCGTGTCGACCTTTTCACAGTGCAGCTTACAATTTTTTCGCATGCTGCTCCACGACTTTGTGCAATTTGTTTCGAATAGCGATTTCTGTTTTCATAGCTGCGTAAAAAAAGAATTACATTTAAGTAGATCTCGAGAAGAGGAAATCTTTAATTAATCGACAAATTAACGAATTAACGATTACAATGAATTCAATTGCAGTACTTTTCGCAGTGTAAATTCAAAATGTTTTATAAACATTGTACGAATATTTCTCCGCTTCTCTGTAGAATGAAATTAATTAAATGTAAAATAGATCGCGAATCGACAATAATTTTAAAACTGTATTCATTGTAACACATTTGTATATATTGTTCGAAGTAGTGTTTCAATTTAATGTAATACTAGTGTCTATCTTCGAAATTGAAAATGTATAAAAACTGTAGGTTTATATCCGACACAAAGCCACGGATTTCATATTAAAGAATACTTTTTAGACATTTTTTGGTTTGTTCCATTACTTTGGAGTATCCTGTAGAACAGGTTCGAAACGACGGTGATTACAGTAAAACGAGAAGATTACAGTTACATCTATGAAAAATCAATACCTTTCAGCGTATGAAACTTCGAAATAATAATCGTTACTAAACTTTTGAATAAACATTGTTGTACTTAGTATATTGCTAAAAAAACTATACCCGACAAAGTTTAATCGTTTAAATATAAATTATTGTACACCTTGTGGATTAATGTCAGAAAAAATGTTATTCGTTATTTTATACAATATCTGTTCAGAAATGTCACAAGTGGACTTCAAAAATAATTCCAACGTCAAGATCGTACTTCCACAGAATATAGTCATAAATATATATACTTTGTATCGAATAATTTTCCATCGAGTATCGAGTGTCTTCGAAGCCGTGAAATATGTCAGAAACGAACGTCTAATTCGAGGCTACGATGATAACACGAGGGGTCGAAACTGTATTTTCTCAAGTTCGTTATTGCCGGTAATGCAAACGATCGTAGAATTCGATTCGTCGTAATGAAAGTTTTTTTCGAATATTCGACGCGTTCGGAAGGTACTCTTGAAGCGTAAAGTTAATACCAGCCATGCTCGTGGTGCGATCGAATAAGCGCCGACTACAAGGATATAATCGCATTGCCCAATTCCCATCCCGATCGACGCTGACAAATGACTCGTCGACCTGATTACTGTTGGGATTTTAACGCGAGCTTAATTAGACGCTGCAGCTCTCATGAGTGATCGAACGGTGCACGAAATGCGCAGCTCGCCACCCTTTCTCTATTTCGCGTCTCTAACCAACACTTACTGGCTTCTCATTCGCCCTCGTCTCATATATCTGTCTCGCTATTGTAACTTCACCGCGTTTACATTAGTCCGTAATACTACAGGCAAACCGAAGCATCGCTCGAGGGAAGGGCGGCTTCTTTTGCCCATTCAAATTACAGGCTGCTGGCTACGCGAGCTCATTAAACATGTGTCATTACACTTCATTAATAATCCGTTTGGATGTTAACCTCTGCTCGCGCTGACGTTAATGTTGTCGTACCTTTTGGTCACATCGGTAATATGCTTATTTGTTGAGGAAACATTAGCGATACCAAACAGAGACGAACAGTACTTTATACGAGCGATAATCGTATGATTATTTATTTTTCAAGTTTATTCAATTGATAGTTAATTGGATAAATTTTGTTCGCGTTGACGTGAAATATAATCCGATCGTACAATTTGAAATGTAAATTTAACCGAACGAATAACCCATTAAACTTGTTAATCTTTTTTCCTTTGTTCGAAATTTTTCATTTAAATAAATATTGCAACCGTGTCTGTCTTCGTGGGTTCTTTCTGCGTTAAAATTCTATTGTGTACGTTGTGTAGGGTGTTTCGTAATTTTTGTTGTTTAATCCAAATAAACAGTTACCGACGTAAAGAAAATCGAAGATAAAGGATTTTTCTCGTGCAAGGTTAATTGAACAAAGAAACTGACTTTATACATATATGTAATAGGTATTTGTTCCGCAGACGAGACGAGGGTTCGTGAACCTCTTCTTTTGAGATATATCTTCCCCCTTCTGCACGCTTTTCCGTCTCGCGCGTTAAGGCGCTTGACGGCTGCGCGACATAGGTGCGCGGAATCATTATACCACCGACCATACAGCAGAACGATTTTAACCTCCAGAAACATTTAATCTGACCACTATTGACCTTTACGCGACAAGTCGCGGGAATCGCGACAAAATTGCAATGCTCCGTTAATAATTCAGCGCCGTTAGTATTTAAAATAGCACGGTATGCCCACAGTCGATACGAATCAGACTCTTTCTTCAATTTCTGCCATCAGGATGAATATATCATACCAGTACGAACTGCATAATTGAAAAACAACTCTAAACTCCTGAGTGGTATTTCTTTCACTGTCGTCTGAACGATTTCGGACACTCGATTTAATTTGAATAGAATTTTAAAAACGAGTACAATTTTGGTCCAGCCACCGTGCATATTGTACAACCGTTTCAGTCTCAGAGGGTTGATAACAACATTGTAAGATCCAGAACAATTTTAATCTCCTGGTTGCACACATTTTGTAACTATTTAGCCTTGCAAGAACAGGGTCAGGACAGTCCCGTGCCAACTAGAATAAAATTGTATAGCGTGCTTGGTCCCTGCCTATGAAGACCACAAGGGTGATTTCAGGTGTACATACATGGCCACCCGCATTCGAAAAAAGAGGCGTCAAAGTTTCGGAAAGGCCGCTTGGTAGTTTGGTAGTTTAGTACTAATGACCGTATCGTTTCAGTAAAAGCGGTCGTGGCATTGCGGCACAGGTACATACGTATGTACGTGCACGCTAGCTTTTTCATTTGAGTTCAAATCCCAACGGAGTAAATGCTTTTTTTTTCATTCCGTGAACTTTTAACAAGTTATTTATTTATTATTAGCGAAATAGTTTAATGGTAAAATTGAACGTAAAAACATACATAAAAAACACGAACCTCGCACGGAACTTGGTCAAACGCAAACACATAACAGATTTTCAAATTGAATTTTTTTTTGAGAACGAAACTTCCCGCGAGAACAACTTTATTGTACAGTTTTTATTTATTCTTCTGCACCGGTGCAGAACGTCCTACATTCCGTTGTTTAAATATCTCCCATTCTTTTCTGATTAATTTTCAATCCTATCGAAACGTATCACCCTCTGGCAGTAAAATTCTCTCCAATGAATATTTCTATTAACTTTATTCCGATTTAATTACATTTTATAACGTTAATTCCTGTAATATATAATATGTAAAGTGGCTTCCACTCTAACATTTTAACTATTCTCTAGTTTTCTGTACTTAGTAATTCTTTAAACAAGCGTAAACTGCATAAATTCGCGCGTATTATATGATGTATGCTGTCTGTTAGATTTTATTCAATTTCCACCGAGCGGAATTCCTCTTTGAAGGTTTATTTTATTTTTGAACTCGTTTTATGAGGTATATCGTTTCTACATTTTCATTGTTGACGTTTATCGTGTATTATGACCTCCGAATGCAGAAATAGAGGGAAATTCGTTTTAAAATTTCGAATTATAATCAGCTTGAATAGAGTCTGTACGGGACTGAAGAATAAATTACTTGATGTGCGATTCATTGCGAGATAACTTTTGAACGCGATATCACTTATCGCATACGTAGTTATTAAGGGCAACACGTTTTAATCTTTCCATGCGATTGATCACCTTTGCAACTGTGTTAACCTATAATTACCTCTGAAATTAATCAAAGTTATTCATATAAACGGTTCCCGGGCAAAGTTAATCTGATTCAATGTAACGAAACATTTACAGAGTGAAGCACTTAATATAGTCACATCGAACATCTATATTTTCTGACCTATAATTATTTGCCCTTATAAATATTAAATGGCACCGAAAGTGTTAGATGCGTGATTAAACTATTTGATTAACGACACTTCGAAATCAGTTAAGTTGTTTCTTTCGTTGAATACAATTTTTTTTTTTTTTTTTTTTTTTTTTTTTTTAGCACAATTAAACGTAACAAAATGAGATCGACTAATTATTGCCTGGTTTTGTAGGAAAAAATAAAAGTGAGACGTATTCAAAGTTACGCCCGATTGTAAAATGCAGAGTGTAAATTTGTACGTTATGTACTCTCTGCTTCACAAACGGAGAGAAAAACTGGTAGGCGTACAACTCGGAAAAGCTAGCCAACTTCCAACTTGTTGTATTTCAAAATTTTCCAATAAAATTGGAAAACCCGTCGTAAAGTCGAACTCGTGTCGATATACCACTTCAACCCACATCTAGAAATGTAGAATACCATAGAAACCGCAAACAGTTATTGCATTCGTAAAACGAGAGAGGTGAAATATTCAATGAACCGTAAAACGTCACTCTGAATTTAAAAATTTTTATGGGTTTCGTAACCGCACTCTGCGTGCCACATTTTAATAATTGCCATTTTACGGTTAACTCTCAATTAAACGAACCATTCGTGTAAAATTAACTCGAGCCACGAACACTTTGCCTTAAATACTTTCACGCGGTAGTATAATTAAAAGAATATTTTTAAAATTTATGTTGCCTTCAAAAACAGAAGAACTTCTTTATCTCGCTATAATTTCACAGATTTCCTAACCACCTTCCGCATATTACGTTTTAATAATTTCCTTTTTACAGTTGGCTCTCAATCGAATGCAACTGTTCACGTAAAATTGACTCATATTTTCTAAACCCTACATCGGAACGAAATATGGAAAATTTGTTCATCTTATTACAGTTTCTCAAATTTCTATGGTCACAACTCTTTCTGTTAAGAGTGCAATCAGCAACAACTGAAGATGTACACTTGTTGACACGGATTCATTCCGTCTTAGGGGCAAGTAGCTGAGTTCACGATGCCCCTTCTCCTCGCTGCACTTAATAGCTGCGCGACGTAAGTGCGCAGAATCATTAAGTCGACGACCGCGCGACAGAAGGACTTTAACCTTTTGGAACATATAACCTATATGCTCCGTGTCGCATGAATCGCTATAAAATGACAATCATGCGTCAATAATTTATCGAAAGTTTGAAAGAGATAATGCGGCATCATATCCAGGATTAAATTTCTATTTACCGAATACGTATTTTTACGATTTGTGAATGAATTCCTGTAAATGTGATCAATATTTTGCACGTTTTCTTTAAACGGTAGATACGTAAATTGTACGTAAATATTTCACGTATTTAATACATTGGAATATGCAAAATGTATTTAACTGTACCAAATAAAACGTGCAGCCTACATCGGAATCCATATTTCGATAAATAATTTTATATTATATTGTTTCATATTTTTAATATACATTAAAATGCGCGGAGTATGCGAGATTCAATAGAGTCTGCAGAATTTTACATTTACTGCATATTCTGCACAGTTGAATATATTCTGCATATATTGTTCCGCATATTCTGCCGTATTAAATATGTGTAATATATTTGTGTACGTGTCGTTCGTATAAAAGATGCAAAACGTCAGTTACGTAAATCGAAATTCATTCACAAAATGCAGTGCCACGTTTTTCCCTGCTGCGCTTAAGAAATACAGGTATTATTCTTCGCGAAGAACGTACAACTTCTAATTACACAAGAAAGCGAATAAAATTAGAAACCGTCATTAAGGTGCTGTTGTTCCTTTTTCTTAATTACGAAAAACGAATGGCACAACAATCCTTTATGTTCCTTTTCCAGTAATTTTAACTAATTATTAATTAATAACGTTCGGTCTAAAAAACTCGTAATTGCTTCGTACGTAAGTCCTTATTAATTACTGAAAGTAATTAAAAGTTTCATTGAGCGTTAAAGAGCTTTCAACACAACTATTGTAAGTTTACTCCGAAGGGTTCAATATTATCAATTTAACATAAGTTCCGCTCTTTCATTAGCGAACTTCAAATATGTACCGATGACACTATGTATTTCAATTTTTTTACTAAAACTTTATCTCGGTATAGTCAGAGAATGATTTATTACAGCCGACCGAATGTACGCAAATAAGGTGTCGTTACTGCTCATTTGAAATGTACTACCTCGAGATTCGAATATTAATCACAAAAATGATAAAGTATTTGGAACGAATTTTTCCTACTTTTCGTGGAACCGTTGATAATATCACGTTTTCGAACCAGGACAGATGTTATTTATATTTGAAAAAGTAGTTTCTTGTATCGTCTTCAATTTTGAGAGAGTAGAAAAATTCAAAGAAACCAGGTCAGGTGAATATGGAGTCTGCTGACTCACGGTGACTTGTACGTTGCCAAAATTTTCTGCAGAGAACACTTCTTTGGGAGATTGGCGAATATTTCGTCCTTGGAATAATTTATAAACACCTGCAAAGAAAGTTCTTGTGGCATCTCGTCGCCAGTTCCAGACATTTTCTCGTGCAAATTATTCTTCCTTCATTGAAATAGTTGACTATCTAGGTTTATGAACCTGGCAGGCTTAACGGAGCGCAGATTACAAACTCTATTGTTCTTCCTGGAAGAACGGTGGACCACAAAGTCACCCTATCAAAACTAAGTAGAACAGTCTGAAGCTACAATGACACGAAGTATTCAAAAGAATGAGATCTGCGAGACAGAAGTTTCGAAGTTGGTCTTCGTAAATCACAGTCAACCTTTAAATCATGACAGTCGAGTCTCACAACCAGTTTCCATCAACTACGAGTAGTCTCTTTAATAAATTACAGCCTTTTAATCTCACGAATTTTATCGTGCAAACTATTACGAGTTACAGCTGCTAATGCAATATCCTTGAAAATATAGAGATAGAAACCAAAAGGAAGTTCAATCGTTTCGTTTTCAATGTAGTGTGTTACTCTTTGTCGTTGTTAATTCGTAAAATTAGTAATTACGCGAGGACGTTACTTTAATAATTGAAATCATCTTGTAGCTAAATATTGTAATTTAGGGTAAGAAAATTTAAACATAAACAAGTTATTTACTCTCGCTGATTTTGGATAAATTCTAATTTTGAATATAGTTCAATTTTTCAAATTGAAGCCTAGTTATCTTTATCATTTGGAACTGGAAAATTTCTTACATTTTTTTATACGTACCTGAATTCTATGCAACTCTTATAGAAATTTTTATACACTTTCATAGAAATAAATAAATACTTTACCAATTTTAAGTACAAGTTTAATTCTGCAAATTGGAGTGTAGTTATCCTCTTTACTTATTTACTAAGAGAATTACTATCTCTAATTCTTTAGATTCATCTGTTTCAATACTATAAACTTATTCGAGATACAATTTCTTGTATTTTCATATATACTTGGATTCAAAGAGACTTTCCGGTAACTACGTAATTCCTTTCGGATCTTCCATAAATTGATTAAAATTCTCGAAATTAATCAACGAAGTTGCTCTGTAAAGCAGCTACTCTAGCGCCGACTGTAATACAGAAGTCTTTCTCCTCGACCTAATATTTATTCTTGCCTCCAGAGAAAGAACGGCAGAAAGAGCTATCCTTTTCAGCTTGGATCGCCTAATCAGATGCCTCCGTTTCAATAAAAATCTCCATTATACCGCTCGGCTAATTTCAGAAGCAAGTTTCTTCTACTTGTAGGAAAATTAGTTTGCCTTGAGCACCCTAGTACGAGTGATTCAATCACTTAATGACCGGGTTTGCGAACGCAATATAGACCTCTACCATTAACTATAAACGATCAATTTGTCGAAGAAAATGGACAAAATTTTAAGTTTGCAAACATTAGGATTAGAAACAGGGACGTTAACTGTGTTTTCGATACGCACGATTATTTTCAGATTGCTCGTTTACTGTCAGGAAAAAGAGGCACGAGTCTTCGTATAAAAATAAATTTTTAAAAACGCGCTATATATCTTCCTCCTACGAGACTTCCTTTTCAAGAAAATCGATCTTGAAAGATAGGTCAGTAGAGCGTTTGCGTAATAAAAATATCACTGTTCCGATAAAACGTTCTCGATTCGTTAACGATTATATAAATTGCAGCAGGTTCGAGCTCTGATAATTGTGGACTGCACATTGTATCGTCGAAGATACGTGATCGATGGGAAAAAGTGTACGTATTGACTGACGTTGACCATATACGACTTTTTAATACGGACAATTTCATGCAGTTCGAGATCAGGGTTACGATTGTTCGTCGACGTTAAAATCTATAAAAGTCAAGTCGGTAAGGTTCTCCCTCGATTATTCAAGGTTTAAGCTTCGGTGTCTTAACAGGCGGTTTATTTCAGTCCGATCTAACTGTTATTCGATGAAACGGGCGACGTCACGGCCGCTGTTCGTTCTACGAGCGACAGAGCCTGATGGAGTTGCCTGAATTCGCCGTAAAAAAGTTAGACGAGCCGTTTCGAATTTAGCGGAACTTTTTCTATTCCAATGGCCAGCGGACAGCCACGGCGAAGAAGTTGACCGAAAGTTTCTAACTCACGTGCGAGGAGACTTCGAGTGGAAAGGACGAGTCGTTAATTTCGTCATTCGTCGCATCCCGCGGGCCCCAGCACGTTGTTCCTTCAGGTTTACAGGTCCTAACTTTTCCTCCTTAACTCGTTAATTAAGGACAAAAGCATGGCGGTGCAGAGACCGGGCCTGGATGGAGCCGAAGAAGCGAAGTTTTAATAACATTACCGTAATAATACCGTCCGCCCCTTGCTATTCCTTCTTGCAACGTGCCCTAAATTATCAAAGGGTCTCTACGTCTCCGCCCTCGTTCACCCCCTACTCGTCCCTTGTTCCCCCGTTTGTTGCACTTTCCCTTTCGACGAATGTGCCGAGTTTCGCTCATTCGAACTTCAACGTACCTTTGATTTTACGAAATATGTACTAACTATGGGCAGAAGGGTAAACGGTAGACAACGAACGAAACGTAGAAACTTGTACAAAGCCTGAGGGACGGGTAGGCGGTTTGGAAATTTTCTCCGCTTCCACGGGACGAAAGTTACTACTACGGACAGGAATAACGAGAATTCGCATTGTTTCTCAATTGCGCGAAATTCGTCGAACGCGAAACTTCGGCTGTGACTGTTTCGGCTCGGGACCTCGAACTCTATTCATCAAAGCGCGGCGATGTCAAATTGAAAATCCTCTCCTCGATTTACGATTTTTATTCAACGAAACAGTGAACGAAAGCCGAAGATCGAGCGAATAACTTTCACCGTACGGATTTCGGTTAAAACTCTACGCACGAAGTGCCCCGTTTTCGTCAATCGGGACGAATTTCGATCGAAACGATGAATTTCAAAATTGGGGGGGCTGTTTTAAATATTGTACGATCACCTTTTCTTATTGTAGTTTCACCGGATGGATTTTGTATCGTCATCGATGACACGGTACGTGTATTCATCTTTCGCGTGTAACTGTTTATCGCAAGACGAGCAAAGTTACCGACGAGAGACATCCGCGAGATGTTCAACCCCGATTTTCATTAAACTTTGTAGGTTTATGGACCGGCCAAAAATACGAGACACGTATCTTTCTCAGCAGCGGAAAGTCAAGATTAGGGGGGAGGTAAAATTACTCTCAAAGTTTCATCTCTCTAACGTTATCTTGAAAACTGCTCGAGATATAGCGAAGTTTTTTTCGACAAATTCTTACCGATGAGGGAAAATAACATGGTGTGCGTGTATAATAGATTAAAAATAAAAGAAATTGGAATCGTTTAACAATTGTCGAATACGCGTGTAAGATAGATTATACATTGTCGAATGTTGGGATAACAACCAACGATAATTACAATGTAGTGGCAGACGTAGGAATTTGAGTAAATTTATCGTAGAAACGATAAAAATAATTGTATATTACACGACGAACACGTCGAGTTAAAATATTACCATACTCCTATATTTGCCACTACACTGCAATACTGTTGGTCGGGACGCTTTACTAGTGTACACAATTACAAGCGGTTCTTTCGTATTTATTTTTTTCACGATTGGTTAATCATTCACGGCTATAATTCCGGTTATAATTATTGTACACGTGGACCTATAAGTACGCCAAATTTCGTTAAGATCGGTTATGATCGGTACGAACATTCGAGCGAGTAAGAGAAAGACGATCGACGTTACCGAAGGTGCAAGTGACCTCTTAGAAATCTGCCCGCATCACGTCACGAGCTATATAAGCGCTTACACGACTTAGGGCGCCTGACAATTGAAAAGGTCCTGATTTCGACGACAGGTGCACGTTTCCGCGTTCCCCTCTGTGGTCGAATCATCTTTCTCTAAAAGCAGTCGACCGGAGGACGACAATTGGTCACTTGCTTGTACAACAAGTGGTGATCGCAATGCGAAAAGAACGAGCGAGCAAAAATAGAAGCTACTTATTCGATAAATGCTCGACACAGCGCAGAGATTCTTACACGGTGGCTTTATAACCAACTTAGACTAAGCTCGAAATTAATGATGTCGTGGTAGATACGACGTCTTTGTTCAACGTCTTCGCGATGTAGCTAAAACAAAGCTTGCATTTGGGTAAGCGTACTTAACTATACGCAGGATGCGCAATCGAGATTCTCCGAGACTCCCCTGCTTTTGCTAAATAGTCAGTCAGTATGCGTCACAGCCAACCCTCGCTATCCTACTGGCCCACCAGAATTCCCTTTCTGTCGATCTATCCTTTCAATGTAACACTTAACTAAAGAGCGGATAAATTATTCTATTAGATTATGAGGGAGAACAGAGGGTGTAAGAGGAACGTAAAATTAAACTTATTCTAAATGTTCTTTGTTCGGGGAAATGCCTATTTGAAAATGCCAAATCGATAAATACGAAATAATTCAAGATATAATGAAAATATAGAAATCATAAAGAATGAACCAAAATACTTAATTACAAAATATCCTCGTTTGATGTGCTACCTAACCTAAAAGGTAAAACAACAAATTTAGGAAATAGTATGAAAATAAAAACAATAAACAATTAAACAAAGTATCTTACAATTAATCATTTTCAAGCTATTGTCATTGCTTGTTACAAATTCTCTTCTTTCGACGATATATTTAGCTAAAAAATTTAGCTTTATTAACAATGAATAAAGTATCGTATAACTCTAAGAAATAATGAAGAATATAATGCGGTAAACGATTAAAATCTGGAAGTGTTGTGTCATTATAAATCCTCTTTGTTTGGAGTAAGAAAACATTCGTGACAATGTAAAAATAAAACTGGTTAAATATAGTTAGTAGGAACAAGTAGAAAATAGAAAACAAAAACAAGTGAAAATGGATACAATTCTAAATTGGCGAACGTTCACCGATCACCGGAGGTCTATTGAGTCCCGGGGGTCCAGGGGGGGCAGGTGTATCCAATGATGGCCAGGAGGTAACTCCAAAGTCTTGGCGTCCTTGAAGGCCCCCGGGAGAAGAAAGTTTTCGGTTATGGGTGGTCTATATATACGTGTAACACTTGCGAGGGGGTATGACGTCACGAATTTGCAGTTAGTTCGATTGTTCCATTTAACCGAACAATTACTTCGCGAACAATTGATATTTCGGCAATACCATACTTCAAACCCATTATTTATACGATAAATATTGTTAATAATTATTTCAAGTATTGTTCGATGAAAATTGTTGATCATTACTACGAATGGAAATGAAGATATTGTGAAATCAATGCCGGCTGTTTCAATCAATTTTTATCCCGAAACGTGATTGTTATTGCGCGCGTAGTGTTTGCGCATTATGTAAATATTAACGTTACAATGTCCATATTGTTTATGCATTGTAAATTATTAATCGGTCTCTAAATAAATAAATGTTGCTCGAGTTTCGAAGCAAAGGACGATTACTGACCTGCTTTTTCAATAAACGAACCTTCGAAACCGTGGGAAATTTATAATCATTTCCCGGCTAAGTTAATGTAACACTTGCCTGTATTTTTTATAATTTGCATTGTACACGCAATAGATACATTTTTCACACAATTATGATAATTTGTACTCCCTGATCGATCAGGTAGTTTCCACTCGTCGAGCAAAATTCTTTCGTAGTGTTAAAATTGATTTCGCGTAAAATTCTCCACGCTTCTACGTAAGAAACGTATCAAGTGCTCTTAATAAAGATCTGATCCTTTTCCGTAAATATATTTCGAACGTTACATAAAACACAATACGAACGTTTCCAACTTCTAACGTGTATATCTAATCTAGTATACGCGTCGAAACATCTTTAGAATGGCTTTACAATTTACAAGTCGCGGTGGGAAGGTATTCAAAGCATTATTGCGTAAGACTATCGGATTCGTTCCTTTAAAGAGGAAACAGAGCAACGCGGAGTAGCACTTAGCATTGTAGGGATCCCGTGAAGATAGCGTCGCTATCAAAGACTATCGGCTATAATCGTAAACGCCGGGTTCGAGGACGTCGTGTTTCGCAGATGTGACGGAGGCTGCAGCTGCGAACTGCATCTGCAGTTTCACCTTTATTGTCTCACTTTCGCAATTAGCCATTGCAACGGGAGAGTCATCTGGCATCAACAGGTAACTCGGACTCGAGCCATCCCTGGTTGGACTCCTTGATAAAAACAAAGGCAATAGAACGGTATCTAGCTTTGAAAATGTGTTAGCGTAATTGCGCCTTTCGCGACGAAACAACGACCGCTTTGTTACTCGATACATGTAGTCTGCCTAGTTTCTTGCTAATTGAAAATCCTCGTTTCCGTGAAATTCGATAGTGCCGGCGGACTTCGTCGTGTATTCGATTGGAATACAGTTTTGGCGCGTATTATTCGATGTATTTTTTATTCCAAATGATTCGTTTTTTTTTTTTTTTAATTCAATTCTACAATACTATTTAATCTTAGAAAGAATCGTGGAAAGATTTTTCACTTTTTCTACAATTTCTGGAATACAAGTTTCTTTGGTTTTCTTTTGCAACGATTTTCAGTTTGACTCAAGTCTAAGAGATCGTTGAATCTTTAGTCTCGTTAGAAGAATTTTCTTTAAGGTGAAAAACGATCCTCCAAGAATACAAATTATATCGAACAAGGGAAGATAAGGAATCTTTGACTTCCCTCTTTAATTAATCGCCCTACTCTGACATCGAACAACGCGTAATTAAATCCAGTACTCGGATATACTGTTCTAGAAATCTATTTTATTACCTCTTTCTCTTTGCAATTAGAAAAGGCTCTACGATTATTAATCACCGCTCGAGCGTTTCCGTTTGTGCGTCACATTATCAGCAACTGTTTCTATAATTTATAATGCACGGTCTACATCGTTGTAATAAATCGAAAGTAAATATTTAAAGTGTACAATAGAATTTGCATGCGAATAAACACTGCATCGTATTTATTTTGAAATCAAAACATTGATATTAGAGACAATAAATTTCAATTTTAAGAGTATCCATTGTACGCTTTTAAATGTTTGTAATTTATACGCAAGAGTTACAAGTATTGCGTACACGTTATGTCGCAGATCAAATTTATGTATTCACAGAAGTTAGCTAACTCTTAAAAGAGAATTTTAAACGCGGAGGACAAAATATGACGATGAAGAAAAGTTAGATGCGGGAGAAAAAGAATATTAAATTACATTCGAAGAGTTCCATAGACTCTAATTTTTTAATTTCTTTTAAGGAAATCATATTTTATTACAGTACAATGTTTTCACGACTCAACTCCCACAAGATATAGAGCTGTATAGAAACACAGATTATTGGACGTATGAACAGAACGTAGTATTTAAACGTTTTACGTAATCATGTATCATCGAGTGCAGGTAAATTGCAATTGAGGATCCATAATTTTCATTTAGAAGCACAACGACCATACATTACCGTATTACACCACTCTCTAATACACCACACCTATTGGAACATCCCTATAACCTCAATCCTACCGAGAATACATAAACAGAAACATACAAGTGTCGTTCCACACTAAATCGATCACTCTTTGTAGTCGGGGTCAGCGATTTTGATAAAATCGAGATATTTAGTAGTCCATCTTTGTTCAGGATGGGTGTAAGTCATAAATTTGCTGGTTTCGAATCTGTTAAAAAAATACAAGATTGAAAAACAGCACATTGGCGATAAATTTTCATCCTCGAAACTATCGGTATTCAATAATTATTCAATTCTTTTATTTTTCATGTTCTTCGAAAAGGATCAGTATTTCCGAATCAATTTTCTTTTAACCCGAAATAGTCATTTTTGCAATGTGAAAATTATAAACAAATTTTTATTTCACAAATTTCTGGTCGAAGTGAATTGGTTAAATATTTCGAAATGATATTCTCGGATTCCTTGAAGCTCTCCTTACGAAATAAGTCGTTTCTGAAGTAGGTATTTCATATTTACATCAACACTCAATGACCAGTTAAAGGTTACGACGTAGCGTACGACAAAGTCGTGTTCGCTGAGGTTTACAATGAAATCGAAATCAGTTGGTAGCATACCTCGGCGAGGAACGTACCCAGCATTGCCAGTCCCGTGTAACAAAACGCTTTCAGGCGAATACATTCCGTATCCATTTCAGTAACCTTCCATTCACCTAGAATTTGCGGTATAGGAGTAATAAATCAACTGTTTACGGGACTTTACCTGACCAAAATTTTAATCTACTTTCCGAGCCCTATATATTACCAAGTCTCAGCGAAAGAGACTTCAGTATTCGAGATACTGTCCTGTGGCGTGTTAATACTTTATGTAAGCTCGAGAGTGCAATTTTCCAAGATATTGCGTTAGTGGGGTAAACAATCTTGTAACAGAAAGTGTCATTGACCGCGTACGAAAGTTCTTCGTAAAGTGTCGTTTTCTGATAAATTAAAATTGTGAGAAAAATATAATGGAAGAGATCAAAATCATTTCGAGAGTCATCGGTGGAGATTATTAGCGATACTTCAACAGGAAGTAATTCGACGTTAATCGATCGAACGAAAGTTGGTAAGTACCGAGAATACATTATTGTTATTGGTAGTAGGGGCTCCATTAACGTGTAAAACTTTAAGATATAAGAAACGAACAATTAAAGAAGTAGGTCGCGTCTATAAGCTACTCGAAAATAGTTTAGTAACTGCACAGAGTACTTCGAGTAATATTATGGAAGTATACTAATGGAATAATCGAGTTTCACGGAGAATTTAAAATATATTTTTATCTTATTGTTTCTTCGAAATTTTGAAATGTACGAAAAATTTACAGAGAATTCAATACTTCCATAAGTATTATAAGGACAAGATAAGTCGAGCCATGCTGGGAACAGAAACCTTATTTAAGTATTAAGGAATAAGTCTAAAATCCATTTCTTTAGTAATCTTGCAGAGATTTATATGTATTTTACAAAAATACATCCCACGAATAAAGACGGTTTCAGCTTATATGTAAATATGCATCTATCGGATTATGTTTTAGCAAGATTAACAGTAAACACGTTGTGTTTGCGTAATTTATCAAAATGTTAAATTAATGTTAGCGTGTATAGAAACAAAATTTTTCTTATACTCTACTATACTATAGTATACTATAAACTATTTTTCTTTTTCAGCGTATTCTGAAACGAAGCAACGCCAAAGAGATCGAAACATAAAGTACTGGACGTGATCACGCACGATCGAAATGATATATTTGAAAAAAAAATTCGCTTCGCAGTATACCAAATCGTAAGATCCGTTAAATCCAATATCGGTCCGGGAAAATATTTGACATCAAAACGATAATTACATTTAATATTTATCGTACGAGTACGAATACTTTGATCAACATTGATCCGTTCGTAGATTGCTCATATTTCCATCCGCGCAACATTATCCGCATTAAATGATTCCCGACAAGTTTCATATCGTTCCGAAACTCGATACAATTCTATCGTGAAAAATTCTACAACATTTATCCTCGAAAAATATCAACCGTTTGATCTTTCAACGGTCGAAGTACTCTACCAACGGTTCTGCACGGATACGTTTCGTAAAATCCGAATTCCATCTCCGACGTCTCCGTTTCTCGATTAATTATGAAACCGACTTGGTAAACTTTTCAAACGTAATTTTTCGGTGAAATGCGTAAAAAGCAGCACGCGTTATCAGGGCAACCGGATTCACGACAGATCCGTTCTCCCTTTGAAATTACTTTAGCCCCCGTAATAAAGAATTCCTCGCTCGACAGACATCCAGACAGCTGTATTCTTTCCCTTTGTGGAACGATAATGAAGGCCTTCCGAGATTCTACGTGACAAGACGGAGGTTAAAACGTGTGGGCGCGCTCGTTTCAGCTCCGGCGTACCTTAGGACGGAGCCCGGAATTGAATTCAAATTCTCGAGCGGGCTCGTGTTTGCACTGTAAACATTGTTCCACGGTGTAACGGGCGTTGTTGTGTGAACGTGTAGCGCGGCCCTGGCAAGAAAGGGAGTTGATAATTGTGCCGAAGGTGCGCGGGTTGCTGTCTCCGCCGAAGACGAAACTGCTGGCAGTCCAAGTAATAAAGATAAACAGGATCGTGCGAAGGGACTAATAGACACGAGACAAGGAAGCTACGCTGGAAACGGAGACACGCGGAATATAGAGATTTTTGCATAACGAAACCGTTGCTCATCGAGGAGTCGAAACGAAAGACGATACGTTCGAAAGAAGCGTTTAAGATCGGTAATCGATCGCTGGAACTCTCAAAGGGGTCAGTTTCATTTGTTTCGGAATTCTTTTTAAAATTACTCAATTATTGACGGTGTCTTTGTCTACGATACTTGGTGGACGATAAAGATAGACAGCTCAATTTACCCTTTGCTTGTCTAACTTTGAAGAGTTACGTATGCGGTCTGATATAAATAATACAATAGTAATAGGTTCACTGTAGATAGTTCTGGTGTTAGGGACCTCTAGGAGATAGGAAAATGGAGTTCTGTCGCGAAGATCGAATTTTTTGTGGTTATAAATTTCAGCGAAGCGGAACGGTGAACTTGGATCGTTGAATAATAATTGTACATTGAAAGGTTTGAAACTCGGAGTCTAGGTTAAGACGTACCGTGCGTCGCTGATCTTAATTCTGATGTCAAACTAATATACGTGAACGTGGGTCGGCAAGAAGTTACCGACTCGCGAGTTTTAATATTGCAGCTTGGCGATTTGAGAATCTGGGTTGAGCATTTGCCCCGTTAGGATGCCATAATTTCTGTTCCTGATCTCAACTTCAACGTCAATCAATGTTGAGCGATTAGAGAATGTAGGTTGGGAATTTGCCTTCTGGATACGGTGTAACTTCTATACCTGATTTCAATTCTCACGTTGGCTTCCATTGTGACGATTAGTAGAGGCACGAACCGTTGGATAAATTTTCAGGTAGAATCTTTAATGATTTCCTCTGGGTTCCATTATGATCGTTTCCGCCATAAATTACGAAGTACCGGTCTAACGATAAGTAGCTGCACGCGAAGGATTACTAAATACGAAAAACATTATGCTGAAAGTTTCCCAGTTAATTTTACAAGAGTTTTTTGTATCGAATTTCCAATTGACCACATTATACGATAGATAAAAATATTTTTAACGCGACCAAGTTTCTTTAATGTAAGTGAAAATAATGAGACGAGTATGCAAGTCCATTTTTCCAGGCTACGTAAGAGCCTCCCAGAGAATAAGGTTTTATCCACGGAACACTGAAAGACGAATAGGAAAAATTGTCGAAAGGGCCAAAACAAGAGTGGAGAACGTCACGACCGGTTTATCAGTTCGCTCCAATCAAAACTATCGACTCGGTTGGTTCGTGATACCAGCTTGATAACTCTCCTCTGTTCCCTTTCGATCGTACGAGCCATCTTGCTTTAACGGGCCCTTCGGGTGTTGGGCGAACTTGTTATCCGCTCGACCGGCGTCTAATCGTCGAATTATTAGTCGGGAATTTGTCGTGCCGACGATCTGGAAACTCTTTTCATTCTATAGGGTGTCGTTGAAGTGTTATTGCAGCACCGATATGTCAACACCTTTCGAAGTTACACACTTAGAATTTACAAACCATTAGGGTTACACAATTGGTTCGATCCTTCCTAGAGCAGAGACAACCTTACAATCCTTCTAGAAGATGACCGAGAAGAGAACAAAGAAGTTTTCGATTCGTTAAGAATTGGTAGGTTAAGTAGGTTAAGAATTAGTTAACCCATTGCCATGAGCAGTCATCCGAGAGACGTTTAGAGCAGTTAGATTCGTTTATCGAGAATCGTTTCTCAGAAAGTCCATTGTTCTTTTCATTATCAACGTTATTCTTAGCCTCGTGCATAATCCGAATTACGTGTTCTAATTGTTTCGCAGGTGATCACTTTTTGTGCTCGTAGAATGCTTTCTTTTGAAAATAAATTAGTATTTTAGAGTAAAGGTAAGGGAGAAAAAAAAATGAAGATTAATTTTACGGTAAAATTAAGAGAAGAAAGTTGAGACGAACTTTACCGTGAAAATAGAAGAAAATTAAAATGCTAACGGGTTAGTAGCTACTGCTGGTGGAAAAAAATTCCTACCGAGAAATTAAAATCTAGGGATTGTTAAAGAATTACCTTTTCTAAAATCTCGACTTTTCAATTAATTACTTCGCGAGTCCTCGTCGTACCCACGTTCTACGATTGCGAACAATTTCGAAAGGAATATTTTTTTCCCAATGTTTCCCCAGCAATTACGCAATCCGCTAACCGACATTGAATAAAATCGTTGTTGACTATAACCGACCCTCGAGGCGGGAATGTGAACGTGATTTATTAGGAAAACTCATGGATGCAGGTCGTGTGGACGGAAGGAAGCATCAGTTCGGTTTATCTTGTCCGATAAAATTGATTAACGTCGACGCGACGTTAAATTACAGACGATACACGATTCGCCATTATTAGTGATAAATCGCTGGTTGGCCATCTCGTTTACAGGACGCGGCCCGGCCACTTAAGCGACGCGACGCCGCTGTTTTCGCGCAAAGTGTACGTTCCCGTCTTCCTGTTTCCTACTTCTCGCCATCGGCTCTCGAACGGGGAATAAATGAGCCAGAGCTTGCAACAGGACAAGCCGCATACCTCTTTGAGGTTATAAAACACTTTGCCGTGCGTTAACACCTAACCCCACGTCATTAATCGTACCCTCGGCGGTACCACCTCGCGTAAAGGTTAGTAACTTGATTTTCTTTTGGCGTTTAATAGGAGCCACGTATTCTGTGAACATTTTTGATTATCGGATAACGCGGACGTTGGGACACGAATATTTTTAAGTAAACGTGGCTGTAAATAACGGATCAGAGATGTCTCTTGATTCTCGAACGTTGCGGGTACTATTTGTTATTAGCTAGACGGTACAACATTCTGTTTCGTTGCCTTACCTCGTTCGGTTGCCTCTATCTAATATATTCCAGGTACGGTACTCCGATATACGTATAATACGTTTTGGATACATTATTCTAATGTATATATATACATCGTACATTTTAGATGAATTATTTCAACGGATATCTAATATATTTTAGACATATTGTTCTAATACATGTTTAATATGTTCCAGATACATCGATTACAGTGGTTCTCGATTGTACAAGATTGAACCAGACCCGCTCGATTTCATGTAACCGGTGTTCCTTTTTTTTTTATTTTCATCTCGGGTTAACATCGAGCCTCTCTCGTAACACCTCACCAGAAAAGTGAACGGGATTCATCGATAGCGAACGAGATGGATCAATAGCGAGCGAGTCTCGCATTACGAGCACACGGTGAACGAAACTTCCAAGTAATACCGTGTGGTGTGTCAACCATTAACGCGAATAACGATTTTAATATTCTTCGTTCTATTTTTACGAAAATGTTATCAATGTATTGGCGAGATTTTCCCGATAAAAATGAATCCAAACACGACCTCTTTTGGACCATATTTGCAATTACAGATTTTTCGAGTCATTTTTTCAAAATCGATATGTACGTCTAATTGAAAGTAAAGCGAATACGGTCGTGTTTGGGCTTGTTTTCATCGGGGAAGCACCGCCAATTCATTGCTAGTGTTCCAATGAAAGTACAATGATAAGTATAGACATTTTTATTATCATTGGTGGACGAAACACAATTCCACGTGCATATCCTATCGGTCTCGTTGGTCGCACGAATCAACGACAGATCTTTCGTGCTCATTCGCAGAGAAATTGTTTCAGCGATTCGAAAATTTCTTCTTAAAATTGTTGTTACCGAAACTGATCGAATTTCGTTCCATTTTCAATGTGTCTCCGTTCTCGATTTCTCCCTTTTATATTTATCGCTACAACGCACGCGATAGAGGTCGCTCGAAACAAATCTGAAGTTCCCCGAGTCCGAAACGCACGATAAACGATTCCTCCGACACGATGAATTCGCCCTGTACTCGATTGAAAATTTACGATAGCGTTTGGAAAAAGGCGAAAGAATTCACGTCGCTGTCCCGGTAAAGGTGAGAGACGTTTTTTTTTACGAGAATTATAATATTCTAATTTTACGAGGGCTCTTTCCTTTACGACGAATTCTCCTTCCGCACGTTTATGCCAAAAGTAAGCTTTTATTTTCCATAAACCTTAGCGCACGAAATCGACGTAAGATCGTAAAGGCGAAGTATATATACCCGGAGCGTTAAACCTCTTTCCTTGTCTATACACCGATAAGACCTCGCATGAACTTCCGAGTATACTTTTACGGAAGATATTTCTTTTTTTTTTCTCGCTCCGAGCTCAAAGGTTGTTCGCGTGGTATTTAAAAACAACGAAAGAAGGCGGGAAGGTAACTGTTTGGAATCTCGGTCGAAACTGCCTGCATTTCCACGTTTATTTATGCATCTCTCTAAGTTGTTTGCTTACAGCGGCGCGGTTTTGAAATTAAAGTGTTTTAAGCGTGCTCGGGACCTCTATACCTCGAGCAATTTTCTAAATGTTCTTCACGCGACGATGTTTGTAAATGTCGCGCGGAATCTTCCGACATGCGTGATTCTTCAAGAGGTCGTGTTCGTATCATTCTCTGACCTGAATTTCTCTTTAGCTCGTAAATCTTATTAACGCAACTTTTAGTCCATCTACACGTATCGAAACAAAACCCGCGACATTGCTCGTAAGTGTTTTCATAAATTTTCTCACGCTCTACATCGATGCTTCACAGTCTCGAAGTAGTTGTAATATTATTCAAGGTTGAATATTTCTTCGTTTAGGAAGAATCTTAACCTAAGACGCGAACGTTAATTTTTTCATTAAAAACGTTCCCGAGTGGTAATAGACATAGATTGAAAACACTAATTTAGGCACCGTGTACCGTGGAGAGATGTGATGTTAGCATAAGCGAAAGGGGAATCCTCCGCTCGCTCCGTCCAATCCCCTCCATAAAATCCTACTTTAGGTTCCTAGCGCCCGTAATACATTGTAGTCGAATCTTTATATTCGTTGTCTAACAAGATAAATATATTTCGTAAGTATACAAACCTGGGGATACGGGATTTGCAAAATATTCGCGTACATATTTAAGAAACTTAAGTACGTAATTATTAAAGAATGAAAATTGAATTTTTTTACATAGAACGCTTTTAGTATCGTAACTAAGAATCATATCTCTACTGACATTTACATTTAGAAAATTGCTCGAGGTACAGTGACATGTACCGGAAAATATTTAAGGTAGATTATTAGAAATAAATTCTCCGAAATTTAACAGTTTAAATTCTGAGAAGACGCTATCTCTACCTCTCTCGTGTTGTTATGTTTATTTCGAGAGATGTGGTCTAAGCGAGTATTGTAATATAATTGACGAAAATTGATCGATGGTGGAAAACGTCGGCTCGGTTGAAATGTGATAACACGTTGAAAATCAAACTTAACTTATGATTGGGTTCAGAGGCGCGATGTTTGCTCAATAATCAAGGCCTCCACCGTAATGAGAGTAGTCGTGTAGGGGAAAATTATTATTAACATTTGACCCGGGCAACGCCGAGGAGCGGCAGAGTGGCCAGGTCGGTGTGTGTTATACGGATGTGACTACATTTATGGTACCGGTAATAAGTGGCCGGTACCTGAGGGATGATGAGCGCGTGGTTGAAAATCCTCCTTAATCCATCCGGCAGGATGGCCTTTAAGTTGATTGTTCTATGGGTGGTAAAAGATTCCGGAACAGAATCGTTGCAGTCTAGCTTGCACGCAACACAAAGAACGATTAGGATAAACAAGTGACGTTTCAAAGATTTCTCGCAATGTCAGAACGAATTTCGTTTCATTCTCCTTTTCATATTTCTGGTATTAGAGTTTGTTTCTCCTGTTTTAATTACGATACGTAATATTACAACTTACATTGATCCACGCTAAATTTTGATATTAACTATCTGAACCGATACGTAATATTATAACTCACATTGATTTAGATTACGTTATAATATTTAGTATTAATTTTGGGGTGTGGAGTTAACGTGGTGTACAGATATAGCGATGGATTTGTCACATTAAGTACGTATATACGTATAGACATCGTATCGTAATGGCCTCGTAAGAAAGAACAAACAATTCATGATGAAACACGAACCATGGTAAAAAGAAATACGCCAATGTCACGCGGTATCGGTGTATCTCGCTCTGACGCGATCCGTTTCGTTTATCTTCTTCGTTACTCGATGTTCTACACGTGATCGATTCACCCAATAATGACACCATGTGTGGATAAGGGTGTCGATCTAAAGTTACGATTCCTTTTATCCCTGTATCGTTTCAACTTGTGGCCGAGTGTATCGACATCTCGTTTCGTTACGGTACAAAAATCATTGTTTTCAAAATTTAGCACGTGCGAACTTGGTTGCATTGTTTCTACAAAAATATTACACGTGTTTCCAATTTCGAGGAAATCCGCGACTTAAAGGTAACGCAAACTCTTTGCAACTCACGGACCGCGTGAAAAGTGTATTCGTTCAAAATTTACGCATTTGGATCGTTTAAGACTTGCCTGAAAATTAAATTTTCTGTTCAGGATTGACGTTCTTACGAATCCTGTGTACTCCGTTCTCCCTTTGTTCTCCCGAAACTGGTCTTTTTTCAAAAATTATCCCGTAAATCAACATTAATCAAATTCTTCGTTCCAATCAATGTATCCATCTATAGAAATCTTCGTCGCTGATTCGAAGTTATGCGATTCAACGTCTTGGAGAAGACTTGGAAGACTTTGCTGACAGTGCAGACCGCTAGTATGTCAGTTTTTAGTTTTACTAGATCGAGGTAGATACAGTGATAGATACATTCTCTTAAAAAGTTTGACTGCTACGCAGAATGTAGTAGAACTCGACACGGTTGAAAGCGTCCGCTGCAATCTGATGTATGAGTAACGATGGTTGATAAAAACCTAGAGGCAAGCTACCGACGTTCCGTGCGGCTATGTGGGCTTGATTTATGTGTTGATTTGCAGCTAGAGCTTACTATTTTTTAGGATTTCCCTTACTACGTATTTTCTACCGTAGAAAGCGATGTAAATATGTTTTACATAATTTAATCAATCCTTGTATTACGTTTTTTTATGTTACACAGGATCTGAATCGTATGCACCACCGAAGAGGATTCAAATATGATAATGTCGAGTTAACGAACCAAATTTAAACGACGCTTGTTTCGTTAACTATTCGATAGTGAATCGTTGCTTTAAATTGTAAATATTTCGAGAAATAGTTGATCGAAGACCTTTAAGTTACGATACTGCTCGTGAGATTTAACAGCGCGTCTAGAGACATTTGTTAGCCTCCACGTGCGCGAGTAACTCGAAAAAGACCTCTTTATAGGGCTGTTAATGACGGTAACAGGGTCATTGTAGTATTTTCCAAGGATGTTCCACGGAACGGTGTAATTAACGCTCGTAGTTTCTACAGATCTGATTTTCCCCACGGTTTTCCCGTATAACAGTGTTTTTACCTATTTTATACCAGTGTCTTGTTTATAGGACCTTTAGGAAAAACATGCATACTGGTATTAAAATTCATCCGTACATTGCTTAATTATCCTGGACAACAAACATCAATTTTGAAGGAAAAACAATTTGATAATCAATGGATTAAGTACGAAAACTTTCGGGTGTTGTAAAGAATTTATTTACACGGATTGCTGTCCCGAATGTTAAATTTAGGAAAGTATTATGGTCGTAAAAGTCGAACGGATGATATTGAATTTATTAAGAGAATTCTATTCTCGTGCCTGTATTTCAGGGACTTCTAGATTGAATGTCTACCTGTTTGTGTTGAGTTATGTTGAGTGAAATAACGAGTTAAATTGTAGGGACCAGTCTCGTACTTTATTATTACGCCATTAAGAAAACGAGGGCTTCGAAGACCCTCGTAGCTCACATTTTTCATTTATTACCTTCGAAACATTCTAACCTGGGATTCGTGGACAGCAGGAGAGCGTACAAGTACGCTAGACCCAATCAATGCGGTATTTTTACAGTTAGTCTCAGGCCGATGTCCAGGAATCCCCAGAACAATGCAAGGAAGCGAATGCAGAAATTTTCCCCCTCCTCTGCATACAACTCGACACACCCATGAAAAAACATCCACTGCTACTATAGGGTGTGGAAAAAGTTCTATTCCCTTATAGAATACGCTCTGCAAACATTTAGTGTAAAAATCCATTTTATTTGTCCGACTCTGCACGTTTTCTGTTTTCATTTATTAGCGTTGTTCGTACACAACTGTCTCTTTTTAGATAAAAAGTAAAAGTAAAAGACCCAAGTGGAATATCCAAGAGTTCAGTTATTCAGAGTGGCCACTGAAAGACTTAATGACACAAAACAAACGTAACTTTTACAAGCATACGATTTTCTCATTTCTCGTTATTTTATTTGGAAATACAATTAACGGATTATTTTGGTACCACCATTTGCCTGCTCACAATTTTCCAAACCCTTCGATCTTTCAACGACCATCTCACATTTAAAACACAAATATTTACCCTGAAACTTTTTCCAAATATCGTACGTTGTTCCAAACAACAAACTCATAGAACGACATAATTCGTCTCGCTTCGCATTTGTTGCAATCGGTAACGAAACCGTAGAAATTTGAATAGCGTGCAGCCGATTTTCGATTCGGTGGCACTCGCCGATAAAAATTGGAATTGGTACAATGGAGTGACATTTCGTGGCAGTGTTCCACGTAACGTGCATATTGGATTCAGGCAGCATGTAGGGCTAAACGGATCGCGTATTTTCTGGACCTTAGCATATGCATCTATGAAAAAGATAGCACGTGTAGTCAGCGAGCATCCCAGAATAACAGCGCCGGGGTCAGTTGATTATGCGCATAAATTAGCGAGTACTCTTATCGGACGGCGACATGCGGTGTAATCCGGCAACTGAAACGCATTAACAAATGTCAAGTCGATAGGTGGGAGAGACTGCGAGTAATCCTCGCAAGAGCGGCGCGCTTTAGATGCCACAAATCAAGTTTCAGCCTCGTATCTCGTCGCGGCGATTTCTCTCGTTCGATCTCCTCCTTTCTACCTTTCCTTTCCACCTTTCCTTTCTCCCCCTGGGCTTCCACCAGCGAAGATCAGAAATCGCTTGTTTCTGAATCGCCAAGTAACTCACGAGTCGATGCACGCTCGTATTCTAGAATTGTGGTACCGCCGGCGGAAAAATATGTTCCTTGAATGCATTATCGGTATTAGCTTGTTCTTTTCGTTCGTTCGTAAATGTCATTTACAGAAAACTCGCTGAAATAGCCTCGCGTGCGAACGCTGCTTTCGATTTATGGAATAGAATCATCGCGCGAACGGGAACCGAGGGGTTTTATTTACCAAATCGCCGCTAACCAGCGTTCACTTCCGTTCGTTCTCCACGATACATCCGCATACTTGAACACACTCGAGTCTTTTGGATCCAAGTATTTGCAAAAAGTTGAGAACTCTTCTCGAAATTTCATATATTACACAGTAGTTCATCGTGTATTATTTAAGATCGATTCAAGAAGGGATTTACTAGAGAAACTATTTTCTTTTCTTCATTCATCGGAAATCTACCTAGAGCAAACCAAAATAATTTATTTAAATTCTCTCGCGGAATACATTTTTTCCGTCTTTCTTATTTATCGTATTATCTTCACTAACGTTATTAGTCTTATACATGATACGATTTATTCTCCTGTAAAAAGAATCTACAGTGAGAATCAAAATACTACAAAAGTTATCAACAACGGTGTAGAATTGATAAAAATTATTATAAATTACAAACGAAAAATTGCTCCATCCTTTTTTTTGCGTTTTTAAACAAAACATTCGTTCAAAAAGATGTCCGATCTTATAACTGAACGAATGCAATATTGTCTCTCGAGTTTGGGAATAAGAACGTACTATCGGAACAAGGGATGTACAGGTAACAATGGCAGGGGACAATTCTGCGACAACCTGAGGGACGAAAATTGAGACAATTTGAACAATACTACATTACGTTCCAAAGCCACACGGACGTTTCCTCGTTCTTCGGGAACTGGAAGACCAACGATTACATCGATTGATGTCCACCATCTTGGTTTGTTCTCGGAGCTCCACAAGTGCAATCTAGGTTAGATCCGGGTCTAGAAATCCTCCACTATTCGAAAACGAACGATTCGGCGACGAAAATAAAGGGGACCGAGTCTTTTCACGCCCGACCGGTACCAATCCTGACAAGACACGTTGCATCTTCCGCGAGATCTCAACTTGCGGCCGTACCGAGCTCGAAAAACCAAAAAAAAAAAGAAAAAAGAAAGACCGAGTATCGGGTATCCGCGAAAAATGCAAGAACTGGTAATCGAACGCATCTCCTCGCGCGAGTAACATCCATACCAATTAAGTCTTACCGGATGAAGCTCCTTGCAAATAAACCGCGCCACTCGCAACGAGAATTACGAGATTAAGTCGGTACGCGACGTGTAGATTATTGCAATGTACGCAATGAAGAATTATTCATACGCAAGACCGACTTATAATTTAACACCACGTGAACCGGTCCGGCGGCAGCGTGGGATTAGACCGCGCTGGTAGACCGTCGGCAAAGCCTTTGTAACTTATAGAACATGATAAAATGTATCAGTGCGTTTCCATAAACAAACTGGTACGGGCACGTTGCGATTACAGTGTTGATCAAAGATTAAGTTACAAAGGTTTCGCCGACGAGAGAGATACAGTACACCAGGAGAGTTGCTTTCGGTTCGCGAAATCGTTCAATTGTCGAGGTGCAATTCGACACAGGATCTCCAGGCTTTGCCAAATGTTTTACCAACACTCTGCGGCCAGGCGCCCTGGTCCTCAAAGCGAACGTCCGGTGAAAACGCGAAACAATAGTTCCCGTTCAGGTTCACTCTAGACATTTTACAGGCTTGAAAGTCGCAACTTTTCCACCGTTTCCGCTCGTTTCCTTGTTCTATCGTCTAGGGAATCTAGACCGATAAAAATACAATTTTTGGAACGCTTGGATCTGACGTTGTGCCCACCGAATCGGCATTGAAGTCTCTAGAAATTAAGGTTCCTTTGTATACGATAACCGTTCGAAAAACTCGGTCAATGAGCATTTAGTGTATCAACGACTTCACCTTTTTCGGTGAATATTGTACAGAGTGAATTACAATAGAAAAACGATGAAAGGGGTTTGTTAAATTCTCTGGATTTGTTTAGAACAATTTTCGATACGTAGGAACGACTCGAGTTAATGTTTGTGGAATAATATTGAACTCTTCGGTATTGCGTAATGTCTTAGATCGTTTTGGTAATGAATAAAAGTTATGTTACTTAACATTGTGTACGCACATGTTTTATATACGTACAATATCGTTGTTAAGGAAACATGTCGTATAAAAGGAACAAAAAATGTCGCGTTATCTTAGATTGTATAATTTTAATTTATCACCGAAGGGGTTCATGATACTGTGCTCAAACGTTCCGAAAACAAATCATGCCTACACAGACTAACAAAGAGATTAGTGTTGTTTAATAATTAAAAAAATACTGGTGCGAGGTTAGCGTTTATTCACAAGTTATAATCACTTTTGTTACGAATATATTCTGTATATTAATACTGGAGAGTGACATTTTCCGTTAGAACAAAGTAACAATTTATGTAGCAGCTGTTTTATCAATATATATTTAGCGTTTCATCCTGGGTTAATGGATTCATCGTTAAAGCTGATCCATCAAACCCTGCCTACGATATAACTTAGTTATATACCTAATTTGCTTATGTTATAGTATACACTATGCAACACATAATATACGTTAGTTTACAACTGTCGAACGCATATTGTCATCGATGTTGCGCAAAACTCGTTCCCAACGATCGTAAAAATAAAAGAAGCGCACTTTGCGCCATTAATTTTAAACGAAAAATAGTTACCAGTCAAGGATAAAGTTTATAATTCGGTATATGGTTCCGTACGCAATACATACGCTGTAAAATAATTTTGAAACAATTCAATTGTGTTAAAACTGGTCGCTCCATTTAGAAACGCAAATAATTATTTATCGCTATTACTATTATTAAACGTCTGTGTTACGTATACGTAGAAATATAATATACGTGAATCAAAAATTTAATATTATTTAATATACATGGAAATTAATACATTCAAAGTAATTAAACGATCGGTTTAATCGTAGTCTGAGAATTAAAATTAGTAAAAATAATATAAAAGTTATCACCCTGGGTACACCCTTTTTTGTAAAATAAAACCTAGCAAGGGAATTATCGATAAAATTGGAATAATTTCAATGCGAAAAGTTAAAAGTATTAACGTAATTGTGGAAGATTAAATTGAAAACATTAAACGTGCTCTTATTAATGGTTCGAATCTACATTCGAGCTAAATGGATACCAGTTTCTCGATTTGTAAAATTAATATTGGATAAACCGATATTTAGAATTAAAACGAACCGTAAATAAATGGAAAAAAATTATACGCACATTGTACAACGTGTACGAATAAAATACAACCACCGATACGTATCCGTGCGAGGAACGAGGTGCAGCTAAAAGAATGCGCTCTTATGGAACTTAATCTCGTGAAACGCACAAGTCTGAAAAACGCGCGAATAAAGTAAGAAAAATCCTATCAAATGAGCTGCTTTTAATAAAATCGGGTTATAAACGAATATTCTAATTCCTTAAAACACGAATGGTTACGTTCGTTGGTTCACCGAATTTACTATCGCGGTAGCAACATCGTTATTTTCGGTACACGGATAAGCACCCCAGAAATCTAGACAAAATATTACGTCTAGCCTTAACGCTAAAACCCCGTTCCCGTAGGATTACACGCGTATTTTCACCCAATATTCCAATTATTCCTTACTCGAGAAATTCGTGTCAGGAACACCGATCAAACTAACTTTTGACCATATTACCAGCTAGTGAGTTCGCCACATTGCAAGGCACGGCCAAACGAGTACCTTTAACAGATGCACGGGAATTCTCCGGTCGGAATGAATGTTCATAAGCGGATTTCGTCGTACAGTGAAATACGCATGTTGGGATGGCAAACTTTGCAAAACATTCATCCATGTTACGTGCCCGAAAAATATTACTTTTCATGTAAATATTGGTCGCGAACGTTCTACGTAATATCACGCACAAACACATCACATCGATGGACGTTAAAATCCCAACACGGGGCATATTTTCATCCCAGAAAGGACCGAGTCTGGTCGTATCTCCGCATTTAATCTAGTTACATTTAATCTAGTTCCGACGTATGGATAAAATTTTATTACACCGATTCCCCCCGTTCCTGAACGTGGCCGATTACTCATCCCGAACGTAGGGTAAAGTTGTCCAAATTGAACCATTTTTTTTTTACATATTTCTAAACGGGAATATTTTTAATAAACGGATGGAAAATATTGTCGGTGTGTTTATTAGACAACGCAACGAAGAAAAAAGTTTTTCTTTTTCTTTTTTAAACAAATTTTTTCGCCAAATTAGACCACTTTTGATATTTTCGTAAATTGTGATACTTCTACGAGACGAGTAGAAAATATTTTTAGCGATCACCGTTCTATATTTATTAGACGATACAGCGAGGAAAAATGTATCGTTTTTAACAAATTTTCACAAATTGTAATGTTTCTAACAAACAGATCCGAAATATTTTTCTCCGAACAAATATCCGCACCAAGTTATATAAAAAAATAGAAAACAGAAACACGCCTTCATTTGGTCATTTATTACTCAGGAGTTATTTTTATCTAAACACAATCTTCGTTTTGTAATATTTCTATTCGCAAAGGAGTACGTACAGATTTACTCGACGTACGAAGCCGAGATTACACAATGAACATATTCCAAGGGAGAAAGAAAAATCACATCCGGAAGGATCTGTTCTACTCTAATTAACTTTTGAAATTTAGATTGTACAACTGTATTCCACCGTAAAAGAAAGATCAAATCTGGAAGTAATTGCGACTCGTATTGGATCAGACGTTTTCAGTCGGCCCCCGCGAGGTCCGCGACCGAGCGAAAATTAATCAACGTTGTTCGCATTTCTTTCGCCCGTGACGCCACATTTTTCTCAACTCGAACGTATAATCTTTCTTTCGTCGTACGAAACGTCGTATTCTTACAAGACGAACGTCACCGTATTTATCGACGCGGTCCAATTTGGATAAGTTTATTCAATTCGTCGCGTCTCGATCTTGCGGGGGGTCGATTATCGATCATTGGCGGCAACGAGCAACGATTTTCATAGATTTAACCGCACGAGTTTAACGCGTTGTCCCGTAACAGACTGTAATGACGTGTTACTCGTAAAATATTCACAAATCGTCGTTTATACGGGGAAGCTAGCCCGCGAAGATACACGAACGAGTACTTACACGCGGCTGCGTCCGATTCTCTGTCAAAACCACATTAATAATACATCGATTAATTATCCGCTTACATCGACGTACACGCTCGCGCTCGTCTAACATTTCCACGAACGTGATCAATTTCCATCGACGTGCCAGACCGCGTTGCTCTAGCCGAAACTGCAATTCATAGCAGCGATACGCACCTTCGTTGAATTATTAATGGCCGCCTCACTTATAAATTTACTTTACGACCGAGTGTTAGCATAAAATGAAAGGGGAAACGTGAACCGCAAATTTAAGTATTCGCGGACGATGAGCTTTTCGTAAACTTTTGCTAGCTCGTGTGGAATACTGCTGAATGTGGAGAAAGTAAAGACCCGATGGATGTTTTGGTTAAATATGCCATAAATTGCTCACAGGGCACCGTTTGTGATACGATCGGAAAGGGTACGATTCCTTATCCGAAGATACATGAAAACTGAAGGATACATTTTTCTTTCTTTTTTTTTCACATTTTTTTTTTTATATCGAATATCGTGCTTGTGAAAGTTGACCTTTGAAAATTGATTGGACAGAGTTCGAGCAACAGGGGGACGCTACAATGTAAGGGAGAGGAGCTCGAGCGTATTTTTCGATTAAGTAAATTATTTAAAATATCTCGTAAACTATTCATTCTTTCACCGCTTGGACTTCGTGCTTTTTTACGTAGAACATCAAAAGGTTTCGACCTACGCCAAAAAGTAAATCTCTGTTATAAAAAGAAAATGTAACTGTCGAATGCACTATTGCGCTTAAGAAACATGCTCCTACGAACGCAGTACTCTTCGTACGTGTCGTCTTTGTCCTTCGATATTTTTCTCTAATTGCAACGATAACGGAGTTATCGCCGAAAACGATTCCACGAATCGTTCTGTGTTTCTCGATCGCGGGACGAACGACACAAGTCGTTGTTCATCGATCTCGAGATTACGTTATAATCTTTATCGCGCGTTAGCAAGGTGAAAATTGAAAATCCCGCTGACGAACAATTTCTATCGTTGAAATCGTGACACCACCGTCATCGCCAAGCGCGGGATTTATAAAGCGTCCGAAACCCTCGTTTCTCCGATGCCTCGCCTCCAGTTTCAATTTGTCGAACCATATCAAGCTCACCACCCTTTCCTAACGTACCCTCTGATCAATTGGAACGTTTCACGCGCGAGGAAAGCAAAGCGGCACGGGGCCTTTGTTTCCTCTGCTTGGTGGTTGTATTCCCGCGCGGTGAACATAATGGAAATAAATTGTCCCTAGTTTAAGACCCGCGTACGTGTCTCTCTCGCACCAGTTCTGTTCACCGACCCATTCTACCAATTTTCTTTCCGTATCCCTCGCCTTATTCGATATTAGCCGAATTGACGAACCAGGGGATGCGGGTGATGGGTACTCCTAATGACGAACGTAGACAGAAGGGTGAGAAGGGACGTAAGAAAGGGTTGTTTGATTTTAACGCGTGACGACCAAGAGATCCTCGAAGACGTTTGAGAGAAGGGACGGCTGAGACGAACTCGATGAATGTGATTTTGTATTCGAGTCCTCGATCAAACATTAACCTAAGGGATGATTTCGTCGAGTTCGCGATACGTTGGTAAAGTACTTTGAACGAGAATCCAAAGTCTGTAGAAATTCTGTCAGGAGTATTATCAGAGGAATATTTGTATAACGCGTTTGAAAGAATCTTTTCGTGAAATTTATTTATTGGGAGAACAATTCGAACGCTATTGGTTCGTTGTGGTGGAGTATAAAAGTTCAACGACGATTTGAAAATTAATTTCAAGTTCAATTTTCGAACTTAAATCTTAGGTACTGATTTTACCGACAGTCGGTTGCTGCTTTCGTGACGCGTTATCAATTGTCAATTGTTTGCTTCGTTTTTTGTTATCATAGATCGTGTTCTTTTCTCGACAAATAAATTGGATTATTATTTTCTAAATTATTTCTATTCAGAGTGTGAGAATACGTTCGATTCCACGTGACATTTATATTTAATTTTTGAATTGCCGTAGCCTGAACTGAAATCTTGGCAAGTTCTAAACGTGACGTTCCCCTCTAAGATATTTTAAAAGGTTTTCCCCTTTCGTATGTAATGTCACATTTAACCGTTCTTTGTGTATATAGCAAAATCTCGATAACAGGGAAACGAGGCTGAAAATTCTTGCAAGTATCGCGATTCATAGCAATGATCGAGGTAACCAATCCAATAAGGAGCTCCACTTAGATTGTGTATCCCCACTACCTGCCCCCTTCCACCTCCAACTTCACTCGTTGCCAAGTTACCATCCCTTCCACTTGTCAGCGCGATGCAACGAGCGAGGTTCTCATGCAATTATCGAGGTACTACGGTACTTATACAGTTATGGACGATAGTTCGATCACTTTATATCTAAAAATCGATTACACTATTATCGCCCAACTCAGCCTTCTTCTCGCAATAATCGCTGGTATTGATCCCTGCTCCCTTTTACACTTCAACTCGCAATATCCGCGTAACACAATGCATTTTACGATTACATAGTAAACAATGTAGAGTGCCCGATCCACGCATTGGGAAACCTAGATAGTTGTCTAGAGGTATCGAACAAAATGTAACTTTTAAAGTTTCACAAATCGTATAAAGTATTTATTGATTTTATCGCAAAGCAGTTTCTTCCTACTTGTTTTTAATAATTTTAATATTTTAATTTTTGTCTAAATTCACTCCATGAAATATGGACATGTATTTCTGAATCCAGTCTAGACAATAGTAATGTTACAAAATACTAACGCTATAATCGAGAATTGTACAGTATCGTGAACGAACTTTTCTACATGTTTATGCGATCGATATTATATTATACAATAGTAGTTTTCGAACCTTGGTTACTACCATTGAAGGGTTTTTCTTCTTTAAGGATATTAGGTCTTGACGAATTTCTTGTATCTTGCTGGATAGCGACGCGCCGGGTGGAAAATAATTATTCAGTTGTTTATCGTTCGAAAGTAGGACAAAATTGTCCGCAGTTACAACGTCTTATTACTTATCGGGGATTTCGCAGGAAAATGTTTCGCTAATTGCAGCCTCGTGGAGCCGACACCGCCTTCTTTCCAGTAACGAAGTCAATTTGCAGTACAGCTGGAATAAAACGACAAATCGAATTATCCTTGCTGGCTCGTTGCGCGATGGATGCTATGGCTGAGTTTTTGAGCTTTTTTAGTTCCCGTTTCGGGCTCAAATTGGTCGAATAAACTTCCGTTTCATACAGAGAGTTCGTTTCGTAAAATCGTCATTTCGTGAAGTCGTGTTCGCTCGCTGATTTGAAATTCTGATGGCTCGAACTACGGAGCAATAATAAGCGATTAGGAGCTCGATATTAACAGAAATGATTAAATGAAAGGCAAAATTTGCATTACGAAGTGATTCTCCTCGTTACATAATGGTGCGTGTGGACGTTTAAAATCGAACACAACAGCAAAATGTAAGCTTACAATGAATTGCAAATTTATCGATTACATTTATGTAAACAGACATATGGAGAATTGAATAATTGAATGTGTACAGACGATAAATGAATATTCATTCGTAATGGATTATATTTTGTACTTATAAAAAATATTGGAATTACTTCGAGTGTAACTTTTCAGCATTTATTGCGTCGGTTGAACGAGTTCATTTGAAGTAATTAATTTTTGTGCCTGTAATATATATATATTTTTTTTTTAAATGTGTAAAAAAAAAATATGCGTACAAGAAAACGCCCTTTTAAAATTTTCTTTAACAATAGATATAGAATAATAGTTGCTGGCATAATCCACATAGTATCGTAGTATCGAAATCATTGATAGAAATTCTGAAAATGTTAGATTAAAATGGCATTTATATAAATTACTCTACCCGCAAATACAATTTCGGATTCTTTGTAGAATGGATGTTCAGTAACTCATCGCGGTATCATTAAGCCTTTTACGTCTGGAATTTGAAATTTCAACAACTCAAATTAGTTAAACATTTCGTGTATTGCATTATTCACTTTGCGAGTACAAGGGCATCGGAATTTTTCAAAGATGAAATAAATTGCCTTTTATCTCGTTGGTAGAAGTGCGGGAATTGCAATTAATTTTATTTCGACCGAAATATGTAAAATATGCACGAATTATAACATTTCTATGGTATAAATGCCAGTTAATAATTAATTTCTTTTCAAACTTGATAGTCAACCATTTCGAGTAGTTCAATGAGTAAAAATTCAATTGTTAAATAGTTTCCTTTATACTGAATAAAAAATTTAATTACTTTGCATCCATTTAATATAGTGCAGTCTCGATTATCCAATTTCATTGCTAGGTTCTACGTTGTTCCAAAAATCGATTATATTTCAACACGAAAAAAATATCTAATTACATTATACTTTAATTAATTAAAGTAATATACTTTTCGTTCTTTTTGTACACATTCTATGACTTTTAACATTTATAATGAAAGTTTTCTCCACTTTCATTAATTTCAAAGTATACACCTCACGCATAAGTATACCATTTTATCTCCTTACCGTTTTCAAGTCCTCGGTCACTTATTTTTATTTTGCTACCGTAAGAATACCCAAAATCTAATGTCGAAAGATCATTTACCTCTCTCAAATACTATTTCTATTTCACTACCAAAGATTCTATAAAAATAACAAAAACGGACCTTCAAAATACCTAAGGCAGTACTGTACGTACCTAAGTCGAGTCTCTTATGTATTATCGAAACGTTGAACTGACTCTACTGGCGAACTCAGAATGATAAGCTGTCGATAATCGAGACTCTACCGTGTACACGGTAATTAGAAGTTCTAATTTACAACATCCATGCGTGCCAAACTTCCCTCTATCGAATGTTTTGGGGTTTACCAGGTGGTTCCATTGACAAGCGTGTCCTCGCTTCTATAGTGTTCCAATTATTCCGACACAGCTGGAGGTTTTCAGCGAATCGGATCACCGTAACGATATCCAATAACGATGCCGTATCCTGGTCAAAAAATAAAGAAAGTTACCGCGTCCAGCTGGTAGATTCGATAATGCGAATTCGCGCAACTAGCACGCTGCCGGATGCGGGGCGTGTGGCCTGTGTTGGTACGTGGTTGACGAAGAGAAATGACCGGCTAGGCCAAACCATAAATCCACGTACGGCGGATTAATCGCGGCACGGTGGTGTTCGCGAAACTTGTTGCCAACTAAACTAATTTAAACTCGTTCAAAACTGCCGCCAAGACCAACGTCGGGCCTATGGCGGCGCCCGTTTCAACAGGCTACGTTTGCGAACGAGTCTAGATTCTGCTATCTCGCCATTAAAGGGACACGCGGTGACCTTGTAATGTATCAGAGTGCACCGGGAAATATCGTACGTATCGAAACTCTTGTTTGTTAACGAACTGTATGATTTTTTCAATGCCCCGACAAACGAGGACAAACCGAACGCTTTTAAATTATCCTTCGAATAAATCAAAATTTCGTATAATCCTAACACATCGCCTGTTCAGTTTTGAATGTAAACGTACGTTTATATGTGTTATAATTGATGTTTTCTCTGCGACGCCTTGGAGAGTTCTTTGTTGAATTAACGTCTAGACTGTGCACGGTGCGAATAATAATTTTAATTATGGAATTGTGGGTTTTATTCTGTTAATGGTAACTTTGATTCTGTTTGTAGGAAAAAAGTATTTCTTCAATTGTTACTCGTAGAATTGATACCGAAAGAAGATTCTAGACTGTTATTAAATATTCCGAGCACCACGTGTAGATTTTTGTGTTTCTTTAAATTTTCGAAAATAACAATCGATGCCCCACTTTCGTAAAATCCTTTCAATTTAATTCGGAGCTGCTGAAACGAGGTACGAAAACAATTCCATAGTGCGAAAGGTAAACTGGTGGTACACTGTATTGTTAAATTCAGCGTACTATACCAATTAAGCACGTTTATAAATTCAAACACGATTGTATCGATTAATAAAGCTCTGTTTGTAAACTTAATTGCTACGGTAACACGATCAATAATTCGACAAACTATTTGTCGTTGTTAGAAAATAATGAAGAAAAGTCTAAGAATAAATTTAAATACGCTCAAGAAACTTCCAGAAGTGAGAACATCTTAATTTCTGTATTCGGGGTTTCGGGGAAAGTACGGGAAAATGAGATACGGAATACAAGGAACGATACGAATAAGCGAATGATACAATTTCGACAGAAAAATACGGGAAATACAAAATGGAAGTGGAAAATATAATATCGGGAATTGCGAGAGGGAGTTCGTAGCCAAAGTGTGGGAAAAAATTCGAAGAATTCATTTCGAGCTAACTGTATCGTTACCGTAACGCTCGCTCCGGACGGAATTATTATATTTTATTCGTAAGGTAAAACATTAACGGCGAAAATAGCTGTAACATTTATTTTTAATGGAGATATACGCACGGAAAAGAGAGACGTAATAGCGTCGACTTGCGCGGAGACGCAATAATTCAATGGCGCGAGGAAATCATCCCTCGACCATTCTAATATGGGAACCGCGTTCTCCCATAGGACTTTATTACGCTTCTCTTATGTGAGGAATACTTTTTCTATGATAATGTTGTGGCATGGGATGGCACGTGGAGCAACCGTGGTTACCTCGCGCCGAGAATTCACAGGGAACTCGATTGACTACAATTGCGTATTCCGAACGTGAATTTACCGCGAATACGCCACTTTCGTCTGCTTTATGGTTTTCCCGTATCCCACAGAAATTTCTAAGTAAATCGCCGCCATTGGGGGAGCATTCCGAACGATCGTCTTCGACGTGATTCGTCAGGATTAAAAAACGTTAAGCTTCAACATTGATCGCGTTTAAGACAGAGTTCGCTGGATTACCGACAAATCCACTAGCAAAACTCGAATTGAACGTTAATTTAATAGAATATTACAATATTCATATATATTTATAATATTCGACACATTGAAAACACGGATAAGTTCTCGATAATCGTTCCTTTCAATTTTGTATTTACCCTTAAAAAACTCGATTGGAAAATTTACACCCCGATTGTAAGAACGATTAACACTGTACTCATATATGTACTTATCTATTTTAAAATAGATCAAATAAAAATATAGATCTTTGCGGCTAAGAAATATCAAAATTGTGATAAAAGGAACGATACAATTGACTGTTGTAAATATCTGAAATTTTGACCGGTGTGCTTCATTGGTTTAAAAAAATAATTCCTTATGGTTCGATATTCGTGCTCTCTGAAGCTCGAGATTGGCGAATGCGTAACTTGGATATACCAATCGTTTCCCGAGGAAATATTCCACGCGTTGCTTCGCGAAAAGCTTTTAACCAATACAACTGCAGTTCGTGTCGATGAAGCGAGCGTTGGTTGGTTCCGTAAGCTCCAGAAAATTCTAAAAAACGTTTAATATGAATAGATGCTTATTACTTCTGATATTAACTTTGAAGGCTTCGGTGAATGTAACTCATCGAATCCAATGGAACGGTAAACAACACAGGACGAAAAAAAAATCTTCCGTAAACTTTTATAGCAAACGTGCAACTTTTATTTCTTAATACCGTTCCTTTTCCTCGTTACGATTTATTCGAGCCGTACAGGGTGCTCAGTTATCCCTTCCTAATGAATTTTGTCCGAGAGGCAACAGGTATGAAAAGAGTGCAGGAATGTTGTAAAGTTTTTAAATCTATTTTCAAAGTTTGTAACGAAAATTAAAATACCGTACGTGATATTACTTTTCCTAAATGTGAACTTATAGTGCTTATATAACACGTAAGACAGGGTATATTCTAAGGTGATGAAAAGTTAAAAGTAGGCGGAGTAATTTAAAGTCTTTGAATATACGTCAATTAGTACATATTGGATAAAAGTTGCTGCAAAAGGAACTGAAATTTCCAAAAATATTATCATACAATACTTACGTTTTCCAGAAAAAAATAATTCCCTACGTAGACACGTAAGTGTAATATTAATATTTCTCTGGTGTTCAATTTAAAGTTTCTTCAAACTTTGCACCATAATCGTACGCGTAAAATCGATCAGTTCCCAAAAGCATTTCAATCTCCAGAGATTGCTCTATAGAATCGCGAAAGTATAGAAACAATAAGGTCCACGACACCCTGTTCTAACCATTCCCCGTTCTCGTCCTTCGGGTGCCAGAACAAGGGTATCTTCCTGTCCCCTGGAACAATCGATCGCATATAATCGTCAAAAAATCGGAACGATAAGGTTTAGGACACCCCATTTTGGTCATCCCCAGGTACGGAACTAATCTCTCGGGTATCCGTGCACGAAAATCCCTCTGTATAGTCGTGGAATAAACTCGGCAAGCAGGAAGCTGGCGATCCCGGCAGATCCGAAAACATCGATTGCCAACAATCCCAGGAACCACCGCAACGTTTCTTATCCAAGATTTCTGCGGTTCCTTGGGACAGTTAAGCGACAAATAACTGTCGCAATCGCGACGCTTAAAGTGCCGGTTGGTGGCGCTAGTCTCCTATAAGGATCTCGAGATCGGATAGCTGGTGAAAATGACTCGGTTGAGGCTGTGCAGCGAGTAAACGGCTCCTGGCCGCTAACTTTATTCCCAACACGTGAGATTAACTCGACTCCGGAGCCCGTGCTTTGAACTTACACCATCCCTTTCCCCTTCTAGCAACCCCCTTAACCTTATTAAGCCTGAAGCCGAGCTAGTATCCTTTCGAGACCGTTCGAGAAATTGGGACGGTGGTGAGTCCGCTTCCGTGGGTTCGTTAAGCTGAAACCACTGCGAAACCGCCTACAACCGCCAGTGAGCAATAATCCTCTTCCTTCTTCGACTCCTTCGTCCTTTCTTCGTTCTTTTTCGTTTCGCTCCGATCGAATCGTCCTTGTTCCTTTTCCTTTTTCTTTTTTTTTTTCTTCTTTTGCACCGTGTCCCCCTGTGCGTCCTCGATCCTCTCGGTTGAAAAACATTTGGACCGAACACGACGACGCCCCGACCTTTCCACCGGGAGAGCAAACAGCGGTGCCTAGTTTTCTTTGAATCGATCAGGAAAATTGTCCGAGCGCGGAGAAAAAGGAGCTGAATCGCTCTATGTAAAATGGAAATTTCCCAGATGGTTAATGAACGTTTCAAGCATGGTCGAAGATCGAGCGAGAATTCTTATTCGAAGGAACGCCGTGAATATTAAGATGGGATTACACGAATGGGAAAAGGGTTCGGTTGATTTAGATTTTCGATGAGACCTCTGGCCTCGATTAAACGTGTCAAGAATTTTTAACACGGATCGATGCGGCTAAACGTACACGTAGACGATGTAACGAGATGTTAGATCATTTTTTATCTAACTTGACAACCGAATGCCAGCGGAAATACATCCGTCGATTAACACTTCGCGTCGAAGATTGTCCCGCGACGAAGAATCGGTCAATGAAATTTCTCGAAGCAAAAATTACACGTACTTTCGAACGTAAATTTCTTACTTCGATGTTTCCCGTGTATTTTTATATTTTACAATTATTTATTTTTACAGTTGGAAATTTTCTACCGTGCCGTGCAACGTGACTTGTTATCTCGAGCGAACGAGAGTCGCCTTTCGAGCGCAAATGGTTAAATCGGTGAATATTCTCTTCTTTAGGATCAGGACGAAGCACTTCAAGATTGTGTCACAAAAATACGACCGAGCGTTGAGAACGATAATAATATGAAAAATGGCACGAGGTAGATCATCCATGGTACTTGCAACCAAGTCTCGCGTGAATGACGAAACAGTTCTGGGACGTTCTCACAATCCAAGATTTATGAATAGGAAAATGTGTATCGCGCGAGCTATAGCATAGTGTAGCAGCCAGCGTAGCCAGTTTCAGGCTAAATATTCCCCTTCGTCGTATTACCATTTCTTGGCACGCGCCACTACTCTGTCATCACTTAACATCGTCTCTTAACCTACGTTTAGCGTTGCGATAGAAATCTCGTACGAAATTGGACAGATTTCGTCTGAAACGGTAACCGATAAGTCAATTTTAAACTCGAATAAAAGTACGAAGTAATTTTTATCGTAGAAGATATTGAAACAAGAAATCACTTAATCTTGCTATGAAACAGTGTCCACTATATCTCGAGAAGTACAGAGACGAATTCTACAGGTGCCTACAAATTGTGTCTCTTTTCTCTAACATCGGTTACTTTTAGAAGATAAGACACTTGGTACTCCAATCACTAAATCTGCGCTGAATGACCTAGTAAGGATTTTCAGGGTACTATGCGAGTATAAAAAGTTTCGAATGACGTGACACGGGCTGCTTGAGCGGCTAATTTAGAAACTATAACGTGAGAAGTGAAAAGTGAATCTAGAATCTATAAGGAAGGTGAACGAACAAAGTGTCGCTAACGAAGTGAAGAAAATAATATTAGAATTAAACTTATCTCGTTGAAATCGAATACCCGGAGAGCGTAGCGCGGTAGAATTGGGAGGTATCCCGTAATTTTTATTCCAACTTTTTCGCTCGAACCGCCGGTAGAGAAATATTTAAAAATGGCACGAGCGTGTCATTCCGGCATTAGTCGATTTGCATGTGTCACGAATATCTCTATTACGAACACGAAACGCGAACGTTACATATTAATTTAACAAAGACATTCGAGTCTGGCCATACCACCCAGACCACATTTCATCGTTTCCTTTCACTCCGGGTCCAAACCAGTGTCTCCGTTCCCGGCACAATGGTCCCCGCTTGGAAATCGATCGTTATCACGAAAGAATCGCGATAACGCAATTAAGTAGCCCGCCGAAGGTGCTTTTCTGCTTTCGTACTTGGCATTTAAATAAAATCAATTTGCGCAAGCGTAGGCAAATGTTGACTCAAGGCATTTCAATGTGGCTAACTGCATGAGTGAGGACGAGTGCTCTTCTGCCACAAAATGGAGGGAAATTGTAGGTAGGAACGGCTCTGCCCGGCGTTTCGAGCCATTTGCAAACCAAATTGCCATTATTGATGGTAATAACCATACAGTCGCGTCTGTCTCTCCCCTGGTCTGGTTTCTTCCCCTGATGATCCCCTCGTGTTCTTCAGATATATTGCCAGTCGAAATGTTAACAATATTCTTTTCTGTCAATACCACCCCTACTGTTCGATCGTCCGTCGGTCGTGCCGCACTTCCAATTACACCGCATTTTGGATTCTTTACAATTCCATTCAAAAATCCTGCTACCCTTCGTAATTGTAACTTATTAGAGAAGTGTGTATTCGGTGGAGAGATTGACGTTAATCTGGTTTAGGATTTATGTCGATACTCTGAAAGTTACGATGGCTACTGCAGAGCTGGTACTGCAAAATCCCAACACCCCTCGTAATTGTAACTTATCAGAGAAGTGTATTTGGTAGAGAGTTTAAAGTTTAACACTACTCTAGAACTTTTCCCTTTCTTAATATTTCGAATCGTAATGTGTTAGAGATTATTCAAATTGATCCAAAGTTTATTAATCTTGACACTAGCACACCTTTCTCCGTTGTATTATAATCGTTAGAATATCGATTGGAGCAGTTGAATCGAGAAATTGTTTGGAAAATAATTGTTTGGAGATCATATAGGTAATCGAGAGTTTCGGTTACTATGATATAGTACGTTGTTCGCTGGTTTATCGTCGCACTCTGTTGTTCTACTGTTTGCCTCGGACAATCCAGATTTATATAGAAATTCCATGAAGACATTAATTATAAAAGACACTCCACGCGACGTATCTCTATCTAACCGAACCATCTGAAATCTATTGTAGACAGCGAAGGGTTTAATTGATCATCGTTGTACTTGCTTCTATTTGTTTTAAATTAACGAAGCAGAATTATCTCGTTTCCGTGACTATGGCGAGCAGTACAAGAGATATGCGTTGACGTATAATTATGTCTCGTGCTTCTTCCGCGTCTTGGTCGAATATGATTTATTATTTCAAATACAAGGCGTCGAAAAAGTTCCTATCTATTTTAGCTATTGACAATTATATCGAATCCGCTCGTGCAATGATAAAGGGGTAACATTTCTCGACTTCGTAATCCGAGAAACATGGGATTTAATAAAGCCTCGTGCAATGAAATCTGAGGAGGTTAAATCTCGTGATCCCACTAACCAAGTTTTGTCCTGTAACTTCTTTCCGACGTCATTGCATTTATTTCTTTCGATTCGCCAAATTACTACCGTCAAACCCTTCTCTGTACTCGTTCTAAATCTTCCCGCATCAAAATTAATTGCATCGTAATTACTACATCGAAATCGATCGAAACGTTACGGAGCGCTCTGTATATTTATACAGAATTTTCTCTCGCTCGATTAACGAGCCTTGTCACAACAGAGGTGACCAATTAAACCTTGTGTTTCTTTGTTTTCGTGGAATGTAATCTTTCGCGGTTTACGTCTACGTTAAACATAAATTTGCTTTGAACCGATGACGTGACTAACGAATCAGTGGCTCGAAAGTCCATTGTAGGGCAGTCTTTCCAAATTGCTATACCCGCCCACTTTGCCACGTGCTGGGTATCGAACCGTGACGTTGGAGGGTGGAAAGAAAATTTGACCCGGGAGGGTTGCACATTTGGCGAAGCCAGCGATTACGAGTAACACGCTGTGGGTTTGTGATACGTCAATTGCTATAAAACACAGCCCAATAAGACGCTGGAATCTAATTGGAAGAAATTTTACGAAAATGAAACAATTATTTTTATATACATTTTAATATACATGGATATTCAAATGTAACAAATGTTCTTTGATCGTCTTTATCGTAGACCGGGCAACTTTAACAGGTAACAACATTTATTTTTGTTTTTTTTTTTTTTTTTCGAAGAAAAATCTTTCGTGGAAATTCATTGTTTACATTCATCGTGTAAATCGTTAACGTAAACCGACGTCATTGTAACCGCCGATGAAACATTTATTGTTTTCATCGAGCCCGGATCGTGAGTTATTAATTGTCGATTTATTATTAACGACGAATCCATTTCCTAGTAGTTGCACGCATTAATGCTAATTATCCTTAATTGATCGATGCAGCTGAATTAGTTTTACGTGTTGCCTCGGTCGCTGAAATTCGAGCGACGAGCTTTGTTTGCCATTCAATCGACAAATACGATTCTGTGATCAAAACAGTCCAGGAAGAATTTGTTGGGTATGCGTAGTTGAATGTGTTGACCGTTTTCAGCTTACGTTGTTACGAGTTGGGCTGGGGTACGGGATCGATCGGAATTAAATCTCTGAAAGCTTCGTCAATTTAAGCCATTGCGACAAAGTAAACACGCGACTTATAACCGAGACCACGGGAACGAGTCCCCGATTGTGTAACATTAATTAATATATTACAATTCGAAATAATCCATCTACCCGTATCGTTATAAATATTCTGATAGAAATGGAAACATTCGTCGTGTAAAGAAACAAAATTTTACCGGTATTTGTTACGTATTTTACACGCGAGTGTGCAGATCAATAGAGATTCGAGGTTAGGTTTTCATGACAACGATTCAAAAAGGGATAAATGCACAAAATACCGTTTCTTTCGTAAAATATTATTACAATTTGTATAATGTTTACAGTGATATTGTTTTGTATATACCAGATTCTGTAGATTTTTGCCGTTTGAGGGAAATATGAGGGGCGTGACATTATCCCCTCTCCTTCTTGACAAACTTCTGATTGTCGCACTAGATGGCGTTCTCAAAAAGAAAATGATTCGTATTCGATGAACGATAGCTTAATCTTTGGATTGGTAATCTATTCTAAACCCCGAATGTCATAGTGCTATTTACAGAACGATGTTCCTGTTTCTTAGTAATTCGTAGAGCTCGTTGCATTTAGGTTAGATATTTCGAGATGCGTATTCCACGGTTAGTGTCATAACGACCCTGCGCACGCACGTTGCGCAGTTGTACACGCGCTATCAAGTGCTCCAACCACGTGAGAACTAAATGCACACGGAGCAGAAGAAGGGGTAGTATCAAGCGAGTCGTATTCCCCTCAAACATCAAAACTTTACGACACCAGAGATAGACAAAATTTTATTCGAATAAAACATGACGAGTAAAACCAACGTATCGCGATATATTCGCGATGTTTATTCGATCGGGCGTATAAATTGTTATTTACTCAATGTGAATTTATTTACGTTTTATTCGTTACTTAAAATTTGTATCCGGATAAAAATTTTGCTCATTTATTCCACGCACGCTCGATACATCCGCGATAAAACCCACCGAGCGTCGCAGGATTAATATTTGTCTACACCGTAAGGAGTACAAGTAATAATTTTATATTTCAAAAATAAAATAGGTACGAACGTTTAATCGTTAATACGTATCCTCGAAATTACGTGTCACAAAATCGATACTTATCTACATCGTAAAAAGATACCAGTAATAAAATAATCGTTATTTCCTCTCTGAGATTTTGCTCGATGTATCATCTAGAATTATCACAATCGTTGTTCGCAAACCGTAGGGAGAATTGAAACGGAATCGGTTACCCGGGCCACGTGCTGTTCTTTTGTCGGTTACCGACGAAGTCGCAAAGACCCCCACAATGGAACAATTTCTCGAAATTACGTAATAAAATTTATTCTCCCGGTCTCGTCAAACCAATCTTAAAGTGTTTCCTCCGACGCGTCAGGAATGAATTCGTTTTATCGCTGGCGAGATCCCGTTACCTAGTAAAGGAAGGTAGACACGTGGGCACAAAGGAAATGGTTAAAAGCGAGAGGAACCGGGGCTTGTCTCTCACGTTTCTATATCGGCGCGATTTCCAAGCGCAAAAAGCTGAAATGGAGTTTGCGTGAAAGGGTAGAAAAGGGACAGGACTGCCGACCGATCCATATTTTACGAGAGCAAATAGGAAACGCTTGAGCGGGAGACGCGGAGAACACGATGAAAAAAAAAAAAGGAAGGGGGGTAGAGGTAGGGCTGGTCTCTCTTTCTCTTGATCTCGCGGCAATATGCTGCGATTTCTCGCTCCTCTCTTTCGTACCATCTCGCCTCTCTCTCTCCCTCGTATCAATATCTTCTCTCAGGTTCTCAGGTTTCGATTCTTTTCCGATCCTCGTGCTCATAGCTCTGCGGCTTGGCTGTCGTGTGTAAGTTCGCCGCAAACTCGCACCTTCTTGACTGGAAGATTGAATACGTGGAAAGAACAACGAACGAATCGCATTTATAAAGGGTGGTTTCGACGGGAGCGCCACAATTTCGAATTCGAATAAAACGACACCAACGCGCCAGACGTATCCGACATATTCGTAAAGTGGACTGGAAAAAATACGATACTGTTCAAACGAACTCGTTTTTCTTCTACGGTACGGATGCTTCTAATTTTTAATAACTTCCACGCATAATTCGAATTGAGAATCTCTATATCGCGAATAACTCCGAGAATGTTGGCCTCGAGTCGCTCGATTCTTCACGAATCGTTGGCTCACTCTTTTGATTTTACATATTTTTAGAAAGATATTTTCACGTAATTGAATTTGATAATGAAAAAAAAAAACTTATACTTTTGTGCGATGAATTTGAGTAATTTCTATTCGCTGCTTAAATACGTATCGTTCGACGATGTTGACCACGATATTGTGTTAACAAAGTTGACGCGTGCAAAATTTTAACGATGTGTTTAATTGTTTACGAAAACTTTCGAAACATTTATCATTCTCGAGGAACACCCTTCGTAAGATCGTTGAAAGGATCCATCGCTGTTAGGTGAAGCATCGGTGGTAGAATTTCGTGTCACGGTTCTTCTGTTGTCACCTGCCCAATTAAAGCGAACTCATCCACGTCGTACTTCGTACAGTTTTTAGTTCACGCGTGCAGCGTTCTAATAAACCTGGAAAATCAATTTGACCGTTCTTCTTCTTCGAAAAAAGTGGTTCTTCGAGTATTAGTTGGCACACCACGTGCAAATTTACCGAGGCCCGAAAGAGTTTCAACGGAACCACGAACACTGGCACGAAGTGACCCCTCTGGCTAATGGAATTCTTCGAGTGACGTGCACGGAAATTCCGAGTGTTTCTTAGGGATAGTCTGAAAAATCCTGGACCCACTGGACCATTTGGAAGCCGAACAGGCAAAGTGTAAACGTTGCTGATTAATAAAATTTTTTTAACCGAACGCAGAATGCTAACGAAAAATGTCAAAGCTTGGCAGAATCAGAATTACCTTGACGCGGATCGAAGCATTGTTAGTTTATAACAGAGGTACATATTCTTTGGCAAACGTGTGTACACACGTAGATTACAATCGTAGAATAGGTACGGTGACATTTCCATTTTAGAAAAAAAAAATGAAAATAATAATTGTGATTTCTTCATCTAGAATCTCGGTAGCTTTCAAGCTGTCGACTATTACGAATATTAAAATAATGTATTCGAAGACTAAAAAATTTCGCAATTTTTCATTGCGTACGCGTGGAATTTTACACCTGGATCGCGCATATATTGTCTTTTCGACGAACTCGTACAATTATACTTTTCATTGGTAAATATGAATCCGCGGTTCATCCGATGGCGAAAGTACAAATTAAGAAATTGCATTTTTAAATCGACCGGTATAAAAGGACTTTACCGGGAACTGTTCCTTTCAGGATGAAGTAAACTTTAATCGAACCAACGTAGATTTGTATCTTAAACGTCTATCCACGGAGAAACCAGATTTATTCAAAATTTTATGAAACCGTCGCGCTTGTCCGTCACATTTAACGAGTACTATTAATTTCCATTGCGGACAGGTAGCATTCGGGCTCTCGCAATGCATCTTGTCGATTCTACGACACATTCAATTTAATCCCACACTTTTCAAGGATTCCCTGTCCCGTTTAAAGGATTAGAGACCGTCGAGGGCCAGGAACAGCGCTGTAAAACAGAATGTACGAAATCCCATTATGATCTAGCCGGCCATCGACGTGGAAAGCAACGCTAGTTGTTAATTTCGTGAAAGTGTACAGCGATGGCCGCGAATTATCGATCGGGTCTACTAACCGTATAGAAACGGACTTCGGAAAAATTAACAGTTAGAATACGAAACCACTTGTGCTCGACGCTAATCCAGATTCGAGAGCTAAATTGGTAGCCACCGATATATTCCGCCACGCAATCGGCCAGCTCGAGGGTAGGGTATTGCGTCCTGAGCCATCTAAAAGTAATCTAACCCGGGTATTCGAGTGCAGCCGTTAAATCCACGGTAATCAAACGCGTCCCTAACTGTGTCGGCCAGCGTTGGTGAGGCGAATCAGTGACTTCAGTTCCTGGCACCAATACTATCATCGACGATTCGGGTATAACCTGGCTGATCATCGGGCAAAAGGGAAAAGAGCTGGATGTGACTGTGGAAATCAAGTCGATGAACTCGCTCTCCCTCTGTTTTTCTACCTTCCCTGGTACCTCTTTACTCAGCAGGTCTTCCCTTTTTTTTCTCTTCTTTTTTTTTTTTTTTTTGCAGTTGCAAAAGTGCAACCCTCTATCACACTCGCGGGATTGCTCGTAGCATTACTTCGCGAGGAATTGGGACTTAGGTAAATTCGAACGAGCGTTCGATTGAAAAATAACCAAACGCTGCTGGATTAGGTGAAATATTTTAATCGAGATTGGTCGAGTTCCTGACTGCATTACCTGGTAATCTCCGGATGACTCTTTTGTATGTACGTAACTGCATCGAGTAGATACGGAAAATTTGTCTTGCAGCGATTCGGTAATGTCTGTTCAAATTTTGTCAGTAAAATGGGACAGTATAGCAACGTTCTGACATCGGTGTACATCAAAAGGCTATCTTTTAAGAATATTTTTTCACAGAAAAACACGAAGATGTCGCCCAATTTCGAATAGACTTCCAGTCCGAGTACCTCGAGCATTAAGTCTCGGTGAGAAAGAAGTTATCCCCACCATTGTTTATGTTTCTTCAGCACGAGCAACCAGTCGACCTGTCGCTCGACGTACAAATGCTTGTGTCTTAGCAACGGAGGCTAATTTGAACACTTCCTGTAATTACTCGTACAATTACGGTAAGCTATGTTGATACTAAAACTTAAGTCGGCTACTTCTCGAGAGCAAGAAGTTTGCGGGTCCATGATAACGAAGACTCTTCTCTTCGAGGTGTTGAACGTATCTGTAAATTCCGTAACACCATTATAGATAAACCCCTATCTGGTAGCTAGGAATTGCAAAAATATAGTTCTTCGGTTACGTCCATCTTGTCCGATGCGTTGAATTTAGACTCGTGCACCGAATCGAGTTCCTAGAACAGTTAATACAAACGGTGTAGTAGTTCATTGACGATTGTTCTTCGTTAACCATCTCGCGTATCACAAACTGTCGTTAGACACCAGCGATCCTCTTTGTCCACCGAAACGTTCATCTCTGCTCGTAAGTCCCTTGTACCGAAGTTAGAATGTTGTCAATGATAACTGTGAATAATCTTAGCTCCACTGACGACAGAGATATCACGTTTCTCCTCGATTCATCTCCTGTTCCTATTTGATCTCTGAAGAGATCAGTCGAGTGACACTGAAGAACTGTTTCACTCTCCAGTGCGCTTCGAACTGATGCGACTCGACGATTGCCGGGAAAATTACTTACCAGCTTCCCTCCGCTTCTTTTCGTTTTCTTATTCAAGCTTCATTCCGCTTTTATCCCGTAATGGATGACAGCTAAATCAAGCAAAATCATTGAGCGATGCGAACGGATGTGGTAACGGGATTTTTTCCAACCAGTTACGTACATTCCAGATTTTAAAGAAACTTCAACTCCAGGACTACTGGGGTCTCGACCTTAAGTAAATTATAGATCAATTACTATTTATTCTTAAGCAAAATATAATGTTTCATTTAATTCGATAAAACTTCGATTTAATTTGATTATTCTTCACAGATACTTCAAACAAACTTTGTATCTTGTTTTACACACCATTGATTAGATAATTGTTTTTATAACAGTGTCGTTACTGCATTCTATGCTTACACTTTTAATTATCGCAAGCAGGTGTATAAAATGGACACGAGAAAATTAACAGAACTACTAATTCAATGAGAAAGTTTATTCAGAAATTTGAATGTTTAACGTAACTAATGTTAAATTCGGATGTGTGTAGAAATTGGGCCGACACCGAGAGTGAGATACAACTAAAGTGTCACATTTGGATATAAAAGTTTTGGAATAGCAACGAGAGTAATAGCGTAGGACAAAGTTTAGGAAGGTTACGGTGGAAGACGTAAAGGCTGAGATGACGGAGGGTTCGTAGGGCGCGGATGACACGGTGTTTACAAGTTGGGTGAGGCAGAGTTCGGATGACATAGTGTAGATGAAAATCTGGCCGTGAATTAGGGTGGTTACATTACACGCGTACCAATATTTGCTAGAAATATCTTCCTGTCGTACATAGTACAAAATTGATAAAATTTAATATTAAGATTCAAGTTCGAGCGACATCTCGAACGATCTCGTAAGTTATTTTAACAAGTCATCAAAAGGTTATGACTCAACTTCGAAAGATATTTCAAACGATCTCAGAAGTCACTCCAAGATTATAAAATTGTAAATCACAGATAAGTGTGTCGCACGTATACCGATATTTATCAAAAATATGTTAATACATATTGTAAATCAAAGATAAGTATATTACACGTGTATCAAATTTATCAAAAATATGTTTCACGCACAATATTTATCAGAAATATTTTTCTTCCATAAATTCGAGAAATTTGTTTCATACAAGTCGGATACAATTTAATAAAACGTTCGAGAGGAATCTCATATGATCTCAGAAGTCGTTCCAAGATTAAGGAGTCACGGTTATGGATTATGTTTCACCATCTGTCAACGATCACCAACTACGGGCGGCAGCTTGTTCGCTTCTGCGAAGTTCAACCTAGTTAACCGTTTCCACGATCCAGCCCACTGATCGCATAATCGGAATCGAGCGTAGGATTCTTTTCGATTGGCCCATTTGTTGTAACGTCCGATGGAAATCGTTCCGGAATCGCAGCTTGTCAATCCTCGTTGTCCCGCACCTGGAGCGAGCAAGAGAAATTGGACACGTTCACATTGACGTATGGCGGTCCATTTTTTGGAAAATGAGTTACGTCGCGTCCACTTGTAATTATGTCACCGATTGTCCTTTGATGGCTTCGTTGGAAATTGAAATGAAGCTGATATGTCCTGCTGAAATGATTTCTCTTTTCATTTATCGACTTTCGCGATGGTTTATTTCGATACCCGGAAGCGAGCAGATCATCGAAAAATAAATGCAATAGTCTTCGTTTAGACGAAACAATTTTTCTCTAGTTAGTTTTTTGTTCGGATCGTGCCGAGTGCTTGGATTTATTTTTAGGGGTCTTGACAAGACTGATCCGTTTGTAACATTCTTATAAAAATATACCGAAAAATATCTAAACGATAAAGTGACGTTGAAGGTTCAATATTGAATATGAGCATTTGTATTTTTTTTAACAAACACGTATTAACATTCTTCGAGGATAACTATCTTGGAGCTCTGGTCTAATCGATTCGAACGATTTGCTATTCGTTCGTTCGATTACGTTTTTATTTAGTACTTCTGGTCGATAGTTCAGTCATTGTACTGAATTACGTTAGCGATAATAGTAATAATGCAGCTCTATTTACGTGTTCAGTGAAACGATAATGGTCGAGGTCGGCAGTATTGCGCTCAGCACGTGCAAATAAACACCCAAAATGGAAACAGCTAAAATAACATCAGATATGTTACACAATGTGAAAGAGTTATCGATGGTTCGATTGCGAAACTGTCTCGATGTTACGTCGTACAGTTTTTGTAAATAAGAGGTTCGACCACAAAAATCGTGACGATTGAATTTAAGCCAACGAGTACTATAATTTTATAAGAAATATTTAACGCTCGCGAGAAATCTCACGATCGATGAATTTTCAGAATCGTTCTGATATTTCTTGACGAAACAATTTTGCAGAAAGCGTTTACGCTTCGAGGGATGTCGTATTAGAAACAGCAAGGCAAACTGAATCTGCTCCGATCTGTTGCGCCATCTGCTACTGCATTTCCACGTTTACAGCCGGTCACGATGTAATAGAATTCTGAGCCACAAATTTTATTTTCTTAGAAGTAGTGTCATCTACGGGCAAACTGTAAACGGTTTTGAAGGAACACTTATTATTTACGATTTTTCGTACGAATGAAAATTTTTACACGAATACAGATATCAAAATATTTATTCGTTTAGATGTCGAATGTCGAACAATTTTAATATTGTATACTAAAAAATCAATATTTACAATTGACCGTTCGACTAGTATTTCTTGAGCCACATCTAGAATAAACACACTTATATGAACCACAAATTAAAATTATGTTTATAATTTTAATTTCATACTTATAAGTTATATAATTAAGTTTATTCCGAGAATGACACGGAGCGCACGATTCAAGGCGTCGATAATAAGGATGGCTTCGTTAAGACCGATAATTAATCGTTATTCGATACTGTATATTCTACGAAATAATATTTTCGTCGAAGTAATACAAAACGTGTACGCAAATCGTTCCGCGAAACGAGTAAGCCAAGAATAGCCTGTGCAAGTTGTGGATATACAATCGCTGTCATTACAACGTGATTGTATCGAACCAGATGGACAAAACTTGATGACAATCGTGAACGGCCCAGTGAATGTCTACACTTATCCAATCTGACCGCTGGTGTCCACCATGCTTGTTCTGTGTACCGTTATCACATATTCGGAGCTATGTCACTCTTACTCGTTGCACGATATCTAGACACCAACGTCACTATCACCGTGAAATCTTCATTCCGCCACGATGTCCTCTAACGATAGGAATATATATGCAAGCGCAATTGGCCTGAAGGGTAATACAAAATTCACGAACCACCTTCATAGAACGCGATATGAGTTCATCGAGCCATTACGTGCACAATGAAAAGAAGTTATGCCATACATGGGATAGTGGATCACGAAAAGCTTCGACCGCGCTTGATTGGAAATTTAAGGTTAGATGTAGACAGATACAACTCTCTGCAAATCGAGTGTATGAATTTTCACCTGATGCAGGATTCGATCTAGTTTCTCTTTGGAAAAAGAAACTCCCTCGAAAGGCAACAGTATCGTTACAACGAAGTACATTCGACACGAGCGAAATATTTAAAATGTAACGTGTACTCGAGCTACAAGTATCGCTTTTCAGGTTGTTCGTAATTTAACATATTTATTTTTACGTTAATCTTATGGAAAATCCTAATGGATCAGGTGTCCAGACTGCTTATTGGAGATAGGGGTAATATTACGTATTGCTTGGTATACATAGATTGGTTATTTTTTAATTAAATCCACTACTTGTGACAAAGATGAGGGTAATGGTATTTGTCGAGAAAAAATACAAATTGGAGGTTTAGCATACTTCTGAACGCCTACTTATGTCATAAATACAACCAGTCCTATTCAAGGGTTTAGCACAAATAGCTTATGGTAGATCAAAGAAACCGTTTTTATATTCGGGTGCAAATTCTATTTCACTAATGGGCAATTTCTATCAATGTCGTATCTGGAAATCAGTTTGGATGTTATCATGATGTGCACTCAGGTTATTTTGTAGAGGTATCGAGAATATCATCGATTCTACTGGCACTTCCTGATTCAGATTGCATCTTCCCGTATAACGCTGCACGCGTCAGATTTTCCGCTCCAAAAAATTCTCTCTCGATGTTTACGGCGAAGTGAAACTGAAGTTAGGTGGTTGTATAATCTTACATGCACTTCGTAGGCTTCGATAAATACTGTCGCATGGGGTTAATAACACTTATGATCCTATTGATGGATGAACGTATAACAATATTTGGAACCGTGCCAACATTTATTGGGACCAACCTGTATGGGATCGTTGATAATTTTGATCTTGATTTATGTCCTTGCACGTTTACGTACCAACTACAGTGATTAGGTACTGTAAACCTTATTTAAATTCTGTTAAGTAATATTTATGCGGGTTTTGAAAATATGGAAATGCGATTTATGTCCACAGGCGGTTACATATCCTACTTTTTTAAATTATAGTATAGATTATCTGTAGTATAGATTATATATCTATAGTATAGATAATCTAGTATAATAATAAACGCAGAAAAGAAAGAAAGAGAATTTTTTTATCATTGAATGGGTGGTCGAAACCCTGTAATTTAAAATAGTTATAAAAAGAAATATAAAAGTGTAAAGAATTTTGGAAAGACTCGTGTAATTTTTCCCACTGTACAAAATGACAAATACATCGAACAATATTATTTGATTCCCAGAGGGACGTTGATATGCACAGTCTTGTAATAAACGCTTTTAAAGCTTGTAGAATAACCCATGCTTTTGTTCTCGGTGTTTAGTCATTGTTTGTTCCTCGGTGAATCAGTTTTTACGATTGGCTCGAGCTTTAATGTAGCAAGTAGTGCGTTAAGAGGGAGGAGACAGCATATGAAACACCGAGTAGAAGACGTCCGTGTAGGACGCAGGAAGAAACCTAAGTGCTCTTGCTGTCATAAATGCAAGTAGGGTGCGGAATGCCCTATTATGCATAAGGGTACTAATGGAATGTTATTGCCGGCAGTTTGGTCGACAATGTCTTTTAGGAAGAAACTCGACGAGCTGAGATTCCTAATTAGGTGTTTCCCATCCATGTCATTCGCAAGAGAAGCTCGCGACGTCATTGTCACGATCAAGGAAACGTGCTTCCCAGTTATGACTGCTCTTGGAACCTAGAGAACACGAAGCATTAATAAAATTCTAAAATATTAATTAACTATTCTAACGGAAAATATACTACAAAAGTTGATATTAAAATTAATATCACGTTCTTATGATTTTATTCAAAAAAAAAAAAAATTTCAAACAAATTAGAACAAATAAAATTTAGTGGTTTTATTTGTAAAATGTGTTAACTGTGTAGCAATTTCTCTACAGTATCGAAATTCTGGAATAATTCTTTTCGAAGAAATCTAATTGGTGGTTGATATACCGATAATATTTTTCTTAAGTATTATTCATCCGCAATAATCAGTGCTATTGATAATTACTATAGCGGTTGAATGGTGTGGAACGAGGCGGAATAGAGGAGAGCCTTAGACGTGGAGATATTCGATGGTCGATCAAGGGAAGTGTACAGGGTGAACCGCATTATTTGATCATCTTGATTATTTCCAGCATTATTGGTACAATTCGAACATCTTCGTCTGTAACAGTTTAAATCAGAGTAAACTACTACCTCGATAGAGAATCATTTTTTATAAACCGTTACTTTCAAACATTTCGAGATCATCTTCAACGTTTCAAACAAAACTCTATAACTTTTTTTCGTTCATCTTTTAACAGTTACATATACAATACTTGTTAACGTTTGTTGAATTCCTAAACGAAAGATCACAGTCACAAGCATGGTCACTTTTCATTTTTCCTACTTTGTTAGCTTTTTATTTAAATATATACTAATCGGTAGGAGCTCCATATTCAATACACCCTTCTTAGTAAATCGTAAAATTGATCGCTACGATAAATAGCATCCACGTGTTTCTTTATCAATCTTTGCCACTGAAAACTCCCCTACAAGCTCAACGATTGCTCGACAGAAAAAAAAAGACACACGAAGAATGGAATATAAATATATGAACACTTTTCTGATTCTGCGTTTACGCGTTTCCCTCTGTTATTTTCCTAGCAAACGGTTTCTCTGTAAATCGCCCAAGAGAATGACGATATTTCTCCCGGAACATTTGCGCAGATAAGCAAAGTTCGAGGCGAACGTTAAACGTCTGCTGAATCGAATTTGGCGGAGCGATAGAAAACGACGGTGCCAAAACAGAAGTGTGTATATACCGATGTCGATCGAGCCACGAGTACGTTTCCATACGTTTACATATGTAGACCTCGTAGGTATCTTCGCCAGCAGTCTCGTGTTATCGTAGCCGTACAGCTTGCTGTATTCCACGGCTAAGAGTACCCAGTATCTCGCATGCAAATTCATCGGCGAGCCCGTATAAATTTAGCATACATTTCTTGTTTTCGGTTAAAAGACAAAAAGTAAGGTAGAAAGGAAGCACATAGGGAAGGAAACACCCTGGAAAGGAAAACCGGAGAAAGGACAAGGAAACGTTAATGTGCAAAATCGGGGGTTCAACAGCGTTGAGCTTTGTTTAAGAGGGAAGGACCGTTCCACGCGTTAAAAAGCAGTATACGTCACGAATCAACATCTAAGAGAAAGTAAACGTTCGATCGAGACATGTTTTTGTCGTTTAATTTACGATATTACAAAATGTACAAAACAACGGTAATTTTTTAAGAAATGACTCTTGTTTAACAATTACGACTTCGTCGCTCTCAATGATTATTTTTCAAAAAAATAATTCGAAAGAAACTTTTTTTTAAATTCTAGAAACTATATATACTCTAAGGACTGTTTATATTCTCTGGAATAGATAACGTTTTTTAAAAATTGCTACGTTATTCTTTGACAAATGTTACAGCAAAGATATCTGTAAAATTTCAAAGTAATCGGTCAGCTCGAAATATCTTGCACACCGATTCTGAAAATATAATTTTAAGAAAAGCGAATTCAAAGTTTCCAAATGGTTTGGGTTTGAATTTGTTACGCTCTTCCAGAAATAGATCGTTTTATAGATTTGGATCTTCCACATTTTATTCTTGAGACTTCAAACTATTATTACTTAAAAAAAAAATTTGATTCCTTTAAATTTCAAACAGTTCTGCCCCCTTAAATCCTGTTCCAGTTTTCAGGCGTCACGAGTTAAATTATGCTTCCATGTTGGAGATATCCGAATGACAGTATGCTAAAACGTGACACGAAACGAGGTGGTGATCTTACTGTGACAGTTTCTGTACCAGGGAAGTAATTAGATGTCAGTGTTACAATAATGTCCAACTTAAGAGGAGATTGTCTTCAATGACACATTTAATCAGACGTCAAGTAACTATTCTTGAAGAGAATCAGGCCATATCGATGAATCACATTTAGAGAACAAAATTCAGTTAATATTGGAAATGTGTAAGTTTCAATTTTTTAGTAGGCAACCTTGCCAAAATTACTCGCATTACGTTACTCGGAAAAGGTATTTCTCGCATTCTCTCCTGCGTGATTTTCGAGACTTAGAATTCGAAACGTCCCTTTGACTCGTTCTATTTAATCATTTATGAGTAATTAACAAGTATCCCGAGAAAAGATCCTACCGAGAATATTCTTAAAAATACATTTCTGAATATTAGCAAAATAATGAAAAGCACGTGAAATCGATACATCGAAAAACACATATTTTGCTTCTAAATAGTAAATATTAAGTAGATAATAAAATAAACAGAAATATGCCTGATACAAAGATTCAAAATACGGAAGAAATCCGTACAAACATAATACTTGGATAATAATCTAGACGTTTCAAACTCTTCGGGTATTTCTATTTTTGTCAATTTTTACAGCACCTCGAAGAAAAATATTTCCAACCAAAAACAATTCTCTAATCGTTCCTTCTTATCATTCGAACCTGGTATTTTACCTTCGACTTCGATCTAACGTCTTGTGCATATCCCTCGACCTTTCGATTCAAATAAAATCGTATCTCGCGTATATGGAGGGTGACTCGCGCCTAAGGGATGAAATATTTTTACCGAAACGATAGATTCGTACAAAATGACGAGCGATTTTAAACGATAATTATTACCGATCGATTCGTCGCGTCTAAGAATCTTAATTCGTCGCGTCGAAATGGTCGAGTAATTAGACGTGGTTGTGCACCTTGTGCACTTAATTTGCACAAACTGTACAAACGGAGGAGCAGAAATGCGTTACCTGAAATGGTACACATATCCTCGAGCCTTTTGTTTGCCTTTGCCCGACCTTCTTGTCATTCGTTGCGCGGCAGGGAACGAGAGAGCATATCACGAGAAGAGGGAAAGGCCGAATCGCGAATCTCATTTGCAGTTTTGTTTATTGTGCGGTTGCTGCGAGTGTCGTTTGTAACGGGTCAACGATGCATTCAAACACGAAGTCCAGAGAAGCTGGGCTCGACGAACAGGGGGGACGCAAACGCGTATCTTCTTTCCCTTTTTTTTCACGGACCTTTGTTCACGGATAATTTTAAGAGTGGTCGTTTCAAAAGAGCATTCATATGTCACTAGCTATTAGCGTACGTTTGTTGTATACATTTTCGTCGCTCTAGACGACGCAGAGGGACCGCGAACAATTTTTCCAGCCAAGTGTCACGCATTAACGACGTTTTTCGTATCGTTAAAACGTGAACGTACGTCGAATCATTGAAAATTAAAGTTCGCGCGCGGCACGAACAGCTCCTAAATGTTTTCAATGGTGTGGGTGAGAAACGCAGCTCCAACGATGTATACATCGAAAGGTATTGAATTCATTTGTATTATATATTTAAATAATGGAATTCTCACCCACTTTCTCGTATGGAAATATTGTTTTCCAAGTATACGTCTCAGTTGCTTGTAAGTGTATGCAAAAATTACTCCGGGTAAATAACGACGAAAAAGATTTTTTTTCAATTATTTTACTCTATCGGTATTTCAAATGATAATTTTCTAGATCATATATTTCGTAGAGAATGGATCAACGAGCGAAATATTGGTCAGGATGAAGACAAATTACGAATTCTCGATTTTATTTACAATATTATTTTTTTCAATTTACGCAAATAATACACAAATCCAATTGAGGTCTGGTTTTATTTATTCAGCTATATTACACACATGCGTATGTATTCTATTTATATTTTCCATTCTATTTATACATATATTCACATACTTTCGCATATGGATAATAAAGACCTCTAATAATAACAGACAACCATAAGTAAATATTGGTTCGGCCGTTTCGTTTCAATAGACGTGTTTGCATAAAATAGGTACCGTTCGATCAATCGCGGACGAGTTTAATATTTTTGTTGTCTCGTAAATACAAAACCATCCCCCTCCACCGGTGTTTTCTTACGACCAAAACAACTTGTCCCGTGCGTGAATTATTCCTCCTCGTGAATAAATAATCCACCACATTCGTACCAGTGGGTCTAAATCCGACCATATATTCTTGAAACAATGTCATAAATACACACGTTGAAAACTTGCATCGATACATCCTTTGTAATTGACACCTTTAAACCATTTCGCTGCAAACGCACGTTCCGTTAAACAAGATATGGTCTCAACAAATTAAAAACGAGGGACGAGCCGGGGTCGGTATAAACTTCATTGTAAAACGAAGCATCGGCGAGATATGTTCATGGAAGTTTGCCATCGTTCGATTGCGGATCCTCGCATGGCCAGGACTCATAAATCAGCACGGTATTTGAGGCGTGTTTGTACATACACACCTACTGATAATCTATCGATCGAAACGGCACTGAGATTTTTCGTGGCGAGTGGTAGATTCATTGTGGTGCATTTCGGCGTGCACGATTCCTTCATTTTTCATACCGAATCGAATTTCCGTAATAAAGCTGAGCGAACGGAAAAAGGTTGTACGATAAGAGGCAAGACGGTTAAATCTTTTGTAGACATTATTTACGTACGACTTAATACAACGACAACGTGAATTAACGACCTGCTTGTTGGTCAAGATGAATCGATTCTCATAAATATTTAATTTTTTCACCGATTTCTCCGTGTACTTTATTTCTTCCATAATAGAACAATGTAATTACCGTAATTATTTCTACAAGAAATTTTGCGTTCGTTCTTATTTGTACTCTTTGCAAAGATCGCGAATTCAGTTTTGAAATAAATGTACATTTGCATTTTACAGAGTGACAGCGATACGACGTAATAAATCGATGCACAGGTAGGGCAAAATTTAAACGAGTCGGGGGAATTCTGTATGTGAAATAAACACGCTCGGAGAGACAAGTAACTACTTGACTGGATAATATTTCTTCGCATTGGCGAACCGAGATATCTCAATTTCAATATTGTGCAACTTTTAGTATTTATAAGTTTAGTATTTATAAGTACCGAGAATTGGGACTGGGTTTCGTAAATTCAAATTTAAGATAAGATATATGTGAAAGTTCGCTTCGAATAAATTCATAAATTAACGTTTATGGTCTTGACTTCTAGGTTAACCGCTTTATGTCAATCGTATTTGTGCAATGTGTACAACCAAGTGTAAATTGTCACGCGTGTTACACATTCGGCACAAATACTATTTTTATTCGCACATATACTTCCACAGTTGATACAAAATTCGTAGTCTGTTGTTTTTGTAAAATAAATCACTTTCGCAAGAATCGAAATCATTCGGAATGAATTTTCAAATTCGTGTTCAGCCTTTTTCTTTCTTTCGATGAACACTGTCTCTGAAATTTATCGTAAATATTTTTGCACGCTTTCGTGCAAGACGAATGCCGAATACCGCGCAACGATATTAGAGTTTCGACAATACCAGCGGAACATTCGTACAAAAAGAGAAACGGTGTATTTATCGGTGCACGTCTGCGATTCGCAGCTTCCTGTCTCGTGGAGCAACTTTTTCGCGGTAATGGCGTAAACGCGAGAAGTCACGTGCGTAAGCAACCGAGCAGAAGTGAGTTCGTTTAAATTTACGACGCTTAATTTTAAAGTTTTCCACCCGCCGTCCGATTATTACGTGTTACCGATAGCATTTTGTTGTAAAACGATTACACGCGGCTTGTTTCGTATAACTTTATCACCCGAAATATTTCCTCTATTTTTAACATCGCGAACAAATATTTTCCACGAAACGTGTACAGCCCTGTGGATGGATACCGCATAACGAAAATATTTTTGTTTTAGCTCGAAGCGTCAAGGAGATCGATGAATTCGCGATGCGATTCAGCTCGAATAAAAGGCCCGAACAATTCGATGCACCGTGCAATATAATCGAGCAATACGGAAACAGTCGATACATTGGATCGTAATGGTGTAATCGTTGATAATATACCGTGGAGTAAATAAACAAACGGGTGACAACAATAACAAAAATCCTTGGAACGTGTACCTTAAGTCTCGTTAATTATTAACTGATTGGAATCCGTGTGCTTGGAATATTGATCGACTGACCGTTGAAAATTTGATTGTTTCCGATTCCAGACTGGAATCTGGAAGATTGATCGATTCCAATGATTGTGACTAATGTCTGATGATGGACTCGGAATTAGCGAGTCGGTGATCGATTTCTGTATTTCGAAGCTTCAATTATCTTAACCTCCACAGATGGATTCCAGTGTTATTACTTTCACAGTGAATAATGAATGAGAACTTTGGTAACTTGGACAAATTTTTTAATTTATGCTACTCTCTCGCTTTTTTGAAGCGACCTTTCATTACTATTTTAACCCTTAAAAATGGATTGTAACGGTAGGAACCCTGTATTCGATAACGAATGGAACTTTAACAATTTACAAAAATCATAAAAATTTTATTTCTATTCTACCTTTCTGGTAAACTCTCGTATATATTCCATACATTTTCGTCCACGTTCGTTGTTAAAAATCAGGTTTTGAATAGCCCTCGATATTCTTAGCGGCAAGATCTTTTTTAGATCCCCGAGGTTTGGCTTGCGAGATTTTCCGTGAAGAAATGCCTCTCGTGTATGGGCCATACAGCATTCAATGTATTTGTTACAAAGCATCTCCGTAAGGCATTCAGAACTTCGTTATAACTGTGAAGTTGCACATTGGAAGGAAACAGGTTTCGTTCCTGTCGCACAACAACTTAATGTAATGCGACTCTTTGAAACGTGGACATCAAACGAGTTCACCGAAGTATCGAGTTGCTCGTTTTATAATATTTTCGGTTCATTGATAGCCTTCTAACAGCGGAGTACTTTAATTAGCAGCCTTTGCTGGCAGCTTTAGACTTCGACGATAACTTTATCGACCATTCGCTTTCTTCTGGCATTTTTACTGCACACGTGAACAACAAAAATACTCCGAATTGTTGTGATTTTTCTTCTTCGTTTCCAACTTCAACCAGAACGAGATCACAAATTTTTCCAACTTCTTTCTTCCATTGGCATTTAATCATAGAACGACCATTCCATTCAGAGTTGCTCCAATTGAGCAACGAACTGATTTTTATTCCTCTACTTATGTACTTTTAGTTTCGTATAAGTTCTAGATCTCTATGTTCAACCTGAATGCACCTTTGAATCTCTACTTTGAGCCTAAAAGGATCTTTCAACCTCTTTGATATGAAGGAACATTTGTAACACACTCCCAAGAGTTATCTAGACTCGCGTTATCGTTCCAAGAGCTAAGATTTCATCAGTGACTTACCCTTTAGTCACGCAAGTGATATGAATTTGGCACGTCATGTGCGGGTTAATGATCCTTTCCCATTCGATTATTCATATTATTTTGTAACACTATCCTTTACAGATACGCTACTGTTTTTAACAATACTTTGGTATTTCTTGCGGATTGGAAATTTCTACCTACTGATATTACCTAATATACTTTACATTTATATTACTAATCAAGCACAATTGGTGAAAGTAACTCGGATAATTTAGCGACATTAAGATATTTATTATTCGTTTCCTGATCAATTATTTAACATACCTCCGATAATTGTGTACCCATTGATTAATATATAAACGAAAGAAAATGTATTTTGTAATGGTTGTCGACTTGAAAAAATCATCTTGGCAAGAAGAAAACTTTGATATTTACTAGAATTTTCCCAAAGAAAAATATATTTCTTAATATTACAAAATTATCCGAGTTTTCCCTACGAATCGTGGCGCATTGGCGATCGCAATCAGTCCGAAGAAAATAGCTCGTACAAGGATTCTATTTTTCATTTCAAATATTACCGAACGAGGCGCACACTACAATCGTAGTTGGGATACGAGTGAAAGAAGACTCGCGCCAGAAAGAGAAGAAAGAGGCGCAGAATCGGCAAATGAGAAGTTTAGTTACACCTGCGAATGTATGCGACTTCATTATCTCCTTTTTCTGCTCGATGTTTGTCTCGCATCTGTCGCTTTATTCCGCCCACAATGCTCGCCCATTTTTCCTCGACATATTCTTCGTTCTTCGCGCTGTCTGATCATTGTTCCTGTTTTTCGCGGCGCTTTTCCGTTCCCATCGTCTTGCTTTTGTTCGACCAGTTGACACATATGCGTGTGTTAGCGGCGATACATTGCCAACGGAGCGAAAGATCGTCGTTGCGACGCGTAAATAAAAGAGATAATCGAGAAGCGAAAAACGGATCATCGTCGGCCATTCTTTTTCGAAATTATGGGACGCAGAGCGCGCGGTAACGTTTCGAAAGATTTCGTGCAAACAGCACGACCGCCCTGTTTTTCTTTCGTTTTCCATTTGTTGTTTTTAACACGCGTTCGATGTTTACGAGAAAGCGTCGAAATCTCCGAGAGAACGTAACGGATCGAATAAATATTTTTACGAGGTATCGGTTTCGTTGTTTGTCGTATAAAACGAATCGATTAACTTTTTATCCATACTGCCTATAAACTTGGCGAAAATTACCGTATCGAAATGCTCTTCATTATCGAAGATGAGTTTTTTCGATCGAGAATAGTAATATTTCTTTTTGTAACGGTAAACATTCAACGTGTTTATTTATCGTATAAACTCTATCCGATGTGTCTAGCTTTCAATTGTACGAAAATAATTTTTAGCGGGAAAAAAAAGAATAATAACTTCGTTTCTAGAAAATGTCATCTATGCTTCTGTTCTTTTTTTTCTACTCGTTTTTCAATTTTTCTATAAAATTTTACGATAAAAATGAATTTTCCTTCAGTTTCGTATTCCTCGAACAGAAAGACTAACAGAGATTCCATCGAAGGGTGAAAAATTTGTATAAAAAAAATCGTGCGATCGTTGGTGTTACAAAAAACACGTGACGATATACTTTCGCCCGAATGCACCAGACGTGCAACGTGACGCGTTGATGGCACTTGGTCTAGGCACGATGCGCATCTCTCGCGTGTGGAGTGCACACACTATCCAGCGTGAAAGCGCACTCACGTCTGAGATTTTAATTCGCGCAAGGGCCAGCGTAAACATGACAGTGGTGCGTTTGAAAACCTTTGATGTCACTGGCGTGCACTATCGTCACATCAAGATTCAATACCACGCAACTATTCCGGAGTTTTTATTTTTCCTTTCGCACGCGCGCAACAATATACGATCGTGACGTACATTCGAATGCAAAATTTTCGATACCCGAACATATCGCGTGCTTTTCGTTGAACACTATATCGTGGTTAAAACGCAAAGCCAACGAAAAATCGAGATTCCCTTAGTCGATGAAGTTTCATATTCAGAAATAGAAATAGTATCTTGCTTTGCTCCTTTTAAATATAAATCTCCGGGTAGTAGTAGAACGATTTAGTAGCGAGAATAAAAAATACTCCGGTAATGTTAATTAATTCGTTTCGAATGGTAGGTTCCAAGAGGAAGTGTATCTAAAAATCAATAATACCCGTGCAACTGGAAAAATATGAAGGTAGACTATATAATTTGAAAAAGTAATAATTCGAAAAATTCTTTCATTTCGAAACACAAACCGTCAAACTTACGAGCAAACGTTCAAACCCGATGTATCTCCTTCCATTGCAAATAATCGTTCGCTCGGAAGGAAAGATAAAGATCGAGGACCAATAACGTGACATAAAAAGAAGAAGAGTATATATTTTTAAATTTCGTTTACGTCGGCACGGAACACCATACTTACGCTATAGCCCGATATACAACGTCTACTTCGTTTCGCAAACAAGCAAACCTTTCGCGAAAAAGGGAAAGACAAAGAATTCGAAGAGTTTCGCGAGTTCTACTCGAGTTCGATAAACGAACTCACCCACCTCCTGCTCCTTCTCCTCCTTCTCTCCACTCGACTCTTGTTTAAAACATTGGTATCCGTAGTGTCTGTCGTTTAAGCGTTATACAGACGTCAAGCATAGATTTTTTCGAACGTGTGCATATAAAAGCGGTCACGGTGGAAGATACAGGCTACGATCCACGTGCACAAGCGTATATTTCATCCGATAAGGGAATAGCTAGTTAGCTGATGGCGGTAAAAAGGATGGGCCGATTGTGGGAAACTGCAAGCAGATCGGATTTGGCCGTTATTGCCCCTTTGAATCGAAATACCACCGGTGATCGTTCTCTCGGTTTGCTGGCTGTGCTTCCTTTACCGCGTCTCCTATTATTTTTGACTTTTTTCCCTCCCCTCCCTCCCCTCCCTCCCCTCTTCTTCCTTCGGCTCGCGTCCGTCTTCTCTTTCTTCCGGCCGCGTCTGTAAATCTAGGAGCGAATGCGTCTCCGTCCGGATTACAAATCGAAAGCGGTTTAGCTACTCGCCTTTCATAAAGAACAACCAACACGTACGCACCGGAGACGCATTCCCGGTCCAATCTCCATCTTCCTTGCTTTCTCTATTCCCAATCTGTTTTCCTTCTACCTGTGCATTTATCCTGTTTCCCTCCGTCGTTTCTCCACCGCTCGGTCCGCGTTTACATGCCAGCAACCGTGCCCCGATTATATGAGAGAAATAAATTGAGTTCTACGTGAAGCGACTCGACGATTCTGGAGTATTCTCCTACTCTAACCGCGAGCCTGAAGCGGGCTTGGGAGAATGTTAAGTGGGTCCTTGCCTGTGACGAATACTTAGCTTTTATTTATGTTACTTGTATAGGGTGTTCGGTACGATCGCCACGGTGGTCGTTATTATGAAAATAATTCCTACCGTGGAGGACGTTTCGGATGCGAGACCGTCCGGGATTCGTTTAGCGGGTAAATTCATAAATTTCAACGGAACGAAGAGAAGGACGAGCAACTTTGTTAGGATTCGCCAGAAAAGGTTTTACAACGATAACGATGGTGGCGATTATTCCTGGAGTTTTCACCGGAGAGGAATAAGAATACAAAGAAAGTGAGGGAGTACGAAAATATAAATATAAAATAACGTATTTGACGAAATGCAAAGAGTACAGAAATACAAGCATGAAATGACGCGGAAAGAAATGTGCAAATGCAATAGTAGTACGAAACGAGGTGTATGAAGAAATTTAAAATATTGAGAAATATAAGTATAAGTAAAAATGTATAGAGAAAATGAGAGAGTAGGAAAATATAAATATGAAATTACACGGGAAAAAATGTACAAATACAATAATAGTACGAATTGAGGTGTATAAAGAAATTTAAAATATTGAGAAACGTAAGTATATGAAATAACGTAAATAGAGAAGAGCACAAAATGCGTGATGATGATAGATATGGAAACAGTGGTTTCTCAAGGTATAAGTATATTGCAATTCAGGGATCAATGTTGCATCTAGTACAGAAATTAAACGAACAAATCTCGATTCCGTATACCTTCTTGGTTCTCTTTTAAAGGTAGTTCGAAACTGTGCAATCTTTCTTGCTTTTTCTCGCGGTGCTCGCTGAATGGAATAAAAAATGCTTTGATTATACAGATCGGCAGATGAATTCTTTCGCACTAAACAGCGATTTTCTCTAAACGTCTGGATGGGTATTTTAGACGACCGACTAATAGGACCACTTATTCTTCCGAGCAGACTAACAGCTGCAGCTTACCATTGCTGTTTAGCGAATGATTTACCGGTAGTTTTGAGAGATATTTCCTTGCACGAAATACTAGAAACGTAGTTTCAGCGTGACGAAGCTACGACTCATTTTACACTTATTGTCACCCAGTATCCGAACATTCTGAATCACGTTCGCTGAACAATGGATTGGACAAGGAGGTCCAACTGTGTGGGCTTGTCGATCTACCGACTTAAACTTTGCAGATTTTTTATGGGTATATTTAGAAAGTTCAGTTCACTATTTTCTAATAAGTATCATTTATAACAGATTAATCCGATCGAGCGATCAAATGATTTTGCGTAATCTTATTGTCGGATAAACCTCTATTCTTTTACCCTAAGTAATGTATAGTCGCAGAAATGTAAATAATTTACATTAGGCAATAGACATCGGTCTATTAATATTTTTTTATTCAGTTTAGTAACTACTACAAATCTGCAGAATTTTGAATCACTTTTCAACGATTGCATGTTTTAAATAATTGAATGTATATACAGTTCTATAAAATAAGCTTCTCGATAATAATAGAAACCAGATTTGAAATAAAAACAATTGTTCGTTTAATTACACATCATTACTTTTACGATACATTTATGTACATGAATGAGAGGAATTTAATAATAATTCTTACAATATGCCTAGTAGTATAATTGAAAATGATATATTTTGCGATATTATAATTCTTATAATATGTGCCTAAGAGTATAATTGAAAATGATATATTTTAAAACACGAGTTAACTCGTACAATATTACGATTGTCACGGTAGTACCGAAAGTTCACTGTAGATGGCGCCAGGATCGATTGCTCGTTTGTGTCGTCCATAGTCGGTGCTAGGACACGCAGACCTTCACACGGCTGTCGAGCATAGTCGGTGCTGGGAATCACAGGCCTTCGCACGGATGCCAACGTAATCAACGCTAGGACCCGTAGGCCTTCGCACGGATGCCAACTGTAGTCTTCGCTAGGATCTAACACTCTACCCTAGGATCTAACACTCTTCGTTAGGATCTAACAGTCTTCTCTAGGATCGAAAAGATGAAATAAGCGAGCAAGATGGATTCTCGGTTCAGTGATCACACCTTAGACACTTGCCAGTAACAACAACGAGCACAAAGAGACACAGAATGGTAATTATTCGAAACGACTCGTATTAGCTACCCGTAAAAAGACCAACAGACACGCGCTGCGCTATCCTATCTATTTTATAATACGAAAGTTGCTGAGCTCATCTTCAGCATTCTCAGCGTTCGTGACAGGATCGTATATCGTCGCAATTACGCGTAAGCGGAATTTATAACCACGCAGAATTCGTCCAGTTAGGGAATACGAGTTGAAACGAATGCAGCCTCCAGTTTTTGCAACAGCGATCGCGACTGTTCTTACCTCGGGCGTAATTAAAAAATCAGCGAATCAGGATGTACATTTTCCGGTTGTAGAAGCAAATATTACAGAGAACGTTTTTCGTTGTCTACTCGGGAGTCGTTTGCAAACATTTGAATTAATAACGATTACGTTGTTAAATGAATGTTTCTCATAGATAAATAATAATACGTTAGCTTAGGATACGCGACAAAGTGTACGGCGTGTATTGTAATGGAGTTAGAGTGATTAATGCCTTAAATGCGTTTACGTGTGTACATCTTAACGTAGCAGGCAACCTTGTACACGTTCCGAGAACCACAAGGACATGCTTGCGGTAAATATATTGGACACGATCAATCATAAGTCACAGAGTACAAAAACACAATCCACTCGACTCCCCAGAAAGATTCGTCAACAGAAACCGAGAACCTCAATGTATACAAATGTCTCGGGCGCTATACCACTCTACCAAAACAGAAAGTTGTTGAAAGTCGTTCTTGAATGACTACCGTAAGAGAGTGTAGCCATTCGTCATATTTCTTCGTAACACTCGATACAGCGTTGACTACTATTGCGCGACCAACAACTAATTCTTCATCTCTGATAATTTTATATCCTCGTTGCACAATTTTCACTCACATTATTGGTAAATAATAATAAATTTAAAGATAGGAAAAGGATACATCCTGCCAGTTAGAAATTAAAATTAGACAAGGGACAAAAATAACCATTCTCTAGTAAAGTTAGAAAATCGTCGCAGAAAGAGAATTTGTAAACAAACTGAAAGTTTATCCTCGACGTGCTATTTTAAGATTACCCACGACCTAACTTAGAACCGAAGTTAACTTCGATAATAACCACATTGGTCGTCTCGCGGCCGATAATACGTTGACACGTTTACCTAATCAATTTACCTACCTATCGATTAACAATACGATAGTACCGTTTCGCGTCCGATTCTTAAATCAGAGATCGCTCGATAGAAGCAACCTCGGCCCACGGATCGCGGAGCAGAACGAGCTCGGTCTCTGCGAATAGCCGGGTATCAGATAGCGGGTAAATCTGAAATAATGATCCACGGGAGTGCAATCCAGACAAATGGCGGAACAAAGCAGTCGTGCAGGCCGCCGGTAGCGGCATAACGCGACTCAGGTGCTCCAATGAAACTATAATATTATCCCACGCTCTTCATCTTCGCGCTCGAGGCGAGCGCAGCTTACGTGTGGGAAGCCTCCTACCGTTCGTGGTACGTTGTTGTACGCGTTGCATCGTGCGCGCATCGCGGAAAGGGTGATCCATAGTGCATCGTGCGTCACATTAAACGCTGCCACCAATCTAAGAAGATGGAAGATCGGTCTAGGGAGCTCCTCGCGCCCAGCCTGCAATATTGCTAGTGACTTAAGCCTCGGAAAATTGGCTCATTTATCTCGCTCGCGGGGACACCCCACTCCGACGTTGGTATCACGCTTGGAAAAACATTCTCCGGCGAGATAACGCCACTGTCTTCGTCCTTCTTCGTTCACTTTTCTCTATTTCTCGCAGGACGTTTTGCATCGCGGCGGACAGGCACGACGATTAGATTTCCTCGTAAATTGGAGATTCGTCGTGCTTGCACTTTCCGCGAATAAATGAGACAGTGGGAACGTTTGTGCTTTAAGTTTCGGAGATTTAACGGTTGCGAGAGTGGAGAGGGGGCCGGGGTGAAGGGGGCAGGTAGGTAGGTACCGTGTGGGTAAGGTTCACCGAGATTTCGTTAATGGCTCGGATTACGGAAAATGAAATAATCGAGATGGACTTTTAACCCTGGAGCAACGATCCGGGTAAAAATTTTAACGAACGTGAACGAAAGGAAATGTATTACGGGTGTTTTGGTCATTTTTTTAGGTACAGTTTCATTACGGGATGGGGTATCTGTCTATTGACGTTGCTCGGAGACTATTAAACCAGCATTGAACAAAAGTTAAATTTCCCAATAATTGGAAAGGGTTAGTATAAAGATACGGTGAGTGACTGGCAAGATTTCAAACTGGAAGTATCAACGACTGAGGGATCGGCCAAGATATAGTAGTTGAATGTCTATTGTACTTAGGAACGAACTGGTACCCTGATAGAGTTTGAATGGTGATATAGAAACGAGCTGGCATTCTGCTACAGTTTGAATATCGATATAGAAATAAACCGATACTCTGCTAAAGTTTGGACATCGATACAGGAACATGAATCGATATTGTGTTAGAGTTTGTAGAAATGCAATGATTTCTAAAGGTTTTCAAAGGTAACAAAAGAACGATGGAGTAGGGCGAGGTTTACAAAGTTTACATTGAGAGCATAGAAATTAGGATGACGTACTTCAGACACGGTGTTGGCGAGTTAAAAGTCGCGTATAGATTAGGACGAGTACATTGTACAATTTTGAAAGATGTTCTTTCAATTGAAATCTGTTACAGTATCGTGAAACTTATATTATGTAGCTTGTAAGTGTACGTGCTATTTGATAACGATAAATTTGTACCGGACTTTGTAATCCTTTGAGCTAGAGTTACTTCAATTTTGTGTTACACCGGGGGACTGCTACAGTCTCGGAGAAAAGCATACTTGAGAATTTCGTAAGGTTAAGCCGTATTAATATTGATGCCCGTTGCGTTTTAAACTAAACAATTCCACCTTTTAAAGATTCGATTAAACAAGTTTGCCACCGCGACACAGGAGTCCGATAAAATGTAAATGTTATCAAATCTAAAATGTAAATGATGCTCGTAAATCAAAGGTTTGAATATATTTACCGAACAACTCAAGGAATTTCTTAGTGTTTAAGCTCGGCACGTTAATAAAGTCTGAAACCTTACGTTACAAGCAATATTGTAAAATATTTGGAATACTTGAACGAGAAATACTTAAGAAATTTAAAATGTACAAGTATCACCTTATAACACCATCCACGACTAAATTCCAATACTCTTCTTCGTCGATAAGAATGTTCTACCGACTACAGAAGTTTGTCATCTATGAGTAGTAAAATGTTCCACCGACAAGATAGTTTGCTCAATTAAACGTTCTATTCTTCTTGAAGCTGTACAATTGTATTCGTTCTTACAGTCGGTTTTTAAATTCGAATATTCGACTTGAATCAACTCGTCTAAATTAATCTAAACGATCGCAATTAACGATACATTTCGAGTATGGTAAAGCAACAGGAAGCAGCAGAGGTAAAATGTTTGATTTGAAAAAATGAAGGGCTGGACAAAGTTCTGCTTTCGAGATCCTCCTAAAGTTACCGATCTTAATCCGGGCAGCTCATCCTGGCAACAAATTGTGCAAGTGGTTAACGGTATAAGTGAAAAGCAAAGTGGACGGAGAGGATCTTTCTAGAAGGAATTGAGAGCGGTCGGTTAAGTATGTAACACGACAAACTATCGGATTCGAGAGTTCTCGAGCTCATTCTCGAGTTCAAAAATGCGTGGCGAGTTCAACGAAGCGAAAAGGATGGTTAAGGACAGTCGAACGAGTGGAAACGTGAAACGGGATGATTAACCTCGACGGGAGTTTCCAGCTTCCAGCTTTCGCCTCTTTCTGGTCTCCCATCGCTACGCAATTTTCGTCCCGCGATGTAAAAGTTTTTACAACGTTTTCATCTCGACCCTTTCCCCAAAGTTAGGTACCAATCTATTTTTTCCTTCTCCGAGAGTGTCCAGACGTCTGTGAGGCTTTGAAGAATTTCGAAGTCCCCGCCATCTTCTACATTGTGTCCAGGGAAAGTTTTCCCCTTTCACTCGCGGGAAACAATTTTTTTCTTTTTAACATTAGACGGTGAACAACGTGTTTTATACGTCAGCACGTAGCGCACCGTGAAACGTAACATGCCAGAAATATAAATCTACAATTTCTAAAGCGTTGCACAAGAGCTTCAGACAACGTACAATAGAATAAACCAGTCTTTTATTTTATCAAATAACATCGGTGAGAGCTCTCGATGAGTTATTATTTTTTATTTTTTAAAAAGAAAAAAAAACGAAACCAATATTAAGATCGTGGCACCGATCATCTTCCTCTTGCAATTATCTATTTTTCCACTTCTACTTCTTTTCTATAATTTTTCATTTTTACCCGTTACACGACTCCGAGGATGGTACAAATTAAGAGGTCAAAAGCGTTGCACAAAGGCTCTCTCGGCGCGATTAACAATCTCAATATCGGTTTCGAATCGATAAGCGAAAAACCTCATCGTATTTCAAAAGAATAAAAGTAGCGTTGATCGAGTGTCGCGTGATCCTGGCACTGATTAACGACTTTCGGATTTTAAAACTTGACATCGTTCATGGAACGTCAAACTGAATTGTAATTAATCGTAAGACCGTCACAGAGGTCTGCCGTGGCCAATACACTAATACGTATTCAAAGTTTCTCGAAGATCGTTACAAAGGCCGAGTATAATGATTGCGGTTACCTCAAAGATCGAACTATCTAACAAACTTGCGGTCGTACCGAAAATCGAACCGTATGTTCTTGAAACCTAATTTGTTCCTCTTAAAAAAATAGACTGCTAACACGAATGGCAATATTTTCTTGAAAAAAGAACCTGGACCCAAGGTGGTAGGATTAGGAAGCCGATAAATATCCCAGTATGACGTTTTATGGTAGCCATAAGTCGTCAACTAATATTTTCAGCGGGTTTGTTTCTGTCGGGTCAACTTTAACCGTGGCCCAGGACGTGCTTTACGAGCTTTAAACCGGAAGCCGCCGCGAATTTATTATTTTTAACTAACCATTTGTATCGCCCTGCAATAAAATAGCCGAGTTTGCAGCTCTGCGAGAGCACGTGCGACATTTTCATGTTGGATTTCATCCAACAATTACAATCTGTCAAAGGTCAATACCCGTCAACGTTGGTTTCGATAACTTATCAAAAGTGGTGTTCACGTGTCTGAAAATTCTTTAAACGAACGTGTTGAATTTGACGCAAATTTAAGTGTACAGGAATCGAGAAAGACGAGCAATTTTTTTGTCAAAATTGTTATGAAAGATCAGAGACCGAATATAAAAAAAAGTAGATCCTTTGAAATCATTTTAAACGGATTCTTTGAAATCATTTTGAACGGATTCTTTAAAATAATTTTAAACGGTCCAATTTTCAGTCAACCGAGCACTGTCTGTACCCAACCCATGCCAGTTCCGGAAAAAGGTGTTGCGGTGTGCTTAGTCGGATCGCAGTAGTATTATTCACCATGAATTGTTGAAACGTGGAGAATAGAATTACGGTAGAAGTTTATTACCAGCAATTAGAAGAGGTACACTCTGAAATACCGAAAAAAGTCTGCGTTAACCGACCGCGAATACGTGATCCTTCGATACGGTGATACGAGACCTTGGACGCAAATTACTCGCGGGGAATAATAAAAGAGTTGGAAAGGTTCGTGATCACTCGGATCGGGAGTCTAATTTTGTAATTGATAGCGGAAGTTCGGTTATAGTTCATCGCAAATCAACAACGTTCTCGACCTTCTTATCCGGAAGAAGTTTGACAATCGGCGAACGACCGATTTTAATTGAATTTCCGTGAAAAATGGATGATTTAAGAGTACGAGCTAGTTCGACCGGGTCCCTCGATTAACCTTCTCGTCCGTTGGCTTCGTTTTAGAGTCTCATACCCGGAACCGCCAATAAAGTAATTCCGGTCGATGGCGATTGCATTAAAGACGTTCCTCTCACCAGGTTTTCTGGTGTACCGTTAAAATGGCGTTCGAACGTTTTCCGGTGTAACGATACCCGCGATGTTCAAAGTCACTGGTACACTCTACGGGGAATAGCCAATGTAAGAGGCGTCGGGAACTTAATACTCTTATCTTTTTTAATTGCTCTTGTGTAATCGTTTATCTCTCAGTTTCGCTTATACTGCACCGTAAAAGTAGAGAAAAGAAAAATACAAGTTCCCCCTCGACGAATCTCTTCCTTGTACAGTACCTACTCCGCGGTACTAGAATACCTACTATAACTATACGATGATGGTTCGGTACTCTTAGGGTCCGTGGAGTAAGTATTTGTTCAATGATCGTTAATACGCGTTGAATAGGTGTTATTCAACTGTTACGGTAAATTTTATTCGTTTACTGTGTTTAATGTACAATGTGTCGATGTACTGTTTCGTTTTGCTTTTAACGTTTGCAATAATGGAGATGAAATATCTTCAGCTCGAGAGGTACACGAGCGAAGAGGATGAAATTAGTGTTGATTGGGATTGAAGATTCTACATTTATTTCAGAATTTCATATTTGATTTTACAATACCTTGTATGCTAATAGTGATTGCGATCTTGACTGATAATTAACGATCGGTTGAAGCAGCACTCGATGTAAATATGCATTGCACACGTCCAAGCGTTCTCGATGACAGATCGATGCAATTATGTACGGTAATAAGCGTCCATTTTCTATTCTTTTATTTATGTTTTCATTGAAAAAGGGATCCAACAACGTTAAATGCAGAGGTAAGCTTTGAAAATTTGCAGGCGGTGGCTTATCGGCGAGCAATTAAAGCTACAAAAATAGGTTAGTAAATAGTGGTAAAGCTCGAGCTTTCGAATGATTCTCTCCAATGCGGCGCGCGATTACACGATTAGACAATATCTCTGTTACAACTTTATATCGTTAGATTAGCATTCGGATTAGTTATGTCCTAATGGGAGAAAAAACGTGAATCCTGATGAACTATTTTATCGTGACCTATGGAAGATTTACGTTGCTATAACAGGTGAGCTACGTAATCGAATCGTTACTCCTAACCTGGTACCATTTTCGAAGAATAAAATGGAAATGGATTGTAACCATTAAATTGGATTCAAGCATTAGAATAACCAGTATTTATTCAAATATTCATTGTATAGTCCAAAAATTTCAGAATACCGTTAAATTTTGGCATTCTGAACATACGAAACTTTTCGTTTTTAACTATTCGTACTTGTGAACTTACGAAACTTTGCATTTTGAACCATTTGAATTTTTAAACTTTTCAAAATTCGAATTTTGAACCATTTCAACTGTACATATAACGTCCAATTGTATCAGCAGTTACATACGTGTACGTGATTTCGCGTTGAATCGTTACCATTAATTAATGAAATCTTCAGAAATCGCGTTTCCATTCGCTAAATAATCGGTGGCGGAGAGTTCGCGGGGGCTGACAGGAAGAATGTAATGTTAGAAGAGGAACCAGTAGGTACACGGAATAGGGACCTGACCTCATTTGTCGCAGACATCAATTAACGTCGATTGCGATCAGTTATGAATGCGTTTATAATATGCGCCTCACGCTCGACGCGGTGTGGCTTATTTTACCTGAAACGCAGGAAATTATACAGCTGGCTGCTTCGTTTTCTCCCTTCTCCAACTTGGTATCCCAGCATTCTGTTCTCTGTCTTTCTTTCTCTTTTGCGCACCTCAGCATCGCGTGTGTTGCGAGAGAGAAAGAGAGAAACAGGATAAAAGGGAGAACGATTGTGTGTATGCATACGTGCATGCACGAGTGTGTCGAGGAGCGAGAAAGACAGACAAACAGAGAGAAAGAGAGGAAAAGGGGCGATTGTACGAGATGGTCGCTGCCCCATGGTCTACATTTTACATAATTTCACGTCAGTATACGTGTAATGAAACAGCGAGACGCCTGTTGCGAGTAACACGTAGTAATAATACATCGTTAGCTCGCGAGATTTTTCGTTTTCCATTGCTGATCTATTGTTAGGGCTTCGTGATTCAACCCTAAAATATTACGATGAAAGGTAACTTTAACCCAATAATAATTGAAATTTTTACTGGTTCCGATAGGGAATAGGTGTACAGTCCTATTAGTCGATACATGCATGCTCACGGTTTCTCGATCCTTTCTCTTGGAATTTTCTTCGAAATAATATATATGATAATATAAAGTCCAAAAAAGATATGCTTCTTTTTTTTTTTGGATATTATATTATCATATATATTGATCCGAAGAGGATTCCAATAGAAGGAAGGAAAAGGTGAAAAATGTCTGCACGAATGTGTAAAATTCTAATTCCCGGATTATTGTAACAATTTTGCCCCGGATATTTGAAACAAACGAAGAACAGACTTCCTCCAAGTATTATAAATTTAGCTTACAATCGTGAAAAGGCTATTAAACGTTATTTTCTTTTTTTTATTTTAACGTTTCCGAGCATTACTTTCGTGGAACTCGTTTGAAATTATTAAAGTAAATTGACTTGAATTCTGACCGATGATTACGACACGCTAATAATAAATTCATTCAATTCGAAACGAATGTTTCCCTGACTCTAAACGAGCGAAACAATGAAACGAAATGTATTGAAATTGCGGTGCTTGGAAAAATGTGCAATGAAATTACATTCGTGTCGTAAATGCCCATCGTGACCTCGTATTTCATATCTCTTTTCGTTTGTTTCGATTTCGTCGTTCATTCGTTAAAGAATTCTGAACTTTCGGTTGCAATTACTAAAGCGTAATATTCACACTGGTAACGCTCTTCGCATTTAACTCGAGTCTCAGCTTTCAATGTTTAATGGATCTGCGTTAAACATGGATGTCTTTGGTTCGACGAAACAATATAGATTCTCTTTGATGGGTTTTCCGATACGCCAGTTCTATCTGATTTCCCAACAGACGCGGCAAAAGCACAGCCAATCGGAAAACTGTTATTCCGAAAGTAGAAATTAAATTCAGAAAAAGTTTCGTTATAGATGTTGAACGTGATAAGTTGTTAAACTGAAATTACTAAAGTTGTCATTTTTAATTTTGAACGTGTAGTCGATAGTTGCTTAGAAAGAAAAATAATATCGCCTCGTGATTGCAAGCATTTAACTTGTATTCATCGCTTCCGATTATTCTTTTTCGTTCGTCTCGAAATACAAAAGGTACGACAACAGGTACGAAACAAACATCAATAAAATTATTACAGTATCGTTCATAAGGAAATATAACAATATTTTATCTCTCCATTAATTTTCTAAACAACCATCTACATCTTCCTGTTCAAATAAATACAAAGTGCGTTAAAAATACATGGGCTGACTACGAATGATATATAATACAAATTTGATTATAGATTGGTACGTTCGCTCGTATCACCCTCAATATTAAATTCTCGATATACATTAAATTTCCAATATGAAATAATTATTATTTTCTTGTCGAGAACAAAATTAGTAATGCTTCGACTAATTCTACAAGACACAACACATTCCACTTATTGTGCAACGACATTGAATACCTTCTAAATCCACCAAAAACCGTAAAAACACCCTAAAGACAGCGTACGTAATTTGTCCTCGTACATCGGGACGACGCGTTCATAATTTTCCATTCTCGTTTCGTTGATACCGATATTGGCAAATATCGCGTGCTATCGACCGGTGTAAATTCTCAAATCACCGTCTACCGATCTATTTATTCATATTCCTAACTATCCACGTGTCTATCTATCTGCATAACTATTCATCCGTCTGTCTCGCCTCAATTTTTTCCCTCTGCTGTGTATTTTCCAGCCATAGAAAGTCTTCCGTCAGCGGGATTAATTCTTCACTGGCTGTCCTCAACGTTGACGCGTCACATCAGTCGACAATCCTTGTCACGTTTTTCGAATTTGCACCAGTGCCTGCGTATACAGGCTCGAAACTGTCGATTAATGCTCTCACACACGTTCCCCGGTTTTTATTTCATTGTTCCCGCGTGCAGACACACGTTCGTTTCTCGAACAATATTGCTGTCTTCCGGCTGAAATGGAATTGAACGCCGCCTTTAGATCGATACCGGCGAAACTAGAATTCCGCGCGGCGTGTAATCGCGCGTGAATATCTAACGCAGATATATTATACAACCCCGGGGCCATCGTTGCCGTGTTATTGGAAAATTTACTTAACGGTTTTTTCAGCTTTTACGCCGCGAACAATCGTTATTGCCAAGTCCGAACAATTAGCAGTTACCAGCGGCGTACATAGTCGGCTATTAATGTTATCGATTAATCGATAACGTATCCGGGATTTATGACCGATCGTACACTCGCGTACGACACTCGTTCTTACGCTAAATCGGAAATGTCACGTTCGTCGATGAAATTTTTAATTACTTATCGGATCGCACGTAGACGAGAATATATTTGGAATTGCTACGTGCCTCGCCAAGTGAATATACACCAGCTGTAGATTTGCGTAACGATTAATCCGTTCCTTATATTGTACGACTGCGTACAATACGGCCGAGCGTTAATTAAGAGGATTGAAATTTGCCAAGAGAAACAAGAAACGGACGAGAGAATGTGGAGCAAGATAACTGGAGAACGATCTTGTTCACCGGTGACTCTCGCTGTTTTTCTTTCTCGTCGAAAAAGAGACGGTAACTCCCGCTTTCGAGCGACTAACTTGGAAACGTCGGTTTGCTCGAAAGCGGGGTAGGTAACGATTACAATCTGGGTCTACGAGACGCTTAGGATTGCACAAACGTAGACGATCCAAGGGGCAGTTCCTGTACTCGAAGATGTGAACATTGTAACTTGAAAGCGGGAATTAATGTAACTAACATTGCTCGATTTTTGAAACGATACTTGGGTGTTTAAAAAAATATAATAAAAGTGGCCAAGATTCGAAATAATTCTAAATATTTCTACAAATTTTCAAACACAATTACGTATCAACAGGTGAGCGATAGAAGAAAATGGAAGTTTACCCGAACACGAGATATATTTTAAGAAGAAAGAAAGGTCACTTCTAGAAGGAATTGCGAATCGCATCGAGTCAGACGTTGCGCTCAATCTTTCTAAGATCCGAACCAAACGATTCGCATTCAACTTACACCTGGTACCACATTCCCCTTAACCCCGATATTAATCTTTCCTTCTCCCTACAATACCCACGTATCTGCGTTACATTACTCGATGAGGCGATCGGGAAGCATTATCCACGATAACTCTCGCGATGCTAAATATTATTTTTCCCCCCTCCCTCCCGTTTCGATTAAAAACGAATTCCCTTTCCGCGTCACGATACGTTCGTTTGTTATTCAAATTTTCTTCAGGGGACCAACATCGACGAGGAGAGGGGGGGGGGGGGGGGGTGATGGTCGCGTGACTTAATTCCAAATTGGGGTCAAGGTACGTAATAAAAAACATGACAACGATTCGTGCTCGTTACGGATTCGCAATCTGCGAATGTAAATGAAAATGGCGTGTACTAGTCAATTTCGTTTCGAATCCTCGGGAAAAGCTCTCGGCGTCCGGATAGTTCCGCATAATTGTGCAAATCAACCTCGGAATAATTACTGGTCGGCGTACACGATTCGCCGCCCGGCGCAGTGAAAAATCTTCAAACGAATATTTTCGCTGATTGGACCATCCGAACGAAACAATCGGGCGAAGTATTTGACACCCAGCGCCGCTTCCACGCGGAGAGGAGTCTATGCGTGTTCCGCGGCCATTAATTCTACCACTCCTCCTGGCTTCGTATATCGATATACACACAGTCTACGAGCGGCCACCGGCGGTGGTAATTCTAGGATAATTCCAATTTCGAGTGGTGATTTTGTTGCGCAATTCGTGTCGGGAAGGAATGCGATATCGCGTCCCAATGGTGGATCATCATGCGAGACGCTCGCTGAATTTTTATCGTCTTTATTCTTTTAGGGGTTTCTGTACTTCGATATCTGGCACATTGTGGCGCGAAATTACAGGAATTATGGAAACGCGTGCTTGTTATTAAAAAAGAAAAGAAAGAAAAGAAAAGAGGATCGTTACACGAAGGTATTATCGCGAGTATACTTTCGAGTTTGTAAAAATTACAGAGTCGAAACGGTCTACTGTATAGTTGTGCGTATCGGTTGAACGAAATATGCAAAATATTGGTTACATATATATTTATTTATGTATATATATCGGTACGATAGGTTTGTGGTAAATAATATTTTAATCTTTGTAGATCGATCGGTTAGTTTAATCTTGGAAGCTATCATCGGAGCAGTGTCATTTCATAGCGATTTTAGCGATTCGTCGCACGTTGGTTGGTTTAGGTTATGGTCCCTCGGTAATGCGATTGGCGGGATAATGGTTCCGCGCATCTATCTCGCGCAGCCATCAAGAGCCTCGACGCGCCGGGGAGTCGAGATGCAAAAAAAAAAATAATAATTTTCCCTCTGGATGTTAATACTTTTAGAGTTAGGAATAAACCACCGGTCGAATTTACGAGACCGCCAATTTATCTGCAGGTTTCACGACGTAAACAATATTCGATAAACCTCGAAATTGTTTTACGGTGACCACTTAATTCCGCATTAAATATTTCATTACGGTATAATAACACAATTTTAATAGCCCCCCTCTCCCCCCTTAATTGCCTGTTCTTTACCCTGGCAATTTCAATACGGGGAAAATAATACCCGAGGTGTTGGAATTCTTCGCAATTCTTTTTATGTTCGCCCATTGTTCGATCCACGGTTACATTTCACGCGAGATTATTATTATCTCGTGTATAAAGTAACTCGAGACGTGGTAGTTGGGTGGATAAAATACGTAAGAAAATCTCTTCCGTTTTCAAAAATTATAACTCATCTTTTTAATCAGTATTTCGTTAAAAAATAAATTACAAACGCAATGTAAACGCACGTATAAACGAAAATTACTTTTTGCAGTATACTAGATTATTTGTACCGACATTGTTTGTACATTTTAAACTTAGTCCCGTACTTTCGGTCAATTGTGTGCACGAGATAATACAAAGCAGGAAGAACAAGCTGGATAGCGAACGATGGAGATACAAAATATATTCGATCTACGTTAAACGTTTCAAGCGACGTCATCTTAGGACGCGTGCAATAACATATTGGCCGCTCGCTATCACGCGACACAACACGTGCCAGAGTTAAAAGCAAATAAAAGCGCACGATCGAAATTCCTTTCAAAAGATATCGATAAATCTTCAATACCTATAGACCTGTCCCAACTTATTCGTAGAAAACCGGCGCGGATTCGACAACTTCCTGTCCAACAGGAAAAGAGCTGCTTCCCATTCTGAGATATCCTGACAGTTTTATAGTCCACACTTTCCACGTACGAAATAGCGTTCTATACGAAAAACGTGCACGGAACTCGACATTGTGATATCGAATGCAATTCACTGTCCAACGAAGGACCTGTGTTCCCTCCAATTGTAACCTATTTTACTCTAGTGCTATGGAATCGCCTTCCACGTTGAGAATCCAGAGCAGTCATTCTTCTGGCTCAGTTTCCTATGTGAATGCCCGTACTCTCGTACGAGAGAGATTCATAGCGTTTTGACGAAAGAAATTTCTCGATTTGTACGAATTAAATTGGATCGAGGAAATCGAACATTTAAGTTGACGTAGAAGAGACCCGAGTGAAATACGACAATCTTTACGTACCGTGGTGTTCATAAATTTTTCGAAGACCTCGCAAGTCGGGGAATATGTTGGAGTACTCCAAAAGGGATCGAATATGTACAGATATTATATAGAATTACCGTGTTACTTGGTAGTGATCAACGAGACAATGACAAATGAAACAAGTAAAATGATAGAACTACATTTCATTACATTACATATTTAACAATAGTAAATATCTAAGTAGTTAAAATGACTAAGAAAAGGTTAAGTTAACTTAAATTACGATCGACAATTCCTATAAATCGAAACTAAAAATTACAAGAAAACATGTAGAAGGTGTATATTGTATATGTATATATTTCATGAATTTTCATCCAATGAAAAAATTCTACCAAAGAAATATTTACCTTCGATTTAATATTAAAGGCTTCTGCTACTCGTTGTTCTCATTATTTGATGTTCAAATTTAATTTTTCACGAGACATGTTTTAAATCCGTCTTCAAATACGGTTTAAAGAATACTCGATAAACGTAATTCACTGCTCGCTGGGTGGTCTTGACGTACAATTAGATCTCCGTGTTCGAGATGTGTGATCGGTTCGACAATTCCACGTAAGATAGGTATTACACGCGAAAGCGCGTGCGCACTTATGAATTACGAAACGTTTCAACGGGCAGACCTACAAATCGTCGATGCGATACGTCCGTGGGAGAATATATACCAACATCCCTCGACGTTGCTCCGATATTAGGCTATATTTTCTCGATCCAGGTGGTGGTTGCCCAAAGTCAATTTAATCGGGAAACCATATATAGGTATAGACACCAACGGTCGATCTCCTGAGTAAGCCAGTTTGCAATGGTGTATCCACTCTGTCTCGTCCTGCTTTCAACAGGAAAAAACGTACATTCGCAGCTGAAACGGAAACTATTCCGGTAGGATTCGTATTTCGGTATAATTAAAAAAACGCGCCAAGATATTTCACTGTTTCGATAGTAAAAAAAAAGGAGCGATTTAGAACCCTGAACTCGATCGAATTTACAACACAGAAGCGATTTCTTTGATTATTTTTGTGTTTTTTTTTTAAATATAAGTTTCAATCAAGTTCGCTGTTATCCATTTCAATCTATGTTGTTCAATTGTCGACCGTAAACTTTCGGTTAATGTTTTGGATTTTTTTTAAAGGAAACTATCGAACGCATCAATTTCAATGTTTGCGCGTATATTTACTTGTGTTTTGACAAGCCGCGTGAATTTTTTCACGTAGAGATGATTGATTTTGTTGAAGTTGTATTCATAGCTCGTTACGCTCGGTGTGTAAAAACAATTTATCTTCACGGTTGACACGATAATACTCGTTCTGGTCGTCGGAGGCAACGAAAAAAAAAAAAAATCAAAGAAATTGTTAATCAGCATAAGTGTGGCTGCTTTTCGTATTAAAACGGAGGAGGAAAAAAGAAATTAAAAAATACGGCAGCGCAGTGAAAACGAAGTTTGGCCTCGGTATAAAATTTTGTGACATTTTCCAACGAAAAGGAAAACCCTTCAGAGATATCTAGTTCACTTTTGTATGAACGAGAGAGGGACATTTACTTGACATATGTTGTAAAATTTCGAGCCAATCCATTTGCTCGCGAGATATTACGTCAACGAGTTTGAAAAATATTGTTTCCAGACAAACGGCTTTGGAGTTTGATATACAGTGTCGGGGTACATAAAAAATTTACTTCGAAGTCCTATAACTTCGTCAATTTTTCGAATTCCACCATAATACTTCGCAACGGTGTTTTTAAGACTTCGAAAAAATGCATGAAAAAAAAAAATCAACCTTTTTACCACGAAACTAGACATGCTCCTTAAAAACTTGAAATTTGTTTTTATTTTATAGTTGGTAAATGACCCAATAAAATCTCTATCGAGTTCCTTCATCTCCATAAAATAGTTCGGAGGGTACAGATTCGTTCGTGTGTGATTAATTTCAAAGTTCCACAGACTAAATACAACTCAGTTTTTGTAAATTCACTTATTTTCGTTAAAAGAATTTCAATACGAAATAACTATGCATTTTATTTAAAGAAGTTTCTTTTTATGAGACAAATTTTGGTGGACGAAATACTGTTTTATTAAACTGTATTTTTTCTTCTTTTTTTTTCAATAGTACGCTATACGATATCGCAATATTTTTTACAAAATATTTGTCCGTAAAAGAAGGTACCGTTGCATCGATATCGATACGCGAAGCCTCAATGGACGTGAAGAGGGAAACGCGATGCGATTGATTCTGTATTAGAGCGCAGAAAGTGTAATTGTGAGGAAAAAATCACTTTGGATCTGGCGCCTGCCTCGCTGACTTCCTTAATTACAAAGGAAAGCAGATAAAAAAGTCGACCGGACCGAGGGGGTGAAGAACGAAGCGTAAAACTTTCATCCGAACGAGAAAAGTGTCGATACTTGTCCCATGGAGAAGAATCTGATAACTTTTTTTTCGCAATTTTCATTGTGCCGATACAGCTTATTGTTCTACTTTCGTTATTGCTCTCATTTCCTGTCCCTTTGTTGACTTATCCTTCGCAATTGTTTGGAAAGCTGGACAAAGTTTTCGTAAAGTGAATTTTACTCGCGATTAATATTGTGTCGGGATCGGGAAAGATTTTATCCGCTCGATCGAAATTATAATATAGGTAAAAGAGAATTGTGTCAAGATTTTTTCAACGTTTCAATTTTTAACGTTGAATTTTTATTTATCGATCGTTAACCACTTACCGTACACAAACTGTACACCTTGTTTATTTTTCAATTTATTTAATTTCGTGCTTATGTAACTCGAACTTAGTTACGAAAGTTTAATTAACGTTTACGTAGCTGATAGAAAACATTTATTTAGTACGTTTAACTTCTAAAAGTAATTTATAGGAAGAGTATCGGCATACAAGTGGAGAATTGTTTGTTTAAATTTTGTGCGTTTTTAAACTCTTTCAAGGGAGAATTGGTCGTTCGATTGTAAATGAACCGAGGGGAAACTTATACTTTAGAATAATTTATTTAACGGTATTTTTTTTTAATTACGATGAGTCGAATTTAAAGGGTGAAAATAACCCCCAAAAATTTCACTACTTCAATAATACGTCGAAAAGTATTAAACATACAGAGTATTAAACAAGTTCGAAAGAAATTACTTTTGCCGAAAAATAACATTAGCTGTACACCATGTATCATGATGTATTATATTTCACTAATGGCGAAAAAGTTCATATGTTCCGTGTATTTCTAAAATGCATTAAAAATTGACAAAGTGGCGCAGATTCACATATATCCTGCGAACTATCCCGGCACAGATGCAACCATTACAAACATACTTTACCACCTAACTCGTTGAATTTTCATTTCGTATTTCATAAAAGACAAAGTGTATTCGCAGCCAATTTCGATCGACGACAGAAAGGGTAATATATTTACACCAAAAGTGGTGGAATGTTCGAGCACACGCTAAAAAAACATTAACTCGAAATATGAAATATCGCCTACAATATTCCAGTTTCAATGGCCACGTACCGATACATTTACGCAGTAGAATGCCAAGAAGAATCGATTTGCGCGAAGAAAAAGAATCGGTGACTCCGTTCGAAAGAAATTGCAACCAAAACAAGAACTCAGTCACGAGAGAATCCTCCCTGCATCTAATTATTTCCCGCGTGGTTCGTTCGCGTTTCTCGTCGAAAATAACTGCAATTTATCCAAAAAATCTTTATAATCGGGCCGCGTGCGTCTATAATTCGCAATTCTGCTCGTCGGGGTTTACTTAGGCGTAATAAGAAGATTGATTTCTTCGAGCTTCAATTTGGTCACGGTTGCAAATCACAGAACCTATATCCAACGAAGAGCCCATAGACGCGCCACCGAAAACGGGCCTCGGGTTCAACCATGATACATCGCTTGCCTTACGCCGTTGTAGATAATCGCGGCTCATTAGGCTGGGTATTATCTCATTAGGCAATAAACCTACCTAGCCGGTTAATTGGCGACAGCCCCACTCTCTTCCGGTTCGGTCGCTGGCGATCAGAGAGGAGGCCAGCCGCCGTTGATCTCGCCAATCCCCAAACTGTATCGTCCGCCGCAAACGGTTTCCTCATTAACTTCTCCTCGCGTTCTGCTCCCCCTTTTTTTCTTTTTTTTTTTCTCTTTCTCTTCACTTTCCCCCATCTCCTTCGATACCTGTCAGTCTCTTTTTCGGTTCATTCGTCTACGCTCCGTCCAGTGCTGCACCTGGGAGCGAAACAATTTTTCTCGCTTCGTCTCTCTCTTGGTGCACCGTACCAACTGCACGCTGTGCAGTGGGTGTCTAACCACGGTATCGACACAATACGGTGCGGTCTAGAGGGAGACCGTACGAGAGGCTCCACCTGCAGACAACACAGGTTCGAACATACGTGACGATTATAGAACGATAAACAGAACCGAACACACATTATGAATTTTTCCTGGACGGGAGCTCGGGAGCTGCAAACATTGCTCACGGATTAAGGGGAACTTGCCGGTGAAACTCTTGTTTAGGTGTAAATTTATGAGTTTGGATAAAAGTTGCTGCGCAACATCGTTGTACGCGTGACTCGTTGAACAAGGAGTACAATTTTTAACGCGTTGGACGGGTGGTCACTGGTGATCGGTACTTTGAACTAACCTCTTTGAATACTTCAAATACTCAATACTTGTAAACTTTCAGACAGGGTTATGTAATATTCTTAGCGATACTACAAAGTAATAATTGTACCATTAAAGAATATTTTTACTTCTCGTGCTACAATTTAAACAAATATCGAGAATCTTCTTGGATACGGAAAATTCTCGTGGGGGTGAACGTGTTAACGATCGAATGGAAATTTTATATTTCGAATATACTGTTCGATAGAAGTTTCTTTTCATCTCTGGAAGGTACTATGTACTATGCATAAGACGAATTGTGAACAATGTTAACTTTTGAGAGCTGTCGACACGTCTGACCTGATAGGATTTGTAATTTCCTCGAGAAGTCGAGTTTTCAGCTTCGTACAGTACTTATTCGTTTATTTTATTTCATTCGGTGTCTTCATCGCACCAAGTATTGAATATTGTTCACGAAAGGTGAACATTTGGCTGGAATTAAATATATAAATGTAAAGAGTGCGAAGAAGACTGAGATACAGTTGATCGTTGTTTTTGAACCTAACCTCACTTATCTCGGTGTCCCGTGATAAGTGGGATCACTTTCAAGAAACGAATTTAACGCGTTAAATCGGTGAATCGAGTTCATACAGACTGTACATCCTAGTTGACTTTATCGCCGAACTCTGGCGATGTATGCATTGCATCGACTATGTCGACAAACTGAGCTAGTGTAGCGGTAATTTGACTGTTTACAAACAATGCTCGATATCGTTGTTGACTGTTTTGTAAACACTTCGAGTTGATTTATTTACTAAATTGGCAACTACCGATGCTGTTACTGTACCGCTATGGAAACATCATCCAAATTTCAAGATGCGCGCGCCCTTCATTAGAAACAGTAATGAACGCTGAATAGAGAGCAAGTTGACTCTTTATAAATGTAACCCGGACTCTGTGCAAATTAAGCAACAGTATTCCATTTCCATTGATCTTCACAGGATTGATAACAATCTTCAAACACATATTCGAACGTAAATATTAAAATTCATTGTTCGCACAACTCTCCTCTTTCTTGTTTTCATACTTTAACATCTCATTATTACAAATATCCGGCGTGAGTAGATAAAATATATAAAGTTACCATCGTCGATGATTATATTATTTAATACTAAAACTATCAAAGGGGTCAATTTAACTTATTTCAATTTTTTTAAACTTACTCAATTATTAACCGTGTCTTTGCCTACGATATTCGTGAACAATTATCAAAATAGACAACCAACGGAGCTCGTAAATTAATTTACCCTTTCCCCATTTAACTTCAAAGATATCACGTACGCGGTTCGATACGAACGGTGATACGTCTACCATCGGTAATTCTAATGTCAAGAGACTCGTTACGCGCACGATAAACAAACGATAAAAATGTTCCGTTGTCGGAACGATGTCCGAAATCATCGTGTAATACCCAATGGGCGTCAGGTTTTCGCGGATGGCCACCGAGAAAGCGGATTCAGGCGGAAAACGGAAAGTCAAATATGCAACGGTGATGCAATTGTTTTTCCAATATACCGTGCAGGGAAAGACAAATGTCTGGTTCCTTTTCCCTTTTGAGTGTATACGCCACGGGCACGAATATTGCGGCACATCTCCTAAAAAGAACTCGTTTCTTTGACCTGGTTGTGCACACATCGGTAAACAGCACCGGAGGAACACGAAAGAAAAGGCGAAAGCGGAGTAAATCGAGTATCGGAGTCGAACGAGTATCGGGGACGTGTGCACGATGACTAAAAGCTAGTTTCTAGTTGAAATTACGTTCTTAAACGGTCATTACTCGGGGACGAGGCAAAATAGGCGACGTTCATTCGGGACTAAAAACGAATTGGCAGAAAAAGCTGACTGTCGTCTACTTTTGGTATGCGGCGGTACAGGTGAACACCGCACTGCAGCTGTCTCTAGCAGCCTTGAGTTTTATTTATACTACCTGCAATATGCACGTGTCCCCGTTTTTTACTTTCTGATAGTTGCCGCGCGCGCGGTGCCACAGATGCGCCATCTGTGTAACGGCGAACTTTCGGTAAAAATTGTTACCAGAGGTAAACAAGAACGACTTTAATTTAAGTACGTGTAATTTTATGAATACCTCGCCGGTATAACGTCACGTGATACCGTATTGGATCCATTTACTAAAATTTATTTACACCCCACCCTTCCGCCCCCCACGCGTTGTTCGCGCGAAAGGAAATCGAGTTTAAAAATTCACGAGGCCCGTGGAAACGTACGCCGCGCTGTATCATCCGAGTTACCGAACTTTTTACCGTAAATGAATTTTATTACGGCGGTATTATCGTGTGAAAATTAAAGTTTACGAATGTACAGGGTGTTCCGTGACCGGTAGATGCGGAATAATATAGTTTCGTGGGAGACTCCGTTTTCGAGAAAAATGGCTTTGAATATTTATTAGGTACGCGTGCATCCGATTGTATCTCCGTTTAATGGGATCGTGTGTTCAGTTATGACTTGTTTCGAGGTTTACTACTTCCTAGAACTTGCAGCCTTCGTAGAAACCGAGAAGTACGTGATAAAATGTTTGCTACGGTGTTCCCACCGTTTCTCGCTACCTATGGGTCCTAAACACCTCTCTTTGGTAGGACATTTATATATTTCGAAAAAATAATTAAATTCAAACGGAATAATCATCGATCGGTAAATGTAAATGTTACACGGAAAATTGTAAACGTTAAGGATATCGATAATTACGCAAATGCAAAAATTACTAGTACGTAAAACTACGGATGAAAATTAAGCCTTTGACGAAGTGCTATTGATTAAATTAAGAACCAATACGTGACTGCGTCTGATTCGGGGCATCCAGATTTGAAAATGGTATTTGCAATAATTGAAATCCCTCGATATCCTCTACACGTCTGTCGGTCTAAAATCTTCTTAATCTCATAAGAGGATTTCAATTTCGGAATGAAATTCTTGTTAACACCGAGTGTGACGTGATGTCGTATCGCGTGATCGTATCGTTACGATATGCCGATACTTTCCGATGGAAATCGATGAAAAATTGAAATTTTCTCACAAAGATCGTTTATTCACTCGTCGATTCCATTTAATTATAATTGTAACTTTTAATTCCTTTCTACCTACCGCGAGAAGAAGATAGAATTGTACCTAGAAGATAATTGCTCGAAGAGATCTTAATTTCTGAAAAATAGAAATTTATTCTTATTCTACTTGTGTAGATCACGAGACAATTGGTCAACGGGCAAGGGAGTAACCTGTAATGGTTTGATAGTGTACTAAAAGGCGGTGTCGTTGTTTAAATATTTCAGGACTTTCGCTCGACTAATGGCAGACAGTGTCGTTTAAAATGTAATCCCATTTCTCAGAACTATCAGTTAACCGAGCCAACACGAGCGCGATAACTCTCGCGCACCTTTTTGCTTGGCTTTTAGCACGAGTCTCTAAATACCGTACAACCTCGATAAATACAATCTTTATGAGTGTGTAATAAGCTTGTTCGTTGCACCGCGTTGACAAGTGAAAGGGATGGTCACTTAGCGACAAGTGAAATTAGGGATAAAAGAAATCGTTAATAGTGGCCATGCATACCAAAGATACATTGCATAAGTGAGGGCTTCTACATATTGGATCAGTTACGTCGATTATCGCACGAAGTTCGATACTTGTAGGAATTGTCAGCCTCCATTTGCCGCAATTATCAAAGTCCTACCGTATTCCAAAACTGAAATGTCAGCTTCGATCTGGTACACCATGGTTTGCTATGAATATTCCATGTGTAATTATCGAGGCTCCAGAGTACGCCTAAACTGAAACGCGTACCACCATGCAACGTATCATGGTTTGCCGTAAGCAGACAAATTAAATATCACATTATATCACGATGATTATAATTGTAAATACATTATTATTATTACTCAGTGAACTAATCATTTGTTCACTGATTATGAAAATATCATTGACTGTATATTTTTAAAATTATCGTAAAATATTGCAAAAAATTGAACGCGATATTGATAAATATATCCCGTCGTCGCAATGAATTTTCTTACGATGCGTCTAGATACTTCGCACGTGATTTACAATTTTCTTATTCTCGCTCCAGGACAGGAATAGTGTGAATTCTCGTTGAGTAACGTACAGGAGCTGAACGATAGTGATGTCTTAATTGTGAAGTTTCATTGAACGACCGTAGATAGGTTTTCTGAGGTGAAAATTAAGTAAAAAATTACGGTCTAAATCCATCTGTCAATTTGAAAGTAATTCACACGATGGAAAAAGTGTGGCTGAAGAAGGTGCAGTCGAGTGTGCCGTGAAAAGAACTGGATTAATTAACGCGGAAGTCTGTAGTCTTGGTTCTTTCCTCGCTTACCTAGCATGACCCTCATCTCGTTCCTTGTCGGCCGCGGTGCTCGCACGGACGACCGCTTTTTACCGGGAACGCTGTCTTCGGGAGAGCTATTTCAGTTTTCATGACTGATCAGAAGCTTGCCACGTTTTTATCAATACCGACGACACATTCTTGCGTAATTAATTACGCAATTAGCACTGTAATTAATAGCACTTTCTCGGTAAGGAAATCGTGCCGCTACACGCGTACAATCGCGGTGACTGTCACGAACACATTGTCAAATGTATACGAACGTAGCTACAGTGAAACGAAAACGGGAAAATAACCCTCAAAAACGGGAAAAAAATTTGGACGAGAAGTCTTTCCGAAAAATTACCACTGACGTTTCGAGCAATTCATTTTGATTTTCTTCGGAATTCTTCTTCGGATTTCTTCGAAATGTAACAAAGCGGAGTGTATCGAATGGTAGATATATTAGAAATAATGTTTCAATGATGGAAACTTGTAAAAATTATACACATAAGTTTAAATTGACCGTTTCGAACATTCTTCTTTGTGTTATATTTCGTTGCGAGTCATTAGAAACGATACTAGTCGAGTTTTTTCGCTGAGAGACAGTTCTCGAGTACAGTGAAAATTGATTTTAACAAGTGTCGGCTTTGGGATGGGAAAAGGGGTAGGATCGTGCAAGTTGAAACTGAAAAGACCGTTAACCGAATTAACCGAACTAACATCAAACCCAATGAACAGTAACGAACTCGACGCAGCACTAGTCGACGAAATGAATAGGTAGGAATTTTTTCGGTCAAATTTAAAGAAAAGTTACGAGTGCTGGTACGATTTGTTAGGTTGCACGTCGCGGTAACGACCACGAGAGAAGAAAGATAAATGTTGAGATCAACGCTCTCGTAAATGGTGTAAATTAATTCTTGTGAATCGAAAACCAGGGAAACGAGCACCCCTTTGTCGCGACGATAAAAATGTAACGGAACAGGGCACTCTCGGTGAAAAATCGCTATACATAACCTCAACCTGCGTATACATGCAGGTTGAGGTTAGGTTTAGAAACAACGTTTCGGTTACACCTCACGTATTTAATTTCTCCAGGTTGAACGAATGATTTAGCTTTTATGTGCAACGCCGTAAACTTTGCGCAATGAAAACGTTAATTAAAATAAAAAATACAATGTCGGTTATTCATCTCCGATGCGCTCGTTTCTGAGTGGAACGAAATACAGTAATTCCCGCTTTCAAGTGACAAAGACGAGGCCGTCAGTTAGGGAGCTTGAAAGAGGGGTGGCGATTTTCATCTCGAGACGAGGCAACCGTCGTGCCAACGCTCATTCTTTTGTTTTTCCATTTCGCAACCTCGTGCGAATTAATCGTGTCAATGTCTGTCGAGGGTCACAGTGTAAACGTTGAAAATAAAAAACACGTTATTCGAGAAGACAAAAACTATTTGGAAAATAAATACGAGTCCCTTCGTAAGAATTGAGCGGAATTAATTGTACGAAAAAGAATCATTTCCAAGTTCGGCAGGATATTTGCTACAGAAAATTTATCAAGCATTTTTCCAAAATGGCAAAACCGTTTTCAATTAAAAGAACAGCAGATACGCGAAGAAGAAATAAAATTACTCAATGCGTTTAAACGCACCATCGAATAATTATCGAACACCTATATAGAAACCCGAGTACGAAAGAGGGTACGGTGAAAGTTGAACAATTTAATAACTTTAATAACGGAGATTAAACTCTGAAATAGCAGCTGAAACCTCTTGCATTTTCATAATTTCCTTTCTCAAAGTTTCCTCAATTGTCCTCTTTCTCTCTCACTTAAATACACAATCCTACAAATGTTTATTCTGTACTCGTGCTGTCACCAAACACGCAAGTTGAAAACGCAATAACTCGGGTGGTAGCCGCGTCAGTTGTACAGAGACTACGGCTGGTACAAGCCGGTAAGATTTTTAATACCGTAAGAATCGTGTTACACGGGAAGAGATATAGGTTATCTTGACACGTACAGTTGAAATACAAATTACGATAAAAAAAAATCACACTCCCTCGTAGAAGTTCGTGGAAGCTCGTAAAAAGGGTATTCGACGCGGTAATGCTTTCGCTAGTTGAAGCCACCGCGCCTTTGTCCTCCCTCACCAGCTCTTCCTTTCCCGGTGCAATATTTCTGAACTTTTACTTTAACGGACTTTTCCACCGTTTCCTGCCTATTCTTTTCTCGGCTCATCCTTCCGCGACTCGCTCGAACCGGTGAGTGTCATTATAGACATACGTATACATTTTTTATAATAATACGTCGTCTCTTACGAATCGAAGCGTTAATTGTACATTTCAAAAACAAACGTATCAAAACGTTACATATTTCCTATCATTACTTTTCGTTCGTAAAGTCAAAGGAATTATAATCACGTCGTCACTTGCTAACTCACCCACAAACTTTCCCATCAACGTTTGCGTTATTTTTTTCCCACCATTATATCCTCTCAATCTATATGAGAAACACGATATGAGAATCTCTTTTGTGCCTACCGATAGAGAACGTCTCTGCGGTAAATGAAACGATAAAGATTCTTCTACACCGTACTAACTAGCATTCTTTCCATACCAAGATCAATTACGCTTAAAGAATGACCAGAAACAATCGCCAATTGGTTGCATGAAATATTAACAAAGGCTATTGCATTGTCGTAGACTTCTCTCGGTATTTACCAGCGAAACGTCTCTCTTATCCAACCCCTCCAAAATTCGAATCGCTATCCGGGAAGGAACTTCGTCGGGCAAACTGACTCGAGTTCGAAAACGACTTGCTCCTCGGGCTCCAGAGTGGGAGGATTGGGAGAGAGAAAAAAGTAACGGAGAATGCGGTGGTAAGATGTTCCGGTGGGAATACAAATTGCACTTTTACGAGAGTTAATCCCAGGCCACGGCGCCGAGACGAAATCAAAAAGTTTGCTGATATCTCTTCAGGGTGAATATACATTTCGTAGAGTATGGAAATACTTTCACCCCGGCGACGAACAACAATCGTGCCGGCGCTGTTGGAAAGCCTCTCGAAAGGTCGAGAGGTCGAGAGCTGCCAGAGACGTCTTCCGGAGTTTGCCCCGCGGCTGAAAACGTCGCCGACAGAATCTTGGTTTGTTTCCACGTTACGCGTAGAAACTTGTTATCGGTTTGAGAGATTCCACGATACATCGTTGTTCGATCTGCAAATCGAATCGAAAGCATCGAAAATAGCGAACGTGACGCGTTAACCGTCGCGCCGAAAATACTTTTCTTTTTCGTAAATCCGATTCTTCTTGCACGTGGGAAACGTTCGACGAACCGTTTGAACCAAGAGTATCTTGCGTTCCGATCTTTGAAGCTCCCTGAAAATTGATTGCAACCGAATCCGAGCGAATCCACTCCGAACTAACTGACTGGTCTCCGAGCAAACTTGTAACATCGTAGCCTGATTGCTTTAGTAGTTGTCGACTGATCTGTTTCTGAATAAACTCCAACTACTAAAGCCTAATTGTTCCAGGATCTCCGTCGAAATGTTTCCTAATCAATATGTAATACCTTGTGGCTGAAACCCCCGCCATACTCGCCACCAGAGGGCAATAGACCGATTCTGTTCCCGCAAGTTCTCGAACCGCTTCCAAATTCTATCTATATAGTTCTTAATCGACCATCGAGTACTCCAGAGTCTAAGATGGGGCCTGTTGAGTTATTTTACCGACGAGTGTTCTAGAAGGCCCAGACCTAAGCTAAACCTAACCCAGATACTATAGCTTATTTTACCGGCGAGTTCACTGGCAGACTCCGGTTAAAATGGTGATCATTTTTCTCTTTATCTCTTTTTTTACCTTAGCTTTCAACCGTAACATACTTCTTTGTAAAAAGAAAACTTTATTTAATATTTTAATATTGTAGATTCACCGATACAAAACACGTACAAGGTCGTAAATTGAATGCAACCGCACAACTCGAGCACCCATTCTGTGTTAAACTCGACTGTCAAGGATCAGGACTTGAAGAGAATTGTTACAGTTGTGGATAAGTTAAACCACTGGAAGATCGTATCTCTTCTTGGAACATGTTTTCATGATCTTAGCAACGTGGAAGTTGACAAGGAAACGTTGAGCTCTTGACTTCGGTATACGTAGGATACTGTACTGTCGTCCAAGAGTCATAAATACAAGGAATTATACTAACCTGCCATACAGAATCCACAAGTCTCGGATGATAGAACGTAGAAAGTGCAAGGAGAAACTGGAAACCACGCAACGTGTAACAGGTGGACGGAATTGTTTAACCCAATACGACGATGCTGCAACCAGGTTGTCAATACCATTCCTACGAGTTTGGCCTCGAAATGTAAACCAATCGAAGATACGGTTACGAATTATGAATGCAAATCCACTTCGGTATCGAAATTCGACAACTTCGAGTTGCACTCTGACCGAGTCGTTCACAATGGAGCAGATACAGTGCCGTGGAACAAATGGACGGTGTTAAAATGTACGATCTGTGAAATTACTCGCGAGTAACGATAAACGTTAGTGTACTTACTCCTCGTACATTACCGAGGTAACGTATTTGTTCGTGAGAGCATAGTCGTTCGAAAAGGATCACGAGTTCGATCGCACAGACATTAATAGAATTAAGCGAGATTACGATTCTATGAAAGTCATTCATTGGGAGATCGAGTGACTCGGGGGATGTTTCGTCTCGGGATTTCTCGAACCTTGTTTGCATAGTGACTGTCGCATACCTAAATAATGGACGACCACTCGAAAGTTTCAAGTAACTCCGCCACGAACTCATAGATAATTCTTACTGTGTCAGGACACGCAAAAGCGTTCAGAAGTAGGTATTCAATTTTTCATTATACGGTTTACGTGTCAGTGTCTAGGTTCGTTGATTTCTTTTTTCAAATTTGATTATTATCGACTGCATCTTTTACTTTCGGTAACATTAGTAAACGTAACAGGGTTACTCGTTATCGACGACAGAATGGACAGTGGACTTCTCTACTGGAAGTTTCCACTGTACTTATAAACGACTAGGTATTCAGTTTGGATTACGTGTCCTCGATCCTTTTAGCCATAGTTGTACGCGGCTGTTGCTAATGTTCTCTCGAAAAGGAAAGGTTCTTCACTCTGTCACTTCTAATCGGACGAGAATTAGACGGGACTCGCCGTACGAGTCACGAATCGTTATGAATTAAAAGTGTGTGTCAATAATACAACGATCTGTAACGCGTAAAATAGATTTTCAATTCAAGGATTAAATTATAATTTATCGAACAGTGGTATCGTTCGGTTTAATAGTTTTATTACAAGCCAATTAACACTTTTGGGATCTTCTTTACCAAATAAGTATAGTATATTAATTTCTAAAATTAAAAACTATTTAAAATAAAGAACACAGAAGTAGAAGATCACGATAAAATTTGTAACATTTTTTTATAACTAATAGTCTAACGATACTAAAAACTTAACATTGAGTTCATGTGGTACACTGGTGTTGAATTTGTTACTAGGAATCGTGACAATGTAGAGTTATATTTAATGACTTTTACAACATACAACAAAAATAGTTTCGTTAAAAGGTGAAACTATTAAATACTCGTGTCAAATAAACGTGAAATATTATTATTCGATATTACTTTGTTTTGAGAATCAATTTCAATACGTGTAACCTAGATACGAGGAGTGTCTGTGAAATACCATTGTCAAAAGCTTCGCAACGTTTAAAGCTTCAAATACGTTATGAATTCAAGGATTAAAGTATTATTTATTAAACACGTATCATAGGAATTTGAGAGCGAATTCCAGTATCAATATTATCCACGTTTTATTTAAACGACAGGTATACAAACGTATCACGCGTATAGAATGTATCGTAATATATGCAATAACATCGAAATGTATAGAATATGCTGTATTTGCAAAGTTCTGCATATTCCAATACGATTCGTGCAATTCAGCGTATATAGTTTAGATACTTCGATGTTTCGAGAGCTTACAGTTGGTTTGTTATACGATTGTATATGTACGATGGTCGGTTTGTGATATAATGTTTCTGCTCAGCTATGTCGCGCAGCCTCCCAGCAATTTGGCGCGCGATGCTGAGTCACGTGCTGAGACAGAGAAGGGGTAACTTGAACCGAGCGATTTCCCCTTGGCAAAGATTCGTGTGACTGTGTTGCCCCTGAGGAGATTCAACCCTCACCCTGAACGAAACAGTATTCGTTTTCGACACGATAATAATAATCAAAGTACGTATCTTATTGTCATCCAATCTCCAACCACCATCTTCGATGCTTTATTTAACTTTTTCCATCTTGATGGAATCCAATTCAAAACTTGAAACTCCATCTTTCACTCATAGTACAGTACATATTAATGCAAAAGGTATGTATTGTTAACATACGGAAAATGGAAATATATTTATTATGTTAACGAACGATAGATATTTAGAGTTCGAATCTCATTTCTTGGATGTCGATCGAAACGAAACGATGTATTCGAACGAAATGAAATATACGAAACCTTGATCGTTCAATTGGCAATTTATTTCTGTTAGTTACTCTTCAAACACGTTTACCGTTGACAATTGTACAATTAACTCACAATATTGCGACGCGTTCTGAACGATTACGAACCGAGTCACAGATAAAGCGGCCCTCCATATCGAATATCACACTATAGAAAATTAAGAACAAAACTTCTTTGCACGGAGTGAAACCCGTGCGTATTGTACGGCCACGCAAACACAGAACGCCAAGTAAAAACAATTTCGGTTTTCATTTAACACATTTAATTCCCCTTGAATGGACAACCGGCCTAAAAAGCAGAACAATCGATGCCTCTTTAGAGGTACAATCCGGTCAATTGTTTCTCAGAAGGCATTGTTAGAATTTGCTCGATCGAGTGGCTCGAAGTCAACGAATACGGAGCATTTGTAGCCTGATCGATCGAGCATTTCCGTATTTGTTATCGAGCGCATACGGTCTCTGGTACGGACAGCAAAACCGGCTGCCAACGCAGCGACAACGAGCGAGAGAGAAAGAGTAGGTGAAAAAGAGAGAAACTAAGTGCACCTGTCCTTTTTTTTCCCCCCCGTGCGCTACTATGGCTATTAATTGGTCCTTTCTCTTCCGACCAGCATTTTCATGCGCTCACTTTTTACTTCTTTCTCTCCCTCTCGTTCTCTCTATGCCACTCGACGCTGGTCTGACCTATAAATCAAAGCGTGTTTGCACGCTCTCCGTTTGTCGCATAGACGACTGACCCGAAATTCCAGTTTAACCCGTTCGCACTTCTCCCCGTTTTCCTCTTTCACTCTTCACTTTAATATACGTATGTATATTCTACCCTCTCGCTCTCCGCCGATTTCACTGTTTTATCCTCTTTTCTACGCGCGCTCCGATTACCCTTTAGCGTGTTCCCCGATGCGGAATTAGAAGGCACGTGAAAGGTCTTTTGAGACGGAGTGCCTCGCTTCCGAGCCTGTCTTACTGTATTTATCGTGCGAATTAGCTTTAAAGAGGTAACTCGATTGAAAATCCGTTTCTTTTTTCTTTCTTTTTTTTTTTTTTATACTATCGTATTGCTGGTCGCGATCGTAAATCCTTTTTCAAAGTCTCTCTTTATCATTCTATGGGTGAAATTGCAGTTGTGTTTCATAAATTTCTATAAATTGTTCTCGTATATTGGACTGCTATGGGAGAATTGAATTTAAAAAATCATAATATTAGAAATTTGTTGTGCACGCGTTTCAAAACGTTTTCGAATCGATGGAAGCGGTGTTTTATCTGTTCGTGAACGAAGTGTAGAAAATTAATTTATCGTTTCTGCTTATTATCCGATGTAGGACTGAATGCGGTGTGACGTTCGTTGAGAATGTTCAAACTGTTTTATTTTGCTCAAAAGGGGTGCCATAAGTAGCCGTCCACGTATCTTATGTATAAACTTAATTTGTATGGTAATTTTTTGACGTCTTCTTTTAAAATTTGCATAACCAGGTTTCTGTTGTTGGCGATAGCGGTCAACTCATAGGTGTGGAAAAATATTCTTTATAAAAGTTTTCGTTGAATTTAAAACCGGTTGAACGTGGAATACATTCCGGTGGTTTCACTATTTATATTAATGGTATGGCTCTATTGTCTTCAACATTTGCCATCTATTCCCATTAAAGTTGATTGGTAATTCTTTCGAAATATTTGTGAAAATGTTGTCGCACGTTTATATCAGTTATTATATTTTTTTCCAAGGATTCTCGTTCTTTTAAATACAACATTTTAGTTCGAGTATAATTGAGTCCAATTGAGTAAAATTGGAACTCGGATTATTTTCGTTACGTATTAAAATTTACGAAACATAGAATATTTCAAGAAAATTTCAGGATAGACGCAACTGACGCAAAATATTTTACAAATTCAATTTATCCAAAACAAATCGGAATAAGGTACAATTATTGGTACTCTAATCGATCAATTATAAATACACACAATTCGCTACTAGTACCGAATCACTATATTTCTCAAATTTCTTAAAACCCTCCAAACTCCGCGTACGTACTCCGAGATCCCTCAATCGTTCAAAGTGACGTTTATGCGTGTATCGTAAGAAGCTACTGCAAGTTCCCTCTTGATTTTCTCGCTACTACCCTTAACGAACGATCGTTCGACACATTCGACACATTCGACCAGGACTACGGCGTTTCACCGCGAGAATGTAGCCCGGGAGCGATTTAAGTTTCATCGATCTTTCTTTATACCGTGACTCTATCAATCGGGAATTTAAACCACTAAACGGTGGAATCGAGTTCCATCGATCTCCTCGTTTAATCCCCGACAGTCGACCGCTTACTCGATCAAGGAAAATTGGGTAAAGACAAGGAAGAAACGAGCGGGTACCGTGCAACGGCCCTAGGGTGGTTCGTACCCCCATGGCGCGTCCGATCGAAGGGAAAGATGATCGACGCCCTCCGGAACGAAGTCCCCTTGCATTCTACCACGAGACCACTCAAGCGTGAACATGACTCCGGATGTCTGACCATGAGAGAGGATATTCGCCAGGGGGACTATTCGCCGTAGACAGATGCGCGTTGCCACGCACTCCTCCTCTATGGCCGAAGCACCTTCAATCCGAAGGATGGAACTGACTGTTATACAATTGGTCGCTTACTTCGTGGGAAAAAGAAGCAGATACGTACAAAGTCCGAGGAAACGAGCAACGAGCTTTGTACGTGTAATACTACTCGCTCGTAAAGTTTGCCGAGGAAGTTCTACGAGATCGCATAACGATTTCTTATGGGGGCATTTAAAGCTAAAGCTTGCCAACGGAGTCAATTTGACTCGTTTCGCACTTTTTTTTCAAATTATTCAATTATTAACGGTGTCTCTGTTTAGGATATTCGTGGACAATTATCGAAATTTACGACTAATTGAAATTGCCTGCAATACTCGTAGATAATTAATGGAATAGACAACTAATGGTCCTTGTAAATTAATTTACCCTTTCCCCGCGTCTAACTTCTAATTGCGATACTCATGGACAATTAACGAAATAGACGACTGATGGCTCTTGGAATTTTCTGCCGATTCGTCTATCGTAAAAATTGTAATAATTAGAAGTAGATATTTTAGAAATTGAATAGATTTCACTTGGTAGAAGTGAATTTAGAAGAAAAGATAAAAAGACTGCACCGAGAATGGTACAATTCGTCAGTTTTTCCTCTACATCTCCGTAACTGTGCAGAATTTCGCAAGAGAAGCGGGCTAAGTTTTTTTTTTTTTTTTAATTATTTTTCACGGAAGAAAAGAGATTGTGCAGAATTTTTCGCGATAAATAGAACCGGGGATATATGGAGTTTCGAATTTTGACCAAAAAAAAAAGAAGAAAGAGGAATACGTGTAAAAGAATCGTGTAAAAAAAAAGCCTCATTTTTACACGTTGCCTCGTGAAACATGATTTTTGGAAAAAATTGACGGACGGTGAAAGAACGCACGTGGGAGCCGCGCGCGGTTTATTATTAATTTGTGTGCACGCGTCGGGATTTGTTTAACAACCCGTTAAATTGTATGGAATATTCATAGCGTTACGAGAAAATTGGAGAGGTATCGAGCGTAACACTTTTTATTCCTCCTCGCGCGCCCACGAACACGTCGACTACAAAAGGATTTATGTAAACCGGCTGCAAACTCGGGCAACTGCGATAGACTAAAAATTGATGGAATTTTGCGTAGCGCGTACACGGTTCAAGACTAAAAATGAAGAATGAAAGGAACGATGGGAATACATAGTAACCATTGTTCGACGTTTTCGGTGGAAATTTCTTCGCGCGAAATCCAATATTTATTTATATCGTATTTACAGACCGTCGGAATTTTTTAAAACACTCGAACGACACTTTTGTCATTATTTACCGAACTGATTCCAACTGGGTGTCACGGAAATAAATAATACGTTTTGCGAAATACTGTAATTTATCAATACTCTTTGACACGTGAAAAGGAACTTCTTAATATAGTTTACGATCGCAGTAACATAAAATTGTAATAATTAGAAGTAGACATTCTATTTTGTTTGATTAAAATTTTAAGAAATTTATGTTCCAGATGAAGATATTCCTTCTTTTTACTTTTTAAATTACAAAATAGCTGCATATAGAACTTGAAGGTGTAGTTTAATTTTTAGAAAATTCTTTAGTGAACAATTTCTAAACGAAAGATATCATTTGCAGCCAGAAAATTTACATAATTCTCTTAATTGTTGTTGGACAATGACGCGTTTTTTGTATATATACTTTTGATAAAATGCAAAAAGAAACGTTAAAACGAGTAATCAATTTACGCGCATAAGGTTCAAGTACACGGTACAAATGTTGCAAAATCGAGAGAAATTGAAAACAAAAATCGATACGAAATCGTGACAAGTGTAGTGTATCGTCATTGATAAAACCGAACAAAAGATATTACTTTCGTTACAAATGACTGCTTGAAAAATGTTTTTACATTGCTAAAAAAAGTGCCCGACAAATAAAAAAACCGCAAAACATAAACCACCCGTTAAAAGAAATAATACTTGAAATCTTTGCAACGCGGAAGACCTCCAATCGCAAAATTTTCTATTCTCCTCTTCCAAATGAAAACGAGACGCGAAACGATTTTTATTCGTAAATTATTCGCAACGTAATTCCGTCTACTTAAAAACAGTTACGGAACGAGCGAAGAAAATTCGTTGAAAAACGTTTCTCCTCGTTGTGAGACACGTTTTTAAACATTCCCTGTAAAATATTCTGTACGAATTGCCGTTTTCAACGATGTAATGCAACAACGAAAGAGATTAAATTGGCCACGTTTTAGACTCGTTCAGTTTAAAGGGCCTGCCAGGATACACGTAGCATTTAAATGCCCTTACCGCCAGGAAATAGGATACTCTTCATCGCCGTTAATTCGCTGTGAAAGCGTAACAAGTATGCACAAGAGTACGAGTTACGCACGCACTTTGCTGAAACAATCAAAGCATGCACGCTGTGTTGCGACGCGGCGTTAAATTCATAAAGCCACCGGATACATGCGGCTCCGCGTGTTTTAGAAATTAGAATTCCCTTTTATTATCATCTACCACGAATGCATCTCGTTAACGCGTTCGCTCCGAAACCGATTTCATAACACTTTTCTTGGATACCGCTCTGTATTGCTTCATAATTCACACCTTCAACTCGATGCCTTCCTTTTGATCAATTTGCCCGAAAGAGCCCACGGTGGTTGCTTCGAAACGTTTATTGTATTTCCACGTGAGCGTTGAACTTCGTAAAATACACAGTGGGGAGAATCGATAACGCGAAAAGGTTGTTTCGATATTGTACCGTAAAATTTGAAAATTCGGAAAAAGTATTTATATGTCCAAGTATCTTGGACAACGGTTGCATTCGAGGAAAAATCTTACAAACGGATCGTTTTTCTATTCTATAATTAGTCAGTGGATTTCGAAAGTTAACCCTTCGCGCTCCGAGCTTTCGGAAGATCGTCTATACTAGCCAACTCGTAGCTAGCTACTTCATCGCGCGCATAATGTAAACACTATATCCATGTCGCCTCTGGCGCACCATCCGGCAGCAAAGGAGAAAAACCGAGCAACTAATTTCACTTTAACCAAGTTTCTTACACTTAAAACATCGCCCTCCGCCTCTACTCAGCCCACCCTCCGAAGTAATCAGCATTACTTCGGGGGAAATATAACTCTTCGCTTAATAATAACACTTAACCTAATTATACGAAAAGTTTGTTGTTAACTGTATCCCCCGCATTTTCGTCCGAAAAATAGCGGTACGTCTGGATCGAGCAGCCTTTGTATTTCAAATTATATTTCACGCGAACCGATGGTTTGCATTTACGACCGAACAATTAATAATTTTTGCCAAAATTTACCAAGCCGATAAAAAAGGGAGAAAGAATGTAATTTAACTGTGGTATTTTATAATTTTTTAAACGAAAATATTTCTGCATTAAATTGTCCATGGAAAACGTTGAAAACGAAAGGTGTGCGACAATTGCGGTACGTTTGAGAACCACTGGCTTCGATTCTCACCTGACAGCTTTATCTCAAAAACACGTTCGCGGAGTTTTACAAACTATTCTCCGTCACCGTATAAATGTAGTTTATTTTCACTTCTTTCGGTATACGCGTTAAATTGAGTATTTTAGTGTCGAAGTTATTACGTTGGAAAGATAAGAGTAGCGTTACCGATAATAGGTACAAGCAACAGTGCAGTTTGCATGCTTTCGAAGCTATCGCGTGAGGCTCATTTGCGTTGCATCTAGCCACCCGATATTTATTATCCGAAATTGATACTGTCAGCCGTGCTTTCCTAGATTGGTCCGCTTTTATGTACATACGCGAAGTTACGATTAAGTCACTAGCGGTGCTATGTACTTCTTTACATACCGAAACACATGTATCGCTACCTTCCCGAGGAGAGGAATTTTTTATATCGCAAAAATTCTCTGCTCTTTGAAAAATTACATTTACGGAGGATCGATACGAATATTGTGCAACTTTTCTTTGTTTTCGGTGTGTCGCGATGCTTCTGCGTAAAATTTAATTTGCAATACCAACGGTACGAAGAAATATCGTCGAAACGAATTTATGATTCGTTATGCCGTTCGAAAGTAATATTTCTTACCGTTCTAACGTTTTATTTTGTGTTCTAAGTAACGACGCACAACGTTTAATAGAAAAACAATGTCTCAAGATACGAGACAAAGACTCGTTGTAGCATGTGCTACTATCAATCCGGAAATGATAGCAAATGTGCGAGCTTCGGCCATCCAACAATTGCAATATTACTATTCCACTAAAAATAACAAAGTATAGCTATTTAAGAAGATAGAAGTGACCTTAAAATGTTAAAAATCCTTCAACTACAAAAAAATTATTAACGACATGTTACGACTCTCTTCGTATCGAACAACATTTGCGAATAAATTTTTTCCACATCTTTGAAAATAATGGAAATATTCAAAGCGGTTGAAGTTTAATACAATTACTATATTATTATTAATAACGTAATAATACAAATATCCAGATCAACAATCTAATTACTTCGTACGTTGCACAAGAAACACTTGTGTACTCGTTAATAAAATCGGACGTCTAATCGTTCTGAATTACTTGAATTTTTTAATTGTTGATAATAATTAAAAAAGTGGAGACAATTTGAGTTTAAAACCTCTGTAGAAACTGTTCGAGTTTCGCGTACGCCAGAATTTTCCAGTTGTCGATGTTCCTCGTGAAAAACAGTTCACAAAAGGAACGACTTGTTAGGCTGTTGTAATTAAGATTAATAAAGTAGTTGACCAACCAGTCAGATAGCATCACGAGCGGGTGTTAATTACTCTGCGCCGAGCACTGACGATGAAAACCATAAAGAAGATTAATGCCCGCTGCCCCAGATATTATACACACGAACGCACTTCGAACGCTTTGCGGGAGAAGTAATTACTGACATACGCGAAACCATGAAGAAACGAGGAGGATGAGATTCATGAATGGTCTCTTTGCAGCACTGAATTATTCCAAACGCATGTGCGGTCGTCAGTTTATTAGGATGTTAAGTTCGCGCAATGCTCGAAACCTTTGGACCAATGCTTTCGCGCAGCGAAAAATAATGTAGTTTTTCGAAAAGAAACAATCGAAAATATTTTCTAAATGATAAAACGACAAGTTCGTACCTCGAAAGATATGTATTTGTCGACCTACATACTTTTGCACGTTTCCTTATAGAAGACGAATAATTAAAAATAACTCGGTATAACGTAGCGGATCGAGAAAAAATTAATCGAACGGTTCTTTTTTTTTAAAGAAGACAACAAACAGAACAATACGTTTTCTAAAATTTTTCAAACACAACCGAACTGCCCGATACGCGTCGAATATTTCACGCCTCGATCGTGTATTTCACGTTGCTGCCGGATCGTTTTACCAGTGCCGCACCTAGAGATTCTGGGGCCTGGCGCAACTAGAGACCGCGGAGCCTGTTATTCCAATTCTAAAGTAAGTAAAAAATTTACAATAGTATTATTTATATATCGTACAATAAGTAGATGTGCAAAAAACTACATTTCACGACGTGTCCCAATTCCGTCGATATAGTTTCTAATTTAAATTTACTATAAAAATAATACACCTCTGAAAATCGAGATACAAATGTGGTCGGTGAGGATTCACACGCAGAAACTTTTAACGCGGAGAGATCCGACAGAATCGATCGATACGTTTACGAGATAACACGACTCTACGATAAGAGGGTTCTTTGCTATTTTGAACGCAGAGAACATTTAACGCGTAGAGATCCGATAAAATATATCCATGTTCACGGTATGCAAAGATTTGGCATTCACAGAGGCATCTTGCGAACGCAGAAACTTTTAACGCGTAGAGATCCGACAGAACCGATCGATACGTTTACAAGATAACACTACTCTACGATAAGAGAGTTCTCTGCTATTTTGAACGCAGAGAGCCTTTAACGCGTAGAGATCCGATAAAACGTATCGATGTTTACGGTATGCAAATATTTCGCATTCACAAAGGTGTCTGGCATCTTGCGAACTCAGAGGCTTTTAACGCGTAGCGATCCGACAGGACTGATCGATGTTTTCGCGGGATGCAACGGTGCTTTCGCGATAACGGTGCTCTCTGACGGGAAACGGTGGAAGCGTTGTCGCGGAAGTTTCAATCCTTTCCCCGTAAAATGAATCCGTAACGAGTTACCGCTTCTGTATTAACATGGCGCACGTATCGCCGAGGGATTTGATTCCGCGGAGTAATAACCCCGGCACGTTCGCCGCGCGAAAGCTCACGTCTTACTTCTCGCGCGTTTCATATAACCTCCGTCGGGGCGTGTGGTATCGCGAGTGCGCGAATACACCTCGGGGCTAACAACTCTGTCGGCATGATCGTAAAACGAAGTAAACAGCGTGCAATCCTAAGTAAATGAAAGAAGGCCCCGGTGTCCCGAAACGCAACGATATCGTAAAGTTTTCACGTTCGGTCTTATTAATCCGTGAAGCGGGATTGTCGGCCGCTCGTGGCTCTCTCCGTCGAGACAGCTGTTGCCGTCGATTACCGTCGTCGCTCGGATTTTTCAAATTAATTGGAGGAGCCCGGGAACGCGAGAAATTTTTAACGATTCCGCGCGCGAGTGTTCACCGAACACGGTACGCGAGCAGTAGGCGAATTTACGACTTCTGTTTCGCGAGGGCGTATTAAATTTCGTATCGCGTCGCGAGGTGTAACTTTAGTAATTTCTGCGAAATGACGTCGCTTTAAGCGCGCCGCTCCAGTAACACAATGAGGCTGCTCCGCGTAACCGCGGTCGCGTTAGCGTGTCGTTTCAATTTTACAAGTATCGTATTTTCTTTCTTTTTTTTATATATATATTTATATTCTATCGATCGTACGCGAGTTGAGATTTATACGGTTCTCGGTTATACTTTTCGACGTATCGTTATCAGCTCTCGATAGAATTTTTAATTTAGAATTAAAAGTACGGACGATCTTCCGTCCGAAGGAATTTTTGTGCTAGTTTTTTATTCGCAATTTTGTTCGACGGACGATTCACTTTTGTTGGAATCGAAGTCGTTCCGAAACGATATCTGTCGTTAAACGTATCTCTGTTCGTTGTCGTCAGTTTTGTTTCTTCGTTCCATACTCTTCAAATATGTATGGAAACGTACGGTTTTAATTTATCGAAACGAAATCGAATCGATCGTATCGGTAGCATTTTAAATTCGAACGGTTATTAAATTCTTGGGAAAAATGTTCACTCTTTTCGTTCTAAAATTTTCAGATATTTATGGGACCTTTCGCTTTGAATTTTTTTTTTAATTAAAACTAATCCGATTATATTTGTGGCATTTTACACCCGGGGGCGATTCAATTTTTACGAAAATATCAATTTTCGTAGTTAATATTTCAGTATACGCATATTTTGTTCATCGAAATTGAAACCGATTATAAATTGCTTTTCTACAAATATCGTATTAAATTTCGGTACATAATATTACAATAGGTGTTCGGTTTTGGGTTTTTAATCCCAATTTAATCTAATTCGCACGTAGTACTCGCCACAGACGTGATTTGTAACCAGGTTACAATTTCTGCCTCTATCGGATACAAATAACAAAACGCTTTTATGGTATCGCGTATAACTGAATCGCTCCGCCCGTGTATACGTTTACAACGAAAGAAATTAATATCAACTTTGTTGCACAGTGTAACGTCTATTATTTTAACATTGTTCATTCGGTCTGTCCTTGTTTGGAAAATGATGCGTTACGAATTCAAGTATCTTCGAAGAACAAGATAACAAGTAGGTACTTATTATCGCCTTGAATAGTTTTAGATTCTAACGACGTTCCTTTCTGCTCGATTCTACTTGTTCCTAGGAAAATGCATCTTTACCTGTAATTGGATCCAATTACTGGGAAAAATTAAATTTTACTTAGTTTTCGACCAATTAACATTCCCCGAAGCACTCCAGTTTCAGAAAGCCAAGATCAACCCGAATAATGCATGAACGTCTCGAAGCACACGTTCCTCGAACAGTCGGTTCTTAATCACGAATAAAGTCTACGCGTAACGGAACTTAAATGAGCAGCTGCGAGCAGACACAACTTTGAATAATTATTTTTATAAATTAGATCGCGTAAATACTTTCTTCCGTCCGTGACATCGTTCATTGAACTATGTTAACGTTGGTAAACAACTGATCGAAAAATAAAACGAACAATAGAATAATAGTGTGCTGGTGAAGTTGGTAGTTAATTCGCGCGAAACGAAATTAGGCTAGGTGTGCGCGCTGTCGAGAATTTGAGTTTCGACCAATCGGAGTCGAGAACAAGCTTCTCCGACTTGAGACCATTCGCTATTTCCTACTCGCTAGTCTCTGTTTATACTCGCAGCGAAGATAGATTCAAACGGACATCATCTCGGTAGCGTATTGTCTCGAAGTAGGAAATATTGTCGGTGAGTGTACACCTTTTAATTCGTAAAAATATAAAAGTATTCGAGCTTGTTTCGTTATTCACTTTTAACAGATTTGTCTTGTACACTGTCAATATTTTCTATCGATTCCTTGTACAATTTCTATTTACAAACGGTCGAACGTTCAATTTATATCCCGTAGTAAATCACGTACACGCACGTACCGATCAAAGGTATTTGAACGTACATCTGGAAGAACAAAAGTTCATTTTTATTTACCGAAAGAATCTAGTCTTTGTGTACACGCGAGAGAAGAAAAAGCAAAATAACACGTGCGCACCGTCAAATCTGTAAAAATAATAATCGAACGCTTTTTCATCGAGTGTACAACCGACGAAATATTTTCAAGCGATAACGCGTATTCCCTCGATAACGAACAATGCAAATTCGAACCAGAGATCGAGAACGTACGATTTCAATTATCCGGTAACTTTATTTCTTCGGAAAACGCGTCTTTCGGAGCCCGGTATTCCCGTTGCGCGTTCAAAGCGGATTCTTTTCGAAACGCAGGCCATAAATCACCGTACACCGAAATCGATAAATCTGATTTCCTTCCGTTAAGTCACGCATTCGCATAATATCCACCGGTATTAATGGCGTAAGCGTGAATATTGATATACGCACAATATTTGGTACATCGTTGCAAAATTTCCACGACGCAAGCGTTGTGCAAGCTTTATATTTATATATATATATTTCAGTTATATTCTCGATGGTCCTAATATATATATATATATATATATATATATATACACACACAGACATACACACACTCACGTTGAATTACCAAACCGCGGTATCTCGGTAATTATATTTCCCTTAACGAACGAAATCCGACGTGATGTGTCTCCGCAAACTGATGAACTGCGGTATTAAGTTAAGCCACGAAATTATAGCTTTGTCCCCTGTTGCATATAATATTGACTCGACGCGAGACGAGCGTTCCTTACGTGTTTCGCGTATGGAGATATCAGGGTCGAAATACCCTCGTAACATTTTCGATGGTTACGAAAGCTGAAAGCTCACTCGCTTACGCGTTCAACTCGGTGGTAATCGTGGCAACGTTAACCGTCTACTACCGGCTTCTCGATTCTCGCGCGATCGATGCATCGGTTATAATTGCACGCTCGTTTCCCAATTGTTGAAAACAATGAACGACGAAGTGGGAGGTGTTAACGGCCGATTAGAGTTAGGTATGTCTGCGGATTCTGCCGAGCGAGCCAGTTCCGCGAACGCGCACCGTGCACAGGTCTTTCAGGGGAGCTTAAATCCCGCGCAATACCGTATAAGAGCCAGACCGCGATCCAGGAAGATGATACACATACGGATCCTACGTAGATGTACACCGAATTGAAACGGATGGTCCCATTGTTGGCTCGTATCGCGGGGATACGTTACTCGGAAATCCGGGAACTGTTGTTTCGATTAATCGAGAATTTGATCATTTGGCGGTAGTCGATGATACTGAAACGCGTGACTGGACACAACCGATGGGATTCGCGGGAAATTGAAACGGTACGGGGCAAACGTTTCGAGGGAATTGATATTTCGTTGAATTTTTCTCAGATCCCGTGTTTCTCCAAGTTTCGTAGAGTTTCGTACGATCGATCGAGAAACGTTTAAAGCGGGGCTAACGATACGTGGATCGAGCAGGGTGTACGGTTCGATATGGATATGAAAATAAACCGGTGCTCTGCCGGAGTTTGAACGGGGATAAAGGTATTGAACCGATACTCTGATAGAGTTTGAATACCGATGTAGAAATGAACTGGTACTCTGCCCGGAGTATGAATGCCGGTAGAGAAATGAACCGACACCCTACTCGAAGTTCGTCGATTTAGAAACGAACTGCTAGAGTTTGTATATCGATGCAGCCACGAACCGATATCTTTGTTCGAGTTTGAATAACGATATAGCAACGAATTGATATTCCGCTAGAGTTTGAATGCCGATATAGAAATAAACCGATGATTTTCTGGAGCTTAAATATCGATATAGACACGAACGCTGGTAGAATTTTAATAACGATGCGAAGATCGATCGACAATGCGTTTACAATTTGTCGAGATACGTAGAAATTAATTGATATTCTATTTAGAGTTTATCGAGATAGGTAGAAATTAATTGGTACTCTGTTTGGAGTTTCTCGATAGAGAAATTAATTAGTATTTTGTTTAGAGTTTATTGAACTACGTAGAAGTTAATTGATATTCTGTTTAGAATCTCTATTAGAATTAATCGATATGGAAATAAACTAGTGCTAGAGTTTCGATGCTTATATAGAAATAAACTGATACTGCGCTATAATTTGAATATTGCTAGAACAATGAATCGATACTCTATTATAATATTGTACATTGTACTTTGCTACATAATACATAATTTAACAGTAGCGTAACTGAATAAATGGTAAATATTTTCTTCGTAACAAATGCGTAATTGTTGCGCAAAAATTGTTAAAGTACATCGATAAATAACTTCGGTATCGAGCGAAACATATTTCGATACACATAAGTAGAGCACCGAAGATATTTATGTAATTTGAAATCGTATACAATTCCTTTTATTTTCGTTACGTAGTATATTACATAGCAATCAATATTTGCCTTACACATTGTAAATAAATACCATTGTAATAAATGTAAGAACGCAATAACAATCCGAAGTAAAAAGAGGCTATAGACAACTGACGAGGCTTTCGAGAAGCTTTTGTTGTTCGAAACTCTCGAAAGATTTATCGAATATCGATGTTCGAGATTTTAAGAGTGCACTTACGGCCGCTTGCAATTGGAGGATTCCATCATTGTAGAAAAAAAATAAAAACGGCTCTCCCGTTCCAAATAGAGTTCCAAGACATCGAAACTCGAAATCTTTCCTTTATCGTACACAATATTCCGTATCGAGTTCTGCAACGAGGCAAACGGTAACTGTGTGCGATATTTTATTCCTGTGAACGATAAAGCGCGCTCTTCTTTTTCGTACGGTTTCGATTCCTGCGTAAAAACAAGGCGTTTACCGATATGCCAAATTGCTTAACGGAACGTTCAATCACATTTCGATCGAACAGTCTGGATCGAAACAAAGGACGCATTTGAGTTACGGTGAATGATTGAAATATCTCCAGGAACCCAGTGGAAGAACTACATGGGGAGGAGGGGGGCGGGCTGAACGCAGCTTTGTTGCGTCCCTAGATTGAAACCTAAGCTCGTAATCGCACCAATTTTACGGATATTTGCTCGATAAATTTCCGAATCGCAAGAAGAATAACCACGTATATCTTATCCGGGGATTCTTATATCTCAATAAAATCAAGGAGATAAGAGCATTTTTCAGACTGTAAGCAGTGGAACTTAACTTCGAAAAGATATTTCCGTCGAATCTGAGACATATTTCACGTCTAAATGTATTTACGGTATCTCGACTGTACCTAGTCGCTACGTTTCGTTAATAAACAAGCCTATGTAAGAATATTTTATAATGCCTTACCGTTTAGCTTTTGTAACGAATGGCAATAAATTATAGTTAGACTTTTGCTTCAATTTTTCACCGATTTCGAGAGTTTGGTATCAGCAGAACATGATATGCGACGAGGAAACCGTTCGCCTTTGCAGAAATATCAATATCTTGATGTTTATTTATCATAATTATTAACAACCATCGTAGGATCATAGTTTAAACAATTATTAACAATGTCCTAGTATAAATAATAGCTTAAAAGCCATCAATTTCTTGAAATATCCGCTTAAATCGTACAAATAAAATCGAAGTAACGGTAAGTCACCTTCTCGAGGGTATAAATAGAACCGCCGGCTGCCGAAAATTTCATTCGCCCGGGAGCCTCCGCGGCGGACGGAGCTCCCCCTCTGGGGGACCTCGGCCGTCAGGGCCAGGGTGGCCCGACGCGGAGGAGGGCGGAAACGCCGCGGACTCCCGCGGCGGGATCGGAGGGGTCCCGTGGCGGACGGAGGTCCTCCTCTGGGCTACCCCGACCCCCCGGGTCAGGGTGGCTCGACGCGTACCCGCGAAGGATTTGCGGCGGACGGAGCTCCTCTTCTGGGGGACCTGGACCATCCGGTCCATGGTGCCCCGACGCGGAGAGAATTTTGTTAAAATTTTTCTGAGAATTCTCAGAAATGAGGTCATTTTCGCGAAATCCCGAAAATTCCCAGAAATGACGTCATTTCCAAGAAGTGGCACGATAGGAATACCTCCTCGCACATCATGTTCTCCTGATACCAGTCTCGAAAACCGTGAAAAATTCCAGTTAAAGTTCAGAAATTCGTTTAAAATTCGCGCCTCGGGGAAATTCTCAGGAATGACGTCATTTCCAAGAAGTGGCACGATAGGAATACCTCCTCGCATATCATGTTCTCCTGATACCAAAGTCCGAAAGTACAGAAACCCGTTTAAAATTCGCGCCTCGGGGAAATTCTCAGAAATGACGTCATTTCCAAGAAGTGGCACGATAGGAATACCTCCTCGCATATCATGTTCTCCTGATACCAAAGTCTGAATTTCGGACAAAATTTTTAGAAAATTTCAAATTTCTGGAGTTTTGGTATCAGGAGAACATGATATGCGAGGAGGTATTCCTATCGTGCCACTTCTTGGAATTGACGTCATTTCTGAGAATTTTCGGGATTTCGCGAAAATGACGTCATTTCTGAGAATTCTCGGGATTTCGCGAAAATGACGTCAATTCTGAGAATTCTCGGAAAAATTTTAGCAAATTTCTTGGAGTACAGGGAGTGGAAATAAAGTAGGAAAAGAAAAAATGCTAATTATTTTTTAATTAATGAATTTATTGAAATGATTTGAAGTTACATCAAACTACCTTCCCACAAACTTCCTTCGCGCTGGTCGGCGCAGATCCGTCGCGGGCCCACCGCGAGTACGCCGCGGTACCGCCCCTCTCCGCGTCGGGCGACCCTGGCCCGGAGGGTCCAGGTCCCCCAGAGGAGGAGCTCCGTCCGCCGCGGAGGCTCCCGGGCGAATGAAATTTTCGGCAGCCGGTGGTTCTATTTATACTCTCGAGAAGGTGACTTACCGTTACATCGATTTTATTTGTACGATTTAAGCGGATATTTCAAGAAATTGATGGCTTTTAAGCTACTATTTATACTAGGACATTGTTAATAATTGTTTAAACTATGATCCTACGATAGTTGTTAATAATTATGATAAATAAACATCAAGATATTGAGAATTCTGCAATGGCGAACGGTTTCCTCCTCGCATATCATGTTCTGCTGGTACCAAAACTCGGCAAATCAGAAAATTTTTTAAATTTTTGTCCGAAATTCAGACTTCGGTATGAGGAGAACATGAGAACGAATGAGGTGGCACGATTTCGTCGATTCTTGGAAATGACATCATTTCCGAGAATTCACGCGAATTGAAACTCGGCGGGATTTTCGAATAAATTTTGGAACTTTTGCTTCAATTTCTCGCCGATTTCGCAACTGTGGTATCAGGAGAACATGACAGCCGTGGAGGTGGCACGATTCCATCGATTCTTGGAAATGACGTCATTTCTAGGGTTTTCCGGGAATTGAAATTTGCCAGGATTTTTGAATGAATTTACGTACTCGAATTTACGTATTCGTTTTCGTGATTTTAGTATCAGGGCAACATGGTGGTCTAGAAGGTATTCCTTTTTCGCAGACTCTCTGAAATGGCGTCGTTTAATTGTAGATGAAGTGGTACATAAGCAATGCAGAAAAGGAAGAAGGAAAGTTGTAATTAAAAGACACAAGATATTTTCAATAAGTTTGGTTTATTTAATAATCATACATTTTTTTCGGCATACAATGGTACTTCTACTTTCATCGTCATTCAAGTATCAAACAATCTTGGACGCCACAACAATTTTTCAATCTTACGATATAAAATTTATTCTTATATACTAAGTGACTAGTCTAAGTATATAGCCGATTAGGTTCGGCATTATTCGCAATGGACAAACTTTGCAAGTACAAGAAGGTTTTTCACATGTTACTTAAGATTACAGAACACAGGAAGTAATGATAGCTTATGCAATAAATTAACTTTACATTTGTTTCATTCTTACAATTCAAACGATAAAGCTATTCCAAATTCGCAGCCAATTAGCTCGGTACTACCCGCGACACAAAAATTATTGTTCGTCGCGAGTAATACCGATTACCAGGTCTCACCACGTGGAGGTTGCTGCGAGCGGAGACCCGGAGAGAGATAGATGGAATCAAAGTTCCATCGATCTCCCTCGATACGTAGTACAAACGAAGTTACTAAACCGAAGAGATCGAAGGAATCAAAGTTCCTTCGATCTCCTAGTTTAGTTCTGCCGAGCAATTATATTGTCGAGCAAAATGAGGCAAAATTGGGAAAGACGCGACGCGTACCGTGGAGTTGGTCCTACTAGGTCGATCCCGTTTCCCCGCGTTGGGCCCGATTGTCGAGTGAAATGCGCGACGCCTCCACTCCTCCTCAGGGGAGGAGTGCCCCGTTTCTCTCAACTCCGTGTCAGCACACGCAGACCGTGGACCCGACTGTTGAAGCTTTACGAAGAGAGGGTCTTATCCTGGAGGCTTCCACAGGGACCGGCATGGATACCTGCCCCTGTGTTCACTTCAAATCTCCCGAGAAGCGCACACACCGGAAGAGACGACGATCGACCTTTCGGACCATCTACACGGCCGGTCACTTGCTTATGCAACAAGCAGTGGTGACCGGACTGAGAAACGAGCAAACGAGCAAAAATAAACTAAAGATTGGATAATTGCTCGACAGAGTACAAATGTTCGTACATGGTGGTCTTAAAACTAACTTGGTCTAACCTCAAAATTAACGATCCCGCGGCGGATGCGATGAAGCAGTCCTCTTCGTTCTTCGTGTTTCGTTTCCTGATATACCTAGCTAAGGTAATCGAATTAAATTTGTAATAAATATTAAACAAGTCAAGATGTGATCAAAATATGTGGATTAATGGTTAAATACATTCATGCAGTAACAGAAAATAAACGAAGCAATGGCAAAAAGATAAACATGGAAAAACAGATACAAATTAAAATCGGAGAATAAATACAGATAAGTTGGAACAAGTAAAATAAATGAAGCCAACAAAAAATATGAAAAAAAAAAAAAAATTAGAATGGTCGCCAGTACTGACCACTGCCTACCAGCGGTCAGCACCGGTTACCAAGAGGTCGACCGTTGTCCATGGTGGGTCCAGATACCTAAACTGAAGAGATCCGTCCACCTCGGAGGCTCCTGGGAGAATGAAATTTTGAACAATCGGCGGCTCCTTATATACCCACCGCAAGGTCACTTACCGTTACTTCGATTGTCTTTGTTCGATCTAATCGAATATTTCAAAAAATTGATGGGTTTTAAGTCATTATTCGTACTAGGATATTGTTAATAATTGTATAAACTATGGTCTTACATCGATTATTAATAATTACGATATATAAACATCAAATAATTCTGAAATCTGTGAAGGTGAACGGTTTTGGCGAATATTTGTTCATCTACGCGATTATTATTAACATTTACGTACATTCCGAATATTAATGTTACAATGTGAATCTTATTTATGCATTATAAATAATTAATTTGCCCATAGAAATTAATTTCGTTCGAGATTCGAAGTAAAAGTTTGGTATCGATGTGTTTCGATTTTCCTTCGAAATTAATTTCCGGATGCCAATTAATTGTTTCGCAGTTCGTACTATTGTAAATTAAATGACATAACTTGTAACGATCAAACGTTTAGTTTCGCTTTGGTGTTGATTTATAATATATAATCCTCTTAAACGCGTCAAATCGTCCTGCCCCCTTAAAAATTTTCTTCGTTGTTAACCTACATATACATTTTCCATTGGATCAACGAAGCGAGACGGCCAAGTGTTCGGTACGAGGATGACGCACACGTCTCGGAAAACTCTGTTCAGTTCGGTAACGCGAACCAATTTGAGAGAATTTCAAGCAACGCGTACTCAAGAAGTACGCGTTCTATCACAATCTCCCCTTCGTTAGGTATCAACTTTCGAAGTAATCGCCGACACGCTTCTGCGGGACAGACTGTATATTACAAACCGCAAGGTCTGAACCAGCATTGCAACTTCGCCGTAAGATCGGAACAATACAAGTGTTCCGTAGTTCTTGTCTACTTAAGGTACCCGCTGTTCACGGTTGCTAATTCTCCGGTGGGTCGATTAAAAAGCTTCGTGGGTGGTGACCAACGATCCGTAACGCGACACCACATACTCCTCGAAACACGGTATGCCCGGATAGGCGTGAAAAGTATTTTCATGGCGAGTGTCCCGATCGCGAGTGTTTAATTGAAGCAATTTCACGGATATACTTCCACGGCCAGATCGAGTCCCTTTTTGCAGAGATAATGACTAAGACTAGACTAGGTAATCGATCTCCGTCAGACTGTCTGTACCGTCCCGTCTCTCAGCAGTCTGCTCGAAACCGCTTGGCGGAATACACAAAAGCAGCCTAAGCTTGGCTTTCCCCCCGTTGGTCACGGTAAAGCCAAACGTCTTTGAGTTTGATACGACCCCCTTTCTTTCCACAGTTCTTAGCGGTAAGAAAGTAATTAGCGCCGCTTTTAGAAACGGGAACTTACTGCACGAATTGGTGTAAATCTCCAGCCGGAACGGAACGATAGATTAATAGTTACGGGCCAGTCCGCGAGGAAAAGAACTTTGTTGTTCCGGAACCAGTTTGTTATTCGCGCTTCGATCTGGTTGCAACTTTGCGCCGTGCACGAACGATGCTGTTTGCGCGCGGTGCATTGAATCGCGGTGAACGGATTCGGTATTGTTTTCAACGAGAGTAAAGAGTAACGTTTCTTGTGCACACTTGGATGCTCCTTGGCCCGTGTACGGTGAAGACTGCTCAGAGACCAACAACGCTATCGCTGGTTGTTCGATCGAATTATAGCTTCGTGCAAACTTTTCGATTATCGTCCGAACTCGAATCTACCGGTGCAATATTTCTCGGGTAAAATTCTGGAGTCAAATCGATTCGACGTGCAATGTATTTTAAAGGAAGAACGACGAAAGTAGAAGAAACGTCGTCGAAAAAATTACATCGACGATTGGTTCGTTTATCAAACTTATGAATCATAAGTTGTATGTTTTTTCTTCGTCAATTGCCATTTACGATTACATTTTCTATCGATCTCCACGAATGCGAGTTACAAATTATAATACTAAAATTACTTTTTTTCTTTGTGTTGCAGGTAAGTTGCAGCATTTCTGGTTTCGTTAGAGACTAATAACAGTAAGTAAACGTTATTCGATTATTCGATATCCTCTCTTTGGGTTCGTTAATGTTTTCACTTTTCTCTTGAATTCCTAATCTCGTTTATCAACGGCGATAAAGTTTTAACCGTAGAAATTCGTTGAATTTATTTCTCATCGTACGCAATTACCGCGTAACGAATAATGCATTCTTTTTAAAATAAATAACTTTCGTTGCGCACCGAATGTTCCAAAATCGATGATTTTGTCTTCTCGTCGATAAATTAATAACGCGTCGGTTTAATAATTTTCTCTTCCATCGTTTAAAAACCCTTAAATATATTCCAAACGCATTCGTTGTTGTCTTTAAATATTTAAAAGGTCGAATTAGAAAACGTTGCGTTTTTCGGGCTGACTATTGAACTAAACTCGACAGGGAATTAATCATCGATGGTAAATAACAACCGATTGCAGTATTATAACATACCGAAGCACTATTTACAATATACTCGAATCCTACCTATTCGCAATGTCTTTCAAATTGAACGTATCGAATAATCGTCCCTCGACCAAAATCGCATCAGCAAATAGTTCCATATGAAACTTCACCGGTATTATTGATCGAACCTCGATATCTGCGCAAAGATCAAAAAAAAGAAAGAAACGATCCTCGTTATATGCGTCGTATAGTTGTCTTCGTGCGAATACTTAACTTTCGAAGAGGAACGATGTTATTTCTGCCAGCAATATCGACCTTTTCCTTTCGTAATGCAGGAGCGTGAATGTATCTCCCAAAGGGACTGGAATGAGCCCAACTTTGAGACAAATTCAGTAAATCCAGACACCATGGGATATTCCGGTAAGAACAAGGGGAATGTCCTTTAGATTCCCTCGGCTAATAAGAAACTATTAATCCAATTGCAGCGGTATCAACGCTGCACCGGCTGCTTCTAAGCACGGAAATAATTCTACCGCTGTTATCGTCTCCAACGATGCCCGTATAGACGATGCTCTTTTTGCAGACATTCGATGCGTATACCTCTGTATGTACAGCACGTGCAATCATTCACATTTTATAGTGGAATTCTTGAAATTGGCTCGCTACTAACGCTGAAACAGAAAATATGTTACGACCGAGATAAGTACTTACCGCTTCAGAGGATAGCTATTAAGACCCTGGGACTCGGATCACGTTCGAGACAAGAATTTGTGGAAAAAAAATTAACAGTTCATAGATTTCTTTTTCGAAATTAAATCGACAATGGTGCGCGTAACTTTGTTACTTATTTCTTCGATCTACGTATTCGATTCTACGTGAACGTAACAATTTTTATATCGATTTACACATTTTCGAACGATTCGATACGTTTTCATTATTTAAGTAGCGGTATCGTAACTTTTGTATTCGCATTTCCTCGCTCGATCACCTCGCCAGCTTTTGTAATCAGTCTTTCCGCTTCAAATATTCGTAAAAAAATTTTGTTCAGTTCATATTTGTACACCGAAGAGAAGTCGCGTAACGAGGTCGGAAACTTTAAATATACGATACTCGATATGGCTAATGCGTTTTAGCAATAAATGCACGTTCGATCGAAATTGTTTTTAAATACTTCGTTCACTGTACCACTCGATGTTTCCTATCGATTTCTATCAGTTTTTAATATGCATTTTAGATGTACCATATTCTTCGAGTCTATGAAAAAAACTCTATCGGTACGATGAAACATTAGGAAGAATAATTTTCCTATACGTATACATTGCGATCAACTCGGATATTATTGTTACTTATAAACGTCTATTAGTATATACAGTACTTTGTTGTTTGTAACTTTTCCAACTTCTTTGTTATGTAACAAAATTTCTTAGCTTGAAATTGATCGCGAAGTCAATTGCAATCAAGTTTTTGTCGTTCATCGGATTAAAATTTGAATCTTCGATTTCTCTTTTTTTATTTTCAACATTTTTAAGCGGTTCGAAAATGTTCTCTGTATATATACATTCTTACTGTGTGTTGCCATAAGTGTCCAATGATTCCTTTTTAAACAATCTATCTTTGAACCTCGTATATCTGCAAACGAACATACACATTTTAATTAGTTTAGTTAATCTATCTATTGCACAAACTTCGAACTACCGTGCTGTAGACATCGGGTAAAGTTTCATTCATCGTGAAAGATGAAATACGATAATTTACACGAAATGTGTAAAAATACAAAAACCGTGAATACGATATACGCATCATGGAAACAATACGCTTAATTACTTAGAAAAATACCTACATCGTCCCGAGACCGATTGTTCAACGTCGGTCTGTTACCTCGCTTCGTCTTCTCCGCCAGGAGACTAATTGTCGTCTTATCATTGTCCCGAAGACACTCAGCTGGTCCATACCCGAAAAATCCTTTCAGCGGTTATATACCAATATGTACCTTGGCACTTACATACATATATACAAATATCAGAGTATATATATTTATATATATATATATATATATATATATATATATACACACACACATGTATAACTCTATATACAAACACATACACATACATATATATATATATATATATATATATATATATACATATATACATATCCGTGTACGTATAAATAGACTGTCTCGAGCAGCCACTCCGCCTTTTTCTCTTTCCTGAGAAGTTGCTTTGGCACCAGCAGCAACACAGACCAGAGACGACGTCGGCGTCGGCAGCATCTCTCGAGGAAGGGCATTGTTTTATTCCAACCGCGTAGCAGACACTCCTCATCCACCCCGCGCCTAGGCTTCTTTCCCTGACTGCCACTCTCGACAATTTACCCCGTCTCGATCCCCTCTTCGGTTTTCCACTCTCCACCGGCTCCATCGCCACCCCTCCCCACCCTCGCTCACCCCCCTCGAGCCACCCTTCCGATAACGCCATGGCTTAATGACGCCGAGCGCGCCTCAATATCGCATTGCGTATACCCCAGGATCTACTAAACGCTGCTCTCGATGCTGTTTCTTCTCCTTCTCCCTTCTCCCTTCTCGCTTCGTGTCTCGTGCTCCTATAACGCCCCTTTCCCTCCCATCTGGACCCTCGTCCTTTCGGCTAGACCTCGTTTTTATTTTTCCTTTTTTTTTTTTTCTTCTACGGTAGCTGGCAAATATTTTGGCAAAGCCAGGTTTAATATGTGGAAAAGCTAGACCGGATATAGCAACGGCTTATTGCCAGTTGTTATTTTCGGTTCGGGTTATAACACGGGGGATAGGGGGGAGGGGGACAGGGCCGATCGCTGAAAGGATAGACGCGACAAGGGGATAGACGAAGTGGAACCGGAGAATATTGATCGCGATACAGCGGAGTCGCGATAATCCAAGGTAAACGGATTGATTCGAATTACAGCCGAGTGAAATTAAAATGGGAACAAGATTCGGCCGGCGTACGCGACTCGGAACCGGGAACGAAAAAAATGCACGGAATTGTTTTATTCGTTCGTCGTTCCGCACGCGGGATAGAATGCAACGGTGTTGTAGCCCGTAAACACGTTGGCGAACGTTTAGAGACAGTTAACTCCTCGCCGCGTTGGACGACGAAGGTTGGAATGAATTTTAAGTAGCGGGAGATTAAAAGGCATTACCAAGGAAAGATGAAAGCGCGACCGGGAAATATTTTTCTCGTTTATATGGGTATTTAAGTAGACCTGGATGTATTATAAACACGTGCTAAAGTTGGCGAACACTCACGCGCCGGGGTTCCGGATCGCAACTCGGACTTTTTAACGAGCTTCTACGCGCCGATGAAACACCGAAATACCGGTGTTAACGATACACCGGTGCTGGGTGTAGACAATCTGCGCTTAAACTTCGAACAATTCATTTTTTCTCATTTTTCCATCGCCCTTTAATGGCGCGCTATTTAGAAGTAATTTTCCCGCTTCAAAGTAGACGGTTCTGCTATCGAACGATCTGGAAACTTTTACACGTCGCTGTGCATCTGCACGGAACGATTTAAACCGATTTGGTTGTGCATTACAAAATTGTCTGTCGGTGAAAAGAATATCAAGGAGCAAGAATGTAGACTCGATACGGCAGAGATGTTCGAGGTGCAATGGAAGGAAACGCTTGGAACAGACTTGGAAAAAGGTGAACAAAACGATGGTCGATCGACTAGACTTTCGACCTAGAACCGAGCGCTAACGATTGAAAATAAGACAGCGGTTAAACGTCGATTTAAAGATAAGCCTATACGCGCTTAGAGTTTCTACTTCGGTATGCAAATGAAAGGGTGTTGACTTAGCCAAAGAAATACAATGGATTCCAAGGGTTTTGACAAGAACGGATGATAGGGTAGAACAAGGTATACGAAGTTTCGTGGAGAACACGGTAGCTCGGGCGACACAGCTTCGTATAACACGGATGACACTGTGTTTGCAGGTGAAAAGTTGCGTCACGCGTAGATTAAAGTGCATACGATACACGAGTGTAGCTCTAGAATCCAAAATAAAAGAAACTATTTACGACCATTCGCTCTGTACGATTTAGGTTCGACTTACAGTCTTTTCTGTGTCACTGACAACGTACTATCCCTGTTACTCGTATTTCAATATATGAAAGTAACAATTTCGAAAGACCTTATTCCAATTCCAATATATACAAAACCACTTGCAAGACTCACCGAACGGAGTACGTTTCGGTAATAGATCTAGATGTTACCAAGACGAAGGGTTCGGCGATAATCGAATAGAGTATGTATGACAAATAAACCTGATCTCCGAATGAACTACCAGAGCCCAGTATCTAAATTCAACGCTCACCTACGGTCCCGTTTAAAATTGATTTCCCAGCATATTCGATAGTTTCGGATAAGATCGAAGTCGTACAATCGTTTCGAATGTCTTTGTTACCTTTCAATCCTGAATCCAGCCCTACAACCACCCGACTTCATCTGACCAGGACCAAGATGAACCACTGTCCCTACTGATAGAAAATTCGTTCTGTTTCGATCGTTTCTCGTACTCGGTGGTATATTCCATCGGATAAAAATGACCTCAAGCGTTTCCTTTTATCCTACACAGTACAACCGACAAAGTGTTAATAGAGCGTGGTGTAGAACAGCACGGTCCATCGTCATGAGGCAGAAAGCTTCTTGCCGGCCGATTTTGTCGAAACGCACGTGAGCATCGTTGGTCCCGCTACTCGATCCCCTTGCAACCGTTTCAAAAGCTCCCTCCCAGCCGCTATCGCCATCATTGCCACCTGCTCACTCGGGAATAACCGTTTTACGGGCGTATCCGCGCGGAACTCGCGTATACGCGTCGGCGAAAAAAGCGGTAAACCGCTTTCGCTGCTTGCGGATTGAAATGTCGTGTCCGCCAGTGAGCCGACTACGCCCAGATGCTACCGAATCGACGATAACGGGAATTAGCGTACTATTCGCCTTTCGCGTTTTTTTTTTCCTGCCCCCCCCTCTGGAAATAATGGCCCATCGCCAGTATAGAAAAGGGGATTTATCGCGTGGAACAAATTGACAGCTTCATCTGTTGGATACGATCCTCGATTCTGATCTTCGGAGCTTGCCCAATTTTTGTACGTACTTTGGTAACGATGTCTGCAATGTTACGGACAATGTGTGCTTGTTAGGGGTAATTTTGCCACGATATTTTCCGTTGCACGATAGTTGGATCGAGGTTGGTATAGACGACGAAAAGCATAGGCGTAAGGATTTGAATAACGCGTGACAGAAAGTGGTCAGTATGAAAAGACTCTTAGCATCGATGTACTTGGAGGATGTTTTGGAGGCAGATAGCCCAGCTTTTTCGCTCTCTAAAGGATTACGGCCGGGTCAAAGGCTGAATAGGTTCTTGACACGAACCCCACATTCTTATGGAGGAACCATGGTTGGAGTCTTGTAGTTGTATACTAGTTATAGGGTGTTGGATTATATTGTACAGGGGACGTAAGAATTTGGAAGGACAGCAGACGACACGACGTAGTGCTGCTGAGAAATGGGGTTTCTGTTGTTAGAATACTTAACTACCAGGAAGCAGTGATGCCTTCTGGTAGGAGGATTGTGAATATCGTACGACGCTTGTGCCAGAACCGTCATCTATTGTACGTTCTATTAATTAATACAAAGTTTAGAGTCCTAAAAGATATCTGCTGGTTAACGAACCAGCTACCAACCAGTTCTACCAACTTTCTTCTAGCGCGCCGAGCCTTAACAGGAGATGCTTGAAATGTAGAATCGATAAACGCACATCCAATGTTTCGAATGTCGTTCAGATTAATTATCGAACGCGTTCGGAGTAAAGGGAAAAAATGGTGTATAGATCATTTTTGGGGAATAAGTCAGAAGAAAATGACAGTGCCGTTGAATGGATACTTACGATGGTAAAATATACAGGCTGGGATGAAAGATCGTCCTTATAGACGTCTCCTGAATACTTGAATCAGTATAAACGTGAACTCCTTTAGCCTAAACAACCAGTAGTTTTCTGACAACTCGCCGAACGCCCGCAGACATGGTTTCCAGCTCTTGAAGAAGTCAATGCTTTCTACTGGCTCAAGGAAAGTCACTTTTCATGGCCGAGCTTAGCAAGAAGTTGGAGATCAAACTTTTCCCACCCCCTTTTGAAGAAATTCGAGTCCGTCGAAGAAGTCGATGCCTTCGTTTCCTACCCCTACACGTTCCTACTTCTATCCTTAAAGGAAGCAAACCGGTCCATAGAAGACGTCAGAACCTTTCTCTCTTCCAGTTACCTTTCTTGACGGACCGCTTGCGCTGCTCTCTGTGAATTCGTTTTTAGAAAACCAACATTTTGCATGGAACGAGAACTCCATCGTGTAACAGAAAGTCAATTATTTTTCGCTAAAAGAACCGTCGTAAACCATTTTACGCTACAATCGTTTGTATTGTCAAAACCGACCGAACTGTTTCGAAATAACATTTTCAACGTTATTTGTTCTTTGGAATAAACTTTCTGAGATACGAGAATCCCGAAAAAAAAAACGTGTTAATTCTTCGTTGCGAACATTTCCCGATAGACGCGGTACTACGAATCTAAATCAAGATAATAATTTTAAATCCACTGTTCGTACCGTACACTTTACGAATCTATACCTAAACTGGTCCAAAACCATATTCGTAAAACTCGTCGTAGATCATTTTGATCGTATTGTAGAAATTTGTAAATAGTTGTGAGAAAAATGAACACACTCGAAAGGAAATATGTATTTTCGATGAACGTGGATTGTCCGATGTGAAACGGTAAGTTAAAATGTGAAGAACCAAAGGCCTTCCTCGTTGCAGATGATAAAAACTGCATCCAACTGTACAGGTAAATGTCCAGTTGTTACCGTTTCAGCACGAAGAAGGGCAATGACTTTTTCACGTAGAAACCATTACCCTTTAAACGTACAGGCTTGCCAACTTGCTCGACCGTTGAATATATACCGTTTCCCTGAAGGATGCCCCGTGTTGTCTTATCGCTCTTTGTAACTCGTACGCCTAACATTTAAAACGTGAAAGAGAAGGGAAACTTTGCTTCGTGTAAATAATGTTAACAGTTGGACCGGGATGAACTTGCTCGGCAGTCATTCTCTTGGTATTTTCGAGGGAATTAATTCATCTGCTTTGTTCTTGCCTCGATATAACGAGGCAGAAAGAAGGCTAACAACGGCCAAAACACGAGGGAATGGGAACAGCGCAGTGCTTCCTTGCGAGTAATTCCTCTTTCGAAACGGAGACTGACAAACATCGCTGCGGTATCGCGAGTGTAACATCTGCGATTGCATCGACCAGGCCAGCTGCTTTCGCAAATTAAGCACGTTCCCAGCTGAATCGATGGAGGTGAAGAAAAGGAGGAAGTCTAGAGCACAAGCGTGCAGTAGGGTAGCGACTACTCGAAGAAGACTCGCTCCAATCGTGACAAATATCATCTTCGGTAACACTGAAGGATACTCGATTGCATCAGCAGATAATCACACGACACCTACAACGGAGTCACCATAAATTAACTTAATTAGTCTTCGCTACGTTTTTAAACTAAATTTTCGAAATACCGCGCAAATTAAATTTGGAAGCGGTACAGAAATCTACCGAACGAACTTTGTTACACATATTTTGCTATTTCGTTACCAGATTTTGATCATTTGAAATCTAATCGTTCAAGATAGATTTGCCCAAAAATTAGGTGCAGAGAAAACGCGTGAAAAAGGATAACGAATCTAATTTTAAATCGTTCTTATTTAGAATCCTCAGATTTTAGAATCTGGTGTAATATAAACAAGAAAGTTAATGAACTTCGAGTTCGCTAAGAAAGATTACGAATCTTAGCAACTTGGATGTTTAAAGTGGCTAATATTGAAACTGAAGTTGTAAAGAGGAACTCGGGTAGATTCGAACGAGTTGAGATTACAATATTGTTGGGTCTTTAAGGTTTTGGAGCAGAAGTGAGACTAAGAGCATAGAGTTAAGTTCAGGTAGGTTTCGAGGGAAGACGTAGGGTCCGAACTGAGGCCCTAGGCCGCGGATGACACGATGTTTACGAGTACGACTAACGTAGAGTCCGGGTGACACAGTGTTTGCGAGTATAAAAAGAGTCGGGGTTGTGAAAAATATTTACACGGATAAGGAACTGCGCGTTGATTAGGGTGAGTACACTGAGACTACATGGCGAGGGTACGACAACTAAAACGATGTCATAGTAGACTAAAGATACCCTTGCTTGTGACTCCTAGCAGGGTTTTTAAGGCACTTACCAACCCTTGTTTCTTATGCGATCCGCATAGATAGAGCCTATCGCCTAACGGTTTCTAAACGTGCCTCTTATCTATTTGACGAACGCCCAATGATCACGCACTCCTCACTACATGAGAAAGCACATGGAATGTTTACATAACTTAAGCGTCAGGTTCTGGATTTCGTCATCAACCGAAACGGTGCATTGTTCCTAACGAGTTTGTTATTAAACTTCCACGTACTCTCTCCAAGTTTTCACGGATGTTGTCATATAAATTATCTCCCGTTGACAGGCGTTGCACGGCCCCTAACAACATTCTTTAGAACAATGATCGCGCGAGTCCGAAGTAGACACAGAAGAGGGATCGACGACAACCACTTTCCATGACAAGGTAGTCAGTTTCTATTGTCAGTTGTCAGTTTCGCAATCATTCCGCTGTATCGGATCTGTCCTCAAATCCTGGACTTCTACACAACTCTTGTCCAAACCTTTCAAAGACACGCTTCACAGAATACACCTTCTTTGAAGCGTTTAGTTTGCCTAATTCCAATACTCTCGCTGTACGAAGAGTCGTATACAGACAGTATACCGTTTAATTTACAACCGAAGCGTTTGTTTTAATTAATTCTACACGGTGATATCAACCTTGTTCTGGAATCTAGAAATTCCCGTTCTAAAGTCAACTTAATCGAGTAAAAATGAAATTGTAATATTTATAGTTTCTTGCTCCTGGTTTGTATAAACGATGTAAAATCAAGTTCTAAATCTGCTAAATCTGTATTCAGAATTACGAAAATCTGCTTACGAAATGGTAACACGTTAACGTGAACAAACTCCGTTCAGTGCGTTTCAGTAACAGTTCGAAACTTGCGAAACACCTTGAAAATCTAGCACGCGAAATAACAAATATACAAATCGATTCGAACTGAACAATTACTGCACGTGGCACAGTTTTGAGTCCGTTTTGGGCACACGAGTTCTCGATTAAGAGAATAACGTACGTGCGTAACTCGTGCTCTTGTACGCTATTCGTTACATCGCTATCGAGCAATCAATGCCGATGAAGTGTAACGAAATGGACAGAAAGTGGAATTAATAGATTCCCAATTGTTTCCTATTACTATAAACAGTGGTTCGCTCGAAACGGTACTCCTAAATATAATGTTCGGAATATAATTTACATAATTTTGAGCGATAAATACGATGCAATTGTTCCTTAAGATCAGTACTTAAGATACAAATTACAGCTTCGACTTCTTTTTCGCACTTACAAAACTAACAAAATTATTTAGATAGTCCGTTCCAGGTGGACCAGTCGGTATTCTACAACAATTTACAAATCACAGCTGTGAATTGGACTAGCTTGTAATGAATGCCCAGCCGTGCAGTTAGGAGAGATTACATTGTACTCTCTGATTGCTTTATAGTTGTCTATATATTTTCAAGTTCCTATTAATTACTTATACAACAATTTGTAGGCGATGTAATTAAATGCGCAAGATTGGCACACGCCTAGCGTTTCAACAATTCTAAAATAACTCGAGCTGTGTGGAAATTATGAACAGGTAAATTTTTGCTGTACCTCGAATGAATCGAAATGACGCGAAAGCGCAATCAACAGACTCGTTCCGGATAATGCGCTCAATCAGTGATTTCTTTTAGTCCCTTGAGTATTCGCGTTCCTATGTATTATTCATTTTTGTAATGTTTTCAAGAACAATACTCTGCTCGAGAAACGAGTTTCGTTATTTAAAAAATTCATGAATTCTTCGAACGAGACAGCGAAGGTTCGTTAATAATTTTCGAGAAAATTATGTAACCGTTGCAATCTTTTCAAAATTGATAGACGCATCGTTATTCTTCCGCAATCGTGGATAGAAATTTGTGCATCGAAAATATACGTAACAACGAACGTGTTCGAAGGTTAACGATGCTGGTGATTCAAAATTAACACCGAATGAACATTATCGATCGAAACGATAAAAAGATTCGTGCTTAAAATTATCGTCATGGACGACGTTACCGAATGACCCGATGCTTTCTACGATTCTTTTTTCAAGACCCTCTGCACAACCAGTTCGCAGAATGGTGTAATTAAAAACCAACTTCTCTGTGCCATCTCATTTGACTAATTGTAAAACTCAAACCTGCGTTTCTTGTTGAAAACACTGGAGCGAAATGTGAAAGAAAAAAGAACGCAGAAAATAATTGCGTTTGTCCGTGTACCGGATCACAACCTTGTTTCACGATACTGCTATAATTAATGTCCTAATTAGGCGAGAGTGCGCGTGGTGGTACGTAGATTCCAATAACGTGTCGACTTAATGTTTTGCTATTATTAAGTGAAGATCGTTCGCGAAATGAAAATTTGGTTGGTGATACGAAACTGTTAAATCCTATTAAACAGATTGTTAAATTCTATGGGGAACTTTTTAGCGTGGTTAACGATCAATTGATCGATCGACTCAAATTGCTTTTTTACAGTTTACCAATAATCACGATACACTTTATATTAATTGTTCGATATTATAAAATACAGCTCTTTAAATATTTATTAAAATTATAAATAAAATTCATAGACCGATACTGATCTATATTTTATTCTATAAATACATCCTCGCTTACACCTCCATTCCAATTTCTCTTGCTGGTTATTAGAAGAATTGTTCTAAATTCGTCGTTTTTCGCGTTTCTTCGACAATGGAAGTCGTTTTTGTCTGACATTCGACACGAGTCGACGTTGAGACTCTTTGAATGGGGAAAGTAGGACGCACGGAAACCCTTGTCATCACTTGAATTGGTAGATTGTGGAAATTAATTCTCTGATTGATCACCACTCCACTTTCAAGAGTCTGTACAGGCAGGAGGTGAAAGGTAGTTTATCAATACTTTTTCCAATGGGATGATAAAAACTTCTAGAGAAGTATTTATGATTTTATACAAGTCCATCCACCTCGAACTTATAAACCGGAAGTCGGGTAACTGTTGCCGCGTAAATTAAGCAGACAAGGGATTTGCAGAACTTTGCATCTCAGACCTTAGCTCGCCACTCGCAAGACATCGTAATCCGGGCTTTTAACCACGACATTAATTTAGAGATTGATATTCAGATATCTAAGAAAATAGTTACGAGATGATTAAAATGAAAATTTTCCCCGTTTTAATTCTTTAACGATTCAGTGCACCTGAAAGATGCTCACGACGATACAGTCAGTATATACTGGTTCAAACATTTCTTTCGCAACGTACAAATATCGATTAATAAACGGACGATAACACGCAACAAAATAAATGCAAAAGATTTTATAACAATTACTACTAATTTCGAACATAAAAAGGAATAAACATTCCGTTGGCCGTACTCCATTACTTTTAATAAATTGTCAAGTGTTAAACACGACAAGTATTAATATATGTATTAATAACGTGAATTGATAAATCGTTAATCGCTTCGAGCAATTTATTGCAGTGAAACATTTCGAACACTGTTCTTTTAGTCATCTTTGATACGAATATTATACATCATGAATCTAAATGATGATAAATTAAATTCCGTACAATAAAACAATTATGATTGAAACAAACAATATTTCGATCAAGATTACTCAAAGAAGGCTTGAAAACGTTTCGTTGGAATAGATTACGCGATGCGATTAACGATTTATCAATTTTATATAAAGGATTAAAGGTTAATGCACACTGATCGGGCACGTTGCACCTACGGGAACAAATGCACCGATCATATACCAACGCATCCATCACCATCGTATAAAATGCACGAATAAGAAAATTTAAATGTTAACGCGGAGAACGTAACGAGACACGCGAGAATGCATTCGGTCAGTCGCAGTCACTCGTGCACGAAAACGTGCATATATCCGGCGTTAGAAATTCCTATACATTTGAAACAAACCACCCTGTACGTGCTCGTACCAAGGATATTATACCTCGTTGTTATTGTTGCTGTGAAATGCATTCAGTTTCGTTATAATCTACCCTGTACAACGACAACACTATCTACGCTTCATCGATATCTATCGCAGCCTAATTTCAAGTAGCTCGTTCGATATTAATTTATGGGAAGCTGCAATCTATGCCGCGATACGAACACCACGATGTTGTATACAGATTAGGCTATAAACGGCGCGTGAAACGTGAAAATTAAAGCGATAAGTACGAGAAAGACGGTTGTAGATCTGGGCACGGAAATCGGCAAAAATAACGGAACCGAGCCAAGGTTTACCATCTCAGGGATTCGTCGACCTTTCGTTTCATCGGGGATTGCGCTTTATAAATTATTATTAGCGGAAATTACGGGCGCAGATTCACCCCGGCGAGGCTCGCGTTATGCATACTTAACGCGCCATCTTATAATATTTTCATGGACTTCGGAGACTGAACATTCTCTGTACCATGGTTGTTTATCGGATGATATTGTTTTTTTTTCCTAAATTAGTTTCCAACTTGGATGTACACCGTGGCCAAAAAGTTCGAAGCGACTCTTCCGATTTTTGAATCGAATAAATTCTCGAGGTTCTATTCTCGAGAAAATTGATCTGAACATTTATTTAAAGAGCGCACGCGCTGCGTTTAAATTTATTCTAATCAGATTCGGTTATAGATTCCCGTTACATTTGTACAAAACGTTTAGAGGTAACAATTTATGACCAGAAACACCGTTTTGTATAAACTCTATACAATTTCACGATAGGGAATTTGATATTTATCAGCGAAGAGTGCACTTACCCCGACAAATTTTCAAAATCGATTTTCTCGAACGAAGCACCGCGCAAATAAATTTAATTCTACGTATTCGATTTATTTTTTCACATAGAATCACTCTCTCGTTGGCTCTCGTTGGCTCTCGTCGCGGGACACCCTCCGCAACGCTATATTTTTCGCTCGTGGGCTTGTCTCGCATAATCTGTCACTACGAGCGCATTGTACGCCCGGTGTCATCATCTTGCTTATGGTATTTCTACGTCGAGTGTTTGCAGTGCGCAAAGTGTCTCGCGTGCCGAATTATTTACAATCAGCGTTCGAAATAATCTCTCGTTGTTGCAGAGAACACGAAAAAGCTCTATATATCCACCGCCGGTGGATCGACTGCTTTAGAAATATTTTATTTTCAGACATTTCGACGAAACAGGATTAATAGCAACGTGGAAAACATGTTCCGCGAAGTCGTGAAATTTAATAACAACTTCGTTTCATCCGATTCAGAGTGAACTCTGATAAGTCAAACGCCGAATGTTTCTGCAACTCTGTAGGGATGGAATTAAATTTTAAGCTTCGATTAACTTTTAAATCGAATTGTGCACCGTGCTAAAATGCATGAAAATGTGTATAAAAAAGAAAAAAAAGGACGCGTTTCACGGAAATTCTTCCAAGTATCGATCGTGTTCACGTTTCATCGGGAGTAACGAATGCATCGAGATCAATGTAATCCCGATATTCCAGCTGAAACGTTGCGTCTTACGCAATTTTGTATTTAGCAGTCGGTTCTATCGCTGCAAATATCCCCACGAAATTACGCGACACAGAAACAATTTCGGAACAATTTTACCACTTTTGGCGCGTATTTCGGACACAACTTTCCATTCTCTTTACGCTCTTGCGTAAAGCTCCAATTGCTTTCGCAATGCGTTCGTGAATTTTCTAATCCTTCTGCTCGTATATTCTTCTCGAGCGAACGTTTAACAATATTCGTTCCAAACGACATTATTGGTACTTTGAAAGATCGAAAACGAAATCCGTATCGACGTAACTTAATTCCAGGATCGGAACACCGAACGAAAAACTTCCAAAGTAAAAAGGCTTTTCCGGTGGATTCGTCGCAAAAGGCTGACCTGGCAAACCATGCCTTGGACGAGTCTAGATTTATTTTCGAACCTTCTCGTTCGACATTCTAATCTCGGAAGTAAATTATTACCCCGATACCTTCGTCTGGACGATGTTTAACCTACGATGATAAATTCTTCCTCGATATTCGAAAAATGATCGTTGATCCGTATATAGTATCCTCCATCGTGTCGTTATTTTCGTTCCGTGAATGCTACGATTGGAAGCCGAGAAAAAATTTAAGTTCAACGATTTCGAACGACCGAAAAATCGAACTCCGCGGGAATCGTTCCAAGGGTTAAACGAAGATTCCAAAAATACAAATGTCAACCTCTTCGTGAACGAGATTCCCGTGGAACAGCGTTCAAGGAGGATGAAAATTTATTCATCGATTACGCGCCATCTATCGGCCACAAGCGCGGTGTCGTGAACACGTTGGGCACGTTTGTGGATTCCCTGACTGGCCAGCTCGAAAAAAAAAAAAAAAAAAAAAAAAAACCCCAAGCCACCCTCGAGTCTCGGGGTTCCCATGGCCCCGTTGGTCCTCGACGTGATGTCGACCCGACTGATTCTCCTTTCCTCGCTCTTCCCGGGTACTATTCTTCGAGGCTTTCTATGTACACTCTGTCCAGGTGATGGACTGAAATGGGTCTCATTCGAAACCACGGCAGAAAGTTAAGAGTGTACATACAACCGTGGACGTAGCCATTGCTTTCCAACGTTTCTTGCGTTTGTTCCGCGAGTAACCGTGGCCACGAGTTCTCTAACCTATCTCGGTTTCAACTGGTTCGTTCTAACAGTTCCGGGGCGATCGTTACTGCCACAATCTTTCTCGGCGCTATCAGAGGCAACGGGACTCTTACTGTCCGGGCAATTGATGCCATCACTGGCTCGAACGTTTAGCCAACTTCGCAGAGAGAAAGGTGTCCGTATCGAGGAAAGAGGTGGGGACAAAGACGAGAGAAAGAGAATGAAAGAGAGTGAGTGAGTGTGTGTGTAAGAGAGAGAGAGAGAGAGAGAGAGAGAGAGAGAGAGAGAGAGAGAGAGAGAGAGAGAGAGAGAGAGAGACATACACAGAGAACAAAACTGTGCACTGTTGTAACGCCTATTTGCAACGTGCACAGAGTATTCGCGTCGCAGCTGCTACGACTCCCGGCAAGCCGTAGCGAAAAGTTAGCCGGCTTTCGCTATTTTTCCATGCCATTAACGACCAACTCGAACGACCTCTATCAATGGCTTTATGGCGGTTGCCTTTTATTCCCTTTTCCAACAGTACCTACCCTTTGGCTCTATCCACGCCCTTCACTTTCTCTTACGGTGAACCTGCCAACAGTACCGCGTAACATCAATGTGCTCGTTTTTCTCTGTTTCGTTTTTCTTTTTTCTTTTTCTCTTTTTCTTTCTTCCTCCATTTTGATTCTAGCCAACGCGCTTCTATCTCTTCGGACCGAAGAGGATTCGAAGAGAGATTATCGATGAAAATTGAATCGCGATGAGAGTTCACAATGGGACGTGTCGGGGGCCACATTCTTGCTAGCGGCGAGGTAGTTCGATCAACGTCGACGCAAAGATATTTACCTTTTGCGAATAAACTCGACAGTGGAAAATATGGCGAGATGTCTGCATTTTATCTTGAAGAAATATACCTAGCTGTTGGATACGCGGCGGGAACTCGTATTTCGGGTCTCTGGATTCCTTTCCCGACGTTTCCGTATATGGGAATTCGACCGACAACGAGTGGTATGCTTGGGAATTGTTCTTGAAATTTGATTCGGGGAGCCTCGGTTGGCCAGAAGCTCGCCTTTTGTACACCGAGAGTCAAAGTATCGAACAACGTGTTTTCGATGTTCGATCTTCGAGGACTCTTAAGACGTATCCTTGGGATACGTTCTTGGTAATTGCGCATCGTGTTCGAAGAGACAAGTAGAATCACACTTGCGGGGGATTCCGAGAGATACTTAAGCGAGTTACTCGCACGTGTGAGTCGTCGAATGTAGATCGAAATGAATAAATTCACAGGCCCTGTTCTTGAGATGTTGCATTGATGTACACGGTCCGCGGTCAATAGAGTCAGTGACAGGACAGGTGGAGATTTTTGATCGAGTAACTCGGATAATTTACTCCGATGATCTGGATCTATTTTCTCGATAACTATAAGTTAATATGTGTTATAAATTTAACGAAATATTGGGTATCGAAATGATAATACGCAAGAAGACTAGTCTTGTTTGGCACGCGAATCTTGCAAATTGTAGAAGTACATTGGCCGATCGAACACGTCGATGAAAAAACGCGAATGGAAATATTTTTTAAGAGTTAAACGCTCGCAAAATAAATTAGTCGCGTGTTTCTGTATTTAAGGAAAGTTTGATAACGCTACTTCTGAATCTTGTATATTTCGTAGGTCGAAATGTAGTCGATGAACGTGCAGTAATATAAAAAATTAGAAGTTGGGTTTTTTTCAATTGAAAAGGACAAAATAAATTGAATTGGACCCTCGTAACAAGTTGAATCGTTGGTGCGGCATGAATGTATTGTGTGAAAAGAACTGGAGTGATATATATAATAAAGTTGAAACAATTAGGTATTGTATTGCACGAACTTGTTATAGTACAACCAAGTACAATATAATATAATAAAATTGAAACAATTACACGTCGAGTTACGTTGAGCTACTTTAAAATTATATCCGGCTGTATTATGACAGACGTGTTCATTTAGATCAGAAAATGTATGTTCGGTGATTAAAGCTGAATAATAATTATCGAAATAATCACCATTAACGAAGCGTAAGCACGTTAAGCCTCCATGCTTGTTATTGACGTGATTACATTGATAAAGATTATGATAATTGGTCAACTCAATTAAATTGTAAATACATTCAATAGTCTCGTCGGGTAATGATATTGATATTGTCACGTAGATAACGCCAAACATGTTACCACATCGAGTATCTCGATTTTGTAACTCGAAAGCGAGAAATACTATAGAATCGTAGTTATCTCTTCATGGGTAGCGATTCGTGCACGTATGTTTCGTTTGTACATTTTTTTAAATATCCCGACACGAGAGTGACCGCTAAAATTGGAAGTAAATATTCGTAATAAAATTTAACATCTGTACGAAACGGCAATATTGTTTCAAAATTGATAAATAATATCGGTATACGCAAATCTAGAGACAATGGCTTCTAGATGGAATTCAGATTTAACGATCGGAAATTTTGAAAAGATTACTTCACCATTGATCGATAAATTAACGACCGATAACATTACTACTTAATACGAACGGTGCAATTCAATTTTTTTCCGAACCGAAGAAACAATTATCGATATAAATCGTATTAATCCATTACCACGGAAAGAATTTCTCCCATACTGAGAACCCAAGAGAATTCTTTATAGCACTTCGCAGTAGTAGTGTGCAATACTTAGTAAAGATTGGAAAAGCATCGAGAGCTGGGAAATGAGTTCCGCATGAGCTGTCAGTAGCGAACTGTATCCAGCCCATGAACATTTCTGCTTCATCGTGAGACCGTCGAAGCACCCATTTCTTGACCGGATTGTTACCACTGATGAAAAATGGGTTCCGCACAACGATCCTAACCGCAAACGACTGTGGATAACGCGAGCTGAAAAACCTATATCGCGTCCAAGATCAGATCCCGGTCCGAAAAAGACTTTACCGGGCGTGTGGTGGAATATAAGGGGTGTGATCCATCTAGAATTTTCAAATAAGAATCGGATTATAATGGCAGAGGTCTGGAGGCAACAACTTGATCGATTATGTACAATTTTAACAGAGGAATCGATTCTTTTGGAATTCTTCTCCATCGCGATAACGTGTAACCGTGTAGAACCGAGACGGTATTTAAAAGATATTAATGGAAATAAACGACAAATTGATTTTTAATTATTTCGTCGATGACGACCGGGACTACGGAACTGTCGAATCCTAAATGAATATGAAATAGAAACGTTCGCAAAAATATGAAAAAATACTTGATCAATATTTTTTTTCCAATGCTAGATTAGAGTATAAATTTCACGTTACGAACGATAAGGTTAAATTTGTTCAGTCTAGTTTTATAATTGATTTTCAAAGTTTATGTAAGAGAACATACAACACAGACTGTATCGAGTATAGACGAAATTTATGGCAGTATTCACTTTCAAGTTGATACAACTTCTTGAAAGTCAAAATCTCTAACTAGTCGGACATACTGAAATTAAAATTGGACGGTTTTTTTTTTGAAAATAAATTAATTTATACGAAACACACCTAGATAAATTTCACTTCTGGATCATTACTATTTTTAAGGCATCTCTGGATACGTTAGGCAAAAACTTACGAAATAATCCCATACGTGATACAATGCTCGATTTTTAGCTAAATTTAATGATTAAATTCGTCTGTATAGACAGGAGTGAATAGAAATTGATCAATTCAAAGTGTTGCTATTCAACACAAATTCACGGATCAATGAACACAATTCACGTAGAAATGGCACGAAACAAAAGACACGTATCAGAGTAGCACACAGTTTAATCGATAAGCCGTAGATTGTTGTTCAATGATTCTAGACCGACGTAAGAGCGGCTTAACTCGGTTAACCACAGAGATGTCTACGTCACGCTCTGCAGAATTCTACAAGCTTGCACCTGTGATTCCTGTAACTCTGACCACGAGTGTAAACCAACATGTGGATTCGTGGAAGCCCTAGTGACGGCCACGCAAACGAATCATTATCAATTCGTCTTACCGTATCGACTGGTAGTTGGATTACTAAACAGACGATCAGATTTAATCTCGTCAGGGTATATTGGCCCAGTATACGTGCATTTAACTTTCAATCGATCTCAACTATCGTAACGTGCAAGTGAACGCTAAAATTTTGAATAAATATTCTTACTACCGGCTTTTGAAATTTACTTCCTTTTAATGCAAGTCTCGATATTCTTTTCCACGTCGTATTTTCATTATAATCGACTTCTTCGTTCGTACAAAGTATTTATTCTCGTTTTATTTTCTTTCCCGTAACACTTTCTTCGTTTCGAATAATTGCCAATAAAATGTTTATTACTGTCGATTCAAACGAGGAACTTCTCTCGAAGATTGTCCAGACCCAATGTTTTACTCTTTATAATTGCTTTAAAAAATGCACTGGTAGATACAATTTAATTGTTTGTCGAAAAAGCAACATAAATTTATCAGAACAATTCATTTGAGGTTGAAGTTAAATATACGTTGCACGAAACGGGTCTACGAATGTGTGTAATTCACATCGAGCGATTTCTATCTTGAAATACATTCTAGAAGAACCCTAGCCGTGGACGGAACAAAGATGATAGAACGAACAGCTTAATCGGTCTTATCTATAACGCACGTATAACACACACGTAGATTACACTATTCAACCTACAATCAACGTAGATGGAGAACTACTAGTGGCTTGATAATAGCGTTAGATAATTCGTAGATATTCCTCACTAGGTTTTTCAGTGAATAATTATGGAAATACATTGCGTTTAAATTCACACTTTATTGAACAGCTCTTTCAAAGATAGCATCGGATTAATAGAGATTAGTTTCATCCCTTATATTCGAGTTACTGTGACCAAAGAAAATACGTTTCACTTAATTTTACCTGCTCTGCGATTATACCAGGTATTATCGAAATTAGCGTCGATAAATTCAGAACAGTTTTTTTTGTTAGTAATAACATAGAAATGGCAGAGCGTTTTACCAGTTTGCGATTTTCTCGCGCGTGGTCTAAAGGGGTGGTCATCCAATTACGAGAAGCTTATTTCGTTTTGTAGTCGAATTATAATTTTGCTATGCCGTGATTACGCGTTGAAGAATACACGTATAGGAGTAATTATATTCCAGTTGTTTTTACATAAAATTGTTATTTCCAAAGAAAAAAAATATTTTGTTCGTTTATTTTCCTTATCTTAAGATTTTCTTCGTTTCTTATTACTCGTGACAACGATTACGTATTCGACAGGGAATAATACCATTGGTGTTTTATGCAGTTGATACGATCTCTTCCAATTAGTAATTTATATTCCATATTTTACCTTTGACTTCAATTCGACCATTTCTTCCTCGATTCTTTATTTAATATGCGAATTAACCTTTAATTCCTTGTTCTTATACATAATTAACTTAATCTAACCTTTTCATCTGTCCCAACCGTAATCTCTATTCTTTGTGAATAATTACAACCAATGTACATCGAAACCCGAACCCAGAGATTGAAACATTAATGTCGTTCGAGTTGATAACATGCTTCTACGAACTAACGTTTTACGTATTATTTGTTCCAAGAAAATAATTCAACGGTTATCTAAAAATGAAACAAATTGATCTCGTTGAATTCAATTTATTATTCGAGTTTCCATTGAATTTGCATTAAACGCGAACACATAACCGACAAGGCGTAAACTGTAAAGAAAACGTAATTCTTAATTCCCCCATGAAATTTTCCACCAACTTCGAATTCAGTTGATGCACGAAATCAAGAGCCAGCTCGTAAATCTGTTTTCTCAGCTGGTGCTTTCCTCACGGCCATGGTCTTTTCTAAGGCTAAAGTTTCTAATCCAGACTAGCCCTGAGAAATCCGTATACATAATGGTAGCACGTCCCAGACCCTGGAGCATCCTCATTGAGCATTCCTTCTACAACTCTCTCCTCGATCGTCTTTTCTCCGTCCAATAATGTCTCTTTTCACCTTACTGTCTCTCACCCCGGTAAAAATTCACACGAATTCTTATTCCGCGCTGTTTTTACGATCGAATCCTATCTGGCCGATGAATCACATGACCGCTTACAACCTCATCCCCAGAATTTCAAAGCTCCTGTTCCGGAATTTGGCATGTGATCGCGAAAACACGAAGAATTTACGAGTTATCGTTGAACCCGATTTAAGGAAGTGCTTTCGAAAAACTAACGAATCGAGTGGGTTGGCTGCTCGAAAGGCAAAAGTTTCAAGATTTATTGTAGTTCCCAACAAGCTGATTAAATTACGATTCTAAATTCTACATACCATTTCCACTTAGCATGAAAAATTTACAGTCTACTTTTTATTATCTGAGCTTACGTTACAGTGTACATTATCTCGTGCTGTGCGTGTGTTAGCATTGTACGATACGTTTACAGTAGGTCGATCGATATCCAGAAATTGGTAACTCTCTCAAGTTGTAAAGCAAATTTTAAATTTGTCTGTCGGTAGACCAACAAGCACGAAATTTGAAGTTAATCGTTTAAAAATGGGTTAATAATTACCTACGAACTCTGTGCATAGCGTAACAACTTAGGAAAGGTCTCCGAAGGAGTGGCTTGAACGTAGTGTAGCTAGTAAGGATGAGATCGAACGATGAGATTCGTCAAAGTTGTATAGTTATCGGGTGTCATCTAAAATGTTGATCACCTACTCACTTACGTATGTACAATTAAATTATTTACTCAAAGAATTGGTTGCATTCGGTCATAAACACTTACTATCTCGAGAATTGTTTACGCTAGGTGGTTGATATTTCACGGCATACCATTCAGAGTTGAAGAGGAATTCGTGTACGATTGGTTGCAGTGCTTTGGTCCATCTCTACTGACACACAATTTCTGCTGAGGTCACTATTAGCCAAAATGGTCACATCTATTAGTACTTACAATTAGTTTTGTGCTAGAGACAGGTGGAGCTAGCGAGGGATTCCTCTTGCCTCTGCACCCCCGCATTCCTCTTCTCTCTAGCTCTGAATAATACCTTAACATCACCAACACGTGTTACCATTAAAACAAAAATTAATTTGTAGAATTCAAAGGGATCGAAGAGCAATCTGAACTCATCAGGATCTCTGGTTGTAGAAGAGTTCTTTCTACAATAGTCCTCCATAGTCATCGTGTCTAAGTCGTCGAGCTGTAGAACATTCTTCTCGTGACTGTTCCTAGAATACGAAAGGTAAAGAAATTAATTTATGGAATTCGAAGGAATCGAAGAGCAATCTGAACTCACCGGGATCTCTGGTCGAAGAAGAGAATTCTTGGTTGTAGAAGAGCTTCTTCTACGATATTCCCCCATAGTCGTCGTGTCCAAGTCGTTGAGCCGTGGATCACCCTCCTCGGGACTTTTCGTAGAATACGCAAATTCTCCAACGGTCTCGGTCGCGATAAACGATGACATTCATCAGTCAATTTATCCTCGTAGTTTCCTCGGCCCGATTGTAATTGACCAGGTTGTATACGCTCGAATGGGTCGTTAAAGGGGAACTCGAGCAAACGACCACCGACTCGCGCTTTCTCCGTCATGGTTGTTACATCGTGCGCACCCTTTCCACCTCCATCTTGCCGTATTTGTTCCTTTCGTCGCGTTCCTGGCCGTCCGCTCCCTGTTTCAGGGCATCCTCCTTGTTCCCCTCGAGTTTCTTCCATTATCCAGCGCGTAATGCGGTTTGATTTATTCGAGCTCTTTGCACTGCGTCGGATAGTGAAATTTCTTCGAGGAGGAAGAAAGAAGAAGAAGAAAAAAGGGTACGCGCGCCTTCGTTTACTTCGTGCTCTTTTTTCCTCCTCTCTCGCCCTCTCGATTCCGTTCCCTCTCTCGCTCTCGTTCTCTTTCTCTGTTTCTTTTTCTTTTTTTTTTATCGCGAAAGCATTGCCGTGCCTGGCAATATTTCACAATTACGCGGCTTTATGGGCCACCATAAAGATACGCGGTGCGTGTCGGTCGCGTGATGGCCGACACGACTGAATTTTTATTACAGTCGTGAGCATGTAAGACCCCTTGAGAACGCGTGGTTTCTTCTCGACCTGCGTATTAAGCTTCCTGCAATTCTCCTTTGGTACAGAGAATGTCAGCCTGCAGTTGAATCGGTGTGCCAAATGTTGTCACAACTGCCGCCAGTCTATGCACGCGTGTCTTGCCTCGCGAGTGGACGCGCGACATTTTTACAAGGGTTGCAGTAGCAAGCGGAAATCGAGTGAGAGTAATTATTTCTATTGAGCAAACATTTGGTTCAATTAGACGTTTCGATCGCGTGGATAGAATTCGCTTCGGTAATATCCGAAGCAAAATTTTATCGAATAATAGCAACGAAGTTCGACGTGTTGGGCAAATTCTGCAAGTTCCATAAGATTCTGAGATGTTTCATAGTAATTCGAAGTACGATGAATTCTGACGCTAATTCACATGCCTGACAGGTTCCGAGCCCAATAGTTACGATAAGCTCAAGCACAGGTCCAACCCTGTGTCCAGGAATTCCAACATGTTCAAGTATTTGACTGATTCAAAGTTGAAACATTCTTGAAAGTTTAACCTCCGTAACTATTGTTACATACATACATGTTCGTCCGGTTCTCAAATTATTTTAAATATTGTAATACGGAAATAACCGTTAAAATCTCGAAGAAACATTTATAATTAAATTTTCCGCTAATTAAAACGCTCCCGTGGAACAAACGTATATCTTAATTTAACAAAATCCGTTTAGCCCTTGATAGAAGTAATAATTGATCGGAGATTCGTTCGCATGAATTTGATACAACGCGAGTCTCAAAAATTGAAGTTCTACATAAAAGACATAGAAGACTACATAAAAAAAAAAAAAGAAAACACGTACAAGTGTATTCCAAACAGTATCCAACGTTTCGTGCAACGGTTCGACATCGTGTACATTTCAAAACGAAACGGAAAACGTTTGGAGTTCGCGCGCGAAAGAGAAATAAAAAAGAGAAACGTTTATAAATTAATCCCCATCGCAAAAAAGGAAAACAATAGGGGTCTCCTTGTGAAAGCCCTTCTCGGAATTTCGAGATCAGATTAAACAAACGGCAGCAGCCGGAATCGAAATGCATAAAAGTTATTAATTTGCGACGGGAGGAAAAATATCACGTCCTTATCGTAAACCCAATCCACGTTACTGCGCTGAACCCACATCGTAAGCTCGACCCGTAGCAAAATCCAAACAGTGGCTCTTCCACTCTTTCTCCTGCCTCTCCTTCCGCCTTCTGTTGGCGCCTCTTTGCCAGGCTCATGAAGACCCCAGCGTTTGCCGTCGTGCTGCACGTCCGCGGCATGAGAAATTTAGATTACTGGCCGTGCCCACTCCATTGCCTGCATTCAGAGGCAGTCGAACGTCAAAGAACTGTCGGTATACCTACCTACAGACCCCACTATCTCTCTCTCCCCCTCTCTCTCTCCTACTCTGATCCTACTCTCCCCTCCCATCTCTGTCCCTCTCCTCTCTCCCTCCCCCTCGATCTCTCCCACTCTCTCCCTCTCTGTATCTCTTCACTTTTCCCCTCTATCTCTCTCTCTATCTCTCCCCTCTCTCCCCGTATCACTATCTCTCCCACTCTCTCTCTCTTCTCCTCTCCCGCTTTGTATCTCTTCAATTTCCCTATTCCTCTATCTCTCTCTCTCCCCCTCTGTTCCTCTCTGTGTCTCTCTTCTCTCTCACCATATCTCTATCCCACTCTCACCTTTCTCTTCTCCCTCCTCTTTGACCCCTCTCTTCTCTCTCGCTTCTTCTATCTCTCTCTCCCCCCTCTATCTATCCAACGAAAAATCTGAAGCAAATCACGCGTAAAATTGAGTTCCATCCGCAGGCAAAGTAGTTGGACCGCAGAACGATTTTAGTTTCCCGATTTGAAAATTTAATTTTCGGTTAAGTACCGTGTCGAGGATACCTAGCCGCGAAACGGTTAAACAGTAGCGAACGATCTATTGAACGCGAGCTCGGTCGATCGATCGATCGATCGATCGATAGAAAGGGGTTGTTTCTTTGTTTTACGTACGACCACTTTGTTTGTGCGCGTTGCTCGTTAACGAGATCAAAATGAAAAGGTGCAATTATTTACGCGCGAAAGCGAGACAGAGTTCAATGTTTATGAAGGATTCGTTAGATGTCTTCGATTGTATTGTGCAAATTTAAATTGGTTCACCTGAAAGGAAAAAACACCGACCGGGAATAACATTGTTTGATGAAAACAAGAATAGTGAAAGAAGGGCAAACATTTTGACGACGATAACGATGTAGATTGTCGATTCGCGTAGAAAAATAATAAATCTCTTTTCTAATCGAACGTTTTCATTACGTTCTATATTTGGAGTTTCCCGAGCCGTGAGCGAAGAATTTTCTATTTCGAAAAAGAGAAAAAACTTTTGGAAAAACGTACACGTTAGATTATTATTTCGACGTTTAATTGTTAATCTCGAGTAATAATATTACGTTCGTAGAGTTGCGAATTCGTGAAACTTTTCAATTTTTTACGTTTAACACCGAAACTTTAAAATGTCCGAGGCAAGGTTTGCTCATAAACGAGTCGACCAGGATAACCTGAATAAAATGCCAATTTATTTTGTAAACTTTTCATTTTACGCCCAATACTGATCACTAATTATTCATTACAAGTAGGGAAGGTAATTTCGTAAAAAATGAATCGAGAATAAAAACGGGAGAGTTTGAAACAAAAGAAAAGATTTGCCATAAATTTGTACGCTCGCGTTTATTTCTTCCCGCATTGTTTGTTAATCCGTGCCTCGATATTTTATTCGATTTATACACACTTGCCGATGCTGTTGCTTCCATACATTTCTCCTATCCCTGTAGAGATTCGATTATCAATGGTTATCAAGATACGAGCGCTTCAACGTTTTAGCCGACGACTTTCCCAACCACGTAAATTTACAAAATCCAATAAGTTATATCTTTCGGTTTGTACCTTTTATTTATTTTCCTTTAACGCTTTATTTACATAGAAACGGTGTGTGCTATCCATATGGATAAAACGTTGTTGTATCTGTCTGTTTGCGACCACGGGACGGGAAAACGGCTGCAACGATCGCGATGAAACTCGTACCGTATCTGTAGGGTAACCCGATTTAAAAGCTGAGGTATGTGACATTCGCAGAATTTTTGATAATAGAATGGCGCGAGGACGCCAACTTTAATGTGTATTTATTTATTTACCGGCACGAACCCATTGCTATCCAAATAAAAAGAAATACAAAGGAGATACGTGGGTAGGTAACACACGAGAGAGACTACGTTTAAAAGTAGCGTGAAAATTAAAAGAAATCGAGCGATTTATCGTAAATGTTCGCGTCGGTGATAATCGTATCGATACGATTAAATTGATCGTTAAGTTTGCGATTGGTTCGCACAGCAAAGAAAAATATAATTATTTCTGGAAACGAGAGAGGTGTTCGATTTGAAATGTAGCAAGATTTCTGGACATACGATCAATCTGTTCGAAACTTTGTATACAAACAGTAGAGCAACACGAGATGTATATTTTCAAAGTCATAGATTTAATTTATACTGAATGTGACAAATAACGATCAAATATAGACACTTGATCTAATTTAAGGGCTGCACGATACAGAAATTTATACTGTATACCTTCTGTAACATTGCACGAGTGTTTTCGATATTAGAGACCATATAGTTCTACAGTTTCTGCACAAGGCCATATAAGTGACGAATAGAGTAACCGAATTGTACTAATATCCTTAGAATGTCTCGAAGCTCTAACAATGAAACGGAAAGTTTTAAGTGGAGCAGATGTAATATTGGTGACGTGTCCTGTGAAAGATCCTGTGAATGTCCTATCTGAGTTCGTAGAAGTATACATTTAATGCAGTATTAAACTTGTGGCCTGAAAAATTTATTGAGAATAATTCATCGAGTCCTGAACATAATGTACACGCACAACTTTGCAAAGAACGAACGAATACTATCGTTACCTGGACCTCCACGTTACAATACTCGAATGCAAGTCATCTACGTTCACAATTTCATATTTATTTCGTTATTTATCTCGTATAGAAAATACCCACGTTTCTCAATTTTAGTTTCAGAGAATTACAGAAATCGATCGACCAAAATTTTGGATTTTGTACACAAATATGCCTACGAATCTTGGTCTGCAGAGGCGCAAAAATTCTCCTCCCGTTCAAGTAAGAGCGTCTTCGGAAAAAGTCCGTAAAGCAGTGTTCCGGAGCGAAGATCGATTCGTCGATAAAAGTAAAAGGCAAACGCGGTGGTTCGTAGGACGCCGCGCGAAACGGAAAACCGTTTAACAAATCGTAAATTGACTCGGTGCATCGTTGTTTCAATTGAAGCCGGTAGGTGGAGGGTAAACCACCTCTGCCGACTCATCCTGCAGAATTTAACGACGGTTGATCCTCGAACGGTGATTCTACTGCAGGATGATCGGTAGTCTAGGCGTCGCCGGGGCATGCGTTAGCCTCGAGCGTATTCGTGTTTAACGCGTACAGACGTCGTATTTCCCGATCATTATTGCGCACTGTCGTTCCCCTACCTACGTCTCTTATCATTTAAATATTGCCTCCGCGATAGCTGGTGTCGACGAAACGCCCGCTGCAGCGACACTATTCGCGCGCTGAGTCGCGGACCAGGAACGTTACCGTATCAACAAAACGATACGGTTAAAAATGTAGCGGAATGTAAAGAGTGGACCGGGTGAACTTTTCAATAAAATACACGGAACGCAAATATTCCGAGACTACGGTAGTTACCTCTTTGCCTCGGTCGCCACAGTTACGTAGCGTCCGGAACTTTTCAATATCTGCTAAATTATTCATTCGCGCGCGTGTTTCCGGCCCATGTCGGATCCTTCGTATTTGTTTCTACCCTTTCTCAAACGAAAAATCCTACGTTTAACGTTCTGGTTTCCAAAGCCGGGACAATTAAATTCAGCAAACACCAACAAACGCGATACATTTGAAACGGAAGGCTAAATGGGATACTCGTGGAATATCGGAGGCATTATTTTAGAGTTCGTTTCCCCGTTGATATTAAAGGTAATATTAAACAAGAACGCGCGAAATGAAACTTTTTTTCGCGAGAGAGAGAGAGAGAGGGAGTGAGGGAGGGCGACGGCATACTTTTTTTCATTTACGAAGTGTAATATTGCATCGAAATAGGTGGAATTTTTAATTTTACGTACGAATAGTTTATATAGCGAAGTATCGTTCGATTTATGTTAAGTACGTAATAATTTATTCGGTCTCCGTAGAGCAATACACCGGCTATTTTGTTCTCGACGAGAATTATAAATCGAAATTGACCTTCTTGATTTACGGTGCACGAAGTTGTATATTATTTTTCTTCTTTGGATGGGATTTTCTTTGTATATTGATCGGTTCAACGAACCGATTAGCCCTTTTCGAGAGAACTTAACGACAAAGATAAATTATAGCACGATAAAGAGTGACCAAACAGGATAAGTTTAAATATATTCTTTTCGTTATCGTTTTCGATCGGTTTTAGAAATATTCTTAATCGCTTTTAGCTTTGAAAAATCGAAAAGCAACGAAAAGTTAACGTCGTTATTTACGGACCGATTTCGCTCAGAAATGAATCAGGGGTTAAAATAAATATACGAAACGTAAATATAAAATTGGACCGAAATGCATTCAGCTGTTTAGACGCAATCGTGTTCACAGTACCCACACGTGTATATGTACTGTTGGCGGCCGAGAAGAATGCCGCCGGGGTCCATTAATTCTTCAGGAACCTCCCTTCTTCGGACGGGCGTCTTGGTCGGTGTCGGAGCTGCTGACTTTCTGCACGCACGAAAAGAAATAATAGACCTCAGCGACATTCTTCTCGAGCCCGTGGTATATATCCGCACGGTTAAAACAAATTTTATTTTTTTCAATAGTCGAAACGCGATACAGGTTAAAAAAATTTTTTTTTCCGTAAAAACAAATTGCTCCGTAATTTTGCCCCATTACGAAACTTTCGTTGCACGTAAAGCAGCAAGTTTCGTTAGAAAAACAAAAGTCGCGTTACTTCTACGAACAATTCTGCCCGCGAACACTCTCTTTGGTTGCTGTACGTGTTGTATATTTAATTTAAAAATTCTCTCAATTTTAAGGTCATCGAACCCTCGCACGTTTCCGTTGTTTACGATCGAATCGAGATCGAACCAAAAGCCTTTTCCAATTACGAAATAATCAGTTCTCATTTATTCTATAATTTCTCCTATTCTTTATCCATTTGCTCCACTTTCCTACTTGTTATCCAATTTTCGTTACACTTGTCCCTTATTTCGATTCAATTTCATTCTTGTTACCGGCTTCTTCCAGCAACTTTTATCCGTGCAAGTTGAACGGCCAGAACCAGCCGGTAGATCCAATCATTTTGCTCGTTTCTGACCATAATAGAATGGGTAAAACGTCCGTCACTTTTTCATCTCGCACTCGGCGCGGGGATGATGTGCGTGGGTCGCTTCATCGGCGAGCAAAAGGAGTGAAAAATCCGCGAGCGAAAGGGCACAAAGGAGACGATAATTTTTCTCAATTACGGTCGTCTAAAGAGATTTTCTTCAAGAGTAAATGTTATCCGCCGGCTTAAAGCGCCACTTTCGTTCTCGCGCCGCGGCTGACAGTGATTTAAAAGTGTGGCTTTTTTTAATAATGTTCGCGTTAATGCGCAAGAGCGCGATGTCCTTTGCCCGGATTAATTGAGTTTATAGTTAATTTTCGACGAACGTACCTCTCCGCTTTAATGACTGTGCTCTACGCCCCTTTGGCCGGCTCGTGTGTACTGAGTTTGCACTTAGTCTCCGTTGCCTACGAATCACCCCCGTGCCACGGTGTCCGTGTGATATGGTATGCACACCGCCGTATGAAACTTTAATTGTGTCATTATGCGATGAAAATTTGTCCGCGTCCTCGGCTCGAAGCGATACTGCGCCATGTGCCTGCGTAGTCGTGCATTCATTTCGTATCCAGCCAGTTCAGACTAATAGGATTGTGGCTGCCCATAATACCAGATATTGTTTACTTCAGTTTATAATTAACTAATGATTCTATGTGCTCGAAGCACGGGCTGTTTTAGAGGAACGGGTTGTAAAATATTTAAACCGAGAGCACTCGCGAAGATGGGAGAAAAATTTTGGAAAAATACACCCGACCAATTAAAAACTACCCGACATTGTTTAGTTTCTTCGATCGGGGAATTTTTTGAACTTTGAAAGTTTAAACGTAACGCGTCGATCTTACACGGATCCCTATCCGATTATTTGCAATTCGTTTCTTCTCGTGTATCGGTATTCCAGGTGTTTGGTTTAGAAATATTGGAGAATCGTAATTGAATATGAAAACGAACATTTTGTTGTCCGTTGTAACGTATTTTTGTAAAAACTTTAAGAGACATTACACGCGGGGATGATATTTGACTTTGGACCTGTTGCTGGTGTCAATTTTTAACAGGAAAGAAATGCCGATTGAACTAACCGTGCTGTTAAATTTTATTTAGTCGCGTTGCTTCGATTACAAACTCGCAACGACTTTACGAATGTAACTGCAACTTTCATTATTCGGAATACATTGTAAATTTTGGAAATCGATTTTAACCATCGTATCATTAGTTTGAAGAAACATTTTCTGTTTCCATTTTGTCCGTTCACTGTTTATCTACAAGAAAAACGATGCGCAATATCAACGTAAACATCCTGTACGTGTATGAGAAACCTTTCTAGTGTTAAATCACGTCTGTGGCAAGGATTTCCTGCAAAAGCCTTACTGCAGAGTCCACCATCTGACCGAGAATGGTACGCCAAATGTCTCGAAAGAGGAAATGATCGTTTTCGTGTGAAAATTTATTACTTTCTCAATTGAAATACTATATATTTAAAGATATTTGAACCACTCTCAACGCCCTATGATCGCACAATTTATACAAAAATACTTCTTTGGCTGGGTAATTTTAAATATTTAATTTATATGCAAAGTGTTTACGGTACACTCGAAAACAGAGAAAATTCTCGTTTAGAAACGAACAAAAAATACAGAGTAATAATTTTTTGTAAAGAGCTTCCTTTCCAAAATAATAGATTTTAGAAATACACCAGGGAAACGCCCATTTAGGTAAAACTTGGTTCAATGTATAGTATCTCGTTACATGTTTGACAAGTATACGGTATACAAAGATAGTAATTTGTGAGAAGATAATATTACTGTTCAAATACTTGAACAGTAAAAACAATCACGTGCTCACGTGCCCCTCATAATTCAAAATCGAGAACGCAGCCTTGTATAAAAAGAAATGCATCCTGCGTTTAGATTTTTTTTTGAACCACAAATCATCCTCTTTTGCAGGGTAGCTGTACTATGAATTATTTTAATTCCTTTTAAACCTTGTGTACTGTCAAATAATTGTTACCCTGGTAATCTGGTGTGAAACAACACTAAATACACTTTTGCTCGCTTGGTACATTCTTCGAGAAATATTGATAAACGTCGGTAGATTTCACGTAAATCGAACACTTGGTCGAAAAGAATCATGCACAAAAGTCGAATACTTTTACGATCTTGAGAAACAAAATCGAGCGTCGTAAGTCATCGACGATCAACGCGAACGAAAAAAGCCCGAATTTCTCGTTTAGAAAGATCCATCGACAACGACGCGAGCGTTAACGATCGATTCACTTTCGAGCAGATGCGGTGGCTTTTATAAAGACGATTTCGTCCGTTTTTCCGTTTAATTAAACATACCCCCCGGATTACGCAACCTGTTCCCTCGATTCAAAGCAGCCTGGAAGCACCCCGTAAAGCATACTGCGATATGAAATCAATTCAGGTCATCTCTGCTTTGCAGCACTGTTATAGCTCCATTCCTCGGCGCTGCGGGTAGAAACTCGTCGTGTATCTCGCGTGCAAAATCAAGAGAAGAGCTCCGCGGAACAGAATATTTATTGCACTGTCTTATCGTTCTATGGGAAAAGCGAACAGCCCGCAAACAGAAGAGGAAATTCTTTAGTTCGACGGACGTACGCGCCTCTTCGTCGATATAATCGTTTTCATCTCTCTCGTTTCACCCGTTATCTCCTTCTTGCGTCGATTCTTACCATCTTCCTCTGGACTTTTCATCGGCGATATGTCATCTCTCGAAAGAAACGAAACGGTTTTTGTCACACGATTCAATGGACTCGAATGGAACGCTTTGGTTAGGTTGTAGCTTACCTAACGATGAACGTTGAAAATCAAAGCTAAAAGAGCCACGGTATTCTATCGAATTATTGAAAAGAAATGCAACGTGGAATTGTAATTGGTAAATATCGTAAAAGAAAATGTCGCAGGACAACATCACACGTCCTGGACGTACTATCGTTGACATTTAGTATCGTATTTCGTTGTGTGTTAGCCGTTACGGTTAATACATTGCGAACAATGCAGGCAATGCGCACGATAGTCGTCTACAATTGCAAACACCTGCAAGTGTCAGCGTTCTGTTCATCGGGCATCGTTGAATCAAGAGATATCAAGTTTAAATTCTCGAATCGAACGGGCTGAAAATAGATACAATTTTGTAAAAATCATAATTCGTATTCCCACCAAGGTTTTGCAAACGTTTAAAAATATTCAAGGAGACTCGAGTCGTTCCGAGTCGTACCTTTTCTTAAAAGGTACAAATATCGAGCAATCGTTATTGCCAAGGGACTCAATTTTTTGTCGTTGATCGTATATATATATATTATAGATAGTACAAAGAATTAAACCGCGAGCCTTTAGGAGATTCCCCGAATGTTGCGTAAAGTCTCTAAATTTTAAAGTTCCTCGAAGTTACGTATACGTTACGTGTCTCCGTATCGTGGTGTGGATTCGTGAATGTCTTCTTGTATCGAACACGCGAGTGTCTTCGCACTGTTTGCGAACCACCGCGTAGATATCGGTAGGAAAGTTTCGCGCCGCGAGTGCCACCGAGTTTATCGCACGTGTGAAGGTTCTCCGCGCGATAGGGCCTGGAACCATTGCGACCAGCAACCTGATCGGAGTCTTCGTGCTGACCAGCGTAGATTGCAGCGAACCGGTACGTCGGGACTTTATCTTTAACGCGGTAAACTTCGTTATTGAACGCAATCGTTAAGCGAAGCTCAATCTAAAATATACTGTGGTTAAAATATAATCCAAGGATTATCCGACAACCATCTTTCCTTCGTCACTTTGTTTCTCCCGTAGCGATAGAGACGCTTCTGCGGTGCTTCGCCACTTGAAATGAAAAAGGAAACCACGGTCATCGTTTCACTAGAATGTACCAGTCGGTCGAATCAAAACCTTGTTCGGATGACTGTAAACGACGGTATTGTAACTCATTATATTTCGTTCGATTCGAAGAAATAAATTACCGTTGCATTCATTTACGGTGTACAATTTATACTTTCCTTTTCTCTCGTCTTGTGCTTACTTTTGTACCGTCTGTACCTGTATAAAAGTAGAAATTGATTTTTGTACATACATTCTTTTCAAATAACGTTCAACGCGGTACGAATTACCGAAGTCGTTAACGAGTGTACAAACACCTGCTTGTAATTGTTCGACGTACTTTTCGCGTATCGTTGAGTATTTTAATATCCCCGTAGAATTTAATTATTTTTACTAGGGTTGCGTAACACCGTTACCCTATCGTTGCTATTTGTTAAGATACGGGATAAAATGATATTCCTAGTTTCAGTTTATACACGGACCTAAAAGTTTAGCACCGGTCGTGCGTCTTTAACGAAACCAGGTGATTCTATCTTGGGCTATGAAAGATCACCATCGTAACAGCGAGATTCGGCGAATAGCGCGGGAAAAAAAAAAGAAAAGAAAGCATCGGGCAGGAAATTTCACATTCCTCCGGGTAAATTATACAGTCCGCAAGATTGCACAGGCTCGTTTCTTCAACGTCGTATTCGACTTCCTACGTCCGTCCTTTCCTATTTCCGCTTTCGGCTACGCTAGCAGGGACCGGAAGCCGTGTTTCACGCGGACGTCCGTCCCTTGGTCGGCTTGCGGCCCAAATGCCATGAATTATAACCGCGGAATAACAGCGTGGTTTTCAGAAAATTCACGAGAAGGAAGAGGGTGGGACGCTCGGGGAGAATGTTCACTGTTGGAGCTGAAATCGCAGATCCTGCGCTGACAACGGGTTGTCGCCCTTCTTTTTTTTTTCTTGTTTTCTTTTCCTTTTTCTTTTTCGTTTTTCTTTTTTTTTCGAGGCTGAACACAAACGCGAGAAACATTCCGACGGCTGAGCTGTATCAGGAAATCGTGGTGTGTAACCGAGAAGATAATGCGAGGCCCGGAACGACCTCGCACCAAATCTAAATGGCAAACGATGCGTTACATCATTTACACCCTACTTTATGCTTACTCGCGCGCCATTGATTCGAATCTTTGTTCGTTATTTTTTTAAATGCGATAAAAATCGCGTCACAGATTTTAATCCCAACACCGGTACGTCGATTATTATTAAAATCTTCCTGGTTCTCGTCGATACGATAAAGTACGAACTGTGACCCGTGGTATCGTATGTTTCCAAGCTTATACGTCTTGTGGGTATTTGAATGAAATTACACGATAGGATACATAGACCGGCAAACCGGTTGTCACCCATCTGTGCCCTGATCGTGTACCATGGTTGTCGATCGGAAATGGGAAATATTGATCAATAACAGAAGTAGGTCATTGGAGACTACGCGAAATCGTAGCTGTGTCTCTTCGCGGAGACTGTTCGTAGCAAAGAAACGAATAATATAAATATTTTCACGACAATAATTGCACGATGATCGAACAAAATTGTAACGCAGCTTCGACAAAATTGGCTGTAATCGGTATTTAAAACGGTACGAGCGAAATTCCTTCGCGTCCATCTATTCAATTTTTAGAGTTACTCTCTTTGGAAGACTTACCGTACCAGGCTGAGTGCCAAAATTAAACAGATTGGAATTTTTCCATAATCAAGTACCGTGTGCCACTGCCAACAGCCCCAGAAACGAACAATGCGACGCATTACAACGCGTACTAATATATTTCCTTGCTAATTATTGGCAAAGACGGGCACCACCTAATTATGCAAAACTCCCACTTTGTTCAATTTTGGCACTCGTCCCTCCTGGTACGCCCAATTTACGATGGTTATCCAAGGACGATATTTCTGACCGAATTTTAGGAAGTCGTAAGAACGAGAAGGACTAAACGCTAGAAGCATCAAAATACTAGAAGCTTTGCTATCCAAGGAAACATCGAATAGACGTCATCGACAAAGAACCGTTGCCAATTGTTGTCAAAGACGCGCGACATCTAATTATGGAAAACTGCCACGTTGTTCAATTTCGTCACTCGATCCTTCCGGTAGACCCAATTTACAATGGTCATCCAGGAACGATATTTCTGCGCGAATTTTCGGAAGTCGTAAAACGAGAAGGACTAAACTTGATGCAAGAAGCATCAAAATGCTAGAGGCTTTGCTGGCCAGGAAGCATCGAACGGACGTCAACAGCAGAGAGCAAGGGAAGCAAAAGGGGAATCCTTCGATAGCTTATTCGCACGAGCAGTCAGCTGTCCGTCTACCTCTTTCTCTTTCTCCCGTTTTCTTCCCTATCCCGTGCTTTTTTCTCGCCCTCTCTGCCACTTCTATCCTACTGGCTGGACCCACATCGTTATCTTGATGGACGTACCAAGGCGGTCACTCGTAAACCTAATAATCTTGGTCACTTCTGACAAACGATGCCGTCAAAATGTAATTCCGACACGCTCACTCACTCGCTCGGTCACCCTCGTCTAGAATTCGAAATGGCGACGATGCCTTCCTCGCGATCCGTGCCCACTCCCCCCTCGTTCTTCTTCTTCGGATTTTCTCCTCGTTCGCAGTTTTCGCCTGCCCTCGATACCCTTCGTAGCTCGCTTCAGTGACGAGATTTGACAAGCAGACGTGACTATCGCGCGCTCGTTGCTGTCGATCCGAACGGTAAGCGTTGATTTGTTCTTGTCAACACGGAATTGTTCTTGTCGATCGATTATTTCCTTGGCCTGTCCGTACGCGACAGATGTCCCGTGTTCAACGTAAGAAAGTTAACGGATCGATGAAATTTACATTATTGGAAATTAGGCACGTTACAACCACGTGATACGTCGAAGAAACGGAACATCGTAAGTACTACAGACATTTGCTTTTTCAGATATAATTATCATGAATCAGTGTTTCCGTAGTTTGATATTTTTCCGGAACCTAGACCTTACCTTTACTCTTCGCTCCGAAGGACGCGCGAACTTTGTTTAAGGATAATTGTTTACATCGATAACCAACTCTGAGGTTTAAGCTCGCGTGTATCGTTCGTCGAGAAAAGTGTAAATATTCCCAATGAAATGTGGACAACTTATTCAAAAGGAGGTTGTGTTTCGATTCATTTCCACGAGGAACTCTTCGTTCGTATTACTCCCACGAAAGATACAAATATAAAAATTTTAATTTTCTTCGAGAACGAAAAATGAAATTTCATTGACGATTTCGTTCTTAAATCCGGAATAAAAATGATCGCTGGAAAGCAGAAACGATCGTAATAAAAATTATTTCTCGGTGGATGAATATTTATCGAACTGGTTTGAATAAAATAGACAAAAATAATATGCCCGTTAAAATTATTCACAATTCCTGATACTAAGCGAGAGAAGAATCTGTACTTTCAACGATACGATGAGTCATTCTTGCGGAGGAAGCGCGAGACGTTATTTCATTCGCGAGAACAGTCGAATATTGTGCACAGTTATTTGCGAATGCTGCGTATGAAGACGAAAGTCATAATGTCTGAGCAAAAAAGAAAAAAAAGAAAAACGAAAAGAAAAACGAATGGAAGAAACACGAGGAGTCACGTACCGGGTAAAGAAGGTATTCCACCGGCATACGAATGTCGCACCCCCCAAAATTATAACGATTCCTCGTTCTTTTCTATTTCACCCCTGGGTATCCAAGACACTTTGAATAATGTAGAACAGCGCGCTTTGTAAATTTTTATGCATACATACTACGAAATGAAATACGTTTGAGTTTGCGTACTCCCAATACGGGAGTACTTTCGCGCAGTCGACACCTAATGCATTTCTGCACTGTTGAAAAAGATAGAAGCTGTCGCGTCTGTCAGGAATGAATTTACGAGACTTATTGAAATCTGAGAAAAACTTGCCAACGAAAATTTTTGTACCGCAATTGCTGTACTGTGCCATCTACGCTACAAATACGTGACAAAGTATTATGTACATATATTGAGACAACTGTGGATTTTAAACGATTCTTAAAATCGATCTTGAAACCCATTGGATTCCATTCGTTGAAATTTTCAAAATTATTACATCAATTAAAACTGTCCGAGCGCTGGAAAATTACGATTAAGTAAAGTTTAGCGGGTATAGACGCTATCCACGGATCACTGCTTTTGGAATGACACGCAATATTTCCACGTTAATTACAGACGCAATTTCTCGAGGACGAATAATTAACGAGACAACTTAAAGACCGTGAGGCAGCAAGCTTTAAACCTTTCGTGGTAAATTGTTTTTTCCACCCCTGAAGGATGCGCCGTTGTGACAAAGAAACACGACACGCCTCCAATTCTCTGCAGCGCGATTTTCTTGCTAACAACTTTCGGTGTCATAATTAAAACAAACATCGTTAAGAACGATGAATAACTTTGACATCGATGAATATCTTGCCCTTTCTTGCCTTTCTGTTATTCATTTATCACGTCCTTTGCCCGCGTCAAGTGAAAGACTTTCGTCGCGTGTATCAATTACTCGATATTAGTTCAACGTTCAAATATCTTGTCCGAGATCAATAACGAGGCGAACGACACTTTGGAAATAAGCGTTTGGAGATCAAACATTCTAGAGAGCATATCCTCCTTGAGAATAAACTAAAATCTTTACAATTTTAACTCGACCGAAACCTAAGCTAAATTCTATTACAATCTCAATTTTACCACCATTTTACAATTAACACAAGCAGTCTTTATCGTAAAAACACACTGTACGAAAAAATTATATAACTTGTCGATATAAGTTATAGTAAAAAATTTCAAAGTAACATCGTCGATGGTTCTTGCATTCTAAAATTACAAAAGTACTTTAATTGTTCCTTGTTCAAGAGTGTCTCCTCAATCTCTATCTTCTTTCAAGATCGTACAGACGTTCTTCGATCCGTAGGTAGTTCAGAGCCCGGTGATTCCATTCGTGTAGACGAAACATTCCACGACTATCCTACACGTTATGTTAACACGCATTGTTTCATCAAACTGCAAGGGTTGATCGTAACGCAGCAGAATGTACAACGAAGGACCCCTCGCCCGAAGTTTCTCAATTTTACTACGTTGAACCGGACGGCATCTACGGAATCCTGAAAACGCGTAAATAATGTTAATTGAAACGGTTTGCTTGTCCAAGCGAGCTGGGAATAGTTTCTCCCCACGGTGACCGATAATCTCGCAAAATGTCGAAGCTTTATGCGTGCGCGTGAAATTACATTCCCGTGAAATTGCGCGGAAGAATTCGGAGAAAATATACTTGCTGTATGGAAACCGCAGCGGAACATGTTATTGACCGTAACCACGATGACGCACAGTGTTTAATCGTGGCCACGTCGGTAATTTGTTTACGATATACGCTCTCCGCTCATCCGAATACATCCATCGAAATTGTATGCCGCTGTCAAAATAATGTTTGTGGAAAATTCATGTGTGCAAACCGCAAAATTATTCATCGATCTCTTCTCTTTATACGCTTCGTTGAAATTAATCTCCGCTAGAAATTTCCGATCGCTGTAAAGTTTCTGTACGTTTTACGTAAAATTGGAGTTTCATTTTTATTTATTTTTTGTTTTTTTAACACATCGCCCGCGGATGTACACGTTACTCGCGAATGTTTGCGATCGTTTCGCGCTAGATAAGTTTCAATTTTTTTTTCTTTTCAATCGGCGAGGTAGAAGTTGAGGAAGCAGACCGATTCTTTTATTTAATTTTTTCGACGCAAAGATACGCGATGAGAATCCCTGATTATGTTTTGTTCGTTAAAAAGGAAATTTCTTTTTTTCTCAACGCGCGCATGTACTGTTTGCACCCGAGAAGAATGCCGCTGGGATCCATTCATTCTTTTCACGCGAGGAAAGGCTTTCTCAGCTACATTTTTTCCGGACGCGTACTATACGTACACGTATCCGTGTATATACTTGCATATACTTGCAACACTACTGGTGCATCTAAACAGCTGAACGGATTTCAACGAAACTCTATACTCGAGTTTTATATTTTAATTTCAAAATCAGATTCCATTACGAAGAAAATATAATTCTAAAAATTTAACGAAATCAAATTTTATTCGTTGAAATCAAACGTTTTTGTTTAAAAAAATATTAACTTTCACCAAATGGACGTATTACGATATTTTAATTTTGAAAATTCAATTTTATCATCGAGTCGACTATTACTGCTCCATTCATAATGTCCCCGGAGAGTTTCAATTGTGGGTATTGCGATATGAACAGTCCAATAAATTTACATTCAGGATTTCCACATGGCCTTTGATGCACCACGTGCATCCCTCGGAGAAGTTACCGAAGCGGTCAGATATGCAACACAGCAATATTGTAGCAAAGGGTACCCAATTAAGGAAAAACCCGGTCGCTAATCCTCTAATCTGTTATGGTTGTCCTCGTACGCGTATCTCCGTTGATCTTGATAATTTAATCGCAGCTGAGCGCCAGGAGCCAAATTCTATTACGATTATTAGCAGAAACTCCGAGAGAAGTATGATTATTCTCAGATAGAAAATTAATAATTCCTTTCGAACGTACGATAATATTTTCGAACGATAATATGACATTTCTTAGCGTCTGAAACAATAACGAGCAGAACAAAAGAAATAACATAACGATTACAGACATTTACGAACTCTCCGTACTTTGAAAAATCGGACCGAATTAGCGTAACGTGGCACTACTCGTTACGCTCGCAAACACCACTGTGTCCACACACATCGTATTACGATGGCTTCAGAAATATCTTTAAAAAGTATAAATATCTCTTCTCCTTTTTCCGCGCGTCGTTTAAATTTCCCCGTCCGGTGTTACCGTGCGCTGGAAATTACACGGAGACACATTCGCGGTCGAAAGTACCGTACGCCGCGATAAATACAAACCATCCACCGAATCGTATTTAATCGTAGCACACCGATCGGCTGAAAAATATGCCCACGACGTGGCCGGTTTTTCGTTCAGGTTCGGTGCAATGTTTAAATCACCGCGTATCTCCGTTGAATGCGTTCCGTCGGGTTCAAGATATTTCAACAGAACGCTTTTTAGTACCGGCATAAGTGGATCGAGCGAGAAAATCTTTTCCCCGGATCGTGTCCTGCTTCCCTACGACTGTCGTAACCAATAAACTCAGACTGCACCCTTTACACGGAGTTCGTGATAGCGGGAGCTCCGTAAGTCCTCGCAGCGCGCGGACGACTTGGAAAAGCTCGCCGAGTTCTTATCTGTCCACCCGTTTCAGCTCGCTCCTCTCTTTTCACCCGTCCCTCCCCTTACCCGCCACCTTCTCGTTTCGCAGCTATTGTGATAACCATTTACATAAGGAATCCCGGAATTACGGAAGCCAGTTACCGCAGACGATATAACCCAAAGAGAGGAGAGAGCGGCGAAAGCAGACAGAGAAAGGCATCCCGCGCGGAGAACAAAGTCGTTGGTTTCCTGGTGTCTGAATCTTAACTTCTGGCTACCAGGATACAGGAAGCTTGGATTACCTCTCGCGACCACCGCAGCCCACTTCCCTGCATGAACTGTTCCTGGGGCTAACCGTTTCGTCGGGGAATCCTCTTAGCCCGATCTTAATGAGGCCACTGGCGACTGCAATTTTAAGCTAATTGAATAATTTTACTTTCGAGCCGGTACGGGTCAACGGGCGTGTTTTGTGCCCCGAATGAGGCCGCGGTGCCACCCTTCGACCTCTCCTCCTCCTCCTACTCCTACTCTTCCACCACCGGCGCTGTTCATCGCTCGGGGATGTTAATGTAACGACGTCCGAGACGAAGAGAGCTTCCGTATTGAGACAGCTGGAGGACCATTTCCGATCGTTGTACACAATCCACGAACCGAATCGGTGGTAGACCGACCTCTGAAATCATTTTTGATTCATTGCGATTCAACGTGATCGAGGAAACAAATTTCTCGATCTGTTTGTTTCGTTAAAGATTGAACGAAGAATTTAGGGTGTAGACTATTTGATTCTTTTTATCGGTTGCTTTTAAGGTTAGTTTGGTTGTTTCTTTTTTTTTGTATTTTATTATTTTATCCTCGTGAGAAGAATTTTTACCGAAATTTACCCACGATTCCAATCTTATCATTTTCTGTGTATCACGATTCTGTGGTTTTATACCATATTCTTTCCTCTCTTTCATTTACTCGTTCTTTCAATAGGTTGAATTTAATGCCCAAGAATTTCTGTTAACTTCTTATCCTATATGTTACACCTTCGTGTACTTTGAGATTATTTACAATTATACAATAAAGTAAACCCACTTTCGAAACCCATCGTAGAATATTTATAATTACCATCTCTCGAGAGCCTTCGATATAAGCTGAACGATTGAAAATTTAAATAAACTGTTTCTGTACCGTTTAGAAAATCAAAGAATTCATACTTTTCGATTCCATTACATTCGATTACATTGCGGTTAACGGTGACTCTTTACTCGATTACGCTTTGGGTCGAGTCACGATTATGAAAAAAGAAAAAATTTTCGATTTACGATCGATTCTTCGTACATTTGGAAATAAGAGTTCGTGTAGACACGAGTCCACGTCGAGAAATTACAACCGTAGATCGTAAAGTTGGGCCGACGAAAACAACACCCTCGATGGTTCCTATGTGATCGTAAGGGACCGCCAGACTGGGGCCCGTGAGCACGTGTTTCAGTGACCCGCCGCGAGCAGCCCCTTTTTTTTCGTTAATGTAGGGGAAATCTTGCAAAGACACCATCATCGACATCTTAGGGGAGGCCAGCGACAGTGTAGGATTTTTACCTACTAAAACCCCTACAGTGTCCACCCTCCGCACATCCGGGGTAGGGGAAACCCCAGCGACGTAACGTTCGATGCTCCCCAACTAGTCGAAGCAACCCTTAAAAATTATTCGACCCTGATGCGTTCCTCGACTCTTTTTCGACTCGTCGCACGTCTTCGTATTGTTTCTCCGTGATTACAACGATTGGATGGAATTTCCTTAGCCTTCTCAAATTATTCATTACCTTCGTGACATATATTTTTCAACTATGCAAAAAGAAAAGCGTACTGTGATTTATAGTGCACAGAAATCTGACACCTTCGCAACCCCGCCAAGTAGAGGGAGAATCCGCAAGATTCTCTGACAAAACGAAACAATTCGTGCCAACGACCATTTAAAGACTGAAAATTCATACCCGAACAATTTCGTACGAATCGTTACTTAATTCGGTTTCACTCTTCGCGGTTCCGGACAGATAAAATCATCATATTGTCGCGCGAAGTCGCTCAATCGTTCGTTTAAACGTTCCGAAACAATCGTACAAATTTAACCGAACGCACGATGTACACGCAATTATTTAAATCGATCAACCAATAATACGCGTATTTACGCGTTTCGACGATCGTTTCGCACCGTTAACCCTTTCGCGAAGCGTGTACAACGAAACCGAAGAAGCGAACGTTACTGCTAAGAAAACGAAGCGATACACACCCTTTTCGATAGCAATATGTACGCAAATTTCTGTGTACCTGTTTCTGAAACAGCAGGCCCGTATCGCGTCATAAAAAACGATATCGGATAAAGCATAAAGTCACGAGCGAAGCGCGATACAAATACAAAGATTCGTAGTACCGGACTTAAAACGTTATCTAAAACATACACTCCGATCGATCCTTCAATGGGATTTCGCTCGAGCAGAGTGATGCAGAGTGGTAAACGTATTTGCCTGATATAAATTGACCGACGAACGAGCGCATCGTGCACGCGAATAAAGTAACTTCAAAACGCGATGTGTGTTTCGGCCAATAACGTTTGATCTGGGGAAAAAAACCCAGAGGAGAAACCAAGAGTTCGAAATGCACGGCCAGTTTTTTTTTACCATTGCTCACTTCTGAGACGTTTTTCTCTTTTAATCGATTTGTTTACAATCGCATCGACCATTCAAATGGGCTTCCAGTTGCGCACAAGGGAAGTTCGACGTTTTTTTTTCTCTTTAAGAATTACTTTTCCGTTACAGAATATCGAAAATCACAAAACTTTGCGAAATAAAAATATTGACGTTATTAGCATCACTTGTACTACACTCGTGCAATATTTCAAACATTTTTCAATTTTCCAATCGCTGAACCATCCTCGTTGGTTAAACCTGTCGATTACGTGTTAGAGTTCTTGGAAAAGTTTAATTTTGCTTTAAAAATTTCAAAAGCTGTAATACCGTTTTTGAAAGGCTTCAAATTATTTTATACAGAGATGAAATTTTTTATAGTAATATACTGATAGAAAGTTTGTCGAAACGAATGATAAAGTATTGCAGTTTTCTTTCTGCAGAAGAAGTAAAAGTGGATAAATCCTGTACAGTCGATTCTGGTTCTTAAAATTGCAACCCGATTAACCCGGCAAGTAACGTCATTATTCGCTAAACGATTGGCTCGAGGAATATCTCCGTAGGTGCAAACAACAGCTTTCCAGAAATGGTTTTCCACTTCGAACTACAATCAGTCACGATGATTGCGTTTCCTCTCTCGCTTGGATTCCTTCTATCTTCTCTTTCGAATCTGGCGATTCGGTAAATGTTTATTTAGCCGCCCCTGTTTACGGGCCGAGGGCTACAGATTAAAAGCAACGCCGTTGATGATTCAGAAACGCCACACCCCCTTCCCACCACTCCCTCCCCCTTCGAGTTGTTCGATTTTCCTTCGTTCGTTTAGCCTTATTCGCTATCCGGTTTCTTTGAAACTGTGTCTCGTCGGAAGTGTTTCTTTCTTCCGCTGATCGAGAGACCTCGTTTCATTGGCGCTGTTTAGAAGGAGGAAAGAGTAAACAGGAAAGAGGAAAGAGGCATTGGAGAATTCCCGGATAGAAGCAATGTGTGTCGCAAGGATAGCCCAAATCGAAGCTCAGAGTACGCCTTTAAATACGGAAAAACGAACGTTTGTACAGGTGAATGTACCTTGACTTGAAAACCGATACAGTCATTTCCGTTCCCGAGCGACGAAAATAAACTTGAAACCGGGGTAGGTAGCGATTTTCATCTCGAACCGAGACCATTAAAAATCGCTGACAATGGATAAATGTAAACGTTGCTCGAGCAAGTTACTCGAATCCAATACGAGAATTCTCACTTGAAACCGGGAACATTGATCTCTCTTACAGATTAACTGCTTTATCCTATGCTTCGAAAAGGAACTTCTTTCGTTCAAACTTTACACTTTGGAGAGTCGGTAATCCTCCTTTTAAGATACCATTGTTGCAGCACGAAATAATCGAGTCTCGGAGACCCTACAATACATCGCAGTTTAGTTGGCTGCGAGATAGTCGGGCTAATTTACTTTTCAACCCCCTGTTCTCTTGTATTTTACTTTCGTCTCTTAAAAATTATAAAAATCAATTACTTCGTGGATATTTATACCTTCTTGAATCAATTAATGCTCAAACTAAACAACGTACAACGGAATCTGCAGAACTGCTAAACGTCCCTATGAAAAAAAAAAACATTGTACCCAAATCTTTGTAAATTTCTTCGATGAATTTTACAAGGCTTTTCGTTCAGGGTCGATCACACGATACCACAAAGGGTTGAACGTTTTTCAATCAATGTTATGAAACAAACATAGTTGTTTGTTCGAATCACTCGCAATAACAATATTCTGCACATCACTTGATTTATAGAGTCCACAATACATCTATTTCAACTAGCTCTGTCAATATTAATCCATCGAGCGCAAATAGTAATTGAATTTGTTGATCAACCTGTCATAATTCTTGTCCCGACTGTAAATATTTGTATTTTTATTAATCCATTAAAGAAAGTGAATCACATATAACACGTACGAATAAATTTATCGACACTACCGCCAAGATATGAAATTTTATGAAACCAAATACACGATATGGATAAAAGTGTTTCGCTATTTTTATGGTAAATTGCTCGTTGAAAATTCCAACCGAAATGATACATTAGTCGAATAGAATCAATGTTTAGACTGTATATTTTCAACATTTGGATCTTAAACATCCGAGTTTTCTTTGGTAAATGTTTCACTATTTTTTGAAAATACTAAACAGTGCACGCGTAGAACAAATATTATTTTATAGTTAGCTAGGTTCAAATTTTAGGTAAGATTTTCTAGAATTCTTTCGCACAATAGTGGTTGACGTATCGTGATATCCGACTATAAAATTAATGGTTGGGACTCGGCAAGGATCACCGTGACAATTCTACAATTATTGAGCAAAGTTTCCTTTAATTCGTTAGTTTTTCTACGCTAAAAACTATATATAAAAATCTAAGTTGGCCGAGTTCGTAGTTGACATGTTAAAATATATGAGTGCATCGTTTGGAACAGGAGAAAAGAAGCAGCAAGCGATCGTTCTCAATTACTTCGCTGAGGATCGAAGTCCCTATTGTAGCCAAGCGAATAAGAACATTTACTGGTAATTGAAAGTTTTAGAAGTTGTTTTGCTATCGGAAAAGTTTCAGGTTCGTGACAAAGACACGCGTCCCCAGCATCTTGCTATTTTGCTCCCGGTAGCGTCTTCTCTATTTTTTATATCTAAAATTTCTATCCACTGTTTCGACATACCACAATTTAACGTACTTGAATTTTTACGCGGAAACAAAGGATCCACCTTCTAATTACTACTCGAAAAACACAACGACATCGCATATTTTTTTCAATTTTTTTTTCTTACAATTTCGTTAATAAAAAAATACTTTCGTCAAATTTATCAAAAAATTCCACTGTTTACAAATCCATACCGTTTCGTTTTCGAGTTGTTTAATACGTTCAATTTGAACATTAATTCGACCGAATTGAATTCAGGGACCGATTTGCGCATTACAAACTACTTTTAATACTTAATTAGAGAACAATTTCGAGAGACGTATCTCGTGATAAATGATTCGCGTTGCGTTAAAAATGCATGTATCGTAAAATATATAAATGGTCCGGTCAGTCGAGAATTTTGTCAGTCCGCTAATGCAGAAATAATTCTACACGGGAGTTACGTATGATCTCGATATTCCTTTTACGTAAATTCTGTCGATACACGATATGCGTTTCACCGTATTGTTATCTTTCATATGCACTCGTCTGTGGTTACGGTGCACATTTGTCTCTTCGCGGGTACTTCTGTCGGAGTAAGATACGCTGCTATTCAACCATTCATCCGTGTACCTCGATTCCGACGTTGATCATAGCCGGCGTACAATCGAAACACGATGTGTGACAATAACAGGACTACCGCAGCACTGGCGATTCAATCTGCCTCGCAGAAATTCCGTCTGCAACGCGATTGGAAATACGCGAAGTGTGTCGAGCGTGAAGGTCCAATTCTAGGATATTTATCTATATCTTGGAACAACCATCTCTTGTTACTTCCAGCCGAGATACCTGGAGAAATGTGCGTAAAATGAAGTGTACATTGTTATTAAAGTAATGTTTCGCGTATTTATAACCGTGGAAGAATTTTTCTTCGAAGAAGAATTATTTCGAAGAAAATTCTTCCAAGAGAAGAAAGCATTCGTTGATTACTTTTGATAGTCGGTGTTCGTAGATGTACAAATTTTCGTTGAAATGGGAGCGTAATGTTGTTTTAAAGTAATATAATCTTCTTTCGAGCTCGGTTCGAAAATACGTGTACCTCTTTTTGAGAAAACGTACCGAAAACAATAAAATTAATTTGTATTTTACTTTTTCGTCGCGACGTTCCACGCTAATATTCATCGTAGCAAATTATTGTCCATAATTACCAATTGGTTAGGTAAAACATTGTAAGAATTACGTTTTCGTTTCCTTGATTTTTAACGTAATGCAATATATTCTTTGCTGGTAATATAATTATGGTCGCGTTGAGTAAAGAGTCGATGGTGAATTATTACCGGCTTGTTATCGAATAACTTACATATACTATCCACAGTGGAGGATAATTAAAAAATTCCGCATCGGAAATATTAAATATGACCTGTATTACTAAGCGGACTCAGCTTTGAAGATTATACGATATAAATTCTATGCGGTTAATAATAGCAAAGATGTTTCTAATTGTTTTATTTTGTACCGGTGCTTAATATACTATGAATTTCGAATAAATTTAAAAGCAGAAGATTAAATTTAACCTTCGTATGACGGACGAAGAGTGACTTTTTTCCTGCTTTAATGCGAGTCAGACGGCTCATGCAACGGCAGCGTTTAAATGGCACTCATTATCGCTTACGCAGCTTAGTCGCTTTGTCGGCATTTTGATAAGTTTTTGTTCTGCTAAAGCAGTGAGTCTACTTACTTCGATGGAACAGATTTCGCTGCCGGCACTCGCTGAAATATCGTAAGAGTAAGACGCGTTTATATCCCTGTAAATAGATTCTCGAATCGTTTATTGTTGCCTTCTATTTTTCCGTTTCCCTTTTCGTTATTTATTACAGCACGATGAAAATTTCAGAGTCAAACAAAAATTTTAATTTCCAATCTTTATACCTTATTCGCTAGTTAATCTTCCAGTTATAAAAATGGTCCAATTAAATATTTTCCAATTATTCGTGCCCATACGTTAGCGTTAAATTGATGTTGGTGCCTTGATTGGCATTGTGAAAATTCAATACACCTCTCATGAATTGAGCTTCATCAGCAAATAACATCGAATATAGAAAATTCTGAATAACAACACAAATCTCCAATAACCATGTTCGGAGAGGTCATTTATGTAAAAAATTTATAGCGAATAAGTCTTCCATACTTCCACCCGTAAGAATACATACTTTCTGTTTGTTATCAGATTCTGCGCAACTGCCTAATTATTTCATTAATACTTTGTACAGTATAATACTTTATACAGTATTTCTTTGATTGTTTGTTTCTTAGACCTTAGATTTTGTTGCCATAATGGAAGATCTCGAACAAAAAACGAAAATATATTCTTAGTACTCACCATCTCTGTTGAGGTATCGCTAATATCCTCCACCGATGATTGTGAAGATGACTCCACTTCGAATAATGTGGTCTTGACCTGTCCCTGTATATTTTTCTCACGATATAATTTACGTGTGCACCTTTTCTAAAAATTAATTGAAAATGATTCGCTCGTTTCCAATAACACTTTCCAAAAAACATTCGCGTATCCTTAGCTCCATTTTCAATCGCGAGAAGCTTTGCTACACCGTAAACGCATCATCTTTAAAAACACACTCACGAATTTACAGAAATCAGTAACACACCGTAGGAGAGCTTCGAGAAGACTGAGGTGACTTTGGTCGTACTCGGTAATACATAGGGATTACGATTTCAGGCAAAAGTTTTGGTGTGATGAGGTCACAACAACAGTCGAGTTGTTATTTCTATGCCGATGATTCTAGGAAAACGAGAGGTCGGTGAAACGAGTACAGAATGTATACAAAGTCGACAGGTACGGTTCTTGTTTAGATTAATGTAAGCTACGAGACCTGCCGATTTCAATTTCGTTCTAAACCTGCTTGAAAAAATATAACGCGCGAGCGGCACGGTCGGTGGTGGGTCAGTTACCTGAAACGCAACGCGCTGCAACCTTTAACAACTCATCGAGATGTTAATTATGAAACGTCCACTCTAGAAATTACATATTTTGTACAGAAAGCTTCAAAGGGCCGGAGAATATTTTTTCGGGATTTTTAACCAATCCACTTCGATGCAAAATTTTCAAAAATAGTTTGCATACTAATTTACTTGTAATTTTCACGTTGCAAAAAACGACTGAATGGCGCGAAAAAAATTTATTTCGACAGCGCGATCGAAAAGAACAAAAAATACAAAGGAACTCGACACGGTTGATAATTTCGAATACAGATATTTATCTGTTCGGCCTAATTTCACGAAAATGCGCAAAAATTGAACAATTGGACGTCCTGTATTTTTGAAACGAATTAAAAATCGATCAAATTACAACTTGTATTTCTTTCGATTTCACGTGTATTACAGTATATCTCTATTTTATTAAAATTTCTAACTTCGATTGCGAAAAGCGATCGGTGAGACTTGAAATGATCCAACTGGTGGTAGTGAACATAGGTAATAGAGGTATCTCGTATCATTGGGTCTCCTTGTCATTGAATTGGTTAACTCGACCATTGCAGAAATGTTCAATCTACTGCATTCACCAACGATGTCGCGATATTGGCATGCGTAGCTCTAGAGAAACCACGAAATATACCCCGAATAGGATGATGATCTACACCTTGATACCGGCGTTATCCGTACGGTAGCGCGACAGGATGCCTTGTCGGTAATACAGGGACTACATTAGTGAGCAATGTAGTTTGCAAATCATATTTTGCAACACCGATTAATATTTGATAAATAGTGTACATCTACTCGTTTGAGTGTACACTTTCATAAATTTCCCAATCTACCAGTATATAATATAACTAACATTAGAAACGACTTCGTAACCTAAAAGCAACAAGAGAATTCACTTAACGGTTCGTCTGGTAACTATTTATTTACCGCAAAAGCCATAATGAAAACGGATGTCCTCGAGTTTATTACGAGAGTGAATTTAAAATAATAGACAATCTGCAATATTGAAGAAATATACTTATGATTCGCACGTGGAAACATTGTTCCACACTGTAGTTAAATTTACGACCATAACCTTACCAAATCACCGATTATTATTTGATAAGATCCTGGAACGAACGAATTGCAAGAAATTATTTTCACGAAACGTTTCACCTTTGAAAAATTCCATCGATCAATTTTATCTTCGTTCGCTCGCGTTACTTATATACGTACGCGAGCGCCAGCGAGCCTCGAAACCTGTACACGATACAAAAGTTTAGTCGGTTCGAAGTGAGGATGTATCTCCAAAACGATGATACGTTGATCAACTGTTCGATGTTGGGTCTCGTGTAAGCCGAGACCATGAACTGTAATTTATTCGGGTATACTCGTATCCGTTTGTTCGGAGGAAGCGTTGACGCGTACGATGATAGTATCCTGGGCTTGTATGGGTGATCCTGGGTACGGTAAAGTTTCCGTTTTCCGTATAAATAGGCTGCGGTGTCTCACTCGCGGCGCAGACTCCAGTGTAGCCTGGACACAGTGCAGGCGTTAAAGCGGTATCAGTAATTAGCAGCGAGTTGGCAAACAACTAGGCCAGGAGCTCTTGCTTCCGAGACATGCACACGCAGCCATACTCGTAACGACGCTATAGTCGGGAGAGAATCAACTGGGTCGCCCAAGGCCATTCACGGCTTATTCTCACTATACCCATTGGCTAACCCATCGCATATCGCCCCACTCCTCCTGACTGAAGGTATAGTTGGCGGTACAAATGTAGCGATCTTCTTGATCATCCGTTGTATGAATTTTATTTTTTTTTTTTCAAGAATTATCAACGAAAATGTATCATCGATCTGACCAAAATGGTGGTACCAAAATTAAGTATCGTAAGAGGTAAGCAATAAATATCGACTTGCATTGGAGCTACAAAGTTAACGGGGAAGTATACTTAACGTATAGAAAAGTTTAGGATAACTATGAACACCTAGGTATGAATCAGGATCGAAAATGTGTAACTAATACAACCTTGTGAATCCAATCGAATAAAATTATTTCGAAATTTTGTCCGTTGTATATGTACCGAATCAGTCACAGGGCCCCGTATGCTACTGTGCTATGAGACGCCCGGGTCCTTGAAGTTCTAGCGCTCGGAAACAATCTCTCCGGATCGACCCTGAACTGTTGGCACCCTGCAGTCAAGGGCACTAGCGTCTTGGCACCCCGCAGTTTATACGAGATCCCTATATTTGTTCTACCAGGTATATAAGCTTTCCGTCTCTCAAACAGAGAACCGAGCCGCTGAGTATGGCGCGAAGGTACGAATTGCGCATGGCGTGAGCCACAGTTGGGAAAGTGCTCTTGAGCAGCCAATTAATTTCGCTCAGACTATAGGAAACTTTGAGAACTGTCCTCGCGGCTCGATTGTAACGTCGTTCACGGCGACATTTGACGCTTCGGTCTCGAATAAACGCATTCGAAAACGACCCTCGTTAGTACCGACTGTACCAGCTACCCGCTTTCGTGTCGTTCGAGCTAGTTCGCGAAGGAAAGTTACGAGTAATTGTCCATGTAGCAAGAAATTTGCGGAACAGTCGTACTTTTGCGCATATTGTCGATGGCAGTCGCTGGTAGTGTCATTGACCGACTACACTCCACGAGAGTTAAGATTCAAAAGAGAATTTTGTCACGTGTAATTTAAATCAATGTACATCTGTGAGGTACAATGATCGCCAACGAGTCGAAGACAATTCACAATCAATCGTGAACGCTTGAACCTGTTAAAAAAAATTGTTCCGGTACGTACCCTCACGGGGGAAACCTCTTATGGTTTCTTCGATGCAACAAAGCATTTCAAATACCTTCTCAGCGTTCGGTAACTCTTCCACGTGATTTAGAAAAAATTGCAATAATACGCTTTTAATGATCCCTCGGGCAAGATGATAAGAGTTCGTTAAATTGCAAGAAGGAAAGAAAATTCGATCGGTTGCGTCGTTTGGTGAAAAAAACTAAATTCGTGAAACGATGCGGCAACCTTGAACGAACGTGTTCCTGTTGCTTCGTTCGGATTGCACGCTTCGGTATCGAACAGTCCCGCGTTTTCGAATAGTTCCGTTATCCCCTGTAAGAAGATTCAGCGCGACACTTCGGCTAAATACTTGAATGGAAAGTCGCGTGTAACAGTGAAACGTGGGTGTCGCCACTACGGGGAATAACTCAAGTACCCCGTGAGTGAAAAATTCATCGACGATCTGCAAGATTAAATTGGCGACGGGACCCGAAGCGGACGCACCGATAGGCGCCAAATGAAACTTTAAAGCGTTCACCGCAACGCTTCCACGTGCAAAGGTCCCTCGGCTCTGTTGGGTAGGCCACTCCGTTTCCGACGTCTCATGTATGATAGATGATCGTCCAGCCTTGATCACCGTCACCCTCGCAGTCTCGATGCATATTTAATCCCGATGTGACCCCGTCCAGGCTGTTCTCCGCTCGCGGTGCACCTTCACCTACGCACCCATCGTCCTACGACTGCCGAGCATTTGTCCGCTTGCTCGCGCGGAGCCGGAGCTTTCCCGTATAATACACGTGTAGACGAGCGCGACACCCGCCGCGACGTCTTTGTGCTTTCGAAAGCTTGCCCCGAGGCTTTTTCCGAAAGAGGGGCGGCTCTATGAAATATCGTATTCATCGTTACACCGACCTTCGCTTCCTCCACCGGTCCCCGCGTCACCCTGCTACCCCAGCTGAGCCACCCACTGCTTCTCCGTTTCACCCCTGAGACACGGGGGTGGGGGGTGGTCGGGTATGTATAAAGGTAAAGTACAACAGACGCGACAGGGTACACGACGACTAGCGAGGAATGAAAATCGATCGCGAGTGCTACTCGGATAGAGGCCCTGTATCATCCGATGCCACCGTGTAGTTTGCCGAGGACCGAGGGAGAACGAACGTGAGGTAGTTACGTTTTGTGAACGTTGCGGCCACGAAGGTGTGTTGTACAGGGTGTACCGAATTATTTCACGCGTTTCCAGACAGGGACACCGCGGTTCAACGCTGCCGTCACGATTAACGAATCGTTGCTCGGGAATCGAGGATTCGTCTTGGCCTTGAAGTTCAACCGCTTGCTTCACGAATTCGGTTTCGGTAACGCGTCTCGTAATTAAGAGGGTTGCGACTCGTATTGGCATTTTGGTAGTTTGTTTAATCGTTCATAAACGATTCGTTTGTTTCTGCGAACAAGAACTTTCCTGGGTTACTGCTGGTATCTTCGGTAAATCGGTAATGATTTCTTTATTCATTTAGGTACGCATTTTAGTAACAATCGCGAGAAACAATTTAAATTATTCGCCGTCTGTAACAAGTTATAGTATTTACGAGCTGCCACGCATTATCGCTAAAAGTGCTACGTTGGACTTGAAACGAGTTAGCAAAAAGTAAAGTATAATTTTTTGAAATTACGTTGTTAGAGAGATTAAATATTATTTCCTTGAGTCGCTTCTCGCGGCATTTCTTATCGCGCGGAAAATTTAAAAATATTCTGAAAAACAAATTCAATCGTATCGTCGGTCGAACGAATTTAAAATTTAAACACTACCGTTATGCTTAGCTACGAGCTTTTTCTCGATTTCTCTCGCCACGGTCCTCTTTCAAACTTTTTGAATTTATCGATCCAAGTCTTGTGTCTGCTGCGCTTCGCGTTCTCGTCTCTCACTCCCTGCATTTTAACATCCCATAATCATTAATAACCACTTTATCAACTCCACATCATCCTCCTCTGGAGTACCAAGCTCGGTGGAGAAGTACTTAGCGCTTCTAACTTCCTCATTTTAAATTTGAACCCATGACTCTCAATAATATTCTTACAGTCCTTAAAACAACCAATCCAACTAACTTCATCTGGCCTCCCTGACATTTTCTGCTTTTGAGTGGCTTTATTCCGATCAATTCCAAACATTTCTGAAGAGAGCTGCTCCTATTCTGAAGCAGTTCTACAAACTCTCTTCATTTTTCGAATATCGTATTTTCACGTGTTCGACTTGCATTGTACGTGTTGCACAGTATCGTTGTTATTTGAACATACCGTAAAAAAAAGTTTTAAAATAACTCGTTATAAAATTGTTTCCATGCAAATTACAATAAAATAAATTACAATGTTAACCAGATCCCTGAGCAGTTTTATTCGCTTATCGATCTAACTAAATCGTCGAATTAAATCACCCGACCTAGAAATAATCCAGACTTGACGTTCGTTGGAAGAAGCAAAGATAAAACTTATCGAAAGCGCTACGGTATTGTCGTAAGAGATTCGAATAATTTTTCTGTAAAATGAAAACTACATCCATAACGTAGATATACGAAACGGGAATATACGTGCATGTTGTCCCCGACAGTTTGAGAAAAAATATTTTGGAACACTTTGTATTGACCGTCCATTATAAATATTGCAGATGTCTAAAAATTTAATGGTATCCAAACACGACATTTCCGTTTCAAAGGATTCCACACGTTTTCGATACACGTTACGTTGTATATACACCACACCAAGATTCTTCACTGTGATTAATATCGCATACACGTGACAGTAATGATTTTTTATTTTACGTCTGTACAAACAAATTAATTATAGACTATAAACACGCGTCACGTATAATTAACTCGAGTACCCTCGTGATACCGAAAGATCTTTTGCTCTCTTTCTTGAAAAGGTAAACTAAAAGCATATAGGTAAATTTCATTAGACGCAAGCCTAGACCGTAAATTAGATAATTATCGATAATTATCGATAATTACGTAAACCGTAAATTAGATAATTATCCAGTTCCGTGTCACGCTTCCTCGTATCGGCTAGACAAGATGTCTACAATTTCGCGATAATACGTTTATACTAAGATCGATACACAAATCCCAGATTCTGTGTACAGTACGCGCGCGAAAAAATTATATCTGGAGTTGAACGATGAATCTCGTTCGCTGAGCCATCTCAGGTGCACACGAGACAACCGTAAAGACAAATCCTCCAGGATTTACCCTTCGAAGAATGCAACCTGCCGTAACTCCAGATGCAATCTTCTCGCGCACGTGCTGTACATTACAAGCCCAATGACAGATTATTCAGAATACTCGAGTAATCTGCTTGCGTAAGACATTGTATCTGTACATCTTCCCGAACGTAGGCTACGTTAAACCGGATCACTGTAAACAACGCAGGATCGTCGAATCGAATAACTCTAGAAAACGTGCAAAGATGAACATCTTTCCAACTAGTAACGCCCGGTTCATCCTACCCGTCGTGAAATATCAATCGTTCGACATTTAGCTGCAGAGCGACGAGGTACTTAGATCGCGCCTCGACGACGTATAAAATGGTATCTCGGCACCTAAACGCGCCCCCCGGGTCGGAATACGTCCCCGCGAGTTGCTCGCTATCTCTGGCGAACGATTTCAAAGTCGAATAAACGAAGACGCGGAACGCCGGCGCAACTGTAATGCCCGCTAAAGGGGACGAGGGAGCCCGAAGCTGGCACGGCCAACTCCGCGACTTCCGTTGGTACCGTTCGGAATAATTGATAGAATTAATTGTATTCTTAGCGAGTTAGCCATTCGTCGGCTCGACGGTGAATCCATTAAGAAATGGAAAAGCCTTGGGTGCAACGATTACCACTGCGACCAGGGTGATAAAGAGAGAGACAAGAAAGGGAAACGAGCAAGAAAAGACAGAGAACGGGAGAATAAAGAGCAGAAGTGGCAGGCACACTGCCAGCCAACCAGCCATCCAGGAGGCCCAATCTTTTTTAAACGCCCCGCTCATTCATCGCGGCCAGACAGTCTCACGATTATAAAGCGCAAATCCTTTTATTCTCCGTTTCGTTCCGCCTCTGCTCTTAGTTTTTTGTCACCAGCTTCCCATCACTTCCTCTGGTCAACTCCCTCCTCTACTTTCTATTCCGCCCCTTCTGTTCTTCTTCCACCTCCGATATTGTTCCCAGTCGCGAAGGCTATTTTATTATCTAATTACTCTCGTATGCTTGGCAAAAGCACCGCCGTTGAACCCGACCCCGGCAAAATGTTGCCGACTTAATTAGTAGTCCGTCGACAGATTCTAACGCCGCCTATACACCGACCACGGTGCGAGAAACTAACGGGACGAGGTCTCGGTTGCACTCGATGCACGATCGTAAACGATCACTCGTATTTTTCGTTTCTCAACGTACCTACACACGTGGGATCAAATTTAAGACACCTTTTGGGTTTACCAGTTACCGCAAGATCTTCCATCCTGATGAAGATATCCCAACGTACAGGGTCTTACATAGTTACAAATTGAAAGGGAGCGACTGCGCGAAAAATTAAGTCGAAAATGTAGAGGGATGTTTTTGAACGAATCAAATATTTGTACGATCTTGCTCTTGTAATACACAGTGCGTATCGGTTGAGCCACGAGAAGCTCGACACTTTTCGCTAAAGTGTGAATTAATAAAAATTTCCTTAATACTTGTACACAACGATTGGACATCTTTTCAAAGTATGTACACTCGTATTTAAACGAACTTTTGCGATTTACTTGAAAGAAGGAAAAGTTCGTTCGAAAGTTTCCTCGTTTCACAATAATTCAAAGCGTTTTATTTATTTCCTCCCTCTGGAAGGACATTTTTCGAAATTTTGAAATACTATTTTCTATTTCGTCTCTTTTTCTATTGACGAAATGTCAGATCTCTCGTTCTTGTTTCTCGTTTGAAACTTGTACGCGCGGATGGGAAGGAGCTGCGAGTAGGGGAAGAGGATGCTTTATATATCATTAGAGATTCAGCGTATTTCGTCTACCCATTATTCATTGTGGTTAACTTTCCTTTGTTCTTCTATTATGTACTTTCTACGCCAGGAGTCCACGGGTATACCAACTGCTTTTTTGCCCATTCCCGAAGCCTTCTTAATGCGTACATATGTATACATACGACCGTTGGTTACCAAGGGTAAAGTATCGTTTATTGAATCGAGCCCTTAAGTCCACGACTTTTTCCCGCAACAAAAAGCCCTTCACTGGCGGCTGCACCGAGGGACGATATGAAATTCATCGAGAACGATTTTACGATTGCCTTTGACGCTGCGGAAATGTTTCCAAGCACTGTATTCGAACCAGTTAACCGTAATCAAGTTCCCGCTACCACGAGAAAGAACAAGGGAAGTTTCTGTTCCATTTTCTATTTTCTTTTTCATTTTTTTTATTTTTTATTTTTTATTTTTTTTTTTTCATTTAACCGCTGTGTCACGCACGTGTAACGGAACAGATACGTAAACACAAATAAAACAAAGAGTACGGTAGTGCGTAATAGAGGGTGGGCAGTTAAAATCCTGTTATAAAAACATAACCTCGGAAACGTTCTCAAAGTAAACAAATAAACAACGACGATGGAATTAAATATTTACGAGAGTGTTTGATATATGAAAATAAAAAAAAAAACCCCGAACGATACGTCAATGACGATTGTTGAATTTTATCGCCCGATAATAACTGTAACCAAATTCCCACATTTATTCGTCTATTTTTACAAAGATATCGTTCGTCCAGTAGGTCGATAATTGTAATGTCTCGATACCTTAGATATTTAAAAATAATAGTAGAAAAGTGTAATGGGAGACGGTAGTATAGCATATCTGTTTGTCATTTTTTATTGTCGCGATACAACACACTCAGGAATCGGTTCAGTTCTTGTATCATTAATGCTATACTTTGACAAATTTTGGCAGTGACTCTTTGTGTAACGACCAAAATTACGATTAAACTATTAATTTTCGTATATCCGATAAAGTTCCGTTGGAATTCGAATTGCTCGCTGCTCAAAAATTGCCGCGAATATAATTTCAATACCGAGATCGTTGTCGAAGGGTTTCGAAAAGAGCGAGCGGGAAACAGAACGGTCGAGAGGAGAGAAAGTGTGAAGAACTATAAGCGAGGGATGAACCAGAGGTTGATTGCAGCGACCTCTTCCTCGTCGCGGTGAAAGTAAACTTTTAAACATTATTTCACTTCTCTCCGACTGTATTATTATGATGTATTTTTTTGGAGAATATTACTACGGTTACGTAAGTCGATCGAACGACATTTCAACTGTGTCCACTCGGTAAAAATTCTGTAACGAATGGTATTAAATATGCATCGTGTCTGAAAACAAAACGCAATTCCGCTTCACGCGTACACGTATTCCTCGTCGAGTTCCAAATGTCACCGCATCAATACGCTTTGCACGTGGCATTATCAATCCTCTGTCTCTCTCCGTCTCTCTCTCTCTTTCTCTCCCACGAGTGGGCTACTTCCATGGATCATGGTTGCACAGCAGACGTGGTCCATTTGTTATTTACCGCGAGCACGGGTTTGCACGACACGCAACGCTACCTTAGCCTCGACGAACAATGGAAGTTGCCAGCGATCGAGGGAAACAATCGTGGTTGCACGTACACGCGCGTGATCGCGATCGTGTGTCAAAATTAGGCGCCCGGTTAAGACCGATAAATCAGTTTTGCGTTCACGTTCGTTTCTTACACCCGTTACATTGACGTGATTACAATATCGGGCAACGATCCTTTTCTCGAACTCGCGTGCGTGCCACCTATTGCGATCGAATATCCAGTCGGCAACGAATTATGCATCGCGATCGTTTTCGGGGATTCTTAATTGCGAATTCCACGATCCATAGATGCACGGAACATTCGTGTCGTCGTTGATTCGAAAGTAATGGAATATTTCTTTCGGTGATAGCTGTCACGATCTTCTACGTGGAAACGATCGGAAAATGATCGATGATACATCCTTGCGGTACTATATATTAATAATTTTAACGGAACAACGGCCGAATACTCGCAACGGAACTTACGACAGGACTAGATATGCAGAGACAGCGTACAGCGATTGAATTTCATCTTTCTTGGAAATTGTCGTTGACTTGGTTCAGAGTCTGTATCAACTTCTCATGGAATACTGTACATTCTTTTATCTCTTCTGAAGATATAAAATAACAGATCTTCCGTTTCCTTTCAAGAATGAATACCAACTCGGTCCGAGCGAAGTGCAATTTTCTGTTCCAGTTATATCGCTCTCTTATTTACTCGTACTCGTCAAAAGTTGCTGAAAAAAATGTGCTACTGAACTTCCTTCCGGGAATAAATTGAAACATACGTAACACTGATATTTATTTGCAGAGGAAGTGACTCAAAAGACGTATAATTCCCAAAATAAAATCGATAATCCATCGAAGTGTACAACGTGGGTCAAAAGAATTTCGAGGTTCTATAAGAGTACTCGTGTGCTTCTCGTTACATCCGATCGAAACGGTGGAAACTTTGAAAATTTCTCGTAGAAAATGAATAAATATTTTCAAAGGCACGGAATTGGTCGCAACTTGGAAAATCCTTGTAACGCAACTTCGAATGCCCTATTCGTTCTCACGGTACTTTCCATACGTTAGGAACCATATTTGCATTTGGAGCGTAAGTGGCTCTGTTTTCCTACTTCGCTTGATCGTTTTTTTATTCATTATGCTCCTTCCAGCTCTCCATTTGTAACGGTACTACTGGAACGGAAACTTCGTGCAATCATTTACCACCGTACAAACGTTTCCCACAAATAAGCCAAAGTAGTAGTTTTAAAATAACAACACTTCCTTCCTCTGTTACAATCTTTCCAGATTGTATCTACCCTATCCCATTCTCGAAATATACGTACGATTAATTCACATGAATTTAAAATTCGAGTCGACTGACGCGTATACTCGTACTATTTCAATGGTTGTCACGACCGAGGAGAAGGTGGACGATGAAAGAGGTGAAAAGTTTTTGGTTAGAAATTGGGTTAGAGAGGAGGTGTGAATTTCGGTAGCTGTGGTAGGTATGGCATTAATGAACATCCAGTTCAAAGGGAACACGGAGATGAATTGAGGGAGCCGTGTAACGAGAATACCACGTACGGGGTTAAAGCCAGGACTATACACAGGGTGTACAATTTTAATTGATAGACGCGGCTATCGTTAAAAATAACGCGCGGTAGCAACAAAGTTGCGATCGTATACCGAACGCATGTAACTGTTGTTCTTACGATAAATCAGTATCCTGCGAGTTTACCGAAGTAGAATGTTGCACGCGCGTTACAACAATGTGTTACCTGTACGCGTGTTATAACAGTTCGTTATCTACACGTGTGTTGTAACAATGCGTTGATCGCAGCTGCGTTGTAATAATTTGTTAATTACTCGCCTATCGTAACTACTAATGATCCATCGTCGGGAGAAAACTCACGAAGTGTACAGCTCTCCGAGAATCTCAATTTGTAACGTCGACAACAGCAAAATAATTAATCAAGCGAGGTTTTCGTAACTACTTTGCCTAACTACTTTTCTATTTGTTACAGTTACCGGAGATTCGTTTCCGTGTTTCGGTGCGTAACGTACGTTTCGTTTATCGTCACCGCGCGTTATTTACGTTTGCACAGCGTACCAAAATGTTGCAATATTTCTAACAAATGCGATCGGTTAAGACTGTTGACTCGTGCTGCGGTATTGTTGCTGGAAATTCAGTGGGTGTTGCGGAGCTAACGAGTGTTGGAGGTGGGAGAAAATTTATGACTTCAAAGCCTGTAAACTGCCTCGAGTGGAACCTGAACTGGGACTATTGTTACGTGTTTTCACCGGATGTCGCTTTGAGGATCAAGCGTCTAGCCACCAAGTGCCTGGAACATATTTGCCAGGGGCCTGCGAACCCCGTTTCGAATTACGTTTTAACACAGATGAAGGGAAGACAACTATGGTTTTATATTATATTTTCGTCAAGGTCGTCCAGAATCCTAAAAATACCGATGAAATTTGTTGCAACTCGAATTACAGCCAAGTCTCCTATAGTGTCCCCTTCTTATCCCCAGGTTCTTTGGTATATCGAAAGGTATTCGAATATTTAGAGGTCTTCGCATTCGTTCGGAGTGTTATGTTACGGTGTTTCGTTTCAAATATGCTTGTCGAACCCGTCAATGGAGCTTATCTAACAGACCCTATCTCAATCGTGACTCCGTTAATCGTTTGTTGCACAGTTTCCAATTACTCGATGATTTATCAATACATAATTACTTCGAACAGATTGCACAAACGATTAATAACGGCGTGCCTAAAGCAGGATCCGCCAGATAAACCTTACCGATGGATCCAATAGCAGATCCGAGATAAAACGCAGTAATATTGGTCTTTGTAGCACAACTATTATTTATTACACAAAACAAAGTGTTTCTTTAATATACTAGGGATCTCTGGATAGGTGTGGAAACCTCTGAAAGGTAATTGACGGGTCTCTTTCTATCTCTGAGAGATCGTGGGGATAACTGTGGGTCATTTTGCGAGGCATTGTAATTTGGATACTTTTCTTTTGGTTTAAATTTGAGATTCCTCTAAAGATGGGGTTCGCGTCAAATGGTCTAGCTAGGTCAGTCTGTGATAAAGTTATACCCTATCATCCTTGTCCCCTCGTCAATTACGATACGTATCAATTCCCGAGAATTGAAGTAGCAAATAGGTACACGTAATAAGTGGTCATTGCACCATTGGTCGACTGTACTTGTTGATATTTCTTCCGATGTAGATATAGTTGAAAATCAATAATCGTATATCTCGATAAGTTTCGAACTATTTGCAATCGTTTCTTGCATACGAAAAGATTGCAGGCAAGCACATTCGATACATTCGTGGCCGTATAACGTAATAAAATTTATCGCGCGGTGAAAAGATCGTTAACACACAGTGAAACATTTTATTAGCACTTCGTTCGGCATCAAAGCCATTAATGGTCGTCGACCGTTTCCATAGTCCCTTGCGCCGATTGACTGGAACGAATTGTTCTCGAAAAACATTGTAAATTGTGACCAACGGGGGGGTTACCAATAATTGTTTCTCGTTACGCGCTTAAATATTTGAAATTGCGTCGTTTTTGAAATACAAATTTTAAAATACATTCGTTGCGTAGAAATAATTTTTTAAAAAGTTCCCAGTGATGCAAATTTTAACCATGAAATTACCACCAAAATAGATATTCTTTTCAACAAAAAATATAACTTCTAATTTCATTTTTAAGAATTTTTGTACGTAAAAGTTAATATTTCTTTCGATCTCTGTGCTGTTTATTCTTATTTAAATTTAATTTTACGAAAGTACTGCACACGAAAGAGAAAATTTTTAATTCTAATTTCGCCCTATAGAAAAATTAAGAATTTTAAAAACTTTTACCGAAACCATCGGTTAATGTATACGTTTATGAATTTTGTTATTGTCACCAACTTTTTCTCGAAACAATTTTAAAAGTAATAAGCACATTAGAAGTTACCAGGTCGTATAAACTGTTCTGCGTTATGCATCGTATCGAGTGCATCTTATGTCTGACTATTGGCACACCACTGTCACTTGCGCTCTGTTCCTCTCCATTCGCTTGCACTTTGGTCACGCTGAAAGTAACATCCAGCTGTATTCTCGCGTAATTTCTAACGCGTGCATTACTTTCAAAATTAATTCACATAAGCACATTGTATAAATGAATAAAAAGCTAGAGAAAGCTAGAATAAGGGACAAAACATTCGCGATAGATGGAAAAGGGACTAACGAATAAACCATGAGGGCTGGTACGAAATCGCGTGAGTAAAGATAGCATTACGGGTTAAGTGCATAGGGTGCTCCACGTGTCGTGTTCATAAATCTGCGTTAAGATAATTAAACGAATTAGGAGTTGCGACCTCGTATCTCTCAGCCACCCTTTGCACGAGTATTTCGTAAGTTCCGTACTAATATTTTGGGTCTCACCTGAAAATTCGTTGCAACTTGCCATTTTGTGCACTGGTAGATTATACATAACTTTCAACGTATCTCGTGTGAAAAATTAACGAAACTTTTCGATATACTCCCTGTGATACGTAAATAATTATTCGTAAATTCTTTTTCTTCTTCTTGAAATTTCATAAATTACAAGTTCATGATGCAATATTCATTTTCGACCCAAAGAAGGCGATTAATACAGATCGTTGTTTTGTTTCGAATAAATTTTCTATTTTTGCCTTGAAATCTATTTCCTTACACTCACGTGTGAAAAGTTTCAGAAACGTTTACACGATTCGAATTATGGAGAATTTAAATTTAACGCGATGGTCGTCATGAGCATTCGCTCAGTCCGATGGTACTAAACTCCGTTTACGATAAAACAGCTCGAAAAGTTCGCGTTACGGGCGTGCATTCAATGCAAAACGATGTTTCGAGAGGAAATGAACGATTCCACATGGACTACTATTCCGATGCGTGGACAAAGTTGATTGCGAATCCACAGTTAAAGCGGAACATTGTAATTCGTGACGATCACGCTTTTTACGAGCCCGCCACGCTGTACACGAATAATGGAATTGTAATGGCACGAAATTGCGGAATAATTAAAAGTAAAGTGGCCGAAACTTTTATCTTCAAATGGTTTCGTAATTATTTTATGGAAGGGTTGTTTTCTTTTTGTCCCACCCTTTCGGGTGATTTTACTTCCTTTCTTTTCCGCCGTATTATGTTGTTAGTGGCTCTTATTATTGCACAGGATGGATATGCAACATGGATGTGATTTCTTCATTATAATTTCAGATTAGCAGTGCTTGTACGCTTTGATCTGGAAAGCTATACGTTGTAATTAGAGCGTGAATGACTCGACGTTTCTTGTTCTTGTTTCAGTGTTTCAATGATGTACGATACTTATACACTGTAGCATTTACGGTGGTTGTAAAAAGTTGAAAATTTAACAAAATTTCTGTATTAGCTCTTTTCTGCTTTTGCATAAAATCTCTTTTGTTAATTCCACTTGAATCTTCCAACCAATTATAATAATCCCTACTTCTATCCCATCAATTTTTCTTTATGCAACGAAAATGGAAGAATCGTCGATGTTTTTATTTGTTGTTCGAATCTTTTTAAAAAAATTGACCTACGTATAATTCACAACAATTGCAATAAATTCGTGTTTGAACTCATTTTAATCGAGCAAATATTTTAATTTTGAAAATTCATTTAACCCGTCGTGTTCTTCGCAAAAAAAAAAAAATTGCAAAACGGTTTCCTCTGCCGTCGCTCCCTTACGATATTCATTTACAAAAGAAACGTTAAGCAGTGATAATACGAACACCCCGTATAATCCCACGAAGTGGAAGAGGAATCACCGGAAGTGGAGTGAGGTCGTTGCCGAATTACTAGAGTTATTTTTGCCGGTGACGGAGCGATTTGCATTTAAACAAGCCCGTCGTGTCCTATGGGATTTGTCGAGGCTACTGGTAATGGGGTTATCGCTGTCCCGTCTGTTGTCATCTCGACACCAAAGCAGGGATCGATTTACCAAGTATCGACTTTACTGCGGTTTTACTGTCTTCTTCGAATCGTTTGCCTCGCCACCCGATGACCTCTTAATTTATGTATTCGTGTAGACGTCGAGCAAGAACTCGTCGTCTTCTTACGCATTTTTATTGGGCTATTATTCCACCATAATCCAAATCCATCGGCAGACCGTTGGCAGTATACCAGTCACCGTGCTGGATAAAAGGCCTGGCGTTTCCTGGAAGCACGAAGGATACCAGGAAGGGGGCTATTTGCATAGATCAATAGCTTTCATCGCGGTGTGCTCTCGTGAAGAATTAGCGTCATGACTGGGGCACTTTCCAGACGATCCATTGTCGTAAAACATTATACCGTAGATTATTTTTATTTCGTTTCTTTCTCGTTAATATTTGCGCGTCGTGACGCGATTTCCGATTGAGAAAATAACGATCGATTTGCAATATTAGAGAAAATACGAGTTTCAATAACCCGATACGTATTGAATCCTGTATTGGGTGAATGCCGACGATATATTCGTTGAACTCGTTCATGAAAAAATATCGACAAATATAAAATTCAACGATGTACAAATTTATGTACAAGTAGCGTTGGATACGTTAAAGTTTACAAAATTAATAGAATTATGTTAATAGTTTGTTGGTCTTCCATTTTGAACGCGAATAGTCCTGTAACAGAGTACTTGGCCCGCTGTGATTTTTCATGTCGTATTATTTCGGTGTACATAGATTCGTGAGACTGGCTGTACATCAAGAACTTAAATCAGTCTTCACAATTTATAGGGTACTTAGGTAGAATATTATCCAAGATGTCTGCAAAGGAAGTTTACGTCTTGACTAGACCCAAATACTTCCCTCGTAAAGTATAATGCGTACATATATCATAACGCTTGACCAACTAGACTCGCAATCTAAAGTCTTGACTGTGCATTTAGTCTGCTCTGGTATCGCTCACGACAGGTCTAATTTCAACAATTTGGAATGTAAATATCCTCAGACCAGCAACTTTTTTCACCAATATGAATAGTATAATAATATATGCTCAAGCGGCAAAGTTCGGTCGAACAGTTTAAGAACATCTTGTATAATTTCTGAACTGGTTATGCAAATAGGGACAGAGAAGTTTTCGGTCATAGAGCAACCGTTAGAAGTTGGAAATGCAAGACGGTAGACGTGACTTTGCTCCGGTTAATTATTATAATGACGCGTCGCGGACAATTTGTCCGTCGAATCCGCTACACGGAATAAACCATCGAATCCTGACACGTCGAACGTAATCTCGGGCTTGCGCGGTGTACCTTGTGACATATACGAGCAGCTAGAATTTCTCGTGAAAAAATAAATGGAAAATGTGGAATCGAATACTTTATATTTCTTAAGGAGTCGTAACCTTGGATGATATTTTTCTCTCAACAAACGAGTTGCAACGATAGCTTTTGTAACAAACATCGAAAGACTAACAAACACTGATTATACGTATCGTAAGATATTAGAAATAACAGAGAGCAAACTATGATCTTGCCAATGTTTATAATTACAAAGACAAAGAGAATTGTCTAAGAGAAGATCAAATCTCTGATTAATCCTCGCTAATGTACTCTTTGACGGTTCTTGGATAAGTTTCTCACAGTCCTCTTACTTGAAGACATTGATAACTTCCCTCCAGTAAAATCCACCAGAACAATACTCCTGTTCTTTAGGGAATGCAACAACGGGTGCGAGCTACGTGACTTAGACCCGCTAGCCACAGTCTAGCGTTCGCCCATGAGGGTGCATGGTTTATGTTGAAGCTCTATTCAGTCCCCTGACCAAGCCATAAATTCTCCGAAAGCGAAATAGCGGCTGGCTGTATGCCTTCGAAGCATCCTTAAAAAGACATTAACGCTGACACGGTGAACCTAATACGTTTCATATTCTCAGGAATCATCCTCTTGCGTGACAATCGAGCTTAAAATTAAGAGGTCCAACCGTTCGTTTATTCACGTCTCGGCTCTCGGGCACAAAGCTGCGCACTCACTGTACCCTGTTGCAGTTAACGTTTAGCATGATCCACGATGCACGGTGCATTCTCTTAATACGATACTCGTTGCACTCTTAACCCGATGTTTCTGCATTTATCATACGTAGCGTATTGTACCATAACCCATACGGTGTTTACTGTATCTACTGTACATAATATCTCATCCAGGCCAATAGTGTCTCGATGCTTACATTTATCGCACATAGTGTGTTATACACATCTCATAGGGTGCTTACTTTGTGTAGCATACGTAGTACCAGATCCAGACTTTGTACAGGTACGTTCGATTTCTTAAACCGTGCATCTGGACGCATACGTAATTTTAAGACAATGTTATCTCCCGAGGAGTGATTCCGTTGAAACATTTCACGGTTTTTGCTAACAGCAGCGCTAAAGGGTGTTCTAATTAGACACGCGCTTAATCCCTAAGCGCCTGGGTGATTTTTTCCGGGGAAATTACTAATCCACGACATTATTAACGACTCCTCCTATATTACAGTCGGATGACCACCGTCGAATGTACATATATAGAGGATGCTTTAATGAATAATCTAACGACTTCGTCGTAAGCACGTACGTACGTCCTGTCTATCCTAACCGAGTCGCCTACATAATCTGTTTTGCATATTTCGAGCTGCGTACGACGGGTCGATGTAAATGCGTGCGGTGCTCCGCCAAATGTTACATGAACCTGGCCGAATATTCACCGGAGGCCGCTAATTAAGTCAAAATATTCATCCATTTAAATACAGTTGCAGCCGAACGACGGTCAACTTAACGACGACGGGGAAAATGTGAATACGTCTTGAGGTTCGAGCACGGCTGAGTATTTTATGTTTCGTAAACAATGCGCGGTCATCAATTTTCATTCTATCCCCATTATTCGTCACTTATATCGATCAATGGATATAGGTAAAGACGTAGCGATGGAATCGTGATTGATTGACACGTAAATATTCATACAGGTACTTTCGAATCATTTCTTCGAAGAATCCATCTTTTTCGCATGGAAGTTGAGCATCTATTGTAAGAAGCTATAAAGAATGCTCCTGAGCGATGGTCATGCCTTCTCGTGATAAGAGATCTTGGTTAATCGTGAAATCATTTTTTTGCAAACATTCTCATCATTTTTATCCAGAAGCATTCCCTTCAACTTTCTCCAGTATACTCTTCTCGACGAGAAGAGAAGTATACAACACCAAACAAGATAAAACAACAATAGTGAGTGCGACTGTTCAATCATCCGGGTTAAAATTCGATCGGTTATCCGGGGATTACTATGTACGAAGGAATTGTACCAACCCTCCACTATTAAAAATTGAAGAAAAAAACTCTTTATTCGATACGAAATCGACCTCTAATGCAGATGAAATTTCTTGTTTAGAATAACTTGCTGAACACTTGGGCAAAGTTTGTCGAATACCTTCCCGACACCCTGTACGTTGTAAACGCAGAGCCTCGATACCTTCGATATCCGTATCCGAAACAAAAGTTGTTGTTTCAACACTGATCATTGAGTGATTCTGGCTCCTTCATATCTAGCACGACATTTTCCTTATTCTTCATTCGGAACCGGATTTGATTCCACTTGAATCACTGACTCTGACATTTCCGCACCGTCTCTAGGGGATTGGCCCAGTAACGTATACGTACATCCGCGCAATTCGCTGGGGAAATTCAGCCGTCTATTCCGACGGTGCGTAAACTTTTGCGAAGGATCTTCCATCTGTCGATTGGTCGGAGGGAAAGAGGAACCAGCGCGCTGGGTGACCCTATGGGACTCGACGGGGTGAACGAAATACCTATCAGAGAACGGTGGGGATTGCAAAATCAGCGGAACACTGGATTTACAATCGGAAAATGTGATTTGCAGCGAAACGGTTGTATCGCTGAAAGAATTTCAAACGCAAAACACAGATACCTCTCTAGATAAATTTTTTCTCAAAGTTCATCGTCGAACTTGAAATTTATTCGTTAAAAGTAAAAAATTTCCGACGAGTTGACTTTCAAAATGAACATCAAAAGTGAACCCACTTTTATGTCACCGTTCTCCCACATGAAAAGGATTTCTATCGTTGTATCGTAAACAATTCTTATCGATGAATCGATCAGTTTTTCCGATAGAAATGAGCCCGAACACGGCCCTATTCGAACTGTTTTTAATTTCGTGTTATTCGAATCGTTTGTGAAAAAAAGTTCAACCGTGTATCATTCAAAGTAGTCGGTTTGGAATATTTTAAACGAGATTACGAAAATGTAAGTTGGCAGTTCTTATTGCCGATTAACTAATCGCCGAGGTCGATTCGACGAACTTTGTCTTAGACGTAGATATACGTTTGATCAACTTTCGAAGCAAAGCTCTTAAGATAAAAATTGTTGAGAAAAGATAGTCAGCAAGACTGGATGAGAGGTGAGAGAATACTTACTTAGAAGTGTTTGCACCGTCTTGTGTATCTAATGGTTATATAGCGAGCACCGAATATTTTGGCTTCTCTGGACCACTGAGACGTAAATCCCGCTATAAAATATAGCTATTCTACTGCTCTGTCTCTCGTCTCTGTGGTCTATTTTATTGGCGAAACGAACATCTGCAGGAGAAGAGTGAGAAAATAAATACGCCCGTAAAAGAGGAAAACAGATGTATTTCATTGGCGATTCGAAAACAAAGATTGCACCATTGTGACACTTTTCTGTAAGATGCTCTGCGATGTCGTTCAGGACCACAGAAACGATTGAGCAGTTGAAACGAGAACAGAACAATGAAAACGATCGATCGGGACCTCGTCGTTCGGAAAAAAAAGAATTACAATCGATTACAAATTAAATTTCATCTCTGTATTACAATTTTTGTGTACCGTATATTTTTTATTCTCGATTTTCGACACACTCACTGTTCTCCGCAAGGGTAAATTTTCCATTTGATAGTTTCTTACACGTTGAGATCGAACTTCTAACACGTTACGTTTCGATCGTAGCATCCTCTAAAACGTACTCCCGAGGTTTCTCGTTCCGGATTGAAAGGTTGAATCGACCTCGATTTAATTTATAGCTCCATCGTCGCTGGTATTCCTCTGTTATACAATAATTTACACTTCTAACCTAAAGGAGACCGATTCGACCGCCAAACAGAAACTACACGACCTCGTGGTTTTCGATTTCCGAAAGTATTCGGGATGTTCGTGACTAGCACGCTATGGGACTTCAAACATGGTCTTCGAACGTGTATCTTAAGTCTGTGTTTACCCGAGCCAACCTCCCCGGACGGCAATTGGCGCAACGATTTCCACGGAAGTCCTGTCATGGAACAGCGTATCCGCGAAATCTACTTTCGTTTCCTTTCGAGTTCCTTGTCTTCGTCCCTTGCCTTTTTGGTGAGCGCGGCGTTTCGAAAACGACCCTCCAATATGTGTTGAATCGTCTAACGCGAGGATCTCGCCCAGCGTAACTCGTCGCGCAAAAGTTTCCGCGAGAAAGAGAAATTTAAAGTACGATCCGATTGTGCAGCTTCAACGTATCCAAAATCAATAAGAGCAACAATCGCGAAACAGTTCGACGATCGACGAATTAACACAATCGCGATGTCCGTTACGTTCCATTAAGCGGAGCTTTGCGCGAAGTTCGATATCTCCTCGAGGATAAATTATTTTCTTCCAAACGAAGACAAATTCAAACCAATATCGATTCGTAGCGATTACCGATATTTCGACGATGTTGAAATAATATATCGTGAGCAAATTTAATTACGAATATTGGCGATTTTAATGGCTTTTAAATATTTCAAAAAGTTACAAACTGAACGAAAAAATACGTACTCCCTGTTCTCGAAGAGGTTGGATTAATTGTAGATTAAGGACACTCGAGGTGATTGAAAACAGCGAGGTCGTTAGTGTTGCGAATAATTGCTCGAATTAATTCTCCAAACGGAATGAAACATATTTGGTAGAGAATGCTTCGTTCGTTGGATCGGTAACCTATTTTAAACATTACATATCGCGAGGTATTAACGGAGTGCACAAAATTCCAAATTTGCGGCATTTCGTGCAGCGGAGTTTCCCCGATCGTTCTTAATTATTTAGTAGGAAAAACGCAGCGAGGGGTCGTTAAGCGGTATACTTTTAAGGGCTGCATTTTCCCAAACGAAAATATGCCCCGAGCGAAGCCAGAATCCTTGACGGGGAAGACGAAAAAAGAAAAAAGCACTAGCAACGGAACGAAAAGAATGCGCGAATCGGGCAGGTTGGCGCGTAGGGGTATCGGGACGATTAAATACCGCGATAACCGGTGCCACGGGACGATATTTCCAAATTGTTGCCCCTTCTCGAAAAAGTGCGACGAAATACAAGAAATGGAAATGCATACGTATCCACGAGGTCCATGGAGAATCGATGGATCGCAAATAAATATTTCCCAAACACTACCACGTTGAACATCTCGATAAAGACAATACGTACTTTCGTCGAGCAATGCTCTAAGAGAGTTTGATTAACGAGTTTCGAGTTCCGGAGTTATGAAAATTCAATTGCTCGGCCAAGTTCCGTGTTCGGAGTTCGGAAGTTTCATTGTTCGAGCGGCACCGAGTCGTAAAATTTTCGCAAGTTTGCACGGTTCAACAAGTACCGAAAAATCAAATATTCAACGGTTCCGAAGCCAAGAAAATCGTTGAAACTTATATATACAAATTGAACGCGATCCGACGCGTTCGCTGCCCGGTCTCTCAGCGGGGCAACGAAAAGCACGCCGCTCCCGTGACCCGTATACGGGTCATGGACTCTGAACGTATTAACGATTTCAAACATCCAATTTAGATTTCCAACGGTTGCAACGTTAACTTTAAGTTTGCCCCACTTTCGTTTAAACTTATTATTTCCACCTCTCCGGGACGCGCGTTTAAAGAAACGAGTAACGTTCAAATTCTTCCGTACGCGGAACGCAAGAGTGAAAATTCTGCGAAACGAAAACGGAAAAGAAAGAAAGAAAGAAAAACAAATGTCGAGAAACTCACGACCGCGTGGAAATCTCGGAATATTAAAGACCTTTATTCGAATTTTACCTTCGCATGAGTTTACGGACGCTATTCGGAGTATTCTACCCGGGGAGAATGTACCGTTCCACCGTTCACAATCGCGTTTCTCAAGACGCGTATTATTAAAACGTAAAAATATTAGCGTTCGCGTGCTCGCGCGGTGCGCAAATCTGGCCGTGTATTCTTACAACGAATACCAAGACCGAGGGTACCGCGTAAGCTACAAGAAACCAAAGCAATTGAAGAAAGAACGCAGAAGGAGGGAAAGGCAGACGGAGAGAATAAAGAAGGGAAGGCCTTTACTTCGCAAACTAAATCTCCGAGGAGTTCAAAACACCAAGGCTATTCCACACACGTATCATCGCTCCCACCTGCAGCCCCTTTCGACCCTCTTCAACCCTGTTCACCCCTGTCTCTCAAACCCTCCGAAGAAGTAGCCGAAAGAGACGGAATGTGCTTTCCTTGGCCTTCGTGTAGATTCGTCCCTCTCGGTGGCAGGGTATCTCGTTTGGTCTTCCTTGTCGCGCTATCGCGTCTCAGACATGAAAACGGCTGGTCGGCTGGCGGCTCGAAACGTTTCGAGGCTTTCTAAAAGATGCACGTGTAGCCTCGTGTGTATAGTTGGCGGAACAAATATAGTGACGTACTCGAGGCACACTTGAGAAGTTTGTTAAACGATATCCTTGCCAGGTATTTACAATCCGACAAACGCGTTTTTCTCTACTGAAAAGCTCTCTGATGACTACCGAGCTGCGCTTAATGGATCTTGGTTAGAGCCACTTTTTCGACGCGGAACTTTGGTTTCGCACGAACACACTCTCCTTGAAAAATATTCACGACTTTGCGCGCGCGACGATCGCGCGAGGTTCCCCAACGATGAATTTTCCTTTCGCGTTCTCGAGAAATGAACGATATCGTCGAAGATCGTTGAGAACGCGCGCAATCGTAACAAACGATGACGAGAAATGGAACGTTACGGCCGACGAAAGATTTGTAACGGACCGAGTATTGGAACGGCTCCCTACATGCGAGAATCATTACGAACGCCTAATCGCGTCTGGGGTAGGGTTGCTAGATTGCTTTACCAATGAGACCATCGATAACTTACGACGAAACGTCGTTTGGGAAACGAATTGTTTCCAACGCTCGGGAATACCGAATTTCTAACTTCACTTTACGAGGAGACTAACAATTATTTCGATCGGGTCGATTGTGTTTCAAAAATTTACAACGGTAAATCGAGTACGCTTCAACCCTTAAACGGACCCTACACTCGAGTAAAATACGCCGTTGGCTATTTGTTAATTGAATTGCACGAGATCAAGTACGCTGCTTACGCGATAAACGTAAGAAGACAATTTTTGTACCGAAAGGAATTTTCTTACCCGTGTTTCGCACATCCCAGTTTGCCACATTCTATGACGCACCCCGGTATAATTGACTTTATGAATATATATAGCGTACCATGCGTTGTCCCCAACAACGCTAAAACAGATAATCAATAGTCTCCATTTAACAGTAAGAATATTTCGGTTACGTTATTAAATATATTTGTTACGTTATTGTATTTCTTTATATTATCCACTACTACACATTTCGTCATACATCTCGCGTTAGCGCACTTCCCTCTGAACAATCACAAAATATATTACTTTAAGTGGTTGCTTCGCATCGTTCGATAAAAATTTCATCAATAGCATTATTCTCGAAACGCACACCTCTGTGAACACTGACCATTTTCCCCGATGGAAATCGAGAAACCTGGCCAAAGATTGAGCGATAATAATAAAAATAACACAGGTGAAGGAATTGGGGCAGAAAAAATTTGCAGAATGGATTACCCTTCTTTTATACGAGCAAATCTGCGAGTCAATGTACTTTCCACTATTTGTCTGTCGTCTACCTTGTGGAAAGCCTTAAAGTGCTGGTCCAACAAGGGTCAGTCCGTTCTACCTCGTCCGTAAACTGTTGACACCCCGCGCTCAAGGTCAGCGCCGTTTTTTTTTTTCTCGCTCCCCACGGTTTTTTACGACCCCGGTATATTTCTCTTCCAGCGAGAACACACGCGCGGTTGAACACACGTTCTCGGCCCCGGCCGAAGGAAATGTATATCAGACCTTGAAAACGTACGATATTCGCTGATGAAGCTCCGGGGTGAGTTCCGGCGAATCGATAACCGCGTACACACAATGCCTCAGACTGTGCTTACCAACGTTGCACGCGTATACCGCTCGCGAACGATGGAAATTTCTTTATGGAAAAGATACCGCTGACTCGAACGAGGAAAAAGAGGAAGACACAGTTCGGAGGTGGGGACTACTCTGTTTGCCCGGCAAGTTTCCTTGGATTTTCAAGGAAATAGGATTACCGCGAGTAAATTGCGATTCGATGCTCGTACCGCGTCTCGGATTTTTTAACAAACTCGCGCCCCCTCTGCAACCTTTCGAATCGAAAGACACTCCCGTCGCGATGTTCGCGTATAAAAACTCCAGAGGTTGTGACTTCGCCGGGTTTACGGAATTGTGAAAATATTTCAAACGATGGAGTTAAATTTAGGAAAGCGTGCCCGTTTTCGTTGCAAACGTTTCGTCGCGAATGTATCAACGATACATCAGTGTCGAGTGTAACGCGTCACTCGGAAGAGAGTCAACGGCAATAATATGTTAAACGAGTTAACGGATCCTGTTCGTCCTGTCTGTCGGTCGAACGATCTCGTAATACTTTTTCACGGTATCGGTAGTGGTATTTCTCGTCGAAACGAGCGAGGTAAATAAAACCGATAGGCGTGCCTTTGATTCTTTGGAAATTTCTCGGACGAGGAATCTTCGAAGCAATTTAGACTTTCCACGGGCAAACTTCCGGAAAGCAATAATTTTATAATTTGTACTCGCGGATTAATCGAGTAGGAAAGTTCGCGAATCGAGACCCCTCCCAAAGTGCACCGACTACACCGAAAGGCAGAAAAAAAAAAGAAAAAAAATACTAGCTGGTCCACTAATTGGCCAATTCAGTAAATCTTTTGCGAATCTTGAAATTTCGCCGGAAGTGCCGCGAAGAGTCTTTCTTTGTGGAAGAATCGGTGGAAAAGGAATGAAAAGAAGTTTAAGGCGAGTCTGTGTGAAAGTTAGGGGCAGAAGTTGGATGACTGGGCTGGCTTATACGAGAGAACGAAGTTGAGCAAAAATTAGTGTCGCGTAATTAACTCTGAAGAATAAATTCGCATTAAAGCGGCGGCCAAGGACCAAACGAGAGGAACGAACACCAGAACGGAGCAAAAATCGCGACTGTAGAAATTAAACATTTTAAATATCCCGCCAAGTAACGAATGAACTTCCGGGCACACTCGTTTCTTCGGTAGGGAAGAATACGGAGAAACGCCTGTTCCGTTATTCGTATCGGGCTTTTCTTTTTCCCCCATTGGGTTCTTTGGTTTCTCGTTTGGACTTTCTATCGACGCGTTAGATCGAAAGGCTTGCACGCGACCGATGATGTAGCGTTTTACGCGATAGAGAAAAATGTTTACAGCATTACGGATCGGTTCACCAAACGCGAGCGATCCGTTTCGAGTACGTTGCGTGCAACTGAGTGAAAAACCATTCGTCACAATTGCTGTTCTTCGTTTTTTCATCCACCCTTGAATACAACGAGAAAGATTTTTCGAGCTCCGGGTAGTTTCATCCGAAACGCTTACCGAACGAAAAACAATTGCTTTTAATTAAATGTAAATACCATCGCACATTGTACGTAGAACAGTATATTTCATAGAATGCTACAGCAATTCTGTTGTAAAGGCTTATTCGCGTATGCACGGTAATGCCCCGCATAATATTCCAAAATCAGGACCGCCCATTATCAATATGCCAGGCACGGGCAGAGAATATTTTCCCGATACAATGGGACGAAATCTTGCCAGCAGAGTCTTTTTGTCATTGTTGATGTATTCTTAGAAATTGGGGTCACTCGAGTCGAAGAGATACAAACACCGGCGAGGAGGACTCTTGATCGCGAATCGGAGCAACGAATTTGATCAATAACCGAGACAAGACTGCATTCACGGTGCAAGTAGGTCTTTAATGTCGCGTTCAAGAAGAAATTTTCAGAAATTTTTCAAGTGGAAACCAAGGGGACGAATCTCATCATTTCGCGCAGAACGAAAGATTCGTAAGTTTTACGAAGCGTGTCCTTCGGGTTGTCTTGGCTCGTTCGCTCTGAAAAGCAACACCGCGAACACCTAAAAAAAAATTTGAAAGGATAATCTCTCTCGTCCATTGCGGACGATACAATTTCTATCCCGACCTTCGACAAGAATCAACTCGCACGATGTAAATGGCACGTGGTAATTGAAACCCTCCTACCGTTCGTTGCGTACAATTTCATAATCATACGCGATGACAAAATATCCTGCGACACGTCGACTGGTTCGTCATTTCTCGTGTATTATGTTTACCCAGTGCTGAAATCCTAACGGTGTCGCGAGAGCAAAATACACTGTTCCGATGCAACACCAACGGGGTACAGGGATTCCAGGACGAAGGTGGCGGCCGTGGTAATACTATTACGTGCACAATCAACAAGACCGACCTGCAAATTGAGTAACGTTGCAGTGTCGACTGATATGTATCGCGTCTCGGGCCAAACTCAAGTCTTCGTGTGTACATACTTCCTTACCTCTGTATTTTGCCTCTCGCTCCGATTCAACTTTGTTCCTCGCTGTCTTCCCCCGCGACCAGCTTACCACCTCGGTTTCATTTTCCTTAAACGGCGAGGATCGCCCAAAATGTTCACGTACCGTGAAAAATGATTCGATGTTTTGTTTTTATTCCGTCAGGATTTTTCTCAATATAATTTTCACGAACGTGCTATTAATTGGAAGGAGAAATAATTGTATATAATTATTCCTTCTTCCCATTGGTAGCACGTCTGTCAGAATGAAATTTAAAAACATCCTGAAAGAATAAAAGCAAAATACCGAACCATTTCCTTTCGATTCGTCGAATAATTCTATATAATTATTTGTTTCATAATTATATATAATTATCGCCTGCAGGCGAACGAAATGTAGATCGTATCGGATTGTATTTAAGAATTACTCGGATTGTGTGCGTAACGTTGTTCTTATTGAAATTTGTAACACGGTGTTGGTTTGCGTTAAGAACGCGCGACTCCTTTTATTCGAGCAATTTTAAGTTTCGTAGATTATTTACGAAACGATTTCTTCGGTAACGGAGATATTTCGAACGATCGTACACGATGTGTCTGTGCTCCGTGCAGCAATGTTTTATGGGTCATATACCAGACACCTGATCGAGGTCCGTATTGAACGCTGTAATTTCTTAGGTTTACCAGTTACACTATAAAATCGCTTCGAAACTTTTACGATGGATGCTACCACCGAATGGAATTTACAATTAAACAAGTTCAATCTCGCTTAAAGAGAAATATAAAACCTTTTACCATTTAACGAGGCAGTAAATTAGAAAGAACGTAAAGAAAAACAAACCGGGACTTGCTAAAACTGTGAACTCACTGCACGGACTTTCTTACTAATTTTTCATTCGCAATTGAATATTTTAACCGAACGAATTGACGCGTCGCGTCGATTCTTGATTTTCGATCTAAAAAAAACAAATAACGTTCCAGGAGAAACGTACACTTCTTCCGAACTAGGAACAGTATCGACACTCTCGCAGACTCGCGGCAAATTAACGAAGATAATTAATTTCGTGCAATTTGACACCGATTGTGACACATAACGTACCCGATGATACGATCAACGCGCATTCCCGGTCGTATTAGAATTTACTCGATTTAAATTTCCAACGAGATTACATCGAAACAATAACTACCACGCTGGGAACAGAACCGAGAGCTCGATTCCGCGGTGCTTTTCATTTCTTCGTGCCGAAAATGTCAACAAGTACATTCTAACAGAGGGCACGCGCATAAAGTTACTTTATGCGGTTAACACCATCTCCGTCTTCGTCTCTTTTCGTCCTTTGTCTCTCGAACACCACTTTTCCTCGATCCCCTTTTCTCTCAGGCGGCAGTGTGTAACCGGTACCCGCGAGAATAATGAGAGAAACCCACGGCCAGACGGCTTCTCATTAAAGACGGCACATTCAGGTGTCAAGTTTGAAATTTTAATTAGTAAAAAACCAATCCAATTCCACGTCACGTCTAGCTAACGCCCTCGTCCCACGGCACTCTCGTTCCTATGCTTTTTCTCTCGCTTGTGCCCGGGAACGACGAGTGCTCACCCCTCGAAAACCTCGAACCTTTCAATTACTAGCGGATCTGATCGGTTTTTCCTTCAAAGTTATAACTCTGGTACCTTCCACGCTCGCGTGTACAAAATCCGGATAGTTTTCGAAAGATTTCCTCGAACCTTCCCACCGCGTTGCCGCGTGAGTAATTCCGTTCGCGAATGGTAATTCAAATAACACGAGAAATCGTGTAGTTCATCGCAAGTATCTGTACGACAATTTGTACGGATTGTGTGAAAACATATCGGCAGAGAACACATGGCGGAGGGAAACAGTTGGAACAATTTTTACAAATATTCGTCGATAAGATTCTCGTGAAGATACAACGAGAAACGTAAGAATTTTTTATATCGTATAAGAATAGTATATATATATTATAATTTCTTTCCAAGTCTGCGATTGCTCTAGGCAACGATCGAAAACGATGGTGAGATCGATTCGATATTTGTGTACATTCGGTTTTTCTATTTATACTGTAACGACGTTCTTAGAACTCGGCAATTTATTTTACAAATTCCCGTGCAACAACAAGATATCCTGCGTTCCTTTAATGCAGAATACGGAGAATGCGAAAACTTTTCGCGAAACGAGCGATTTCGTAAAGCTATAGTGTACAATATAATACACGAGGGAAGCTATTTGGTTTCGACTATACCGTATGAGCAGGCCTTGCCCCCATATTGGCTGTTCGAAGTGCGGAGAAATTATGCAAATGGCACACTTCGCTCGAGCTAATATAAATTCGCGCATAGGTTTAACGACACTTGGGCCAGAAGGTACGCCCCCAGCTGCTTAGAAAAATATGTGCACGATTAACACAGTCAAATCCCGTGGACCAAACTGGCTCGTGACCGATACTCCGTGTCCTGTCCGAGAGTTCCAAGTAAATGATAAATAATAAAAGGAGGCGGAGGAAACTTAACCGTGAACGAAACTACGTCGATCCAATTTTCATTTTTGTTCCACGGAATTACATTTTCGCGCGATCCTATCCAGTTCCATAACCCTTAATCGCAAAAAGTCTCGATAGTGCAACAGCGAGAATTCCTATTATCCGAATCGAAGAATTCGATTCCCGGCACGATGAAATTTATTCACGGACGATTCGAGGCACAGATTTAAGAAAAATAATACAAAGTTGTTAAATTCTAGAACCGGGATACGGAAAGTATTACCTTCCAGCGTTTTTAATTTTATCCTCCATCTGCTTAATTAATTTTTAAATTCTTTCTATCGCCCGGCCAGTATATTCAGCTTATTATTATTTGCATTTCATTCCGGTTGTTAGCTACGTGGATATTTTTATTACGAAATGGCAAGGAGCAACGAAAATAGGTTACGTTGGTGAGACATAAATTTAAATACAAGCAAGAAACAGGGAAGCGTACGAAACTTTCGTATTTTGCTTCCCGCGATGTGTCTGCAGCAATTTAATTACACGAACAAATAGTCTTAAGCGAAAAGAAACGTTCGACGATTGAATTCGGTATAAGAAATTTTAAAACGACAGCTTCTATTAAAATCAACGTAGCTTTAAAGTATAAAAGGAAATACCTTTTTCTCCGACGATTGGTATTCGTTGGAAATTTTTATCGTAGATATTTTACACGCGTAAATAAATTCGAGGAAGTGGTTATACTCGTGATATTTACAACCATGACCTTTCCTTCTAAAATTCCTTCAACTCTTTCGGCATCTCGATTCCAACCCGTGTCTTCGTTCGAATAATACGCATCGGTGTTGGAAATGTTTTTTCAAAAACTATCGCCCAACGTTTCGCAACATCGCGATCACATAGACACACCTTCCTCTCCGGAGCTCGGGTCGACTCCCGAGAAGAAACACGGACACTTTCATCAAGCCGCCAAAAATAAACCTACGACGGGCAACTAAAAAGTCGCCAAATTTTCATCCATTTTCTCCTCAGACGTTCCACTTCTGGAAATTAAAGAGCCTCTTTTGCCAAGAATTATATAGACGCGACGGTGTTTTGATCAGACAGAACGGGCCGTGATATACGAAAAAGGGTGGGTCCAACCCGGTCGCGAAGAAAGGATGAAGCCGACAAAGAACAGACGGGAAACGTGAGAAGCAGAAATTTGACGGTCTTCTGAACCCGCGTATAACCGCTATTATTAAGTTTGCGTATCGTACGAGTGACAATCAAACGTCGTTTCTGTTCGTGCGTTCTGTCACCGTGGGCTCAAGCTACGTGGGAACAAGGTTCGTTCCGCTCGTGCCCGTTAAACGCGTTGAGTAGCGTTTTGAATGCGCGGACCGGTCGAAACTATCGTGTCGCGACAGGACTAAGCGCGCGAAGCAACTTACAAAGCTGGAAATCTCGCGCGCGAACTCAGAACGGAAAGAATGCCCGTAGAAATTGACGAAAGAGACAACAGACGAAAGAGAGACGCCCGTTGGATGAAGCTATTAGGTAAAGAGGGAAAAAAGAAGGAACTTTTCCGGTTGTGCGAAGACTTTAAGCCCGTTTAGACTAGGGGGACGCGCGCTAAACTGACAATAGCACTTTTTTTTCAAGGCTGCGCCTGCTACACTTAACAATGCTACGATCCATTCCTGCGCACGGTGTGTTCACCGGCTCTATCTCTCTCTCTAACTCTCTTTCGTTCTTTCTTTCTTTCTTTCTTTCTTTCTTTCTCTCTCTCTCTATCCTGGAGCTGTTCTTCCTCGTATACAGTCAAACGCTCGTCGGAATCATCCTTTCGTACACCGTCTTCTCTCTGCGTACACTCTCACATCCTCAACTTTATTTTTCATCCGCAACGCAACATCCATCCACCGGTGATAGAAACCCTCTGACAGTTTCTCGGAGCTCACGAGCACCCAGCGCTACCCGCGAAGCGACTGTCGAAACAATGAGCAATGCATTTTTCTGATTAAAATTTAGTCGAGCAGCTGCTGCTCCCTGCTGCATTTTCAGGTGCATTTGCATCGCGACGCGCTCTCGCATTACCTGTGGCTTCCCGATACGGAACCATTCGATATGGAAACGAATCGGAGAAATACATTTTCCGCGATACTTTCACCTGGTTCTCGGCTTTCTTCGGGATGAATTTAAGTTTAATTTTTACATCGATTTGCCAATTTATTTCTAGTCTACGCTTCGCGTGTATACAGGATCGTAGATTAGGTGTAACTTGTTGCGTCGAGCGCGGAATATCGAGAAGAATATTCTTGTGAAAAATACAAGCTCGCAGGGTGAATCTTGAACCAATTTTTAAGTCGATCTGTTCCTTCGTATCGGTACACGTTTGCCGAATTAATTCTGGAAAATATAGGTAAGTATGCGCAATGGATCAAGTTACCATTACTACCAAGTTGTTGTTATTGATTAATTTTAGAAGGATACACGTTGCACCAAATATTATAATAAATGTAGTTCGAACGAGCACAGTTCTCTTCACGTTAAGATTTCGAGACTTACTTTCGATCTTCTTCGGTACACAAAAAAGTGATTTTTTATACCTGAAAATATATTAATTAAATTACACGTTGAAGAAAAATGTAACGCGAACGATTAATATGGAAATGAGAGTGCTTACAACGATTAGCGAATTCCGAAACTGCGACTGTACCGTCAGTCACGTTTTGCACTCTTTTGCAGGCTTTTGTACTCGGTCGGCTATGCCTAAACATACAAATTTTCAAACTGTTGGTACCTAAAAATAATAAAACACGTTCGTAATAAACGTATGTCATCGTTGACCTTGTTTCTACGTTACAGTGAGCCTCGTGTTGACAAAGTGAGCTATTACTGATTCCATTCGACTGTTTGCAAGCACTGCTCGACATCTTGCGTACGACCTTGCAGAGTATGTACTCTGTAAACACTATCTCATCGCATTCAACGCTATATCAGTTCGTTCTTTTGATAAGAGTAATGTCAAGAGTTTTTTAGTACTTCGTGTTTGACGTGATAATGGAAAGTTAATCTGCCGTGTATTTGGTAGACATGCAAACTCTTCGCACACAAACGTCTCGCTTCGTTCGAAATTAAATAAATTATTATCCCAATTTCTTCTACCAAAGGCTTGATTCGATGAGCGCGAAGAGACTAAATAATTTTTTAAATAGCAAATCTCTTCGAGCTTAAATGTTTCATCTATCTACTCTTCGATAACGATGATTTGCAACTAAGAATCCAAAACTATTTTTGACTTTCTTTTCTATCTCGTAAGTTAGAAAAATTACACCATAGTTTCGTTTTTCAATTTACCTCAACGAATTTGTAAATCGTATTGTCATTTGATAATTACTTCACAAAGTTCTAACGTTACAACATTTCCATGTAAAGAGAAATATCCGAATTGTAAAATACACGTAAAGTTAAAAACATTCGAGGAGGTGAATATTCCGTCGTATTCCAACATCAAAGGTTGTGTATTCTGTTGAAGATACGCGTCAATTTCCACAGTCTTTCAAACAAGACGCGGCTGTAGTAGTCTGTAGCATCGGGAAAGCTCCTTCTTCCCTCCTTCTTTCACGATTTCCTCTTGGACGTCCTTAACGGCCAGGGTTGCGTAAAAATTCCGCGGTTCTATGGGCAGAATACTTGAAAAAAGGGAGGAGAGAAGAAGCCTCGATGCTTCGCGGAGGGTCGAAACATGGAAAAAAAGCGATTCGGATAATGTAGACAGAAGACGCGGGCAAAAGGATAAGAGTGGAAAGAGAAGAGGCCTGGATGGAAAGGAGAACGCAGACAGATGGCGGAGAATGAAGGATCGGTCGAGCAAGTAGAGATTAAGGTGTCGACTCTTAAGCCTGACGCCGAAATTCTGACGGCGGGACTTTCGTCGAGCTGAAAAGGAATGAAATACCTACCACCTGCCACCCACCGCAGCCCTTCCTAGACCAGTCTGGTGCACATTACTCGTCGACCTCTGCCCCGGCATGCTTTGCTTTTACTTTGCGCCATCTTGCCGCGAGAATTACATTCGCGGCCGGCAATTTTCTTCCGGGGAACTGATGATCGTCGACTACGAAACTCGAGTTCGTTCCAGGGTAATACGTTCCCCGTGCAGACCGGAGACTGCAGCGCAGTCTTCTCCGGATAACTGAAACAATTTTTACCCGGGCAATTAAAGCATTCTCTACCGAAATGATAGAAACAATTCTCAGCCGAACAATTCAAACGAAATCGTCACCGCGCACCGTTTCCGTTTCTTCGGTGCGAGATTCTATATTCGTAGAATTGAAAATTCATTTTTTGTTTCATAGCAATGTAACCGGTACAGCAAATATATTTAGTTACTCAGCTGGTTGGAAGGACGCACGAAAGGTCGCGAAAATAAAAATCGACGTTTCGTCCGGATTCTGATGGATTCGAAACGCGTCTAAATTTAATCCGACGAACTTAGACTCGATTAAGATTTGACAGACTCTGCGGTCTTCGGAGTACTCGAATCACATCCTATTAGCAAGCTTGCCTTAAATTTTGTATATTTGTCAGTGAACTTTCACGAGAGGTTTCCTCGATGAAACTCGGCGTTAATAATTAGTCAAGTACCAAGAAGTTGGAATAGCTGTGCAATGTTCGGAAGAGACTCGGCAAGTCTTTGACTCTTTGAGGCAGAGTTGCTAAACGCGCGAAACGATACGAAATAACTGAAAGTGAAGAATAGATTAACTGGATATTTAATTATGAGACGGAACATCGACCCTTTGGACTCCTCGAGAAGAGACCACCCTCGGTCAACACCCAATTCGGTGTACATTTTTCAATCGTAACGTTGCTTGGAATTCAAATTGAAATTTAAATATCACACTCTTCTAAGATTCGAACACGCGTACGCGAAGTATCGAAATATAAGTGTTTCGTTCTGAATGAATTTTACGACTTGAAAAATGTTATCGAGGCGTTTCTGGTAACGAAGAAGCTTCGAGTGGAAAGTGTTAACAGTCTCGCCGTGCGACTTGTACGGGATTATTTGAATTTTTTACGATGGATCGAAAAGTATCCCACCGTGCGTACCAGGTCATTGCAAAGGTGGGCCATTTCTTAACCCACTTCCCCCCCTCCGTCCAAAAAGTTAACGCGCGATGTCCCTATGTTTTACGACTCATAAAAGGGGAACAAGTCCCGCGCGGAACTTCGAAACGAGTTTCCACGGCATTCATAAACCCGGTTGCGTATCGACGGTTCGATTTCTCGCCTGTCTTGCCCCATTAGAATACTTCCCACGCGCCTTGGCCGTGCAATGAAATCGGCGAGTACAAATAATAGAATGCACAATTCGATCGAAACCGGTGTTCACTCCCTGACCCGCTACTCGATTAACGATGAATTTGAATGCTGTCTGGCGACAGATGAACCCGATTTTCAGCCCGGCTCGCTTTTCACGAATTACATTTCGTAATCGACGAAGGAGAGAGAGAGGGGGGCGAAGGAGAGGGGTGGCGGAGGCGAGTGCATGAAGTATATGTAAATAATGAGGGTGGGAATGAATACGTTGGGAGCTGTGGCTGCACTAATGGCGGGTGCAACGGTCGTTGAAGGGCTATCCGAAAATAATTCCGTCTCGCCAAGAGAATCCCCCTCGGGCCACCCAATTATCGTGAAATGCCTACCTACTACTTCGCGCTTCGAGCTTAAGCAAATGAAGAGTGACGCTTGTCCGCGGACAATACAATCAACGATAAATCTTAGCGAGCGTGAAAAATCGATGTCCGGCCATGCGGAACATCTTCGGGACCATCGCCGGGTTTTCACGGATCTTGGAGTTCGCTCGTTCAAGTTCAATTACCCCGGGTGCAATTTTACCGTAAATATCCCTTCCTTTCGACTCTCGATCGAAACTGGTCGAAGATTGGGTCTACATGGTACCGCCACTTGGAACACCGTTACGCGTCAAGAATATTTTAACACTAGATGCACCGACCGGTCGAAATGACTGATTTTCATTGCTTTTACAAAGAAACGTGGTCCAATTATTTTTCAACTACCGATTCGTTGATCGAACATTTGTGTAGCGACTCGAAAAGCGAAATAAGTCGTCGTAAGTAATAAATAAAGTTATCCTATCTTACTCTTACTTCTTTTCGACAAAGTAATTCGCTGGCTAGGCTATAGACGATAGTCTAATCACTCGATCTTATCCCCGTCGTTCGCTCCGCTTAGACCATTACGTAAGAGATCTTATTAAACTTGTTGACCTGTACTTACGTAGATGCCCGACATTAACAAATCGGATACATGTTACCGTTCGACGATGCACACAATCAGGCACAATTCGCCACGAGAACAAGACACTTCGCACACTGCCAACTGTTTCATCTATACCTTCGTTTGACTTAATCCTATATCCAACTTCGCATTCAACCGTCGTATAATCCATCAAATGATAATCGTGCGAGACGCGAGTGCCTGCTTGTGTAAATAAAGGGTGCATACACGGAGGCATCAATCAACGTGAGTTGGCAGTATTGCACTAAATTCCTGCATCTACTCGACAATTTATGCTGATACTGTTCGTCTCGGCAATGACAACTTTCGTATTATCCCGTAACCTCCAACGCGTGCATTGTTTTTAAATACGATCGGACTAAAAATTACAATCGTGCAAGTAGCTAAACAAATATTATTCAAACGTTTCGCGTTGTGTCTCGGTTATCTTCGGTTATGTGTTCAATTTTGATCTTACGAAACGTAGAAAAAATAATACAAAGGTGAACGAACTCGTACAAAATAATATTAGTAGAATCACGTTGTAAGAGAAAAGGAGATAAAAAATATACGAAACATTGTTCGAGTGAAAAACTTGTACATATCGTGAATTAAAATTCAAAATTTATATACATTCAACGATTCGAGTGACGTACAGTAAAGGTTAAACCCAACGAGGTCGTGTCGTCGATCTTGAAAGTAACACTTTCAAAATGTAGAAAAATTTCGTTTTAACCGTGTAATGCGAGACTCGCGAGCTGTTGCTCCGTCTCGCTCGCTCTCCCTTTCACTTTCGTCGTCGGACTGTGCACGCAACAGCGAACCTCGTCTCGAGATACAAATCGCTACCTGTCCCGCTTTCGAGCGAACCGTTGTGTCCCAATTCGGTAACTCGTGAATGGTGATTATTTCGTTGTACGTTTGTTTCGTTTCCCCCTGTTAAACCGATTCGCGCCGGTCACGTAAATTCACCGTGGACGCGAACTTGAAGAAACACGACACGAAAACGCGACAGTTGAAGAGTCTCGTGGATTCAATCGGCGAAAGTTCGCGTCGAAAACACTATTTCGTTGCACTTAGTTCGCAATCACGGCTGCATATATAAACGCGAGGGAACTTTTTGAAGTCGAGTCGAGTTGAGAAGCGTGCGTGACGATCGAGCCGAGTTCCGAGGAGAAGATGTAAAGATAGGTACCGGGGTTAAGTAGACAGAGAGGAAGGGTGAAACGATGAAAGAGAAGGTGGGCAAAGTCGTCTTGCAATACGCGGTTAAACTCCAAGAGGAAGGAACGGCGAAAGTGGTGGGGGAGCTTCTTAACTTTTCAATTTCCTTCCTCTCTTCTGTGTTCTGCCGGTCGATTCCCCGTCTTCTTAGCAGCCAGCCTGTCCAAGCGATTACGATGAGTCAATACGAATTGCCCCTCGCTTCATGTAAAATAATTTTTCGGAAAATTGTAGCAATCGGCGAGGTGAACGTCCCAGTTCCCGGGAAGTTGCGCGATCTTGACGATCATTCCCCACCTTCTTTTCAATTTCTCCGCTCCATCTTTTCTATCTCTTTCTTCGGTTTCTGATTGCACGAGTAGTTTCCTTTTGTTTTAAGAACGGGAAAGCGTTTGAATGGTCGTCCTAGCGATAGATATGAACAGCGATGGAAGTTATATACACCACCGCGCCAAAGTTCGACTTCGTTCAGGTTCTCTCGTGTCCCACTTTCGGCAATTTTAATATTTCTAACTTTACGAAATTTTCGAATCGTTCCTTCGAAAATTTCTTTCTTCTCGACTTGTTTCTTTCCCTTTCGTTTAAATTGTTACATCATCACTTCGAACAGAAGATCTAGTGCAAACATTTCAAGAGAAACGTTACAATCTTTTTCGGTGTGAAAGATAATGGAAATAAATCTAATAAAATATACAATAATAATCGTTTTTTTTTTTTTTTAATATTGTATACCACTGTATTTTAATGTTCTTTCAATAATTAAAGTATTAACACCATTTTCCTTTCATTCCAAATCCATATTATGTACAACTAGGCCATCATGACCATTTCATAACTCTCCCGTTGCATGTACTGTAGAAGAAGAGAAAGATCTGTCCTGAAAGGAATTGCAAATTGTATTGGATCAGACGTTTTGGTCAGCCTTCGCAAAGCCTCCTAAGCAAACATTTCTCGGTACTACCAATCGTTTTCCTCAACTTTTATATTACATACGCCCTTTGTAAATAATACTTGATTCAACCGAAATATTGTCCACGATCACACACAGGTATCGTTTTACAAAAATGATGTTTTTTGTTCTCTGTATCAGAATTCACTTAACCTCGATTCACTTATTCGTTTATTCTTAGAGAGAAATTTTACACGTAATATATTGGTTTTATACATACACATATATTGAAAATCTATAGTCACGGTACCGTGACAAAGATTGGTGCTAAAAATTTTAGACACATTAATATTCAGAAGTGCAAATATTTCCGTTGCCTTCGGCGATACCGACAAATTTCGAGAAAGAAACAATTTCGGTCTACGAATTTACGAGTCTATTTTTTCGAAATTTCAAAGTTTCTTACCTTTTTTTCGAACTGCCTTTACAATTTTTAACGTAAACTGTGATACAAAGTTTACGAGATACAAAGTATAGAATACGATAAAACTAATCTTCTTTTTCCAAGATTTCAGTATCGTCTGTAACGTTAAAGTATACTTTTCATTTTTTATTATTTTACATCACCGATATCGAATGATAATTTTCTTGGAATAATATACATTTATTGAGCGCTGGAACAACTCGCGTAAAACCCATTTTAATGAATTTTGCACGTTTTCGACGTAAAGTGGAATAAACCATACTGGTACGAATTCGAGCATACCATACATTGTGCAGTTTATGTATAGATTTTCCAAATAGAAGGTGTATAAAGTTGGCGTTCAGTGCCCGAGAGCGCAAATCGGTTTTGCCTCTCAAGCAGGTGCAATTGCAGTTTGAACGTCGCAAAAGGGAAAAAGGTCCAACAGTGAATCTTGCAACGTTTTCCATGCAGTTCGACCTGCATGGAATACAGCTTTAGAGAGGAAGCAGGTGACGAGCAGGTTTACATCTCCCTCCTACTCTACCGTTCACTCTATTCTCCTCCAATAACATTTCATTTCAAAATTGTTTCGTCGTAATAATAAATTTCTAAAGCGTACGAAACTATATAGGATCCGGTGGTTCAAATTTCCGTTTATAGCCCGATGCCGTGAATACTACTAATTACACACTAATTTGCTGGCTTCACCTGCACCGTTCTTCAGATCGATGCGCTTTATGAGTTTATAACTTGCGAGCCCATCTGCAGAGGACACGCGGAAGTACCGCAAACATCGTCAAAAGGATTGGTCCCAATACCTGTACGCGTCTGTTAGTTGAATCACTTCGCTAAAACCGATCGAACGCTTCAACCAATTACAGCTGCCCTTCCCGAATCAATAAACTTTTCGAGTTAACCAATTTCCGTGTTCCATTCCAGGAATTATTCCATCTCCGAAGATCCTAAAAGTGCGTTGTAAAATTTAATTTCAACCAGTCAAACCCGAAGTTGCATCGGCTGCATTTCAACGGCCAAGCACGTCGGTTGCACTCCAAATAATGTTAACTCGGTTCATTGTTATTAAATGGTTTCGTTACGTAAACGTAAAAGTGGACGCACGAATATATGTAAAAATAAAATGTAACTAGAATACGTATGCTCGTAAAGGGCAAATCCTAGTTGAAAGTTAGGTTATAAAACCTAACCTTTAGAGTCGCCACCTGTCCTACTTTCGGCAGGATAGTTTTACTTTGAAACATTTGTGCCCTGTGTTCTACCGTGCTGCTTAAACGTCCTAGTTTGAAAAATTTCTGATAGCAAACTTTTCGATATGGACGAAACGTTAATTAAACTAGCCCCGTAGAAATTATAGGATCGTTCCGTATTCCCGTTTTAAACACGAATATACCTATCGAGGAAGTTACATTTATTATCGAAACTTGACATTATCTCACGGGAACGCGTGATCGGTGAACCGGTTATATTTCGGTGGACGGTACATTATTTTTAAAAACGTATCGTCGCAAGATATTTAATACTGTCTCAATATTGTATATATTCAATATTATGGTTAAACTGTAAAACAACAATTCGCCGATGCTCGCCTTTCCATCTTGTTTTCTCTACAGAATGTTTTGTTTTCATGAACTTTTAGTTTGTTTCGTCATGGCGAATAAAGCGGCCGAATGAAATAAATGGACAAAATATCGTATATCTTTAATGTGCCGGTTTCATCGTCACTTAAATACAGACCAAATATTTTCCGTAACTGTATAATAGTCGGATCCGGAAAAGATTGCTTAAATATTTTCGAAAATACAAAAACCGAACCTAATGACCGAAAGTATACATTCGAGCACCGAGAATCGTCTCTTGAGTGTATTGACTTAACAAACACGTTACTTTTCATCGAACGAAACGTACAGTTTAATCTTGTACCTTATTTGGCGTTTTCTCTTTCAGTTTCAATTTGCACCGATCGAAAGGTGACAAACCTAACAGGGTTCGTTCATCTTCGAATCTAATCGTTACTCGTATTCCTGATGGAAACGAGAACGGAAACGTCCTTTCGAAGATGCGTAATCCGACGACGTTTCTCCCAAGAAACGACAGTACGGACGTTAAACTTGTTAGAAATAGCCTGTACAGCGAGTCGACGCGAAACAGAATCGAATCAGTTGTGTCCCCCCCGGAAGATCGGTCGCTCCTGATAAAACGAGCTTTAATCACCACTCGATTATCCGTTCATGGATGAAATTTTAATTTACGAGGTAGTAAAGTTTCAAAGAGTTACGCTACCGTGGAAAATTCGTTCGCTTTATGTGCTGTCGCCTCGAAAGTTTCAGTTTGATCGTTAAGCCCCCCGAAGGAAAACGATGGCAGCTGAACGAGGAACAAAGAAAAACGGAGATGTAACGGGGGAGGGGGAGGGGGTAGGATACCGGAGCAAGAACTGTAGGGGAAATACGAGGAAATGGGGTTCTGTCATATTAAACCGGCGGATTGGAATGTTAATTAATACTAGCGAATTATCGATAAAGCCGCGAGAAGAGAAGAATGGGAAGGACAGAGGGGACAGAGGGCGGAGGGGCTAGATGGTACAACTATAATTCGTTCTGTTCGTTTCATCTTTCACGCTTCTTTGTCGTTCCCTTTAATACCTTCTCAACCTTCCCATCGATTTTCGAGTGGATCAGTGGTTCTCAAACTTTTTAATCTCCGAACTTCACAGTTACGGAAGGCGAACGCTTTCATTGCGCCCGTACAATGATTATTATACGGAGATCGATGTTTCGGTATTCTTGAAAATTTTCTTGCGAAGCACTGTCCGGGAAATTGATCAATTAGTCAATTTTCGCTGGAACGTACAACAACTCGCACGAACTCGCTGATTATTTATTCTATTCGAATCTGAAAACAGAAAAATATATAAACGAGAAGAATGTGATCTCGTTACTTGTTAAATCTCGAATCGATAAATTAGAGTACTCGCTCTTGTCTCGTGGAGAATGTAAATATTACAATTCTACGTGAGATTAAGAATCATTCTCCGAGAAATCCCTTTCGAAGATTTTTTCATTTGTATTTTTTTATTTTTAGCGAGAGACGTTAAGCGTTTCGATGTCCCCGGAAATATAAAATGATCGCAAAGGTGATTCGAAGGTCGTAGTTTTGCGCGCGTTGAAATTATATCGTAATGAAATTTTTGACGTTTGACACCTTCGCATTTGATGAGACCACTCCACCCTTGATTCATCGAACGTCCCACGAGCCAATATGTATTGCACGATACGAATGCACGCTCTACTGATCCCATTGTTTGCTCTATTGACATTCGCGTCTATTTGACAGTACAGTATCCATCATAAATACTAGAACGTGAAGATCTTGATATTTTGATCTCTCGTTTTGATTGATTCGACGTGCGCGTGAAACGTTCGTGTCCGTGACTATTAAGTTATCCGAAACGTAACGTTGCATTTTTCGTGACACGTTCGCAATATTCTAGGTAAAAGTAACCGCCTTCTAACAATCACTTCGAATAATTTCCAACTCTTGAATTTCGTTTTGTTTGCGGAACACTTTAATCGGAAACACAACATCGCTAAATGGTACACCCAAGTTTATTTACGTAGCTCGAGATATTTTTCTTCGACGTAGAAAAGTCTACAAAATTAATTCTACGCGCGAGTATTTACGAGTTCTTCGTTGTTCGTAGAAATAGCGACCGATAAGAAATTGCTAAATTACTGTTGCATAAATTCCTCGGGTTTCGTCCTCTGGTGCACGACATCAACGATTGCACCCTAGCGAAGAATTATTCGCCCGAAAACTTATGAGTGATTCTGGACGGACGTATCTCTGCATATGACTGGGTCATTTCTGTACCGCGCCAAACTCGCGGGAAAAATATACGCTGGCTTGCACGTGAATTTTTTGATGCACTTGAACTGTAAACTTCGTTATACGTCAATTCCAGTTTATATTTGCGGACGCATCGTGTGCGTTTGAAAAATGAATTCCGGATAGAACGTTCACCAACTTCATAAAACGGAATTCATAATCATACGATTTCGAAACATCGAAACGATGGATTTAAACGCGATTCGCTTGAATAACCTGTACGAGTTATCGCGATTATTATTACTATTATTATTATTCCTTTAATAGCTACATTCTAGCCTGTCATTCTACAATCACTATTATCATTGTAACCTTGTAATCACGCGAATCGGAAGAAAGTATACCTGTCGCGTCGAAGTAATTGCATCGTTGCGCAAAAACGAGCTACAACGGAAAACTGTCTTTAACCTCGAATCAATTAACATTGATGCGAGTTTAGGCATGTATCCGTAACGTAACTCGGATGCGATTAAAGTCTCGATCATTTTTAAAGTAGGATAATTAAAGTACAAAGCTTGATTTCTTCTGGGTAATTTATAACTAGATTGAGGATACACGGCTGACTTTGCACCGCAAATGCGGAAGTATACTATTACCTACGAGACGATTATTCGCACGTAAATCTTTTCGCGATAAATTAATAATTTTCCACAATAGAAGGATAAAAGAACTATACCTACAAAATACTGTACAGTAACTCGTCAGGTATGACTTGTACTTTGGTTTCTATTCTAACAGCATCAGTCTGTGAATTAACGAGCAACGTATCTGAAAGTGTTGTGCCTGTCTCTAAAAAAAAAAAAAGAATTCATTTTCTGCAAAGCAAGAGCACTCGGAACAAGAAACTATTTCGCCGGAAATGGAATCGCGTTTCAGACACGGTCGAAGTCTACGGAAGTAAGCTCCAAATCCGTGAAAAATGCAACAGTCTAGAGGCTAGATGACGATGGTGGGACGCATGCATGGCAACGCTCATAGTGTAAATAAAGGCAGACTCATACCAGGAAAAGTATTCTTCTCTCACCTTTTTCTCTACTTTTTCAACTCCTCTTCTCCCATTCTTAAAACTACGGAAGAAGAGGACGTAGCTTTTCCATGGACAGTACCAAGCCCAATCGAGCACCGGCAAAAGTGGAATTCTGAAATATTAATGTGACTTCCGCCAGCACCGTAAGCTGATTCTTTTCTATTCTTGTTTTTCCTCTGTCTTCTCATTTTTTAACGTCTCCTCCTCCTTACTTGATGCACTTGCCTACCTGAGCTATGTTACCGAATGATATACAGAGAATACAGCATTCTTCAAGATTCACGTTCGAGGATTTCTAGTGAAACGAAGAAAATGTTTATATTTTCCTCGGAATAAATTTTACTATTGAATGTGAGTTTTAGTAATTTTTATCGTTTGCAGCTGTATGAAAAGTATAGTATGCGCACGAAAAGATTACATCCGGAGTTGCATTCGTTCAGTGGCCACCACCTCAGACACGAGAAAGATATGTGTATATTTGCACGCTTGAGATGACTTCTAAACGAAAAGAAGACACCATAACTCCAAACGAAATCTCCTCGTGTGCATATTACACTTTAATACTCAGTCTCGATATTGAAAAACCCAGAAAAAAAAGTTACACTACACGGAGTGAGAAACAATGAATAGCAGAATCGAGGATACAGTGATTTTTTGTAAAAATAAATCAAACGTGTAAAATAAAATTTTATCACACGAAGCTCCGTGTCCGAGAAAATAGATCGCGAAAATTCAGCGAGTACACGTGCAATTGAATACAATTTGGCTACCGTATCTGTCGATAACTGATTGTTTCTATTTATTTTGATATTTGGAAACATTGACGACGATACGATATTTTCCATCAATTTTATTTCGTAACTAGTTACAACTCAGCGACATAAATAATTCCATACTATCTGTCAATGTTCGCGAGCTCCAACGCTAATGGAAATAATGAGCAATAGACACACATTAATCAAATTGTATTCTAGAGAGAAAGGCAACTCACAGTCACGGTTGTATACCCACCGATAACTTTATACATGTTCCGTATGCGTGTATACATCTACCGTTTAAACAACGTTTATTCTCCGCGAAGAAGTACGTACGAAACTGTTTAACTTTCATCAAATTTTGAAACTGAGATTGCGTACTGAAAATATTATAAAGGGGAAGAAAGAATACTCCTGGAAGAAATTGCAAGTTGTATCGAGTTAAATATTTTACTCGGCCTTCGTAAAGTCCGTGATTAACAATTATAAATAAAAATTGTTTCTGGTTCCCCTTACCCCTGTAATTTCTCTAACTTGGGACTAATCTTTTCTCTTCTTACAATTTCGAATCGCACACGAATTCGATGAAATTTCAAAGTCGACTGTCTTATACACAACGATCAAATTATAATATCGATCAACGGAAAATCATTATCATTGCACGATGATTCTTTCTACATAGTAGCGTGCTACTCTCGACGGGTAAATTTTCCTCTGATTTCATTAGTTTTCGAGAATATTCATAGTAACAGTCACTGAAACACATTGTACCTATATGAAAAGGCACCCCCTGACGTTTCGTTTTTTTTTTGAATGCCTGTTTCAGGAAGGTGAGAGGGGTTACTTAGAGGGGCTCGCTTCAAGATATGCAGACCTCTTCAGAACACATTACGGAGACGTCCTGGAGCCACTCGAGGAGCTGCGCCGCCGTGAAACAAATGCTTCCCCCAGAATGCCCAACACTCAACTCACCACCAGTCATTCACAGCCCATTTACGTGCCTGGAAAATACTCGGTGAGTAAATCCGTCTCTTTTTCTCTCTCCTTGATTTCTATTCTGTCCTTTCTATTTATCTTTCTTTATGAGTCTCTTTTATTTTTTTCCTCTTTGTTTCTTAACTCCGCTGGAACTCTCTGGTACGTACGTTACTTAATTATACCTATTTCATATTTTTCCATTGTTCGTGGTCGTGATTGTAAGGCCGTCTAGAAAATTCGTTCGTGTTACACGACACGTACAATCTCCAAGAATTAATTTACTGCCGGGGGGAACACGGTTCGTTTCGATTTTCACAAAATTTCGGACAAATTATTCGACAATGAGATTGTTTCGAGCAAATGTTGTGTTATTAATTAATCACATATTGGACTTGCAGCGAACGAAGTGGCTGAACGTTACGCGAAAGTAGTTATATTCGCGATACGTATTTTATTTACTATAATTAATTATTCCGTGTTAAATGACCGCCTTTGTACGACTGCCTGTATATTTGTATCGTTTTAAATTTAGATCGGTGCACGCCGATCGGTTTCTTTCGTTTCTGATTTAATTTCTTTCCGATTGACAATAATTTCATCGATATTTGAATTTTTTTGAGAGTACCAATGAAAAGTATTACAAATTTTTGAACGAGATTACAGTATTGAAAATTGAACAATTGAAGCTCTCAAGAGCGTAGTGTCTTATTTACACGTATTTTAAAAATATCGTGTTCAGTTGTACCACAGAATATTATACAGTAACGTTGACTGTATTTAATGCAAGTAAAGTGTCCAGAACTGATTTACCTTTCCGTAAAGTGTTACACATGAATGAAATTCTCTCTTATCATTCGTGTTCAAACGCGAAGTTCAGGGGTAAGACAGCTCCTTCAATATTTGACATTGATAAACGGGAGAAAGGAAGGGAAGTAGGTGAAGAGTGGGAAATTATGTTGAGAGAACTTTGCAATCTCAAATCTCAAAAATAATAATATTTCTTTACTTCGTGTAGTATTATTTGTAAGTGTTGGTGAATAAATTCTAAAATCTAATCTGTTTTCAATGACAGAGACGTCGATAAATTAATTCAACGACGAGACAAATATTACACAAGAAAATAAATGCTCTACGAATGATAATGTTTCTAGTATACTCGAAGTTAATTTCCCGGGATACAATTTACTCGAACAAAACGATCCGATAGTTTCATTCGGGAAAGTGAAAAACCGGTTCCGGTTTTGAATGTTAATCTATGATACAATACCGTGAAATCTTGCAAAACTTTTAAACCCTTAAATTCCCTGGTATCTAAATCCGATGGCAAATAATAAAAGCAGCTCGTAATCGCGAGAGTCGACACATCATGGCGCAGACGTTATCGAACCCTTTCTTCCAGTCCCGGTTAAACGATAGCCTCTAATGCCACGCAAGCAAAACTCGCGGGCTCTATCTGTAGGAAGAAGTAAGACCAGAAAAACGAGAGAATGTTCTCGATTTTTGTGCAGCCCTCGAGCTGTCTCAGCGACAAGGAGGAGGACGAAATCTATGGGTTTGGATACGGGGTCTTCAGCAGGCAGATGCTCCAGCATCGACAACAGAAGCTCGCTCTTGCCGCACAAAATACTACTGTGATGACACCGGCTGGACATCAACAACCATATCAGAGGTAAGAACTCGTTCTTACGCTACGCGATAATTGCAGAGTTTTTAAAGAGAATTTATCGGAGACATAAATTCAAGATCCTTTTACGGACTTCGATATAAATAAGTCGGCGAATTTCTTTTCTTCTTTGTTACATGGACATAATAGTTTTCATTTAACGGATACCGTCTCAGACACGAGTCACGGTTCTGAAGATTTTGTTAATTCGGGGCTCTTAAATCTTTATCGACGTGAAACAATTCTTATCGAGAGGTATCTCTGGTAACGAACGCTTGGAACTGTTTTTTAAAGAGGTTTCTAAAGTACTCGGATTTTGAGTTCGAAGGTACAAAACGAAGAAACCTGTTGCTTTTAGAGAATAATGATGTCGATACAAGGATGCAGAGGAGATACGTGTTCTGTAAATGCATTTGCAAGATTTTCTTATTTTTTGTAATACTTATCTGCAATATGTAATTCGTTTCGTTTATCGTTCTTTTATTATTGTTGATACTTATTCGTATAACTCGTTTCGCTTGCTATTCTCCGGGAGAAAAGTTTCTTTACTATTTATCATTCGATCCAATTTTTTGGACAATAGAAACGAATAGAAAATTTTGATTGAGGATTTGTCACGTTCTGTGAACGACAATGGTCGAAAATGGCCAGTTTTGGTACTCGTCGAAAAAGAAAAATGTTTACACAGCGTACAACGGAATTCCATTGGTGCATGAATGAAACTGCATCGGCATTGTCACTCGAAAGACTGAAAAAATAATTTCTCCTAAGCTGTAGGAAATTTAGAAATAGGAAATTCGAAAAATTGATCCTGCTTAGAATAGAATTTCGTAATCGGTCGATGGGAATCCAGAATCGCACAACAATTTTGCAAAGTGCTTTATTTTAAATGCACACCAAGTACACAATAAATAGTGTGTACAATTTTTTACGAGTAACTTTTATTTGCGCACCTTTATTTTACTGTTTACACGGATGTAAATTGTTAAATGTATTGTTTCACTCGCGAGAGTAGTCGACGGTCGACTGACTCGCGGTATATTTTTCATCGTATCCCGTAAACATGTTTTTAGTTCACGGTGTTAATGAAATATAAACTAATTGGGGCCGTTACTCGTAGAATAAATGTATATAAGTGGATATCGGAGTTTATCCAATTCCCGTGTGCAAGCAGCACAAAATTATTTTGGGGTAACAATCGATTGACGAGCGCTTGACTGAGTTAATTATACGCATGTGTACATTAATTCCATGGATGGTGCACGATGAGTAAATATTATACAGTAACTCGGTGCACATTGATCGTTCTGATGATCCATTGCAAAATTCATCACGGTTTCATAAAAATTGCAGTTTCGTCTGTTTTACTTTCGATAATAAATTTCAACACTGTACAATGAACCGTTTCTCAGTAGTGTGTACAACAACGATTACAAGTTTGTCTATTCAATTTTTCCGATCGATTTCAGCGCCTTGATAGCCATGTCACCAAGGATATTTTAAGCCTTAAAGAAAATGCGCTATCGTGCACATTTCGCGACTTAATATAGATTTCAAGATCTTCTATTTTCAATATTAAAATTTTGTTTAGAAATAGAGAAACTGCCACACATTTTGTCTTTAACGCACACAATTGAAAATAAAGCAGACAAATTTCGACCATTGTTCTACAAATTTCGTTGTTCTCGCGAACGCAGAGTTAATGTCCAAATGAAAATTTCAATTAATGATCAAAACACAGTAATTAATTAAAACACTGAAAGTAATTACAAGATACCATGGTTATATATAAAATACACACCGCGTATTATTATATTTCGTTCGTGAGATTTACCTTCACAAGAGGAAAACAATTTGAATTTTCGTGGAACAAATTTTATGGTGTTTCTAAAGAACGTTTCAACGACTTTAATGGAAAACGGGACTTGAAGAGTATACATTGCTTCGGTAAAAAAATACTTGAACAGGATAGATCGTAAAATTAAATTTGTCAAAATTGGGAGTGATTCTTAATTTTGGTAGCTAAACTTGTAAAAAATGGTATGTACCTTGACGAAGGACTTGCAATAATTAAGTTTCTAACGGAGGATCAATTTCCAGGATATTCATCCTTACGCTTATCGAAGTGTAACCTTTCTCGTTCCTTATCACATCTAGCATAGA